>NC_140963.1:103259973-103314973 GCF_056783735.1 Eptatretus burgeri
GCCTCACTAGGATGCTTAATCAATCCAAGATTCGATCTGATTCCCTGAGACAATGTTACTGTTTATTGGAAGAGCGACGATGGGGTCGGTTGAGCGAGGGTGATTCGGAGGGGGGAGTGGCGGGGCGTTTTTCTGCACGGTCATGGATTCCATTTGATGCGATTCCCAGAGCCGTATCATTAATTACTACATCGCCTATATGTGGTGCTGAATACACAGCACTTATGTTTTGAATACGAAATGTGGCGATAATGGGTGCGGCGTTGCAAAAGAGACGGTGGAGACAGTGAGGACGCGGGTGTCATATAAACCACTGGTGCATAATGAAGACGGGATCAAACTAACCTTGTCCCTGCGAGACTATTTATGCAAATGTCATTTACGCAAATAGACAGCAGCAAAAGAAGCAATGGTACAAGTCGATGCATGTAGTCGTAGTTCATTCAAAATGCAAATCTTTAATATTGTTTCAGATAGCAATTTATCAAAGCATAATTGGTGAGGGGTGGTGTGGGGAGGGTGTGGGGCGAGGGATGGTGAGGGTTCATCATGTTGGCTGGATTTAATAATTTGTATTTTATTAAGTCCAACACTTACCCTGAAAAATCGATAACCACAAAGAGCAATACTGTCCTGTTAAGGGGAGGGTGTACTAACTTGTATATTAGCCTGTTTTGTTTGTTGAACTTAAAGCTTGTTGTGTATGAAAACGGCCACCCTGCTTCGGAAACCAGTCTCATCCCCACCACTCGTTCAGTGCCATGCACAATTCTGTTGTGGCCAGGAGTTGTTACACTCCCTACCCACTCCCCCTCACCCACCCCCAGAGAAAAAAAATTGAATTCCCTGACCACCCATGAACATGCCATGCCAATATCCATTCCACAGGCTGCACTTTTATTTCCATGAGCAAACTTATGAAAATCCCCCCACCTGCAACCCTTGCCAACATACTGCAGTTTTTAGGATCAGCATTTATCAAAACATATGGTAAAATAAGCCTCTTATACACATCAAATGATGTAATAGTAAATTATGTCTGTTAATCAACTTACGGTGGCAGTATGAAGCCCATTTTGAGGGTTTTGAAAAAAAATCGTAGGATTCAACCAAGATAAAGAAGCAGCTCCAAAATGGGAGAAATGGATAAATAAAAACAACTGTGCATATGGTTTAGACTTCAAAAAAATTAATACATGCAAAATGATAGCACATCCCAAAGAAATGTCTTCAGTCATCATTGATCTGGTTCTGTATCCCACTCTTGACACCATTTATCAGTTCCTGTAGATATCTGAGGGAAACCTTTGATGCATGCACCAAAAGGAGGGAATTTATTGAAAACAAATGAGCTGAAGCAACACTTGTCTCTTCAAATTATACTGAATGGACAAAATAAAACTCCACAGGCCAGGACCAGGCTCAGTGGCAGCATCACAATGCAAGGAAGAGTAATTTTCCATCTTGTTCATTCTCAACACTCGGAACCTTGTCCTCAGCAGTCTCTCAACTTCGCTCCAGCAACAATTTATCTCAGGGGCAAAAATGTATTGGCACTCACAACTTTATGCTCTTTTCATGGGTTTTGTCAAAACCTGCTCGAGGTTATTATTGTGAACAAGCAGGGTTACCCGGCGTTGCCCGGGTAGGGGGTACTGAGAAGTGGGACAAGCAGGAGAGTCAGCACGGCTGAGAATGGGGCAGGCAGATCGGGAGTAGGAGAACTGATGGGGTGGGAGTCGGGGAAAACTGTGTAGTGGGTAGGAGAGCCAGAACACCATGGGTAAAGGGATCTTAAGGGTCTTCAAGGGTCTTAAGTGTCTTTATGGTCTTCAGGGTTTTTCATGTCATTGGGGTGTGAAAGGTCTTTGAGGTCCTAAGGATCTTACAGGTCATTGCGGTGTTAAAGGTCTTTGGGGTAGAAAGGATCTTCGAGGTCTTTTGGCTCTCATGGGTCTTAAGGGTCTTCAAAAGACTTAAGGGTCTTAAAGGTTCTCCAGGGTCTTAGGGGTCTTCAATAGTCTTAAGGATCTTAACCGTCTTTGGGGTCCAAAGGGTCTTTGGGGTATTCGCGGTTTTAAAGTGTCTTAATTGTGTTTGGGAAATTCAATAGTCTTGAGGGTCTTATGGGTCTTTGGGGTCTTAAGGGGTCTTATCTCGAAAGCATGTATTCTAATCTCTCAAGCATGTAAAAAACAGGTCTTATGGTTCTTCGGGGTCTTTAAAGGCTGAAGTTGTGGATGAAAATATACTTTGGACAACCCCTGCGTTGGACTTGGTCTGTGCACCAAATTTGGTTGTTGGCGGTCCAGCGGTCTTTGCAAAAAACGCGAACAAACAGACAAACAGCCATCTGATGAATCTTATTTATTAGATTATGAAAAAGGTCATTAGTTTTATTTTGAGATATGGCATATAATACAGTAGAACAAACAGTGTGAGAATGTCTGGAAGTGGAAGTACTAAGTAAAACTAATAAACCCCTTTTATTCAATTGTCACCTGGCCGCTTGTTGTGGTGTCATAAAAGACAGGTCTGGACAGATTTCTGAGCAGACATGGGAATCAAACCTACACCACTGAGTACAATGCAACACTTTCGTCACTCCACCGCAAATCTGGTGCACTCATGTGTTTTTGTGTGCTTTCTAATATTCAAACTCAAGCCCCACAACCCCTTGAATCGTCGAAGGTCACAAATATCGATGTTGTGAATATCTGTGACATTACGCTGTACAAAACATGGTCTTATTCTTTATAGTACTTAACACTAGCTCAGAATTGGGGGGGAGGGGACATTTTTGGTATTAAAGTTACTTTTAGTGATCGGGACAATTGTCTTGGCCTGTTTGGTGTTCCAATATGAGCACTTAAGTATTGGTGGTATTGGTAAGGTTAGTATAAGCATTCGTAGAAGAAGTACACATCAGAGAGGGGCCCCAAGTCAAAGCAGAGGCGAAGCGCAAGATCAAAATGCAATTTTCAAAAAGTAAAATCAATCCTGGCTCAAAGGTGAATTAATACTCGTACACATTGAAGGTTGTATGGAAGATGAAGGTGAAATGCAAAGTGAAGGCTGGTTTCACAATAATGGCTTTCGCAACAAATTCACTCAAGCAGGAAAGATTGCCCACAAATGAGACAGTCAGAAATTTCCCAAGCCATGCCATGCTGCCAGAAAATTTCCTGAGAATACCCTACACAGGAGACGATCATTTCGGTTAGTTACGAGGAGTGATCACTAAATCCGTAGCTTCATTGACTGATGTTGACATAAACATCTTTTTTGGACCCTTTGTTGCAAGGCGAGAGCAAGAAACATGCATGCGCTTATTAATCTGCAAAGTCCATTTCCAACAATTTCCACGAAACAAACGTTTTACTCAATTCATGTACCTACGTGATCGCCGATAGACTTGTTGACCTTCCCTTATACTATTGCGATGCCTGAATGCAGTGCATAAATATGAAAGAATGAAGCTCGGCAACTCTAGGTCATGTGAAACACTTAAACTTCCGCTTGGGAGCAAATCTTGCATTGCTGATACGGTGCCCCCTGTAGGTAAGAGCAGGAATTTTTGGGAGGATTTGGCCAGAAAACCAGTGATTACTCATCAATTCTTAATCTAAAGACTATGGGATCTTTGACGTTCAGGAACGAATGCTAGCAGACTGGACGGCCAGCTTTACATCAATACAAGGAACGACACACTTGGTGGTGAAACGTCCTGCCTGGGAAACATCAATCAGACAGTTGAGAGTCAAGTCAGGAGTCAAACACAGACGGGACAGCGCAAAGGTAAGTCAGTGTGCCACCTCTGCAAGACAAACAATTTCCAATGGAAATTTCCAGAAATTCTTGCCCTTACCTACAGGGGGCACTGCATCAGGCATTGCGTTGCTCCCAAGCGGCATTCGTCGGACTCGTCCGACGTTGATCATCGGTTTGTGTTTGCGCATTCTGGATACGAAGCACAATCCTGGGAACAGAAGGCTCCCTATCGTCGGCATTTTAGGCAAATGCATGAACTCCCCCCTTTATATCTGTCATTTCTATCCCTTTCCTTGCATCGATGAAGCGTGTTTGGTCCACGTGGAGGTGGAAGCAACACGCAGGTTCCGACACAGTCGCGCTCTCACGACGTACAAACGTGTTGCAGCGCCGTAGTTTGCTTTGTTGTGGGTGAGTTTCTATGTATCTTGCAAGTTTCGAGAGTTTCATTCGTTGGGGGGAGAGAGGGAGGGGGTTCAGGCAAGGAAAAAAAAAGAAAAAAAAACGAGAAAAGAGAGTGCTAAATGGCTCCCGGGGCGAGCTCCGAGCCATCTGGCAGCTCCGTATGGCGTCCGCTGCGCTCATCCCACCATATGCTGCCCCCCCTGCCATCCGCGCAAACGAGCAAGCAAAGCTGTTGGAAAAAGTCTTTCACTTTATCTCTTACTTTGTCTTTCATTTCAGTGTTTCATGTTGTCGGAACACGTCGTGTCGTTATAAAAATAAAAATAACTAAACTTCCAACTCCTACTGCTGATGCTTTTCCCCCATGTGGGGTTAATTGTGCTGGGGGGGGGGAAGGGGGGGTTCAAGAGTCCGTCAGGTGATACATAGCTATTCCCTCTGGCTACCCCCCCCCCCCAGACTCTTACTTTGTTTGCTCGTGCGCTCGGGTGGCTTTTCTATGTCATGCGTCGTGTTTTGAATGTCATGCACGAGTACGGGATTGCTGCAGCAAGTGACATTTCAGCGAAAGATGATAATATATGCCCCGTCCGACTACTAGAAAGTAGGGACACATCGAGGTTATCAAAGCTCCGAAGTTTGCAGTGTGGTTATGGTGGTGACCCTTCCCATGGAAGTTTCCCACGTGAGTTTTCATGCGGTCATGCGTGCAATTTGCTCAAGTTGGGCTACATGGTGCGGACAGTGGGGACCTGATGTGCAAGAGTGAGGGGTCGGTGAGGGGTCGGTGAGGGGTGTTAAAATAAGAACAGTGAAATCAATGGTTTCGTCGCACTCTAAAAAAATATGGTGCCTGGGGGAGAAGATGAAACTGTAAATTGGGCTTCAAGCCAATTGCTTTCGATGTTACCGCATCGTGGGGGGTGTGGGGGGGGTGGGGGGGACATCGAAGGTGCAAGACCAGAGCCTGGGATGGACAAACTCTTCGACAATGATGATCGCATTGAAATCCGACAAATGCTTACCTCTTGCACGTATCGACCTCCAGCCTCACTGCCATCCTGTAGCCCCCCCCCCCTTATGGCTCAATTTGAAACGCTTCTAATTCGCCTCCCGGGTGGGCAGACGCGTGTTTTTATAAATTATTTCTCCCTCTGATACGAAGCTTCCGACACGGAGCTTAATTCGCACTCCGGGGAGCTCGAGTGAGAAAGAGAGCTTACAGCACCTGTCACTCCGTTCATCATTAAAGACTAAACTAACACAAAGTTGAGTTCTGGGGAGGGTGGGGGGCTGGTTGAAGATAAAGGTTTTCGCTGAGTTAGGGGAAGGGAGGTGTGCGGAGGACTTGTACCCAGGGAGGGATTGATGGGGGGAACCATTTGTTTAAATTGCATGTCTGTATTATAAGAAGGAAATTTGATACAGGAGGAGGCCACGTGACCCATTATGTCTGTGCCGCACCAACAGCAAATTAAATAAATCCGTCAATATTACTTAATTTCATTGGGGAATGGGGGGAGGAGTGTGGATGACAAAAGTGTGGCAGGCTGAGGAAGATCACAAGGGTGTTGAAATAACAAGCTCAAATGAGCTAAGATCCTCGTCCTCTTAATGATGACGTCATAAAAACGAATACGACGTCATTGTGATGTATCAGGCTTGCGATAAATAATCTGTGCTAATGCCCGGCTTGATTCCCCGCAAACAAAATTCAAGCAGCTTGCCTAGTTTCGAAGATAATGGTATAGGCGATTTCCATTGGCGGCGATATTATGATGTCAACTTTTTTTCTCGGACGCATTTCCAAAATCGTAGATGGTTACTGCCTGCGCGTGGGCTTTCTGCATATACATGGCAAGTTTCACGAAGATCCGATGAAAACTCTGGGTTGTGAAACTAAAATGTCATAATATTTGATATGACATCAAAGTGATGCATCATATGCGCGGTAATTCATCTCTGCTAATGCCCTGTTCGATTCCCGCAAACAGAATTCAAAAAGCTTGCCTAGTTTCGCAGATATTTTTTTAGGCGATTTCCATTAGCGAAGATATTTTGACGTCATAACTTTTTTCTCGGAGGAATTTTCAAAATCGGAGATGGTTATTGTCTGCGCAGGGTATTTTTACATATATATGCCAAGTTTCAGGAAGTTTCGATGAAAACTGGAGGCTGTGAAACAAAAAAGTCCACAAGAAGAAGATGAAGAACAACAACGTAAGTAAGACTTAGAGATCCTCCACGAGGATCTAAAAATGGGGGAATTTTTTTTCATGGTTTTTGTTGTTGTTGTGGGGTTTTTTTGGTGGGGGGGGGGGTAGGAGGGGTGGTGAGCAAAAGCGGTTTTCGGGTTAAGAATATACAACACTGATCACACATTATCCATGACAAGACCCTCTAATAGACATCACACTCAGCACGGCAGACGTACACAATCACCTTTCAATACTGCAGCTGCATACAAACACCTGTACCCCCACTATCTCCAATGCTTACACGTATACCTATCTAATCCCAATTTCAACCTATCTCCTGTTTCTGCTGCCACTACCTTTCCAGAGAGACCGTTCCTGGCATTAACTACTCTTTGGAAAAAAATTGTAATCTTAAAACAATGGCACATTAATTGTGATTGGTAATTTGGAATAAGCCTGCATTCATTGCACGTCAGTCGGTTGCCAACAATAACTGTAGAAGAGGCGCAGACGTGCAAAAGCCGATCAAAACATGATTGTGGCTCATGCTGACTGACTAGAACACCGAGTTACGCTACTTCAACATGATCCAGTGTTTCAGTACAGCTTTGCGGGCATGCCATAGCGTGTGAAATCCTCGGAGAGGTGTTTCTCATTACTTGGAGGTCAGATTTGTTTTGGATAACTTCAGGACGATTTAATTGAAATAAAAGTGAATGGAATGCTTGAAAATAAAAATTGGTGACAGTGTCCCCTTTAGAACTTGCACTATCTGACTGGCATTGCTTGTGGGAATGATCTTATCTTATGTATGTTGCAAACATGCACACAATAAAAGAACAGATTAGAATGTAGAGGACTTACATTATGGGAAGGGACTGAATGGGGAGGAGTTGGAGGGGGGGGGAGGGGAGCGGTCATAAGAGGTATTTGATTTTTACCCTGCAAGTGTAGCGAAAAGTGAGGTTTCGCAATTGGTTTATTCTGTCTGTCTGACAAACATCAGTCCATGATGGAGGAACTACTGAATTCGAACTGAATTCTATTTTTTGAACACTGTAGAACATGAACACTGTCGAATCATGAATCGGAACAGGAACCTGCAGTTTCGCACTACTTTGGCTTTGGATTTGGCAAATTGGATGGAATCTCGTCCCGAGCATGCATGTGCACAGAGGAGGAAAGTAATTGTTTTAGTCTGTCTGCCTGTCTGGCAATCATTCCAAACAAAAAATTGAAAATCATTCCAATCGGGAAACTTCGTTTTCAGAGATGCCACAAAGAACACAAACAACAGGCATGAAAATAACGAATTGAACGTGTTAAATAAGGTGGTGTAAAAGACATCAGCGGTATCTTCTGATCGGGGGTGTCGGCATAATTGGTGGTAAACTTTTGAAAAATGTATTTTTTTTGTTTTTTTCTCCAGCCTTTCAAACTTCTGTTTTTTTTTTTTTTGAATGGAATTATATACTTGAATACTAGAATCCAAATCGTCTTGCTTACACTTCCAAAAACATTCACTTTATCAGTACTTTGGAAAAAATATTACGCCATTTTACACCATTTCGACCAATAGTCTTGGGGCATATGTATTCCAGTGGGATGCAGGTGATAAGTCTTGGCACCCAACAAAAATCGTTTCTACTAAATTCCTTGAGCCTTCAAAGTTTTGGTGCCATTTGCACATTTGAAGGATGTGGTCATGTCAAGGTCATTCAGAGGTCACGTAAAACGTGTCGTTTTTCTCCGTGAACAGATGGAATGTGTCAGATATTGGTGTCATATCAAAAGTTTTGTTCATATATGACTTTTAGAGTTGAAATGGAGTTTCTTAATAGATATCATGAGATTTGACCAGTTTTTGCTTCTTTTTGAATACTTTTGAACAAAACCGTCAACATTCGTAATGACATAATGACAATCAAATTATCATGGAGAGTTCAATATTTCCCAGTTACAGAATAATAATGACAAAATTTGTTTCATCCAAACACAAAACATTGTACTTATGTCGAGGCAAAAAATCCCTGTGATCAACGTGATAACGAATCTTCAGTTGAGAACAATGTAATCTCGACATCTTCACTGTCATCATCATCATCATCATCATCATCATCATCATCATCATCATCATCATCATCACCGTTACTCAAGGTGGCAGTGTCACATTTTCACAGTCACAATCTCCAATCATGGAACATTGACACAAGTCTGTACATAACATGTTCATTTTCTTACATGAACACTGACTTGTTGCACACCGACTACTACCACTGTTGTATTGCACCAACTCAACCACAGCAACTGGCGCTGTATCTAACTTTGTCACAACAGGAGTGTATCCATTATCTTTTTCAGTCCAGCCATACTTTGCAGGACTTGGTACATTTGGATTGGCTACATCTGCTCGGCTCCACACAAGCGATTGGTAATGCGCACACAATATGTGTTGTGCTCACGCTCCACGAGTTGGAAGCAAGTTCTGTGATTATGCTTGAGAATGAGAGAAAATTTGGCTTCGATGAGTTCCAGCAGCAGTGATTTTAGTGCTTGAGGTCAGTACAAGAGGCACACAAACTCTCCCAATGCACTGTACACCTCTTCTGATAACTTCTGTAGAGCTCCAAGCTGTGTGAGTCCTGATATTACTCTTGAGCTTGCTTTCATGAATTTCATAAAGCAAATCACTTTGCCTTTCCCATGAAAACAGCCACAGATATCACAACCTGTGAACGTGTGAAATCCAGGCAGTGCTGCAAAAAGCTGGTGACCAAGAGTGTTGTCAATTAAAATCAATGGCACCTTTCTTCGTTGCTCCCCTGTACCTATTAATATGCAAGGTGTTTTTCCTCGCTATGGTGCTCTAGCTAATGCAAGGACAATAACATCAGTGTCGGAATTACGATATGTACATCTGCACTACCTTTTGCTGCTTTAAGAGCATGCAGTATAATAATGGTGTCAGCCTCTTCTTGCATAATGTTGAGATGATCAACATTCCCCTGGTTTGAGGTTGTCCTTTGCTTGTGGAGGTCACAACATTAATTGGTAAGGAAATTTACACCTGCATCATCTTCTCTTGGAGGTAGAGTGTTCAACTGCCCTTTGTCTTTGAATTGCTGAGGAACTGCTGGATTGATTGCTTGATAGGTGTATTGTCATTGCATATGACATGCTGTCCTGCACCTCAGCAGGCATGCCTGCTCCGAATGGCCTCTTTTAGTGATTTTGGAACATTGTAATGGTCGAATACAACATGAAGTTCATCATATCCACACATGCAGGCACTAACCACTGTAATGAACTCTTGTGCAAAGTCCCTGCATGACATCACTTGCAGTCAACTGATTTCCTGCACCACTGCCATTCATTCCATCAATGTTGAGGCAATAATGGCGTCGATTGGTGGGGGACGGGGGGGGGGACATTCCCCCCCCCCACTTTTTATCAAGGGGGGGGACAACATATCGATTGTCCCCCCCCACTTTTTTCATTGAACGTAAGTTATAAAACACAAAACGAGCTGCTCTAGTACAACCAGGCCGAGATGCTCCTCAAATACAAGAATAAATTTTTTAATCTCTATAATTCCAGCAATCTCTGTGTGCATGTTTGTCTGCGACCGCTGTTTCTTGACAACCACTGGTCCGATCAACTTGAAACTTGCCAGGTATATTGCTGGGACCCTGTGGATGTACCTTTTCAAGGTTTGAAATTAATCGGACAACTGGTTCCCAAGTTATGGTCTCTGTACTCACAAGCCGTTCACGTCTGCTTTGGCTTTGGGAATTGGACCAAACCATTTCACGTAAATAGAGAGGGGGGGGGGGGTTCCTAATACAGAGCCTCTCTGGATCTTTACTTTTTGCCAAAAACAACAAAAGAAAAAGAACTGTTAGTTTTATTGGTCTATTATAGTTCTATTAAAGATGATAGGTTAACAATTCAAAATTGAGAATCCGTGCTTCCCAAGCCATGGTCTCCCACCGGCCAAACGTCCATAGCAACTCGCTTTTTGATCCTTCGATGTCGGCTCTTCCTATCATTGCGAAGCAGAATTCGTCAAGCGTTGGATTGTTCACCCACTAACAGGGAACGTGACCTGGACGTTTTTCGACTTTGTATCGTCATTTTATGAGTGTTTAAAAAAATCGCGGCTTCATGGCCCGGAGCGCCACGCCTCAGATGGCGTTAGGCCGCAACGGCTCGGGGCCCCTTTAGCGACCAAAATAGTTTATTTCACCTTTCTTACTTATATCGCCGGATGCCTGATGTTATTACCTGCACGATGATGTGTGTGTTTAATATTTGTGACTTTGCACCGTCGAGTTATAAGCCAATAAAAGATTTCGCGGCCTGGTATTATGATTGAGATGGTGAAGCTTGTGCAGGATGATGCGGTTCCACTCTACCGGCTCGCACGAACGAACGGAAAGATATTTTGTAATTCTGTTTTCATATTTCGCAGTCAATAACAGTGGCCTAAATCCCAACGTTGAAAACCGGGTGAAAATCGAAGGAAAGTGGGTATTTTGGCGATTAAATTAGCTTTGAATACTTGGGAAACATAAAATAAAATGCGCTGATTCACTCGCTTTTGCGGCGGTTAATGTAAATAATTTTTTCGTCGGTACTTGGACTTAGGGGACGTATAGACCTACAAAACGAGAGGTATCATTCGGTCGTCGGACTTATGAGGATTAAATTATAGATTTTAAAAGGTAGCTGTTGAAACATGCAAAATTCACCTAAGCGGTTCGGACAAACGAACGGAAAAATATTTTTGAATTATGTTCTCGGATTATACAGTATCTATAGGGTAGTAATGAGGTTACCTCGAAAATACGATTAAAAAGGCTTAGGCTTCGTCGCTTCACCGCGGCTTGCAATTTTTACGAGGAAAAATAACGTTCCGGAAGGAATTTCTCTTCCGCCATCATCCGAATAATTTTCCGTTTGCACGAGGACAAAGACGAAGGATGGACCGACAGAATTAGGATAAAGGATAGACCGAATATAAATGCCCTGTTACGCAAAAATAACCCTTATAATTCACATGTCAAAATTTATTCAACTGAAATGTAATTCCCTTCTCGTTTCATAGAGGATATGGATATCGGAAAGTTTTTCGCGAGAGCATCAAGTAGCGCATCCCCGACCACTCTCCTGGAGCAATCAAGTTCCCAGAAAGAGGTGGACGATTCAAAGGAGATGATAGCAGAAAAGGGTGCATGTGCCAGTACTCGGCCTAATTTCCCAGATCAGCCTTTTCAACCTCATGATGTCAGTTGTATCCCAGTCCAAATACTGCCAAACCGAAAGTTGAAGTTTCAACAACAGTGGTTCAAAGATTTTCCGTGGCTTCATTTTGATCAGAGCATCGGCGGTGTACTCTGTCACACCTGTACGGACGCTTCTCGTGAAAAACTTACCGAACTTGCCCACTGTGCAGAAGACTCATTTGTCTCAAAGGGCTTTCGGAACTGGAAAAAAGCAACAGAAAAATTCAGACAACACGCACGATTAAACACACATTGGCTTGCCTCAGAAAATCTGAAATGTCGCAGAAGTCATCCTGGTGTCCATGTGCAGCTGAGCAGCAAACTGCAAGAAGAGCAAAGATCTGCATGGTCAGCACTTGTGAAGATTATCACCTCACTGCAATATTTAGCCCGACAAGGTTTTGCAATTAATGGAAAGGATGCCTCTGAAGGGAATTTCAAAATGCTCTTACAGTTGCGGGCCGAGGATGATTTAAACCTCAAGACATGGCTGTCAATGAAGACGACGTTCACAAGTGGAGAAATTCAGAACAAAATTCTACAGTTGATGAGTCATGCCATCCTCAGAAATATCTGCAGTAACGTGAATGAAATGTCCACTCAGTTCGGACTCGTTAATGATGGAACGCAAGACATTCAGGGTAATGAGCAGGAGTCAGTGTGTGTGTGCTATGTGACTGATTCCTTTGATGTTCAAGAAGATCTCATCGGCCTCAACCAAGTATCGTCAACAACAGGAGTATCACTTTCTAAGATGCTTCAGGATGTCCTAATTCGGTGTCAACTACCTATTGAACACATTAGAGCGCAGACTTACGATGGGGCAAGCAACATGTCTGGAAAGTACAAGGGCTGTCAAGCACAGCTAAAAAAAACTCCAACTGCTGGCTAATTATGTTCACTGTGGGGCTCATGTCACCCAACTCATTACATCCAAAGCCCTACAAACTGCACCGTTCATAAGAGATGCCCTTGATTATATCCAGGTACTCAGCAACATCTACAACTCTGGAAAATTCAAGCATCTGTACTTGAATATCCACGTTGACGATGCTGACACTCCTTGCCCTACACGCTTGAGGCCAATTTGCCCGACGCGTTGGTTAACTCGTTCTCCTGCCGTGAAATCGATATTGGATAACTATGAAGTGGTACTGGATGCCCTTCAACAAGCAAGTGATGACTTTGGTATGAACACGGCATCGCGAGCCAACGGTATTCGAAGCTGTCTTTCATCAGGAAAGTGTGTTCTCGGTCTGTTTGCATCATTGCCCGTTCTCCAATCCCTTGAATACCTCAATAAGGCACTTCAGGGTTCACAAGTTACCGTCTCTAGTAGCCTTACTGCTGCAAAGGTAACTGCACAGAATCTCCAATCTCTCCATACCGACCAGACGTTTAAGGAGGTTTTCGAAGCAGCACAATAGAAGCTCCAGCAGTGCCAACGAGATCCAGTGACCCTCCCTCGTAAGCGCAAGCTTCCGAAGAGACTTGATGGAGGCACGCAGGAATACACTGCCAATTCTGCAGAGGAGGTATACAGAGTTGAATTTTTCAAAGTCATCGAGAGCGCATCCGAGAACTTGAACGAGTACTTCACATCAACCGACCTCATGGCGTATAGGGACTTGGGTGAAATGCTCCTGTCTGGGTCATTCACACCACAAATAGTCCGTAAATATCCTGTACTGTCAGATTCCCTAGAGCACGAACTTGGCTTCTTTCGTAACCAGTTCAGTGGTTCATCTGTTGAGGATTACCGTAAGATATTTGTAGACATGGTGCCGGAATTCCGTCGAATGTTCCCACAGGTAGAACGTTTGCTTCGGCTTCTATTGGTTTCCCCAGCAAGTTCATGTGAAGCTGAATGGTCATTCAGCGCACTCAGACGTATGAAGACTTGGTTACGTTCCACAATGACCCAACAACGCCTCAACCATCTCATGATCTGTCATGTTCACCGAGATCGTCTGACTGCACTTCTCCCGTCCAAACGCAAAACCTCGTAACTCATTTTTTGATCAAAACTGAGCTAATCCTAATTTTGGAGTTACTAGGTTATAGGCTTCATGTTAGTGTATAAGTTATTGTAATTTGTTTCCTACGTAAGCTTGTACGCTCATGGCAGGACCTAGCAACTCCTACAGAATTCGGTAAATACCACAAAAAAACCTAGTATCTCAATGGACCAATCTGATGCCACGCTTTCTTCGCATGACATCGAAATGGCAGCGCTCTAACATCTGTAAAGGAATAATCAAATCTTCTCGAATGGATACGGCTTTAATATATATATATATATATATATATATATATATATATATATATATATATATATATATATATATATATATATATATATATAAAAGCAGTTTTTCTTTGTTTTCTCAAAATCAATTAGAAGTGAGTTACTGGGTTCTGCCTTTGGATGGGAGACTTGACCCCCAAGACATTGCTACAAAGTTTTTTTTTAACTGGATCGGCAGACAAGAGGGTTCATATTTTTGGCAAGTTTTAAGGTAAGTTGACCATACTCGTGTAATATCAATTTGTATGTCAGTCTATTTTTCAGTTTATGTTTCGTGAATCAGTTCAAGGGTCGTAAGAAGGAGACTTGAAAAACGATTCTTTATATATATATATATATATATATATATATATATATATATATATATATATATATATATATATATATATATATATATATATATATATATATATATATATATATATATTGTTACGGATTCGCGCCCGCCGGCGTGCTGACGGCCACGTAACTCGAATCGCGGCACGTCGCCCACCGGACGGACAATCCAGTCGTGACCCTCTCGGACTAACGCCGGGAACCAGTCACGGGTGGACCTTTCGGTCTCACCGCGATCGAGCCAATCGGCCCCCGCGTGGGATAGGGTTGCTCGCCAAATTCGACCTACCTAAGTACCCACACGGAGGGTAGACCGGGCGATCGCACCTCGCCGCAGGTCGACTTCGGACACGGGCCACTTAAGCGACCCGTTCCGTACTATCGGGATAACCGAGCGGTGTTATCGTCGGCCTCGACGGTTCGATTAATTATCGGGCATATTCAGCCCACTACCAACCCTTTACGTGAAGCAAGATGAGGATTCAATGAGAGAAATGACGAAGCGAAGCGGGAAACAGTTCAACATAAAGCACATTTATTCGCGATGAACGGAAAGCACACATATACAATTCCACCAAAAGCACATAGAAAAGGAAAAGAAACACAATGCAATTTTACACAAAAAGCAAATGTAAAAGCGAAGACACAATGCAGAGCTAATACCGACTACCGAGCACACGGCAACACTTACACAATTCTACTTCACAGACGGCGCCGACAACACATACCCAAAACCAAGGAAAAGAACACCCTCAAGGATGAGGCGGGCCTGATGTCGAGACCGGGTCGGGCCTACCCGTCTGGTGATGAGACGCGGAGCGGCGATGGTGCCTCAACTCCGCGGGCCTCGCGGACAGTGTCTGGTAGGGGGTGGGAAAAGGGGCCCCCGTGGTCGCACTATCTCAGCGCGGGGGGAAACAGGAGGGGGTTGCTGATGCTCGGGGAAAGGAGGATTTTTACTCTGACTCGAGTCCCGCGACGAGCGTCTCCACCTCGACCAGGTCGCGCCGTCGGCCTCCCTGGTGTGCAGCTCCCGGCACGACGCGAGCACCCCCTCGTCTGCCTTCGCCGCCTCTCCACAGCTCCGTCCTCTTCGCTCTGACTCCAACGCACACGACGACGACGACGACGACCAACAACCTTTTTTCTGACGAACGCAGCCGCTTATGTAAGCCCCGTGGCTTCGCCTTTGACCCCCTGCCTTCGACCTTTCACCTCGCTCCCCATTGGCCCGAGAAAAAGTGGGCGTGAATGCATTTTGATCCATGAATTTGCATATAGCGACCGCCCTCCAACGCCCTGGAGGCGGGGCCAAATCGCCCCTCGCTCACCGATTGGACGGAACAAAAGTGGGCGTGTGTCGTTTTTGATCCGTTTTTGGAGCGGAAAATCCGTGGTTTTGTACACGCTGTTCGGCGCGCGCCCTGCACGAGTCCAACACCGGTACCCACAAGCGGCGCAAGAACGGTGGCGATGCGACGGTTGCGAGGTGTGACGTGAAGCGGCGCCGCGGTGGGTGGTTGATGTTGTGATGACTGTTGAGACGCGGTTGGCGGTGGTAACAATGGCGGTTGGTCCAAAATAAAGATAGTAAAAGAAAAACGGCTATCCTGAAGAGTCGCAGCACGCATGAATGACATGTATTCCCACTAGACAACGGGTTTGGGCCTAACTACACATATACTTACCGAGATACCTCACCTAAGGGACCTCAATCGTGGTTTGCGAATTTGGTAACCACAACAATATATATATATATATATATATATATATATATATATATGTATATATATATATATATATATATATATATATATATATATATATTTCTTTGATGACACTTGAAACTTTGAAATGTGTATGATTAATGTTAAATTAATTTTGCTCCGTCTGCTTTAATTTGATAAAAAGATGGTCGATAGATGGTCAGATTAATTTAAGGGATTTGTGTGATCAGAAGGCAGCATGTCAACGAGTGGATAAAATCAAGAATTTGCAAGGGTAGACTTGCTGTGTCCACGCCGGCACGAAGTGGGCTTCGTGGTCTGTACATGCAATGTCCCCCCCACTTTTCAAAAGCAATCGACGCCCATGTGAGGCAACGATGAAATCCAAATCCATATCCTTTGGTTTCCTGCTCTGCATCAAGGTTTGATTCCCAATGCTCAGACAAACTCTCTACCTGGGCAATGAGCTTGCTTTTATCTGTACAAGCAAGGACTGACCTGTTTGGGGCAAAGAGGGTTCTTGACACACAGGAAAATTTGCACATTACCTTCAGAAAGTATTCACACCCCTCAACCTTTGTCACATTTTGTTGTGTTGCAGGCTGAATTGAAAATGGATTCAATTAAAAAATAATTTCAAAGTCCCTGTCATGTCCATCTTGTTTACCCTGTGTACCCCACCCCATCCCTCTCCCTTCCACAGATCTCCACATGTCTCTGTTCCACACTGTTTTTCCTTCCCTCTCCCACCCCTCTAGTCTCCTGCTCCCCTTGTTGTATGTTCTGTGTTAGCTCTCATACAAGCCTCGACTGTGTCTGCAAAGAAAAAACAGACAAAAAAAAAAACCACACCTTTCTATATAAGGTCCCACACTTGAGAGTGCATGTCAGCGCAGAACCTACCATGATGTCCAAGGAACTGTGCGTAGAACTCCGAGATAGAATTGTTTGGAGGCATCGATCTGGGGGAGGGTATAAAACAATTATGAGTGTTGAAAGTTCCCAAGAGAACAGTGAGCTCCATCATTAGGAAATGGAAAGAATTTGGAACTACCCAGACCTTCATCGAGCTGGCTGCCTGACCAAACTGAGCAACTGGGCAAGAAGGACCTTGATCAGGGAGGTGACCACCAAGAACCAATGACCAGTCTGACAGAACTACATAGTTCCTTGGCTGAGAGGGGAGACCCTACTGGAAGGCCAACAATCTCTGCAGTACTTCACAAATCTTGGCTTCATGGGAGAGTGTCCAGACGGAAGTCACTCCTGAGAAAATGCACATGACAGCATGCCTGGAGTTTGCAAAAAGGCATGTGAAAGAGTCTGAGAGCATGAGTCAAAAGATTCTGTGGTCTGATGAGATGAAAATTGAACTCTTTGGCCTGAATGCAAAGCGCTGCATGTTGTGGAAACCAAGCACAGCTCATCACCCATCTAACACCATCCCTACCATGAAGAATAGTGGTGGCAGCATCATGCTATTGGGAGGCTTTTCAGCGGCAGGGACTGGAGACTTGTAAGGATAGATGGAACAATAAATGGAGCCAAATACAGGCAAATCCTTCAGAAGAACCTGCTTCAGAGTGCAAAAGACCTGACACTGTGGAGAAGATTTAAATTCCAACAGGACAATGACCCCAAGCAGAAGCCAAAACAACACTGGAATGGCTTCAGACCAAGAACGTGAAAGTCCTTGAGTGGCACAGCCAAAGCCCAGACTTGAATCCCATTGAGAATCTGTGGAAAGGCTTGTAAATTGCTGTGCACAAATGTTCCCCATCCAACTTTGCAGAGCTTGAGCAAATCTGCAAGGAAGAATGAGAGAAAAATCCCCAAATCCAGATGTTCAAAGCTGATACAGACATACCCAAGAAGACGCAAAGCTGGAATCGCTGCCAAAGGCACTTCAACAAAATGTTGACTCAGGTTGTTGAATACTAATTGACACAAGACATTTCAGCTTTTCAGTTTTAATTAATTTGAAAAATTTCTGAAAACGTGTTTTTCACTTTGTCATTATGGGGTATTTTGTACAGATTGTTGACAAAAAAATTGAAATTGAATTCATTTTAAATTCAGGCTGTATACAACAAAATGTGAGAAAAGTCGAAGGGTGTGAATACTTTCTTTCTGAAGGCACTGTATGTACCAATGTCCCTGGCAAGCTCAATATCTGAATGTGACTTTGCAGCTCTGGCCATATGAGCAAAGAGTGAGCGATTCTCCTTCAATTTAACTTCTTTTCCAACTTTCACATGACCTGATTTGCCCATAACTATGAAGTATAAATCTTAAAGGTCCTATGACACCCAAAAGTACTGAAATTGCATATATATATATATATATATATATATATATATGTCCTATAGGAGTTTTTCATCGTGATTTCTGATCTGACAACTTTTTTTTCACAATACTCGTTCTGTAAAATGTAAAATTTAAAAAACAAACCTCTTAGGGAACGCCCCTAAAAATTCTGCCGAAATCTACTGAATGGGGCGTCACCCACATGACGTCATATCCAGAACAACAAAGGTTGCACGCAAATTACTCGGGTTGGTGGTCTACGTAATTGTATTGGCTTCCTGTGTGTTTACACATTAGATTGATCGACTCAAACACTTCGTTCATTTCTGTTTTACAAAAACCAAGCATTTGGTTTTGAATAATGGTTGACATGGACTTTGATTTGTCTGGTCGCGACAGTGAGTGTGAGAGAAATGAAAGATTTTGGTCTGAATCAGATGGAGAAGTGTCGGATAACGTAGTCGCAGGAGGTGAAGTTCAGGCAGCTGAAAATGGAATACAGCCTTAGCAGTTCGAGCCCAAAGCAGGACAAGCAGAGGAAACTGGCGATGGAATTCCCGGAGTTCATGATGATCGGGAGGACTTCGAAAGAAGACTTGGCAATAACAACTGGTTAGACTAAATCCTATTTGTAATTCAATAATGTAAATTCTACTTGCATACTGCTCGATATCAGAAATATTTTAGTGAGGTGACGTGACCAGCGCAACGCAGCGGGCATGTTGCTCCGTGGCGAATGAATCGCAAGCAAAGCCAGCCCATGTCATTGGCCGTATCTCCCCGCGCATAAAACGAAGCAATCTCGCTGTCCGGATATGATGAACACTTGTGTGCAGAACACACCTTGCGACACAATTATCTGGAGTAGTCCGATAAATCTGACGTTCTGTTGCATTTTTATTAATTTTATTCCTACAGTCGTCATGTAGCGCCAGTAGAAAACAATGAAGAAAAGAGAATAATAAAAGAAAGCTACAGCACGTCAGATTTATCGGACGACATTGCTTTTGATGATGGGTACTGCATCAGGTTTCAGCCTCCTCAACTTCTTCAAACTGAACATTGAATAGAGCCCGTGATCAAAGTCACTGTCTTCAAAGTGGGCGCCGCAAATGACGCTCGTGTCTCTGGGGCCTTTATAGTTTCCCCTTGTCAGCTTCACTTTAGATGTCCATATTCTCCGAAGATTCTCATCTTTCAGGAATACATGAAGGCTTACACCGTCTTTGGTTGTATTGCTGCATCCTGCTACGATACATCTTGCAGACATTTTCGAAAGTAAGGCTAAAACTCTTAAAAACTTTCGCGAAACAATCACAGGAATTAAGACGATCAGTGATATTGCAAACACATGTGCACAATGCATTTGTATGTACTTTATACGGCGCGCGACGTCTCATCAATCGACTCTGAGCGAGTCGCGTTCTGGAGATGACGTCAACGGTCACGTGACCTGTGGTTCGCTGAACTCCACTTTTTTGAGGGGCGGGGCAGAGCAAGTTGTGAAAAGCACGAGAAATGTTCAAAATATTGGTCGAATTATCCCATTGTTGATTTTAAAAAAAGCAACATGGGCGATTTCTTCACTAGGAAGGTCAAGTTAATATATAAATAACCAGACACTTTTGAATTACATTGGACCTTTAAGCTGTTTCATCTGATCACAAAAGTTCTCATTGCCAATGGTCCGTTCATTCACGGAAGACGCACAAGCTTCTTCTCCAGCCTGGTGACTTCTCCAGATATCTTCTGTGACTTCAGTAGGGACTACTCACTTTGTCATTATGCTTATGGGGTATGTCTCCTTGAACGTGAAGGGATTGGTTTCTTCAAATGCTTTGTGTCAAAGTATGATAGCTTCTTCCTAGTGATTGGTGATTGCCAGTGAGAGATCATGATGATGTTTTGATTCTGACTTGCTTATATGAGCCATTACATCAGCTTCTTCAGCAAGGCATGCCAGTTCCGGTGCAGATAATACGTTTTTCGCAAGGGTTTTTGGCCTTTGTGCTATGCCTTTGAGACCACCAATCACCTTCATTGTTCGGTTAACTTGCTCCAGTGCCTAGTCAACACCGAGATTACAAAATACATGGCCAGACTTTTTCCTGCTGGAATTGCCCTCTTTGTAGAAATACCATATCTCTGGATCACTGTCTTTCAAGTTATACATCTTAGTAATATACTCAGGTATGTATTGTGCATATTTTACGCAGTTCTGACTGAAGAAGAAATGACACAGCCACTCAAGAGTGCAGATGTAATTGCCACAACCCCTTTCGTGCGGCATGGACGAGCTGCAGTCATGTCTGTACCATTTCTAGGTACATGTCCGCCCATCTGAACATGGCTTTATCTTTGTGTTTCTCATCAAATTCTTACAGCTGTCCTTTCAGTTCGGATGTCTCCACAACATAGACCATTGATGTGTGAGCTTTCTTCATTTCTGCTGTATCCTTGCAGGCCTCAACAGTCTTTGGAGGCACCTTCAGTGCAGTTCTTTTGCAAATTATTTTCACTGAAGAAAGCATCAATATACATGTCAAAAAAAAACACCTGCAGTGTAATAGTATGTGCTGTGATGGCACGTTTCATGTGTCTGCCTTCCAGAATCTGGCGAGTTGTTGCTAGGCCATACAATTGTGAACTCACCCATGCATCGTCAACCCCACTTCTTTCATTGAAGGACCCTATGACTCGTCGAGCACAAACAACAGTGTGAAATTCACCAACATGGAAGATCTAATTTCCTTGCAGTTCTGGTTTCAAGGCCTGAAGCCTGATGGCTCTCATATAGGAGTCCATATACAGTGTGATTTTTCTTTAATTTAAAAAAATATCTGAACTCGTAATGTGCGTGTTGATATGTTGAATTTGCTGCAACACTGTAAGCAAGGTTTTATATTAATGTGCTGGAGATGATATTAGTGGCAAGACCCTTATGCATGTAAGGATTGTGTCATTTTTTTGCATCTTGCAGCAGTGAATTTTACAGTATGTTGCCCATGTTGGTATATGTTGATGATTAACTGTTCCACGGATAGTTGCCTCCGTCCTGTCATCCTCATTTACACCACCAGTGGCTGGGTGCAACTCTGAGCTTGATGACTGTAGTGATCTTTGGCAGTGCCTGGCAAGCAGCCAAGCCTTATCACATTCATGAGGAGGAAGGCAAACTGGCCTTTGTTTGAAATGGGGATAAATTTTGTTTCTTTTTGGCTTGGAAGTTACTCCAACATCGCACTGGGGTAACTCTTTTAAACCTGCTGCTGCACTGTCAATATATCTATCTGATGCCGAACCTTTGATGCTGTGAGGCAAATTTGCAGGTCAACATGAGTTATTAGAATAACTCTGTGGCTGGAGCACAACTACCAACGTTGCATGCAAGGTATGCTTCCCATCAGGAGTATCTTCATTGAAGTCTCTGCAATCAGCTGAAAAAATATACCGGCTGTTGAAGTATGTATACCCCAGACAGATCTATGTTGTACATCACGGCTTCAGCCAGTTGAGTTTCAATGCGCAGAATGTGTGGATATGCTCCACTGATGCCCAGCCCATGCAGATATTCCATCAGTCGCTTGGATCGGGTCAGGCTTTGGCTTTCTAATCCAACACCAAACACGTGCATTTTCAACCATGTCACAGTGACGGAAGTGATCCTGGCTACTCATAGGAATGTAGCTCACTTGCCTGCTTGTTTCCACCTCATATACCAGCAATTGGGCTCAGCACATAGCAGACTTGTGCATAGTATTATTCCACAGCTTTCTGTCTAATTGTATGTCTTTTTATGGGCCCTGCAATATCCAGTGCAATAATGCATAGCGAGTGAGGGAACATTGTCTCTGCACACTGAATCAGAACCAAGCGCACCATCGAACATCCATGGATCCTTTCTTTTCTTCAGGACATCTCTTCTGATGAGAGCTGCACAAACACCTTCCCAAACTCCTCTTTCACACCAGCTTTACTTTGACTGTCACGCACGACATGATTCCTGGCTGCAGTGGACATCTCCACTTCTGGTCGTTGTCGATCTGGTGGAGCAAAGTGTGTGTACATCATCAACATTTTCCTCAATAAGCTTCTTTTTATACCTCGTAGAACATCCTCGTAGGTCAGTTACTCCATGCTGCTTCATTATGCTCAAATACTTCACCTGAAGCTGGCCCATATAATCATACCGTTGTTCTGGATAGCCGAGTAATACTTGTAGAAGACGAATGAATTCAATCTCCCCTGCAATGACACAAACAGTTTTGGTCTCTACTAGTTGCTCAGCAGAGCTTACGGTAGGTAGCTGCTGGCTTACTTTGCTGCACGTGTTTAGCATAGCAGCATGTTTGATACTAATTCATGTCTATGGCAAGCATATCTTCAGCACATATTCTCTGAAGCTTTGCTTTCCACTTTTAATTGCTGCCTTCCATGATAGCTTTGTCGATCTTTGCGCCAGTTGACAGTCCCAGATGTCACATTGCTTGGTGCAATTCAGAAGTTTCGTTGCTGGTGTCACAGAAAAAAAAAAACACCTTGTTTTTTTCAAGTTTTTCACCAGATTACTGCAACAGTATCTTCTTGTTTTGATCTGCAACTGACTCAACACGTCGTGTCTGAAGTTCGCCCTCGTTTTCTGCTTGTTGGGTGCTTCCGACAAGATGTCACCAAAGTGGCATTAAAATTAGGCCTTGCTCACTTCAATTTATGTGCGTGTGCATTTCTGATAACATGGTCGATGCCATCATGCACCTTTGTCAGCAAGCATCTCCCCTGTTTCATGTAAACCAAGTCTCAAGCTCTTGTGCAAATATTCACTCTGACCAAAGCTTGAACGTTTTCATGCCGCATCAAGAAACCTGTTAGACGATGCTAACTTTGGTTGGACAAGGTGTTCTTTGCTGAATTTCTGGCATTTTCTGCAGAGAGAATAGTCAGTTTCCCTTCAGATTATTTTAGTGGGAGGTTCTTCATACAAGTTTCATTGTCCTCCTCCTGGATGGTCCAGTCTTCCTTCTCCATCTGAAAAAAGAACACACCAATTATTATGTTTTATTATATATTATTATATTTTAATAGAATAATGTAATCTGTACTAATAAATGTCAGTGTGCGCCCATCTGTCAGTCAGTCAGTCAGTCCGTCAGTCTGTCAACCCAAAACCATGAAACCTGGCGGCGCCAAACTTTGCATGCATACTCCGGGAACTCCAAGGTAGTGCATGAACGAAAATTGGGTACTTGGGTTAATGTAAGCACCACTTTTGAAGATAATTAATGGCCTTATTTAATTAACCTTTATCATGGCATTATCCTGAGTCATCTCACTGTCCCTTGCTGTGGTCTTACTTTGCTATTGTTTTTTGGTCTGCTAAACAATGCCTTGACTTTGAACAGGCCACAACAGTTTAATGCTAAAAAAAATTTTCAACTTCCTCACTCAAATAATCAAATACCTGATCATCACACCTACGAATCGATAGATACATTGCAATATTTATTAATGCTTGGAGATGCCAGCGTTTGTGGCTTTACTTAATTTCCACACATGCCATGACCTCAAGAATCTCTTAATCTGAGCCAAATTTCAAAATTTAAAGTTATTCATTGACGAGCAGTCATTCTGACTGCTAATAAGTGTTCATTTGTCCAATTCAGCAACTTGCCTACGTTTGGCCCCGCATTGTCATATGGTGCCTCGGGAGGTGGCTCTCTCACTGAAAATGTGCAATTTTATTTTGACGTTTCCCCTTTTGTATGATCATCTTTCATTATATGACCCATCACTTCGACATTGATAGATACATATGAAACAATTAAACGTTTAGTTTTTAAAAGTTTCTTCAACCGTTTCGTTGGAGTGCTTGTTTGAGTGCTTAAGCCATTTGGTGACTACAAGCTTCCATGGTGATACCACAGCTCAGTTCTCTGTGTGGACATCTCCGGAGTTAGGAAGGCAAAATAAATAGGATGATTACAATGAGTGAAAAATGTTTTCAGTTTCAAAGAAATGAATCGCCACATCACGGCAGGATAGCAGAGAGCTTCGCATGCTCACTCAAAGCTATCTTGCCTGGGTTCGAATTGTAACTCAGCTATATATTGTCATCCTGGTTTCACAGGCAGGGTGATTCATCAATGTGTGTGTCATCTCCAGGATGGATGTTAAACTGGGCATCACATCTACCAGAATCCCCCCCCCCCCGTCTGTCTGTCTGTCTCTCTCTCCTTCTCTCTCTGTCTCTCCTTTCACCCTCCTCACTCGCCCCTCCCCTCTCTCTCCCACCCCTATCCCTCTTTCTCCCACCCCATCCCTCTTTCTCCCACCGCATCCCTCTTTCTCCCACCCCATCCCTCTTTCTCCCACCCCATCCCTCTTTCTCCCACCCCTATCCCTCTTTCTCCTACCCCTATCCCTCTTTCTCCCACCCCTATCCCTCTTTCTCCCCCCCCACTGCCCCACATAATATTTCTGTCAGCGAAGCGACAGTTTGTATTTGCGAATAATAATATACAGTATACTCGTATGTGTACGTGCTAAAATGAATTTTACACAATTATTATGTCATACAAGGACAGGAAACATCAGTAAATGTACTGTTACACCATTGCTTTGGAAAAGGCAAGCCAAATTTTCATCGCCTTTGTTGATTTTTAAGGTACTGACCTTTGACCTCTAAATGACCTTAGACTTGACCTGTGCAAATGGCACCAGAACTTTTCAGAATCAGCAGAAGCCAGCAAAGATATTCCAACTTTCTGACAAGATTTATCATCAAAATCCTACTGAAGCTACTATTGTGACACATGACACGTGACACTATAATCAAATTTACCACTCCCAGTAAGAGTTTAAAATACCCCTCCCATGTCCTTTTTGTCAAACCTCCGTGGGGTAAGGTGTTCCATGAACCCTCCAGCTTTTCAAACAGTGCATCCACGAGAGGGATGAAATGAAGAACGGGAAACAAGAGAAGTGAGACAGACATTTTGCAATCGATGAATACAGGAAACAAGACGAGGAAGGCAAAAAATATTTGGAGTGATATATCCATCTACTTACCGTATTCAATATGCATGAGAGTGTGGTAGGGGGATGGGGATTGAGAAAGAGAACATTGAGAAAGGATGTTTAAAATGTAAAGGGGAGGTTGGAGAAGGGGAAATATGTTGGAACAAGATGCTTTGGAAGTGTAGAAGGGATTTGAGTGGAGGGGAATGTATGGGAGAAAGAGGATGCTGTGGATAGCCAATAAAGTAAAAAAAATGGTTGTGGAACGCAAGGGGCTGGGGAATGAGAATAAAGTCAGAGTGAGGGGGCAAAAAGGAGGCTGCAGGGTGGGGGGGGGATAAGCTTAAGAAAGGTGAGAGTGGATGAAGAAACCTGAATTATAACAAAAACATCGGGTTGGCCTGTCAAAGCCTGCGTTATTATTACCAACCTATGGTTTTTGTCCATGTTCTGCACTTTTTTATTGCTGAGCGTCAAGCAAGGAAGCAGCACATCCTTTGGTAGGACTCGGTTGGGGTTCCCAGACTCAGAGCAGACGTTCGAACCATGAAGCCACCAAGGGTGGTCAAGGAGAAAAAGGTTGACGGAGGAAATATAAGAATGGCAAACTGCTGATAGACACAGGAAATAACATGAGTTCTGGTCGCTTTAATCTGGTTATATCTGGTTGGTTAAGAGAACTGTAGCATTAACATTTCCTTTTTTTTTTTCTTCTGAATTTCCAAGCCATTTAGGCAACCTGCCAGGGTATCACAGAGCGCAAGGATGTGAGTTGTGACATCATAAAATGTAATAGAATATTACAGCCACTCGTCTCTGGCAACCATTTTTGTTGACATGAGTACCGGTGCTTGCTCAAAGATTGTTATTTTATCATTTATGAGTTTGCTTGGATCATTTTATGGGGTGATGGCAGTTTTGTAGCCCAGTTTGAAAATGTGTCTTGATGCTGTCCGAGTCCCTATAAAAGTGAACAAAACAAAATGTATTTATACGACCATACTTTCAAGATATTTTATCAGGCTATTGGACGAGAACACTAACTTAGATATTACATACAATAAACACAAAATAAATAACTCACTAATTAAATCCTGATATCTTGCTAATTCTTGTTTTTAAAATGACTGATGCTTGCGTAAAAGAAAAAAAAATTGTCTATTTAATTGTCGACTCCATTTAATTCCAAGCCCCGAACGAGATACAGTCATGCACATTCGGATAATCATGTGATGCAATGATCATGTGATCAGCCTGGTGTTGGTTTTCCGGTTAAAGTGGCTAGCTTAAGATCTTAGGGTCTTGAGTTTGAGCCCCTGTTTCACCGTTGAAATAACACCAGGTGGGTTGACTCAGCCTGGCATCCTTCTGAGGTCGACAAAATGAGTACCAGTGTACTGGTAACAGGGGCACTGCATGAGCAGCACAGCCGCACTCCCAGCAATGATAGAGCCAGCAGCCACAAGAAGCATACAAAATAATTATTATTATTATCACGTGATTAGGATGATCATATGGTAACTGTTGCCCTTCCTAAAATTAAGCAAATCTTACATTTCAGACATGAACCTCAACATCTGTTTCAGAAACTCTCTTGAATGGTTCATACTGTCCAAGCTCCTGGTTGGCAGAACAATGACTTTGTAAATGCCACCTGATACACTTGGGACTCCAAGACTGAAAACCTATGAATATTGAAACTAAATTCATCTTTCACCGCTGCAACTTGTATCGTGATAACTAATAACTCTTCACAGCAGATATGCACACACTCCATTGAGTGGACATTGTGCATGAATCAAGCAAACAGTCATTGGATAAACACTGCATTACCAAACGAAATCTTCTTCGTTAATATGCAGCACAAGGCTGCAGGGTAGCATCATTGGCTGAACTCTTGGAGGCGCTACTTAGGCAATGCCTTCTGCTGGTTAGTGGAGGAATTTGAATTGGTTCAGGTCGTCCATGGGCCCAGGCCAGAAATTCCACTTGTCGGTACCATCTAAGGAAACCAATCCGAGTTATGATTTTTGAATTGGTGTATATATATATATATATATATATATATATATATATATATATATATATATATATATATATATATATATATATATATATATCATATTTTGATGTGATAACCATTGCAGACTGGCAGCTTATTGGTAGTTATCATCTCTGGAATGTACCCACCCTCCGCATAATGAAAGCGAAAAGGCAAACAAATCTGGATATCCTGAGCTGTTATTGAATGATATTACCTTCATGGGATATGTCAATAGTCCATTGTGTGATTTTTTTCCCCCAAAACGTCAATATCTCAGAATGGTAAAAATGCAAAATACATACACTAAGCTGCTCTTCTGGAACGGTTATCACATATTGAAATAATCATATAGTCCCTACCAATAACTGAGTCGCCCTAAAGTTTGGTTTCCCAGATGGTACCGATATATGCCTGGGCCCATGGACTGAGGGTGCCGGCGATAATTTACCTCCTCTTCACAAAGGACATTGTGGTATCTTTGTGACGTCCACCAACTAATACCAGGAAACAGGACAACCATTTAGCGTCCATCCAAGAGACGGCACACACGTTGATGAATCATCCTGCCTGTGAAACACCAGGATGACAGATTATAGCTGGGTCAAGATTCGAACCCAGAGTAGACAGCTTCGAGGCTAGTGTGCATACCTCAAGGCCATCCTATCAGCTCACACCAGAATTATTGGTAACGGCACATTTAAAGGTGAAATGAACCTTCCCAACCTGCATGACTTGAATCATCCCACACTGCAGATGAAAGCAGCATATATGCTTTAGGAAGGAGTACAGTGGGTAGTGAAACTGGATGTGCAGTGGAGCCTCCAAGTCTGTGCACACTCATCTCTGAGCTGTCCAGCCTGGGTTTGAATCTCGGCCCCAGCTGTAAACTGTGGTCACCCTCGTTTTTGCAGGCAGGGCGCGAGATCAATGTGTGTGCTTGTCCCTTATATGGATATTAAACTGGGTGTCCCATATGTTGGCATTGGTTGATGGATGTTAAAGACCCCACGGTATCCTTTGCAAAGAGTCGGCGAGCTATCACCGACACTCTGGCCAAAATTTCGAATCGCTCTCACCTTCAGTCAAAATTCAAGTCTGGCCAGCTGGTTAGTGAAAGTCTGAGGCCAAAATCGTTCATTTGTACAAGCTCCTCAAAAGGTCTTCAGGTCTGTAAAAAAAACAAACAAAAAAGAAAAGTCCAACATGTCACCGACTTTGGGGGCTTTGTGTTAACTTCTGTTATCACTGATCACACATTATTATTTGCCAATTGCATCCAAAGAGCGAGAAATTCCTCCAACCTTGTGAAGACCTATGTGTAGATCATGTGCTGATACATTGGCTCAAGGATAAAAGGTCATTGAGCTGTCAAGCGGAACTCACTGTGGACAACTATTGTTCAACAAAACTCGCATTTCTTTGACAGGTGGTTTAATAATAATTACAATAACAATAATAGTTATAATAATGAGCCCTTTCAAGGAACTTCGACACAGGAAGCGGCCATTAGGCCCATCAAAGCATGTGTCATTATTACCTCCCTATGGTTGTTTATCCGTTCTCTATCCTTTTTAAATACTGAGCATCGTGCAAGGAAGCAGCACATACCATTTTAAAAATCTTTACTTTGACACCAGGACAGGGTTTGAACCACTGACCTCACAGATTCAGAGAGGATACTCCAACCGTTATACCTCCAAGCATGGCACGAGTTCTCTGGCCGACCCCACAAGAAACTGAGAATAATTGGGGTGGTGTTAGGGGTGGTGGTGGTGGTGGTAGTAGCAGCAGCAGCAGTAGCAGTAGCAGTAGTAGTAGTAGTAGCAGTAGTGGTAGTAAAACTCAGTTAGAATCAAGATGCCACGATGTGGAGTTGACAGAATTTCATCACGAATGGTCATTGGATGCCAAAGATTTTGTGACACATAGTCTTATTATTGTTGAGGTTATACCCTGGATTCAGACATCCTTCAATTAGACTACATTTATAATTGAGGTCGACATCCAGCCGACCAAGAATCAGAAACGTCCATCCACATTTTTCCTGATCATATGCAACAAAGAAAATGCATAATAGGACTCCAAAAGAATCATAAAAAGATTCCAAAACGATCTGAAAACATTTATTGTCCCATATCCACAAGATTGTATAATGCAATGAATTATTTCATGAGGGACAAAGTTTGTCCAGTGCTTTGATACAACTAAAACTAGAAGTGCACTTGGTAGAGCGCATAACTCCGCCACGTAATGCCTGATCCATGAGAACATATCGGGCCCATTACATTATTAAAATATCATGCTATATAATCGTTTTGTATATATATATATATATATATATATATATATATATATATATATATATATTTCTTATATATAGATTTTTTTAAAATAAATATCGTTTTAAAAATTACCAGATTTGCATCCGAATTTGGATCTTCACTAAAAATCGAATCATTTCTTCCTTGTCTCATGCCCAATGTGTCCACGAAGTTTCATCCGGATCCGTCCACACCTTTTTGAGATTTCCTGCACACAAACAGACAGACAAACAAACAAGAAGACGTTGTGCAGAGCACGACACTTGCAAAATCCATAAAACATATTTGACCTCAAAAATAATTTGTGTTGAATTCAATGACCAAATATGCAACTCCTCTTCACATTTTAAGAGAATTGGATGAAAATTTACTATTTTAGAAATTCGGCCTATGTTGATCTTTTGGCCGATGTGACCTCAAAAATATTGGTGGTTGGATTTTTTTTGACCTGATTTGAAAAGCCTCTACAAATTACAAGTGAATCGGATGAAAATTGAGGATTTCAGAAATACCACCTTAATTGTTGACCTTGGGCCTATTTTGACCTTTTGGTCCGTGTTAACCTCAAAAATGATTGGCTCGTTGAAATCAATGACCTGAAATATAAATCCTCTTCAAATTTTAAGTCATTCGGATGAAAATTGAGGATTTTGGAAATCTCACCTTCATTGTTGACCTTTTGTTCCATGTTGACCTCAAAAATCATTGGCCAGTTGAATTCAGTGACCTGAAATAGATATCCTCTTCAAATTTCAAGTCAATCGGATGAAATTTGGGGATTTTAGAAATCACACCGAAGTTGTTGACCTTTGGCCAATGTTGACCTTGTGACCTCAAAAACAAGAGGCTTCTTCCCAATGACAAACTCTCCCATGTGATGAAATTTCGTGAAGATGAGTTTAATGTTTTGATCTGTAGGCGACAAGCAGACAGACAAAATAACAAAATCGACTGACTCATGTGCTTGAAAAATCTTCGATTTTGCAAGTAACAAGAAAAAGACCGTTCAGAGCACGATACTTGCAGAATCCACCCCCTCTCCAAATGTTGCCATGGATACATGAAATTGTCCATTTCATTAAGATTAAAATTCACAATCTTAATCAAAGTTCAGGTCAATCGGATGAAAATTGATTATTTTTCAGAATGAAATTGATGATTTTAGAAGTTGATTTCCAAATTCAATGATGTTGTCCAGTTCTGGGGAACGCATATGTAATATGTAATGACTTTTTTGATTTGACCCTCCCCCCCCCCAGCATCATTTTCGAAATGTCCCAGGGGTATGGACTTTGTGTCACAGAGGTCAAAACAGAAAAAAATATTTAACTCAAAATATTACATTTGATCATTTGTGGTGGACCTTTCTTGCCATTTTTCAACATTGCTTTCAGTTGGAAGCGTGGGGATTTGTGATGTCACGCCATCAACTTTACTCTTGTTATCATTTTTAATGGAATTTAAATGCCAGATAATGTATTGTTATCGAGCTCCGTCCGTCCGTCCGTCCGTCCGCATCCTATTTTGACTTCTCCGGCCAAACCACTGGGCTGATCCAGATGAAATTTAGCAGAAATATTCCTCTCTTGACTGGTAACAGGAATTGCAAGTCTCGTTACAGTTATGTGACATCAAGTGGGTCAAAATGGCTGACTTAAATTCCTTCAAAAATCTTCTCCAAATCCACCAGTCAGAATGCTACCAAGTTTGGGATACATTAGGACAGAATCCAGATGTTAAATTGCAGAGGCCAGGTCGATCACGTGACTGCCAGTATGTGTTTGGTTTGTGAGTGGGGGTTAGATATCATCTTAGAGCAGATAGGAATGTGCAGAGTAGCATGGTCTGTGTACTGGTAGTTAGCTAATCTCAATGTAATAAGTAGGGACACGTCAGCTTAAGGAATATCTTGTTTGTTCGTGCACCATACAGGGGGTGGTGCGTGGTAATAATTAGTTAAGGATTATGGTTAAGGAAATTGTGTGGATAAATTTCCTTAAAATTAATGTCCCGGCGCCCTCTACTGGAGCGCCGGGAGACTAGGCAAGAGAGGAAGTGAGGGGCGGAGCTGCAAACGCCGCCAGAGTTGTGAAGCTTGGATCTCCTCCAGAGTGAGGAGAGGAGCATTTTGCTGCCTCCCAAGGGGCAGAGTTATGGATGGCCTCAGAGGGACGGAGCATGATGAGGATGAATTGATTTGATTTTGGTGATTGACCAAAAGGTCGACATCCTTTTGTCGACCTTTTGGTCAACAATAGGCCCAAGGACAACAATTAAGCAGGTATTTCTAAAATCCCAATATTTCATCCGATTGCCTTGAAATTTGAAGAGGATATATATTTCAGGTCCCTGAATTCAACGAGCCAATGATTCTTTGAGGTCAACAGGGACCAAAAGGTCAACAACTGAGGTAGTATTTCTAAAATCCTCAATTTTCATCTGATTCATTTGAAAATTGAAGAGGATTTATATTTCAGGTCACGGACTTAAAAAAGGCAATTATTTTTGAGGTCAATATGGACATAAAGATCAACATAGGCCAAAGGTCAACAACTTTGGTGTGATTTCTAAAATCCTCAATTTCAATTTGACTGACTTGAAATTTGAAGATGATTTATATTTCAGGTCACTGAATTCAACCAGCCAATTATTTTTGAGGTCAACATCGACCAAAAGGTCAACATAGGGCCAAGGTCAACAACTAAGGTTGTATTTATAAAATCCTCAATTTTCATCCCATTGACTTGAAATTTGAAGAGGCTTTTCAGATCAGGTCTCTGAATTCGACCACCAATTATTTTTGAGGTCCACATTGGCAAAAATGTCAACATAGGCCGAAATTCTAAAACTGTCAATTTTCATCTGATTGAATTGAAATTTGAAGAGGAGTTGCATGTTTGGTCATTGGATTCAACCACCAATTATTTTTAAGGTCAAATTTGTTTGCTGGATTTTGCAAGTGTCTTGCTCTGCATGGCGTCTTCTTGTTTGTCTGTTTGTCCGCACAGAACTTTCATATTTTTCTCTGTAACCACTTGTCAGATTGAGACGAAATTTTCACCATTGGTGCGATGACTCATGTAGAATGTTTTGATGATAATTATGACGTCATAGGTCAGGTGGTGTGGCAGCCATGTTGGAAAAAAGGAAAGATTTTGGACCTCTATTTCTGAAACTGCAGCAATGAAAAAATTGAAACTTGGCACACGGCAAGTACTCTTCATGGGGAATGAGTGTGATTTTTGTGACACCACAGTTGCCTTCGTTATGACGTCATAATTGCAAATGTAGAACGCTACATCCAATCAGTATGAACATTTTTAAGAGTCATGTCATGATAAAATGATCAAAATGAGGGTCAAAAAGAAATTTTTTTTTTTTGATGATGTCATCGGTCACATGATTCCGCACCCATATTGCTTTTTAAAAAAAATCTTCAAAAATCTTCTCTGTAATGGCTGAAGCAATCATCACTACCAGCATTTATAAAGTGGCAGTTCTAATTATGTCTCTTATTAATTACGTAGCACACCAGTACACAAACACCACACAAAATACACCACACAAAACTACACAAACACCACACGACACAACACACAAAACAAGACCTGTCGAGGGTCTGCAATCTCCAATTGCTCTTTTTATTGTTATTATTGTCATTATCACTATGTATCATTATAATTATTATCTTATGTATCATCATTACTGTTATCATTTCAATAGTATGTAATTAATAGACATACATTCTGTGTGGACAAACAAACAGACAGACAGACAAATAGACAAACAAACAAGAAAGACGTTGTACATAGCACGATACTTGCGAAATCCCAAAAAACAATAGTTGCCATAGAAACAACAATTTAGCTGTGTCAAAAATTTGACCAATCAAGTCTGTCCCATGATTGATTGTTATGCATAACAAATTTGGCTGATACATTTTTCCACTTGCGGTCTAATCGGTGTTATCAATGTGATATATAGAAAAATTATTGAGGTGCAGGAATAATAAATTCACAAAAAGTCCCATTTGATTATAATCTGGTGAAATTGTTGCTATGGAAACTGTTGACATGTCAAAATGGCTAAATCGATCATTCTAATTTTTGGTGAACCAATTCTGTGACTCAATATGCAAATCCCATTCAAATTTAAAGTTAATAGGATGAAAATTGATGATTTTAGGTGACTTTTAGCTTTGACTTTTTGACCTCAAACAATGGGCTTCAGTGACCGAATATGTAAACCCTGTTCAAATTTCAAGTCAAATAGATGAAAATTGATGATTTTATGTGGCTTTGACCATTTCAGCTTTTGACCTCAAAATCAATATGCTTCGAGGTTTTGATTGGTGAACCAATTCAGTGACCCAATATGCAAATTCTGTTCAATCTAGCAGAGTACCCAGCTTCTGGATGGGTGGAGATTGTGCATTACTTCCTGAAAAAACTATTGTCTGTGTATTGCACAAATACTCCATAGATGTTTGTGTGGTGTGAATCTAAGTGGGTGTAAAGTGTCTCAGTGGTCCAAAGGGTCTTAAGGTGTTTGAAGGTTTAAGAGGTCTCAAAGGGTCTAACATCGAAAGGGTATTTTCCTATCGTAGTTCGGGTCTAAAGGGTGTGTATGTCAAAAGGATATAAAAGGTACAAGGGTCTAAAATGTCGAAAATGATCTTAAGGGATCTAAAAGGTCTAGCGGGTATAATGGTCATTCCAAAAGTCCGTAATTAATAGATGTAATAAACAGACGGAGTCCTGGTGCAATAATACGTAATTCATAGACGTACTCACAGTCCAACTCACGTTGAAACAGTACGTTATTAATAGACGATCATGTGGGTCGACCGCGGCTTCACCTCGAAGAGGATTTATGCTCAGTCACATTTGGCTCGGCGGCCGTAGGGTCGAAAAAATCTACGGCCACTAGCAATTATAGGGCGGCCGCAGTATTTCCACGGTCACACAATGTAGCAGTCACATATGTTTTTATTTTTCTGGGAGCCAAACGGCGTATTTAGAAATTGTGGAGACCGAAAATGTGGGAGTGCCGTAGGGTCTTTGATTTGATGTCGCACGGTGACCTTAGGGCGTCCCTGCGGTGGCTATCGAATTTTCAAGGCAGACGCAAGGTAGCCTCAAGGTGCCCGCAAGGCGACCGCAGGGGGGCCCTAAGGCGAACGTGGAAATAGTGTGGCCGCCACAATTTTTTGGGGGTTGGCAAAATTCATTTTTCATTGATAAGAGCCTTCGGAAAACGCACAAATAACGCAAGCCCACCGTGCGCCCTACGTACGGTCGACGTGGAACACATCTACGTCATGGCTTCGGCCAACCTTGAAATGAAAAAAGTTATAACTCTGCGCTTTAATAACACGGAGACCCTTACGGCCTGTAAAAGATAGCCATACGGCGTAGGGCCACCCTGAGTCCACCTCGAAACTCTGTGGCCGCCGCACGTTTCTGTCAATTCGGGTGGGGGGGGGGTACGGCCGCCGTATCTTAGCCGTAGAGCAAATATAACTCATGCTTCACCAACCACCCTTGGGTTCTTCGGTTTTATACAAACAGACCTGGCAGTCAAACAGGCAGGCAGTAAAACGTTTATTTCACTCCTCTCTGCACATGTGTGAATGGAACAAATTCAGAGCCAAAGTACTGTTAAACAGCAGGTTTGTTTTCAGATTTATGTTCCGATTTGTGTTCAAATATATAACATTCAATTGAAGTTAAGTTGTTCCTGGATCATAAACTGACGTTTGCAAACAAACGGACAGACAGACAGAACTGTGAACCAATTGCTTAACCCTGCTCTTTGTTTTGCGTGCACGGGGTAGTAAATCTGTCAAAACGACGTTACAGTAATCCCCCGTTTCTCGCGGGGGTTACATTCCAAACCTCCCCGCAAGAAGTGAAAATCCGCGATGAATGGACGGCTCCCCAAAAAATCGACTCATCTGGTCTGGTCGCTTTGGGAGTGATTGGGTTTGAGGTGCCGGAGATCGACTAGTCTGGTCTGGTCGGTTTAGCAGTGATTGGGTTTGAGGTGCCGGAGATCGACTAGTCTGGTCTGGTCGGTTTGGCAGTGATTGGGTTTGAGGTGCCGGAGATCGACTCGTCTGGTCTGGTCGGTTTGGCAGTGATTGGGTTTGAGGTGCCGGAGATCGACTCGTCTGGTCTGGTCGGTTTGGCAGTGATTGGGTTTGAGGTGCCGGAGATCGACTCGTCTGGTCTGGTCGGTTTGGCAGTGATTGGGTTTGAGGTGCCGGAGATCGACTCGTCTGGTCTGGTCGGTTTGGCAGTGATTGGGTTTGAGGTGCCGGAGATCGACTCGTCTGGTCTGGTCGGTTTGGCAGTGATTGGGTTTGAGGTGCCGGAGATCGACTCGTCTGGTCTGGTCGGTTTGGCAGTGATTGGGTTTGAGGTGCCGGAGATCGACTCGTCTGGTCTGGTCGGTTTGGCAGTGATTGGGTTTGAGGTGCCGGAGATCGACTCGTCTGGTCTGGTCGGTTTGGCAGTGATTGGGTTTGAGGTGCCGGAGATCGACTAGTCTGGTCTGGTCGGTTTGGCAGTGATTGGGTTTGAGGTGCCGGAGATCGACTGGTCTGGTCTGGTCGGTTTTGAGGTGCTGGGTACGAGCAGTGCTCCTCCAACGGCGGCAAACCTTTTTCCGTCCCGAAGCATATATCGAGCACCTTTACCTTAACCTTCTCCTGGAGCGTCCCAGGACCTTCCTCTGGCGCTTCGGTTCCTTGCCAGAAGCCTTAGAAGGTGCAGGGCGTTTGGGCGGCATTGTGGGGCTTGGAGAAAAAAACGTAGAAAATATTCGAAGTTCACAAGCGAAACTTTGTCTCGTGCGTTGTGTGACTGGTCGAGCACCACGCGTTATAATTTATTGCTTAAATAATTTATATTTTATATATTATTACCGCGATGTACCGGGGGAATCCGCAGAAAAAATTAGTTACGTTCCAAGGGAAAACCCGCGATGAAGCGGGGGCGCGATCGGTGAACCGCGATGAAGCGGGGGCGCGATAGGTGAACCGCGATGAAGCGGGGGTTGACTGTATTTCATTTGGGAATGGGTGGAGGAGAGGGTGGCTGAGTTTAATGGTTCCACTGAGAAAAGAAAAGAAATTAAAATGAGAAAGAGATTACACCGTTGTCATGACACTGAGAAAACTGTGGCAGGCTCACGGACATCACCAGGATGTTAAAATACAAATGGGGAAAAAATTATCTTGTGGATTTTATTTATTTATTTATTTGGGGGGTTGGCAAAGCTGCGTTTATGGTGAAGAATATACAACACCGACCACACATCTATCCATTGACGAGACCCTCTCACAAACATCCCATTCAGCACAGATGTAAACAATCACCCATCCATACTCAAGTTACCGACTAGTCCTGCCAATATCCCTGTACCCTCCATCTGCACTTCATCATTCTGTGCTCGGTAACTTCTTAGAAATTAAACATAAAATAAACTTTGATGGTGCAACTACTGATCTTAAAATAACCTGGACAATATGTGGCAAAGGCTGTACAAGATACTTGAATGTCTTGGGATATGTTTACCTGTTTTATTTTTATTTTTTACAAAGAGCTTGATGAGTATTAAGATCCTCAAGTTCATCCCTAAAGTTTATCTACAAGATTGAGATCTGCAGAGTGTGATGGTCAATGAAGATGTTTGAAATTTCTGTGACGGTTGTGATGGTCATTTCGGATGTTTGGTCGATATGATGATTATGGGGGCCAGTCCATCTTTAAATCCTCTATCATGATTGTGGTGGCCACTGGCCATTGTAGATTATTGAAGTATCGACACTGATTGTGGTGGTCATTGTAGAGTGTTTCTTGATGAATATTTTAATTTTATTTGCAGGAGTGAGACTGGGAAATACAAGGGAGAACTGCAGTCGGAAAAACATCAAGGGAATGAACGAACAAGAAAAGAGGAGAGGGAGGAGGGGAGGAAACACTGAAATGAGCAAGTAAGATGGTTGGGTTAGGAAAGGTTAATGGGAGTAATACATATCATGGGTTAGAATTGGATATCTATGTTGATTGTGGTGACAATATAAGTGTCTATCTTGATTTTGGTGGCAATTGAAGATGCTTGAAGTATCGATGATGACATGCTCCGTAACGTTGTCAATGTTCGCTCTGACAATTGCTACCATTCAAAAGAGATCAAGTGATTCATGAGATGCTTTTCATATTTGAGCGTTCCCATTTGTGCATAAGAGATTTAACTGTAACTCATGAGGCCATAATTCTTTCACCCAGACACCAGTCCTCTAATATTTCAGGTCTTTACACAAATGCAGTTGAATGTTCTTGTAGATATGGTCTTAGATAGGTGATTTATGCAAAGGTTTTTGACAGCTTTAGTACATTCATTACAAGGTTGCTCACAAGGTAGAGTTGAAATGGATCCAAGCCCCAGTGAACATTTGTCACTTGAGATACAATTTGATTGCAGCAAGAGTTATTCATTCTGCAGCATAAAAGGGGTCATCTTGATATTACATAAGCAGGGGGTAAGTTGAGATGGTAAATAAAAGGAAGGAGAAAAATATAAAGTTGAGATGGTTAGAGTGAGAAGGGGGGGTTGTGGGGGATAAGGGGGATCAGGAGATGAGAGGAAGAGGAATGCAGGTGAGTATGCAACGAGAAAGTGAAATGGAAGGACGAGACGTGATCAAAAATTCTACTATTTTGGCAGAATATATTGTTGGAGTTCCGCAGTTCTTTCCATTTGCCTGGTTATGAGTCTAGTGAGTCACCTCAATGCAACCATAACAGTCAGCTGAGTCGGCAGTCCCAGGCCGGATTATGTCATTTTCACTTCCGATACCATACCCATCGGACCGTCGAATCAGCCAAGCACGACGATAATTGGTACCGTACGCCTCGTCTCTAATCATTAGGTCGAGTGAAGCTAAGAGGTGCACGGTGCAGTCTTTGATATATGTTGCCATCGTCACTGTTGCCAATTCACCCTCAACGAGCTTTCCTCAAGTATTAATGAGTTTCCACTATGATCCAAATATCACCGCACCCCTCACCACCCCCCCCTTCCCCTGATTCAATGACTGGATTTGCTTCGGTCCATCAACCTTACCTGGAAACAAAGACGTTGAAGTCACCTCGTTCTCTCCCTCTCTCCCTCTCTCTCCCTCTCTCTGGGCTTTATAACTTTCTCAGGGAATGATGGTGATGGTTCCTGTTTTGGTAGCATAATTAAGATTGTATAAGATAAGGATCAGGGTAACTGTGTACTGTGTCACTTGTGTTTGTAAATAATTGCTTTTCTTTTGCTGCACCTCACCCATCACTGCTTTCTCTGCTCTTCAGATCTTTTGTGTTAAACCCATTGCTTACTGTACACATCCCTTTCCTTGCCCTTGCTACAAATAAATTACTTGTTCTTGTAATGCACTCAGTTCGTAGTGTTTTTTCCTCCAATGGTCCGGCGTAGTCCACATGTAGTGTTAGCCTGGAAAGTTCGACCCCACCAATTGGCTCGACACATTAGCTGGTGCATACTTGGCAGCTCCGCTCGGCTGCACCTGATCATGTCAGATTAAGACAAGTACACATCAAGTGCACGAGCATTGATATCGTCATCCAAAGGTAAGATGACCACGTGAAGTGGTGACACCCTGCCATGATTGGTGGTATGAATCAGTGTTTATGATTGATAAGCAAGCCACGGAGTTATCCATGGCTGGTGGCCTCAGGACCAGGTGTTTGGAAGGAACGCAATTGCTTCTCCTTATGGCGAACTTCGAACCCCGGGCCGTAACAATGTATATGATATATCTATACGAATAAATGTCAATGTGAGTGTGTGTGTGTGTGTGTGTGTGTGTGTGTGTGTATACATATGGGGTCCTCCCAGGGTGGTCTCAAAGTAATCACCATCATTTTCATTAGGGGTCACGATTCACGGACCAAGCTGTTAAGTTTTCTGTTCTCAAAGTTTTGTGCCGAGAACTCTCTTCAGGATCATCACTGAACTCTGGACGGCTTCCAATTGTAGTTTGTTTGCATTAATATTCCCAGAGATGGTTTTTAATATCTGTGTGAGGTTCTTCATCATCATTTCCTTAGCTCCAACTATCAATGGTGCAACTTTGGCATTCTTCAGCTTTCAGGATCTTTTCACTTTATTCTTGAGGTCTTGGTATTTTTTTCTTGATGCCTCTATCAGGTCAGGTCAGGTATGGGAACATGTGCTCGAGCAGTGTGTTGCTGCATCCACTTTCTGCCTTACTCCAGGGGCCTCCATCTGGCCATCCCTCAGGCAGATGCCTGGTCCATCCCAATCTCCTTGATATGCCAATCAAACTGCTGCAAGTGGCCGGCCCATTTTCCTCCTCCACTCACGAGGCTCCCTCGCAAAGAGAATCTGGTGAGCAGGATCAGCGTCAGGAAAATGAGCCACATGTCCATACAGCAGCAGCTGATGCTCACAGACTATGCAGGTAATAAATGTCATTTGAGTCTCAGCAACCACTTGTGGGACACAAAGTCCAACCAGCGATGGAGAAGGATTCTCCAATGAGACCTTGTACCAAAGGAATTAAGTCTGTCTCAGATCCCTGGTCAGAGTTCAAGTCTCACATCTGTAGGGCAAGACTGGAAGCACCAAGGACCTGAAGACTCAGACTTTCATCCTCCTGCACAGGTACCCACAGTGCCACACCCCATAATCCAGTGAATCCATGACTCCCCAGACCCAACCCAGACGTCTATTGACCGCAAGCTCACAGCCAGCAGAGACATGAATATCACTGCCAAGGTAAATTAATCTCTCCGTGACCTCAGCATCCTCACCACAAACAGGTACAGACAAGATCGCAGCATCCAAGATGTCAGTGAAAGCCTGGATCTTAGTTTTGTCCCAGGAAACCTATAATCCCAGCAGCTCTGACTCCTCATTCAGAACCTAGAGGGCCCCCAAAGGGATATGCAGAGTCTCCACAATGCTGATTGCATCATCTGTGAAATCAAGGTCAGAGATCTTGACATTCCCAAATGATGCACCACAGCCTGATCTTTCTGACATCCTCCCCAGAATCCAGTCCATACAAGCACTGAAAAGTGTGGGGGCCAGCACTCACCCCTGGCAAACTCTAGTATCAACTGGAAATAAGTCAAAGATGGCCTCACCATATCTCGCAGCACTCTCTGTTGCAGAGTATAGTTCAGACATCAGATTGATGACCTTGGTGGCACCCTACCAAAGACCAAGAATCCTCCAGAGGGCATGCCAATTCACTGAATCAAATGCTTTGCAGAGAACATCATCGGCTGCAAGCAGCCCCTGCCGAAACTCTCATCTGCATTCGGTGAGAACGCGAAGGGAAAGGACACGGTCAATCGCTGACTACTTTGGTATAAAGCCTGACTGCTCTGGGCACTGGTGCTCAAGTCATATACATTTTTTTGTTGGATACACTGTCGAGGCTCGTATGAGAGCTAACACACAGAACATACAACAAGGGGAGCAGGAGACGAGTGGTGGAAGAGGGAAGGAAAAAAAACAGTGGGGAACAGAGACATGAAGAGATCTCTGGAAGGGAGAGGGATGGGGCAGGGTACACGGGGTAAACAAGATGGACATCACAGGGACTTTCAGGTCCTTATATGAAAGGGACTTTCAGGAAGGAAAGCAGGGAATTTGAAGGATGTGGGCTTGGGGTGGATTAGTGGGGGTAGAAAAGATCGTGGTTTTGGATGGGGGAAGATAAGAGATGGTGGTGAACAGCTGTTTTGAAGAGCTGGAGGGAACAGTGGGATTGAAGAGAGTGTGGGAGTTTGTTCCAAAGGCAGGAAAAAAGAGGAATGAAAGAGTGAAGGTGATCATTGATTCTTCATTTTGGTAGTTTTACCAAAAGGGGGTAGTTGGCGGACCTTGAACGCACTGCGGAAATATGTAGGGGACATATCTCAGACAGATCATGGGGCAGCGGTGGGGGGGGGGGGCGGCGAGGCCGGAGAGGAAATGGTATTTGATAGGCCACTGATATTCTTGCAGTGAGAGAGTGAGAGATCCAAAGACTCAGCCTCATCGTGGTAGACACCAAAGATCCTTAATGCCTTGGTTTCCACAGCGTGAAGCTGAGAAAGGTGAGAGGTGGGAGCACCAGCACAGAGTGGAGAGCAGTACTCCATCAGGCTGCAGCCAAAAGTTTTGTATGTGGCCAGGAGCTCAGGTGTGCTAAGGAATGGCTTTGCACGATGGAGGATGCCCAGTTGGAGGCTGGCTTTGGAAGCCAGCTTGGAGATGTGGCTTTCCCAGGAAAGATCATGGCAGATAGTAAGACCCAGAAGCTTGAATGAAAGACTTCATCAGGAGTATTGTTGAGAAAGTATATGGGTGGGGGGGGGGGGGATCCTGACAGTCCTTTTGGAGAGACACAGTGAGAGTATGAGATTTGTCTGGGTTGAAAGACATGCTCCATGTGTTGAACCAGCTTGTGATTGTATCCAAATCTGCAGAGAGTGAAGAGGCTGCTGCTTGCTGATCTGATGGGGACAGATGGTACATCAGAGGGTGGAGTTATCAGCAAAGAGATAAAGAAGATTTTCCTGAGAGTCAGAGAGATCATTGATGAAAACTAGTGAAATTACAGGGCCCAGAACACTGGCTTGAGGAACTCCAACCTGGATTGGAAGAGCGGATGAGAGATTTCCATCAAGGGCCACACGTTCGCTGTGACAGGAGGAAGTCTGCGAGCCATAAGTGGAGATGTCCTTGGATACCATCGGAAGAGAGTTTGGTGAGCAGGGCAGGGTGCCAAACTATATCGAAGGCACAAGATGGTGGTGATTCCTATCAACAATTATCCGAGCAAAGACCTTGCCCGGCACTGAGAGCAACGTCACCCCTTGGTAGTTGTTGCAGTCCTGGCGATCACCCTTCCCTTTCCAGAAAGGGACAACAAGGGTCCACTTCCAGTCAGTTGGGATGATGCCTGTGTTCCAGGCAGAGCACAGAACTGCATGCAATGACATTAGTACAACATTTCCACCAGCCTTGATAAGTTCGACATGGATGCCACAGATCACAGGAGTTTTACCCCATTTCAACTGGTTCTCCACAGCCTGTTTCCACAAACGAAGGTGGATCACAGTTGATTGGATTGTCAGCAATCGGGATAGTAACACCTCTGATATCCAACTCAACAGCTGGTGGATCAGTCTGGTAGAGGCACTCAAAGTAACCGGCAAACATGCCTTCCGCTGTTAAGAGTCCACCACCCTCCGCTCTAACTGCAATATGCTGAAGGATGGGCTTGGAGGTCGCAATGAGTGATTTCCCCTGGAAGCAGAATGACAATCACAGGTGATGCTCTACCCCCTTACAGATTCCTTGCACATTGGCCTCCTTGACCACCATCAGTGCATGTACAGTTTTATGCCTCAACTCCCTGAACAGCTCATCTCTGCCATAAAGCCTGGCCCTGTGACTCTGGTCAATGGTATCCAGTGCCCCTTGAGAGACCAAATTCTTCTTCACCCCACGGTGAGTTCCAAGACATCCATCGGCAACATCAAGGATAGTGGTCCTGAAGGCACTGCACAACTCTTCCAGATTCCCCAAAGCACCCAGACACCCCTCCCCTGCCCCCCCCCCACAAATCCCCACTCAGCCTGGTTGCAAACTCCTCAGCTTCCCTCTCATCCTTGAGCTTGCCAACATCCAGTCTCAGCTGCAATGGCACCATTCTCCCAGATTTAAACTGCAACTTCAGAGTTGCTACCACTAGCATGTGGTTGGTATTGAGGAACTGAGCACTCTGGTAGACCCTGCAGTTCTGGATCATCCTCCAGCAACCATCAAGGAGCACATGGTCACTCTCCTTTGCCACACTTCCAACATTGGAATACCAAGTCCAGCGATGAGACTGTAGTGTTGAAACTATAAACCAGCCACCCTAATTCCATGACTTCTTTCAAAAACAAAGAACTTGGTGCTATTCCAGACCCATGGAAACCAATTCACAGTTCCTTAATTAATGAAAACTTGATTCACAGTTCCAGACCCATGGAAACCAACACATGTCTCATTACCATCCCTATCAGTGCCTGTTGATGCATTGAAATCCCCCAAGACTGGAAGAGTATCTTGCTTGGGACATTGATCAACCACAGACTTGAGCATGGCATAGAATGCGTCCTTCATGATGAGATCAATCGCCTCAGTGGGAGCATATACAGAGACCAGGGAAATGACACCCAATGAGTGACGTATCCTTAGTCTCATAATGCGCTCGTTGACTGGTGTTACCTCAAATATCATTGGAGTCAGCTTATTGGACACAGATGCAGCAACTCCTTGGGTATGGTTACCATCAGAGTGACCAGACCAATAGTAGGTGTAACCACCTGCCATGATCTCACCACTATCCATTCTCCGAACCTCATTGAGTGCTGCAATGCCGAAGTTCAAACGTTTGAGCTCAGATGATAACAGAGACAGGTGATCATCCTCTCTTAGGGTTAGGACATTCGAGGCAACCACCCGAAGGGACTGCCTCAGGTTAACCTAAGGAGACCGCCATCTGGTGTACAACACCTCAGCACCACACTGACACACACTACCGCAAACTGACCCGGGAAGTTTACCCCGTGGTTTTCCTCCTGTCATCAAAGAGTGGCTGTCCTGAAGGATTTGCCCTAATTCCGTCATCCGGTGAGCTTCCCTGCGCAAAACTGTTCATGCGCTGAGGGTGGACAAGGAGGCCTATGTGCAGGTGTTTCATCTGCTATCAGTCGCTTTTGACATTTGCTCATGGTACATGCTTGGGAGCCACTTTGGTTTGGTATGCACTGCTGTCTGCGCTGTCATTGATGATTCACCAATAAATTATGCGACCGGTCCAGCAGCTGAGGGGTGTGTAGCATTGGGATTCTCATGTGGGTACTGTTTGTGAATGTCTTTACAGTTGTGGAGGAACTCTGGTAAGGGTTTGAAACAGCAAAGGGCTTTCCTTGGTGGGCTTTCTTGGTTGCTTTATGCATCTTCTTTGGCTCGAAGAGCATGGGAGGAGTCGATTTATTTGATTGGGTGAGAGCTGATTGGTTATTCCCATCATTCACAAGTGAGAGATATAGATGGGTCTTCCTTTATTATATATATATATAAATACACAAACACGCACATGCTCAATCCTAGTATTTCTCCCCCTTTCCCCTCTGCTCCACATCTCCCCCCCCCCGAACCCTTTCTTCCATCTATTATGTTATTTTTCTCTTGTTTTTCTCAATTCACCCCCATCCCCCAAAAGTGCACACTCAAAAACGAATGCATTGTTGTCTTCAGCTCGAGAAAACACTTGCAGAAAATACCATAGCAAAGATTTGGGTGGATGAAGCTCTCTCTCCTATCCACCCTGCAGGCCAAAGATGGAACCTTTAAACTTCTGGGTGTTATTCATTTCAAGGAACGTCTTCCTGAATTACAATGATGCCGTAAAGGTCTGATAGGATGATGCAGTCGTCGTGCATTTGTCTTTGAGCTGTATTTTCTGGGTCCGATTCCCGACACGACAATAAACTGTCCAATTGGTGTTTCACAGGCTGGTCGTTGCATCACAAAGTATGCCATTCCTCGGATGCACGTCAAGGCGGGTGTCCCATCTGCTGGCATTAGTTACCATTGGGAAAGGCAAAGGCAAACCACCCAATGTAATACTTGCCATGTGACTGCTTTGTCACATGGCAAGTATTTCATTGGCAAGAGGACACAAGAGAGATATACGATAAAGGATGCTTTTTAAAAGATTGTTTGCATGATGCGAATAGAACTTAAATCTTGATAGCAAAGATATCCTTGTTCCCTGCCAGAACTGACAAGTGAAAAGACGAAGTAAGATGTTGACTTTATGGAATTTAAAAAAAAGCATTATCTTCCAACCACATGTCTATGTAAAAGGTTTTGATGGGGTTAAATGATTAATTATTATTAAGAAATAAAAGAAGCATTGATTTTGTCGTAATCATTACCCAATGGTATTCATTGGACATGAATAGTAAAAGTGTTGCGAAACCGTTAACACCGATTGATTAACTGACTTACTTTACAAGGACACTGTTGACATGTTACCACTTTCAAGTCATGGCAAAATTAACTCCACCACTTATTTGCCCCTCCAATTCACCTGTGACCTTGCTGACCTTGAAAGGCACAGATTTATGTTGTTTTTCATTCTTTATGTTAAGGTTTTTATTTTTAATGCTTCATCTCAGTGGGACAAAGTTTTCCATTCTTTGAGACAATCGTAAGGTTCTCGAGGTCAGACACAAAGTTCCGTTACCATTTGGATTTTGTGAGCTGAGGGGGTCACTGCACAAACCATCTTTGTCTCAGCACAGGATGATGAATCTCCACATCCTGTATCACGTCTTCCTTAAAGCTTACTGGATTTTGGATTGTCTGGGAGTCATGTTGGCCTGAGAAAAAAAAGTTGTAACTGTGAGTCTGCTTGATGGATTGAAACGTCATCACAAAAGTTTAATCTGTGAATTAACTGTTTAATGATTATTAAACCTAATTTGAGATTGGACAGGAGTCTATCGAGATCAGCATAAAAAACCTGTTTTAGGATAGGAACCGCATCTTCATGTGCTGTACCCACCTTCCTGTAATCCATCTTCAGATAAAATTATGTCATCATCATCATCATCATCATTACCATCATCATCAATCATGCTCTACACATAGCATCACTGCTGCGGAAGCAATTTCTTGGCTCGGCGTTACAATCCTGGACGGGTTGCCACTCTGACGCAGGATACTCGACCGAGTGAGCAGGAATTTATAATTTGTTCAGGGTGCCAGCAATAGCTCACCCACTCTTCGTGAAAGACAACGTGGGACCTTTAACATCTACCAACGAATGTTAACAGACGGACACCCAGTTTAACGTATATCAGAGTATGGTCCCAATCTCCTCCTCCTCCTCCTCCTCCTCCTCCTCCTCCTGCAGAACACCAAGAAGGATGCCAAGAACAGATGCTAGCCTGGATTCGCAACTTTTTGACTTGCACGGTCCAACGTGTCATCGTCAATGGAGCTGTATCTCCCTGGATTCTGGGACATAGCAGAATACAGCAAGGAAGTGTACTCGGGCCGACATTGTTTGTAGCCTTCATTAATGACCTACCATCGGAAGTGCAGGCAAGGGTACAAATATTCGCAGATGACATGAAGATCTATGGACCCGTATGTGTCGCTGCAGACAATGAAGCTCTCGAAGCAGACCTGGACAGAGTGGACACTTGGGTTGACAGATGGCAACTCCCTTTCAATGAGTCAAAAATGTAAGGCCCTCCATTTAGGCAGGAGTAATCTTTTATGCCAGGGTACACACTGTGATGAAATGAATTCCAGAGTATGGCTGCAGAAAATGATTTGGGAGCAGTTGTTGACGACAAGCTGAATTTTCACCAACATGTCTCAACCGTTGTCAGCATGGCATACCAAATCGTTGGGAATGTCAAGAGGACCTTCATCCACCTGAACATCAGGACCCTCCCTCTGCTGTTTAAGACTCCTGTTCATCCCCACTTGGAGTATGGTAATTACCTCTGGCATCAGTGGTTCAAACTAGATGCTGACAAGGTTGAAAGGGTGCAGAGGAGGACCACCAAACTCTTCCCCAGTATTTTCCATCTCAGCTATCAAATGAGGATAATTGAACTGAACATGTTTTCCCTCCTCCACTGGAGAAGAAGAGGGGACATGATACTGGTGTACCAGAATTTACACAGAACAGTTAAACTGGACCCAGACGACTTCTTTACCCAACAACACAACACAAACACCACAGGACACTCCTTAAAGATCTTTAAAAAAAAAAGGAGCCACCTCGAACTCAGGAATAAGTTCTTCGCACATCGGAGAGTGGATGATTGGAATAATCTTCCGCAAAGTACCGGAGACGTCTTTTCAAAATCAGCCTTGACAAGCATTGGTTGCAGGGAAGATTCAAATTACCCTGAACCCTCAGTCCCTCACCCGTGCATGCATAATTATCGTAATGTTTACAGGATGCAGTGACCAGGTGCTACAGCATTCTCATTTCCATGATGATGATGATGATGCCGCCGACAACCTTATAGCTGGGTCTGGATTAAACCCAAGCTCAACAGATTAGAGGCAAATAAGTGCACATACCTCCATGCTATCCTGCAGTCTGTAAAATTAATGGATTAACAAAAAAAATAATCAAAAGCCTTCTCTTGTTGTCAAACAAGAAAGAAATCTTCTTGGTATCCTTCCTTTGACCATTTCCAAAGATCATCTGTATAATCTATACAATCTTTGCCAGTCAGTTGGTCTGTCCGTTTGGGGGAAGGGCTTCCCACTTCAGGGAGAGGCTTCAAAATCAAATCGCTGCCATTTTGTTTTCTCTGCGCAGCCTCTTTTGAAAGGCTCGCACTTTCTTCCACTCTCACAGATTTTTCTTAACTCTAATTCGATATCTGATTTCATTTTTCATTCTCGATAAGATGGTTTAAGACTCAATTGCAAAAAAAAAACACGGGAAGAAAATTGTCCTAAAATTAGCGTTTTTAGACCAAAATGCATTTTATGTGAAATTAAGGCCTGGAATATAAAGTCCATTCAGACTCCCTCAAGGCTTTATCTTAACTCTCATTCACCATCTGATTTCATTTTTTTTCGTCACGAAGATGGTTTAAGACTCGGTTTCAAAAAAATGGTGAGAAATTGGATGAATATTGGCGTTTTTAGACAAAAAGAATGCATTCTAATAGTTGTTTAGACTGTATCTTGCTGAACGCAATGTGGGGAGGGGGAGAGAGAGAGAGAGAGAGGGGTGGGAGGGGGGAGAGGTAGAGAGAGAGAGGAGTGGGAGGGGGGAGAGGTAGAGAGAGAGGGGTGGGAGGGGGGAGAGGGAGAAGGGGGAGTAGAAGAGCGAGGTTATGGTTCCCTGCTTGAGAATTTCTTATAATAGCCATTTTGAATGTATCTGGTCAGATGTGATGTGAGGAGGGAGAGAGAGAGGAGAGAGGGGGGTGGGAGAGAGATTTGGAGGAGTGGAGGGAGGGGGAGTTGAAGAGGAAGGGTAGGGTTCCCTGCTCGGGAATTAGTTATAATAGCCGTTTTGAATGTATCTGGTCGAACACGATGTGGAGACGAGGATGGAGGGTGGAAAGGAGTGTAGGTGAGAGGAGAAAGGGGCAGAGAGGAGGGAGGGGTTGTAGAAGAGGTAGGTTATGGGTCTCTGCTCGGGGAAACTGAAGTTTGGGATCGAACTGTAGACTAATTATATTTTCTCATGTTCCCGGGGTATCCACAAAGAGTATATTTTCAGGTGAGTGAGATGCATCAGTAGTTTATGACAATGCATGCATACGTGGGTGCACCGGAGCGTGGTTATGCAGAGCGATGTGACCCGCCCATGTTCCAATGCGGTGCTGTGCTGTGTTGTGCTGTGTTGTGTCCATGTCCGAACTAAACCTGTTGTTACCACTTCATAGCCTTCATCCCTGCCCATTAAGTACATTGCAGTGGCGACGAGGATGGGTGTCTTTGTGCATCGGCATATTGCAAGAATATGCAGTGGGGAATGATTGGGAACACTCCACCGATCGTCTGAAGCAGTACTTCATGGCAAACAAAATGGACACCGATGGGGACGCTGAAAGGCGGTGAGCTGTGTTACTGACCGTATGCGGTGCCCCGACGTACAGCCTCATCAAAGATCTTCTTGCTCCAGACAAAACTTTTGACAAGTGGTAGGAAGAGCTCGTCAATCTTGGGAAAAGACATTATCACCCTAAACCGGGTAAGATCGTCTCGAGATATACATTTTATACCCACCATCGTCAAGATGGTCAGTCAGCATCTGAGTTCACGGCTGATTTACACCGACTCGCCGAACATTGTGAGTTTACAGATAAACTCGAAGAGCAGTAACATGATTTCTTTATAATAGGCATCAATGATGACTCAATTCTGTGGAAACTCCTTTTTGAATCCGACCCCAATTTGGCTAAAGTCATGGAAATAGCCGCTGTGTGTATGCAAACTGCCGTGAGCCTGGGTGTGATCTCGAACAAGTCAAAAGTTATCCAGCAGGACCCATCGGTTGGTAACCTTTGGCTGCAAGCTGAAGTGTTTTAGTGAACCATCAAATTCACCTCCACCTCCTGACATTTCTGAATCTACCTGGAAGGTTGGGGTAATGCTTTTGTGTTGTAGTGTTAATCATCAAGCTTTCCAATGCTGGTACAGGAATTATACCTGTGACAACTGTGGTAAGCAGGGACACTTGAAGTGTCGTTGTTCTTTATCCAAGTCTAAGAACTTGTCTCCTGCTTATCACATTGGGGTGAACCCTGATGCAACGGATGAAAGGTCACGGAGCACAGGCCTGCAGCCGAGAGTCAAGTGAGGAACTTTATGAGGTTTTCTCTGTTGGAACAAAGAGCTCCGATGCTCCAATTATCGTTGATGTAACAATCGATAAGATTCCGGTGAGGATGGAAATTGATACCGGCACTTCCAGGTCAATCATGAGCCAGAGCAAGTTCACCTCCATCTCCCCTCCAAGAAAGGTTCCTGCACTCCGGCCTGTATCTACTGACTTGAGAACATACACCAAGGAGGTGGTTTCTGTAGCTGGCTCAGCTAATGTAACTGTAGGATAAGGAAACAGCACTCATGTCCTACCACTACTGATAGTACATGGAGAAGGACCAACCCTCTTCAGCCGAGATTGGTTACGGATAATCAGACCTAATTGGAGTGACGTAAACAGAGTCTCCAACTCTGATGCTGGATACAATACCGTGCTCAACAAGTACCCTGGCCTGTTCAGCCATGGTGTTGTCACCTTTTCAGGGCCCAAAGTGAGGATTCTTGTTTCTGCAGATGCTCAGCCATTGTTCCATTAGGCTAGACCTGTGCCCTATATGATGCGACCAATGATCGAATGTGAGCTTGACCACCTGCAGAGTGAGGGCATCATCTCACCAGTCTAGTACTCTGACTGGGCAGCACCTATCGTTCCAATACTCAAAGCAGATGGAACAGTGTGCATTTGTGGGGATTACAAAATGACGATCAACTGCTATTCAAAGCTGGATGGCTACCCTTTGCCAAAAGCAGAGGTTCATCTGTTCCCCACTCTCATGGGTGGCCAGACATTCACAAAGCTTGACTTGACCAATGCCTATGCTCAAATGGAACTGGATGATGATTCCAAACCCTATACATGCATCAACACTCATTGAGGACTCTACATGTACAACAGATGCCCATTTGGCATATGCTCTGCTGCACCAATCTTCCAATACAAGATGGAGACATTATTGAAAACTGCACCAAAGGCAGTCGTGTTCCAGGAGGGCATACGAGTGACTGGAAAGTCACATCATGAACACCTCGAGAACCTAAACGAAGTCCTCAATCGGCTGTCACAAGCTGGGTTACGCCAAAGGCATGATAAGTGTACCTTTGTGGCACATGACGTTGAATACCTGGGTCATCAAATCTGTCAAGGCATTTTGCCTTTTCTGAGCAAAGTTGAAGCAATTGCGAATGTACCGATGCCACAAAACATTTCAGAATTTCATGCATTCCGAGGTATGTTGACCTACTTTGGTTATTTTCTGCCTCAACTAAGCACAACCGTCGAGACTCTGCATCTTATCCTCAGGAAAGGCGTTGCCTGGAAATGGGAAGCTGCCCAAACAAGAGTGTTCAAGGCCGCAAAAACCATGCTGTCCTCCTCACCGTTACTTGTCCATTATGACCCATCCAAGGAACTTATTCTCAGTTGTGATAGCTCTTCATATGGCATTGGGTGTGCGTTGTTGCAAACAAATGGAACCGGTAATATACAACCTGTTGCGTATGCATCACAAACCGTATTTGACACTGAACGTCGCTATGCTCAAGTAGAAGGAGAGACGTTAGCGTGTGTCTGGAGTACCTTAAAGATGCACCAATATGTCCTTAGTAGACATATTACCATTGAGACTGATCACAAACCCTTGTTAGGTCTCCTGGGAGAAACTAAAGCCATTCTGCCCACATCATCAGGTCGTGTACAACATTGGGCATTGCCCTTGCTGGTTGTGACTATTCATTGGTTTACTGCCCGGGTAAGGAAATGTACTATGCTGATGTGCTCAGTCACTTGCCGCTCCCCGTAACCATTCCAGAACCTCCACAATCTGGCAATATTCATCTCATGGCTAACGTCATTCATGATGAGGCGTCCATAACCGCTAAGCAGATTGCTTGTGCTACCAATAGCAATCCAAATTTGTCACAAATTAACCGCTGTGTTATGTCACGTAATTGGGCATCACTACCGGAAGGGGCGAAACCGTACCTCATCTGGAAGGATGAGCTCTCTATTGATGCAGACTGCCTGCTTTGGGATAGCGAAGTGATCATTACGCCTAAACTCCACGGGAAAATTATCAGTGAACTCCACAATGCTCATCCAGGCATAATCACCATGAAGGCTATTGCCCGAGCTCATGTTTGGTGGCCTGGTTTGGACAGTGACATTGAGTCCAGTACACGCCATTTTACACTTGTCAAGCCCATGCCAAGACACTGCCACAGTTTCCATTGGCCATGTGGTCGTGGCCATCAAAGCCATGGTCCAGACTACACATAGACCATGCTGGTCCATTACAAGGAAAGTTTTTCCTTGTCATAGTTGATGCCCACTCCAAATGGATTGAAGCTCTCGTGGTGCCATCCTCATCCTTTGCTGTAACAATTGAAGCTCTACGTACCATATTCACGCAACATGGTATTCCAAACTCCATTGTATCAGATAATGGATTGTCATTTATGAGTTCACAGTCTCAGAACTTTTGTAAAATGAATGGCATTAAGTACTACACATCTGCCCCCAAAAAACCTGCCAGTTATTGTTAAGCTGAACGTGCTGTTTAGATCATCAAGAAAGGTCTAAGCCGCGTCAAGGAAGGCTCCATTCAATCTCGTCGAGCTTGTATGTTGCTCAACTACTGCACCAGACCACATAAAATCACCAGTCGCTCACCTGCCAAGCTTCTGTTGGGTCATGAATTAACAACATGGTTATCATGAGTGCATCCGGACGTAACGGTCAAGGTCGAGAATAACAAGTATCAACAGAAACGTAATCACGACCAAACTTCTGGTATACCGCAACCTCCAGATCAAAGATCCTGTATATGTGTTGAAATCCAGATGTGGAACCAAGTGGTTATCTGGCATCATTGTCGATAACATTGCTGAAATGATGTTTCTTGTGAAGTTGTGTGATGGTAGATGTCTGCGTAAACATGTTGACCAACTCAGGTTACGTTATGGGGAGCCAAACATTGAACCAGCTCAAGTGTCTTTGTCACCCAGTCCTGCATTAACACCACCTGCGTTTGAACCTGAGGTGTTTCCTCATGGAAGCTATTCACCCATCAATATACCTGAACTCCTTCCTGACCTTGTACCCCTTATTGAGAAGCCTACAGCAGTTGCAAGCAAGGACAGCCCTCCACTCGCCCTGAGTAGATCAGCTCGTGTCTGGAAGCCTCCTGAGCGTCTTGATTTGTAAAAAACAATAAAATAAATTGGGGGGGGGGGGGTTAGATGAGATGTATCAGTAGTTTATGATATAATGCATACATCCATGGGTGTACTGGGGCGTGGTTAAGCTGAGTCATGTGACCTGCCCATGTTCCAATGCTGTGCTGTGCTGTGTTGTGCCTGTGTCCAAATTAAACCTGTTTCTTTCACTTCAGAGCCTTCATCCCTGTCTTGAGTACATTACAGTGAGTTACTAGAGGGGGAGCACTCGGGAGAGTGCAAAACCTCCGCCGCCAACACTGCGAGGTCACTCAAGTGAACCTGATATCCTATTCATTCATTTTGACGGCAACAGTGCTCACAGAGTTATTGTTTGCAACTTTCCCTTTTACTTTTAACTTTTACATACTCAATTCATTCGTCATAACTAGATTCCTTGAGACAGAAATTGATTTTACGTGGGTAGATCCACCTGAAGTTCCAAAATCAGCCGCAATTATAATTTTGGCATGTTTTTTTTGTTGGAAATCACTTATAACATGTAGAAATGCAAAGAAAAAAAATTCAAATATTTTTTCAAAATGCCCGCCATAGCGGCCATATTGGATTTTGGACCAAGTCCAAAATCTAATGGCATGATCCTTGGACCAGACCGAACCCCCCCCCACCCCCCACCAAGTTTCGTCGAAATCCGTCGAGGAGTTTTTCCGTAATACTGTTCACAAACAAACAAACAGACAGAAAGGGGTGAAAACAGTAACCTCCATCCATCTTCGATGGCGGAGGTTAAAATAACCTTTTCCCAACTATATAATTAAACAATACTTCGAAAAACTTTGTACGTAATGAATTGAATATGTGTACTAATGATGGAATCCAATATTTATTCATAACGTTTGGTTTCAAGGAATTTTTAATGTGTGAAGTGAAGTGGATTTGATGCTTTCAAGTTTAAAAATGAATGACAGAAGTAAGTCACTCAAGGCAGTTTCTCCCCCTTCTGAAGTCAAGTCAATCAAGTCAAGGCAGAAATAAGTCTTTCCACACCCGTTCCCACCTTTTTTTTTTGTACACCTTGTCGAGGCTCGTATGAGAGCTAACACACGACGCACATCAAGGGGGGCATGAGACAGGAGGGGAGGGAGTGGGAAGGACAAAATAGTGGGGAACAGAGACATTAGGAGATCTGTGGAAGGGAGAGGGATGGGACGGGGAACATGGGGAAAAGAAGATGGACATTCCAGGGACTTTCAGGAAGGAAAGCAGGGAATTTGAAGGAGTTGGGCTTGGGTGGATTATCGGGGGTAAAAAAGATCGAGGATTTGGATGGGGGATGATAAGAGGTGGTGGTGAACAGCTGTTTTGAAGGCCTGGAGGGAAGAATGGGAATGAATAGAGTGAGGGAGTTTATTCCAAAGGTGGGGAAAAAGAGGAATGAAAGAGTGAAGGTGAGCAGTGATTCATGATTTTGGTAGTTTTACCAGAAGGGGGTTGTTGGCGGACCTTGAGCGCCCTGTGGAAATGTGGTGGGGACAAATTGCAGAGAGAGCAGGGGGGGCGAGGCTGGAGAGGAGACGGTAGAATACAGAAAGACCACCGACCAGCCTGCGGTGATTGAGTGAGAGGAACAAAGACTCAGCCTCATTGCGGGAGATGCCAATGATATGAAATGCCTTGGTTTCTACAGCGTGAAGCCGA
>NC_140963.1:103324973-103334973 GCF_056783735.1 Eptatretus burgeri
GAGATGTGGGGGGCGGGGGGGGTTGGGGATATTTTCTCTGCCCATGACCTGATGCTGCGTCTCCTCAGGAAGTATGCAAAATTTGAGGATATTGGTCAAGGGTGTGGAATTTTATCAAAATCAAAGAAAATCTTTACACTGTGACATCTCGATTATATCCTGTATCTATAAAATCTAAGTTGCCTTACAAAGCACTTCAATGCAGGAGGAGGAGCCATTTCGCCCAACAAGTGTGGCCACCTCTTGGTTGTTTGTTCGTGCTCTATCCTTTTTAAATGTTGAGCTTCCCCAGCGGAAGAAGCACATACCATTTTTAGTCTTTAGTATGACTTGGCCACAGTTTTAACCGCCTACCTCCCAGACTCAGAGCAGACACCGTGACCATTACGCCTCTGAGTCTGGTCACATTTTTACACAAAAAAGAAAGTGAGTACTATAAAAAGTACATCTACTTCTTCTTTCCCAGTCCCACCCAATTATCCCACTCTAGGCATTTGGCCAGGAAAAGTTTTTGGCCTAAGACTCCATTAACAGGCTGACTCGACTGGACGTTTGATTAAAGTTCGCAATAACTTTTTTTATTTATTAATGACTAGCAGAGCCTATCCGTCGCTTCGATGACGGACCGATTAGTCATCGTATCTGCAAAAACTTTCAGGTGAGAAGGAGAAGGAAAAAAAAATTTACCCATGCACAGAGTGCTTTAACCCCTCACCCCAACCCCCCTCCCGCCTCCCCCGCTCCTCATCCGCATCCTCGCCCCACCCCCCATTTGCCCCTACCCCCCACCCCCCCCCCCCCGTTCATCCTGATGTTCCTTCACGCTCGAAATGTCTCACACATGATGACAGGCTTAGACAGGCCCCTCCGGTTTTTTTTGGAGGGTGGGGGGGGGGAGAATGGAAGTGGAACAAGTTTACCCATTTAAAAAATGCTTTTAACCTCAGCATTGCCCAGGTAAAAAAGGAAATGGTGATACCCTCTGCTACTACCACCAGGTGGTGCTACATGGTATACATTTATTTGAAGAATTTACATCCCCTCCTCCGAACCCCACACCCCTTGTAACGCTGCGACCACATAGCCTATGTTACCCCCCACACAAAGTTGTATTTGTTCCCCGAGTTTGGAGTTTATAACTTAAAAGATGTGGTCGTGCATCAGGAACAGGGAGAGAGAGACAGACAGACAGACAGACAGACAGACAGACAGACAGACAGACAGACAGACAGACAGACGTGTACATATATTTATTTATATATTTTTCTTTTTTTATGATAACTTGCCAACTCTGTGCAAAATATATTTAACATCCACCAACAATCAGTGTTTGCAGATGAGATATCCAGCTTAATGGATGGCAAACACATTAATCTTTGCCCTGCATGTGAAACACCCCCTGCGTCGAGACTTGAACCGAGGACTGGGGCAGTTCAAGCCCAAAAGGCGTAAGGTTGTGCGCGTGTATGCGTGTGTATAAATTTTTGGAGTTATAATTATTGAGTGCTGAATAAACCCCAACACATTACACTTTCTACTTCAAGAGTCTTTCTGTTGGCCGAGCAATCGAGTAAGTGTCGGCATACCGAAACCTTTCACATTAATATTTGTTTTTTTTTCAACAAAATGTCATTTTACAATTGCTTATATGCATCTACTTTAATTTTTAGCATCGTGATTAATGATCCCAAAGCAATTAGGTGTGTGTGTGTGTGTGTGTGTGTGTGTGTTAGTGTTTAGTGTTCCATTGTGTTCCATTTGTGTTTCCAGTATGGTATTAGTGGTGTACACAAAGAATTACTCTCTCCTCTATCACAAACTGCTTGCTTACATATGGCAATGTAACGGCACGTTCTTCCAGATGCCATCGCATCAATATGGTATTGATTATTTTGCACTCGAGAGATGTTCTTATAAGTTGAAGCTGATCCACTTACCTTTCATACATGATACAAGCCACTTCAATGTTGGTCTCTTTCGTTTTTGTGGTTCAACTTCGTTCTGCATGGAATTAATTGTGCTTTGTTTTGTGACTGCATTTATTTTCATGATAAAAGTTTTTGTTTTTCTGCTGCAAAGTATTCTCAGTCAAAACTAGAAGGGCACTCGGTGGAACGCATACTTCTGCCCCGTAATGCCTGATCCACGAGAACATCTCAGGCCCAATGCATTTTTGAGATACCGTGCGATACATTAGTTTAGCCCTGTCTCTCAATGGTGAAGAATCACTTAAAAAATTATCAGATCCGGATCCGGATTCAGATCTTCACCAAAGTGGAATCAATTCTTCCTTGTCACACACCAAGCACGTCCACAAAGTTTCATCTGAATCCATCCACAACTTTTTGAGATATCGTGCTAGATATCGTTTTTGGCCCGATCTCTCAATGGTGAAGAATCACGTAGGAAATTCTAGAAGTCGGATCTGGATTTGGATCTTCACCAATATCTAATCGATTCGTCCTTGTCACACACCGAACCTGTCCACAAAATTTAATCTGGCTCTGTCCACAACTTTTTGAGATATCCTGTACACAAACAGACAAACAAACAAGTAGTCACAGACTGGTACTTACAAAATCGTCAACTTGACCTCTGACCTTGCCTCATAAAAGCTGTCTCTAGAGAAGATAGCGACGCAAACCAGAAGTTTCTACGATGATTCTGTACCAAACCTCTCATAAAACATCCAATTTTTTTTTACCAGAATTTCGACAACCGAGTGTTAAGCATACTTAACCGTTACCAAAATTGAAGAGAGGATTGAAATTGACTTTAAAACGAGTGCGTAATGCTGTGTGTTATAATCCCCCTCATTAGCATAATCTTTAGTTTAGCCTCAGATACGACTCCCAACAGAAATCTCATAAAACATCTGATTTTTACCAGAATTTCGACAACCGAGGATGAAGCATATTTAACCGTTACCAAAAGTGAAGACAGGATTGAAATTGACTTTAAAACGAGTGTGTAATGCCGTGTGTTACAATCCCCCTCATTATCATAATCTTCAGGTCAGCCTCAGACACGACACCTGACATAAATCTCATAAACCATCCGATTTTTTTTCCCAGAATTTCGACAAGCGAGTGTTAAGCATACTTAACCGTTCCCAAAAGTGAAAACAGAATTGCGATCCAAGTTAAAACGAACTCGTAACGTCGACCGAAGCAAAAATCTCCATTTCTCGACGCAATTATTTAATATTATTTTATCAAAGTCACAAAACCGTAATATTCGGCCATCCACCAACAATCTTTACATAATCCGACGGCTTAGCGAGTCAGGCATGCAACGATAACCTTTATTGGTATAAAAAAATGACTTTTAAACACCATCTTTATCGAAGACACTGTCAGCACGCACACGGAAAACCTTTACGTGATCAACGACGCCTCTGCTTGAGCGTGCTGCACCAAGTGACGAGCCGTGACGCAGCGAGTGAAATATTTTTTTATACAATCTTAAAACATCTCCAAAACATCCAATTTTTACCAGAATTTCGACAACCGAGTTTTAAGCGTCCTAAGCGATCACAAAAACCGAAGACAAAATTAAAATCGAAATTAAAACGAACTCGTAACGTCGACCGAAGCAAAAATACTCCATTTCTCCACATGAATTTACGGAATTATGTTTGACCTCACTGTGACCTTTGACCGATTTTGACCAAAATCTAATCGGCGCGAGCCATCACCCTCCTGAATCACATGGTGTAATTTGACATTGGAAGCTTCTTCCGTTCTCAAGTTATCGTGCTTACAAACAAACACACACACAAACACACACAAACAAACACACACAAACAAGCAAACAAACACACAAACAGAGGACGGAAGTCATCAATATACTTACAAAATCTTTAGATTTCGTAAGTAACAAACAGACAGACAGAAAGGGGTGAAAACATCACCTCCTTCACCATCAATGGTGGATGTAATAACTAACTCTTCCCAACTTACATCATTGTTCAGAATTTCCTTTCCTGTGTATCATAACCACCCTTCCTTCTGATGTGTGGAGGTACCCCGCTGTCCATTCTTGAAACAAAATGCCACTCGGCAACGAATTTGAAAGCTGTGCTCTCTTGATGTCTTTGTGTTGTGCTTTAATGACAACAATTCCATTTGTTGATTTGAATATATATTTTAATCTTAATCTTGGAGCTGGATTTTTGTTTTTTTTAAAGACGAGAAAGCTGATTCCAAACACATTCCCACCATTGTGATAGGGATTTTAAAGTCTTAATATATCTTTGTGCAGATCGCAGAAAGACAACAACAAAAAAAATGAAAAGACATGGTCGTGGTGTCATCGAGAGAGCTTTGGGAGAATAATATGACTTGGTGTAGTTGGAGAGTAATTTTAAAAATACAAAAGAATGGGGCGGAGCAAGGGTTGATTTGGTTTTCTCTTCAATGTCTCAGACTTATGGAGGAGTTTGTATATTTATTATATGAAGGACAGGGACATTAAGAGACAATGGACAAACTAACACACTCTTTGAGCTTTCAACTTGAGATCGCAGCACCAGGAAGAGCATCAAGTAGGTCAAACCAAGATACATTTGGAGTGAACAGCAGATGTTCTATGAGATACATCTCATAGAATCTATGAGATTCTATGAGATGAAGTCATTTAACAGTTGGTCTATGGCTCTTGAGCTTTACAAAGCTGGTGGAGGGAACAGTGATCAGATTTTTAGATTATCATTTAAAGTGATACTCGTGACAGATTATGCTATAGGAAAAGACAAAGGAGTGCACAGAAAGTTTCAATAAACAATACATCAACTCCATTCTATACACCATTGAACTGGGGTGAATAGTGTTCAGGTTGGAGTCAGATGTTTCATTAAATGCTCATCATCATAATAGAATGGCCATTCGCAACTCCAGCTTTGAACACCCAGCCGGCAAGCAGCATCATCGCTGTGCATCATCCCTCCGCAGAACTCGACTGAGACGCTTCACTCAGGGTGGTGTCGGTAGGGATACAGACAATGGGAGTGAGCACCGGATTGATGTGGCCTCATGTCCGATCGATGTGGTTGACACGTGTACAATTGACGTCTTGGTTCTGGCAGCATTGCTTTGCATGTAATTAATTGTATGCCTGTTAATAATATGTCATCAAGTTCGGTGTGTTTTAGGCGCTGGCATTGTCACACTGGCTCTGTGCTCTTATGAAATTGTTTCTGTTACATTTGTGACTTTCCTCATCCCATTCTGCCCTTTTTTGCCTCCATTAGGTACTTATGTCTGTGCACACATCTCCCAATAATTAAATTGTAGCATACAACAGAGTCATGTACCTGCGTAGGCCATGTCTGCGTGTCTGCACTGTGTCTGACAAGCTGTGATTATATGTAATTCCCCTTTCACACGGCCCGTCAAACAAAACAGTATAATGTAATGCAAGAACAAGGAGTAGAAAAGGCAAACTTATTTAATGTTATTTTTGTCTTTTTTTTAAGGGGGGGGGGGTGGGTGACAGAGCAGGTAGGGAGATGAGAAGAAAGGTGACATCCATTGCTTTGTTTTCAGAGACAATGTCGCAATTAGTGCAAAATGCAGTATTTCTTGCCACAATTTCATGGAGGAGTCATTTGCCTCATTAATATTTCATTCATGTTTGTGCTGTTTGAGGACAATGAAGAAAAATCTCCACAATCCTGTATCTCACCCCAATGATCAAATGGGTTAATATATGGTGATCAGATGAGATTGCTGAAGTTTACATCATCATCATTCTTCCTTGGACAATTGATTCAGACTTTTTAAAAGCCTTTTCCTTGGAACCATTTTTATTTCGGAAATTACTGAGACATTCCATTAAAAGCGATAAAGCACCAAAAAAATGAGCAGCCAAATGCATTGTTTTGACATTTGAATGGGCAACTTTAAAGTGAACTAGTAATAAAACAAACCAAATTAATCACTGCAGCGATAACAGATCTGAAAAGTGGAAATATCGTTTTCGATCCTCAAAATTATCATAATTTCAGAAAAAATTATTGAACATTGTCAAATCTTTTAAAAGCAATATGATTATCAATACAATGATATCCATCCATCCTGCAGGACCACACTCTGTGTAGAGTGTTGGTGCTGCCTAAGCAGTCTCCTTGGCGATTGGGCACAATCCTGGACAGGTCACCACTCCAACGCAGTATACCAGCATGCTGGCACTCATTTTGCCGACCTCGGAAGGATGACAGGCCGAGTTAACCCCACCTGGTATTAATTTAACAGCCAAGTGGGATTTGAACTCAGGACGCGAGTATCCCAAGCCCACCACCCTAACCATTAAGCCAACACCGGGCATAACGTAACGATATGCTCGTTAGTTTGTTCTTCTGTCCCTCCGTCACATATTGTGACATTATGAATTTAATATTTTTGTCGTTATTTAATTTTAACACCAATGTGTGTGTGTGTGTGTGTGTGTGTGTGTGTGTGTGTGTGTGTGTGTGTGTGTGTGTGTGTGTGTGTGTGTGTGTGTGTGTGTGTGTGTGTGTGTGTGTGTGTGTGTGTGTGTGTGTATATATATATATGTATATATATATATATATATATGTATATATATATATATATGTATATATATATATATATATATATATATATATATATATTATAAAATACATCACAAAGAAGGTAATTAATTTACCATCTTTAACACAATTCAGATACTCACATCACTTGAGAGTGGCAATTCCACGGAATTCCTACGGAATACATTTCGCGAGATTGTGAATTGGATGGAAATGTGACTGAATTGTGAATTTAATGAGATAATGAATAAGTCATATGGAATGGCGAAAGAATTCCCTCTTGCTTTGAAGAATGGTAAGAAATGGGAAGGGGACGACAGAGAGTTGGGAGTGGGGGGGAGGGGTGAGGATAAATAGGGGACAGACTTGGGAGAGGGTAGTTGAGGCTTTGGGGGAGGGGGTTGAGGACTTTGGGTGGGGAGTCAGTGTGAAGACAGGGTGGGGAGGGGCTTGAAGATTTGGGATTTGGTTGGGGGGGTTAAGGACTTGAGGTGGAGGGATGAGTTGAGGTTGTGGTGCGGGGAGAAGAGTACATTTTACATTACGTGGAATTTCTGTGAGTACATTATAATATATATATATATATATATATATATATATATATATATATATATATATATATATATATATATATATATATTGTTGCGAATCCGCGCCCGCCGGCGTGCGAGCGGCCACGTAACTCGAATCACGGCACGTCGCCCACCGGACAGACAATTCCGTCATGACCCTCTCGGACTAACGCCGGAAACTAGTCACGGGTGGGCCTTTCGGCCTCACCACGATCGTGCCAATCGGCCCCCCGCGTGGGATAGGGTTGTTCGCCAAATTCGACCTACCTAAGTACCCACACGGAGGGTAGACCGGGCGATCGCACCTCGCCGCAGGTCGACTTCGGACACGGGCCACTTTAAGCGACCCGTTCCGTACTATCGGGATAACCGAGCGGTGTTATCGTCAACCTCGACGGTTCCGATTAATTCTCGGGCGTATCTAGCCCACTACCAACCCTTTACGTGAAGTAAGATGGAGATTCAATTAAAGAAAAGACGAAGCGAAACGGGAAAAACAGTTCAACATAAGGCACATTTATTCCGCGGAAAACGGAAAGCACACATATACAATTACAACAATTATGCACCAAAAGCAAATGCAACAAAAGAAACACAACAATTATGTACCAAAAGCAAATGCAACAAAAGAAACACAATGCAGATCTACTACCGACTACGCGAGCACACGGCAACACTTACACAGTTTTACTTTACAGACGGCGCCGACAACACATATACTGCAAAGCAAAAGAAAAAGGGGGCCACCCTCAACTACAAGGGGGCAGACGGGCCTGGGGCCGAGACCGCGTCGAGCCTACCCGTCTGGTGATGATCCGCAAAATGGCGGCGGCGCCCCGACTCCGCGCTCCTCCGCGGGCCTCGCTGGCACTGCTTGGAATGGGGTGGGAACGGGGCCCCCTTCTCGCACTATCTCAGCGCGGGGGGGGAAACAGGGGGGAGTTGTTGATGCTCTGGGGAAAGAGGATAGCTGGCTTGCTTGGGTCCCGCGACGAGCGACTCCACTGCGCCCTCGACCGCGTTCCCGGCTTCTACTCTCTGCAGCTCCCCGACAGACTCCGAACCCCGACAGACCGACTCTGCTCCAGACCCGTCTTGGCTGCTGCTGCCACACTTCGCCGCCGCCGCCACAAATCGCCCGAGCCCGAGCCCGAAACAGAAACTCTTCTCCAACTCGAGCCCGAAACAGAAACTCTTCTCTCTCTCGAGCCCGAAACAGAAACTCTTCTCTCACTCAATTCGCCCCGCGCTCGGCGCTTTATAGTGTGACAGGAGAAACCATATGCAGATTTTCTGATCAGGATCGGCTCGGGGGCGGAGCCACGCTCGCCCATTGGACGGAGGAAAAGTGGGCGTGAATCATTCCTGATCCGACTTCCCCGGAAAGGCCGCTTTTTGCACCCGCTGCTCGGCGCGCGCCCTGTACGAGTCCAGGATCGGTGCCCACAAGCGGTGCGGGAATGGCGGCAGAAGGAGGAGAGGTGAAGGTGGTGGAGGGTTTATTGTGGTGGTCCCTGGCCACGGTGACGCTTGGAATGGCGGTGATGCGATGGTTGCGAGAGCGAGTTGTGACGGTAAAGGTCGTGGCTGTTGGCGTTGTTGTTGTCGTGAAGCGGCGTTGCGGTCGGTGGTTGTTGTGTGATGGCGGTTGAGACGTGGTTGGTTCAAAATAAAGATAGAACAGAAAAACGGCGATCTTAAAGGGTCGCAGCCCAAATGAATGACATTTATTCCCTCTAAACAACGGGTTTGGGCTAACTATACATTTACTTACAGAGATACCTCACCTACGGGACCTGAATGGTGGTTTGCGAATTTCCTCAACCACAACAATATATATATATATATATATATATATATATATATATATATATATATATATATATATATATATATATATATATATATATATATATATATATATATATATATATATATATATATATAAAAACTTTACACACTGTTCTGTTGCCAATAGAGCATCCAAATATTTCAAACAAGATATTTTGCCGTCGTCACATTTCTCCACTGCAAAGTGGTAGTGGTCATTCACACTTCATTGATGAGGAGTTAAAGCCAAACAGTGTGGCTGCATCCGCGCCGGCAATCTTCACAGACGGAAGTGATGTTATATATGTTCATGCACTCCGTGCACATGCTGTCACACCTGCGGGGAAACAAACTTTGTGACGTAGAAGGACAAAATCTGTTTGGCAGACTGAGAAAAATCTGAGGAAATCTAAACTGGAATTTGAAGGTCGAGTACTTTTTGAAGTTGCCAGAACGATCGTATATTTGGCCATTTTTGCAATTACCAATCGTACATTGTACACACATCATATAAATATGATAATTATCATACATCTGGAAACAATTTAAAAAAATTAAGGGGCAACAAGTCTGTTTATGTTATGGAACTGACCAGCCACTGGCCACCAATTTAATTGCACTAACCTCTTGATGTGAAATCAATCAAACGGGAGGACCTTCAACCAAAACAAATGATGATCCTGTTGAGAGATCTCCACTGGCTTTTATTGCAGACCAATTCATATGGATCATTGTGCAATGGTCATGTAAGCTTGCAAAAGCTAGAGAGTCAATTGACCAGTAATCTGGATTAGTGCAGGGAAATAATAGGAACAAAAGAAGAGGAAAAAAATTAAGTACATTTAAGAAATAATCTACAAGCTAAGGAAAAGTGCTTGGGTGTGGGATTAGTTGAATGTTTCCAATTCCAACTCTGCTCCAAAAGCGAATTGGTGCAGAATGTCTGGTTGGTCGCTGGTTGGATTCTGACACTGGCCGAGTGATATGAAGAACTTTTTTTTTTAATGTTACGTACTGCTTCCTCCATTGACATTTAGAGGATAGA
>NC_140963.1:103347473-103352473 GCF_056783735.1 Eptatretus burgeri
CATATGTATTGTAATGTAATGTCAATAAACCACTTATAATGTATATTCACCTTCAACCCATGCTTCCAGACTTGATGGCCACCCTGTATATATATATATATATATATATATATATATATATATATATATATATATATATATATATATATATATATATGTATATATGTGTACACATATGTATTGTGGTTCTGGGAAGCCAGTGATCCCCCGAGGAAATATGGCACACAACATACAGTGGTCTCAAGACAGTTATTTCATTAGTATTCCTTTTAGATAGCCCTTCCCTTATGCCTGGTGGGTTTATGGTACAGAATGTGTTGCGTGGGCTTTTAGGCAGGTCTTTGTTCCCATTGTTTATTTTTTCAACTTCACACACACACATGCACATACACACACACACACACACACACACACACACACACACACACACACACACACACACACACACACACACACACACACACCTCCTTCATGCATGGCTGCATGCAAGCAGCTCACTTGCATGTGCCCACCCTTTCACATTCAAACCTTGCACCATTACCCAATGGACACTCACCTCAAACCTTCACCAGACTTGAACCACAATGCGAAACATTCCTCCGACCACCAACAATGCCTTCCTAAAATTCCCCACATCATCGGAGCATAACCTAAGCTCACTTTCCGTCACCATTAACTGCCACAACCATGACACCTCAACCACCACGAATCACCACACTGGGAGTTCACCACTATGCTCACCACTACACCATTGCTCCCATCGCTCGACCACCATCACGACCGATACTGACATTGCCTTTTTCGGACCAAAATGGAACAAGAGAGCAACCTGTACCATTCCAAATTCTCGGGTCTGGACGTTCTGGCGTCGAGCTTTGAGCACAAGAGTGCTCCACATTCCATTCAATATCATGTGGATAACCCTACCGTTACACTCAACTGTGGCCCTCATTGGGTGTCCAATGTGTGTTCGTGGCCGGAGAGGACCACCAGATACCCCGGCACCTTGTTTTTCTCGGAGCTCCGTCACGTGACAAGGTTCATGGTGACTGAGGCTATTTCCGGTGCCAAATCCTCGCCTGGGCGGAGCCAAAGCCATGTTAAGCATCCATATGCCAATGAGGGTGCTGTAGAACACCCATCGCTCCACCCCTTCCACTCTCAAGCACCGCCCCCCCCTGGGGGATTATAAAAAAAGGGTTCTGTTACACCCTTCTCAAATCTGGCTCAGCCTTTCTTGTTCCCACAGTCATGGAGTGGTGGAACAGAGAGCCAGACACCAGACCGAGCACCACCTGAGTCTGTTATGCAATTACACGTATAGTCCTCTTTGCACTCATGTTTAGTCTATTCCTCTCACACGTTTTTTCCTTTGTTTCTGAAACCCCCTGACACATCTATACACCTTCCTGTCCACCTAATCTGCCAAACATTTGCACCTCCCCACTCACGCACCACAGACACCCCCCGTTTTCTTCCCTCATCCCCCTCCTCAGCAACTGGGTTACATTGGTCCATTGGCCATGCCAAGTACTTAGGGGACATTTACACCTCATACTTTCTCTTGTCTTTCTTTACTCTCTGATTTCCTCAGGTGTGTGTCTGATGGCGCCTCTCATGTTAGTGAAAGGTTAAGATTGTAGAAGTTTAGATCGGATCGCTCTGCCCTGTGCTTTTGTTTTGTGAATCATTGCATTTCTTTTGCCACACCGAATCAATCCTTGCCTTCCCCTGCTGTACACATTGCTTGTATTAAAACCTTTTATTTTGCCACATGACCTTTCCTCGTTTTAAAAATAAATGATAGAAATAAAAATGATAAATGATAGAAACGGGGGTAGAAATGATCGAGGATTTGGATGGGAGATGATAAGAGGTGGTGGTGAACAGCTGATTTGAAGACATGGAGGGAAGAATGGGAATGAACAGAGTGAGGGAGTTTCTTCCAAAGGCGGGAAAAAAGAGGAATGAAAGAGTGAAGGTGAGCAGTGAGTGCCTTGCGGAAATATGGTGGGGAGAAATCGCAGAGAGAGCAGGGGAGCGAGACGGAGAGGATTTGGTAGAAGACAGAAAGACCACCGACCTGCCTGCGGTGAGAAAATGAGAGGCTCAAAGACTCAGTCTCATCGCGGGAGATGCCAATGATCCGAAATGCCTTGGTTTCCACAGCGTGAAGCCGAGAAAGGTGGGAGGCAGGAGCACCAGCTCAGAGGGGAGAGCAGTACTCCATAAGGCTATGGGCAAAAGCTTTGTATGTGGTCAGGAGCTCAAGAGGGCCGAGGAAGGACTTTGCACAATGGAAAATTCCCAGTCGGTGACTGGCTTTGGAGGCTAGGTTGGAAATGTGGCTTTCCCAGGAAAGATGATGGCAGATAGTGAGACCCAGAAGCTTGAAAGAAAGGACTTCTTCCAGAGGATTGTTGAGAAAGTCGAGAAAGGGTGAGTGAAGGGAGTGAATGGTGGGAGAGGGGTTATTATAGGAGTAGAGGGAGAACGGTGAGGGGGAAGCTTGGAGGAAGAAGAATGTGATGGTTGCTTTGAGAGGGAGGGGTGAGATGGCTGAGTTGGCACTGAAGTTGGAAAAATCAGAATGGTTGATGGAAAGTGAACACTCACAGCAAACTGGGCTTAAAATTTTTTTTTAGGTCAGATATGTGATTGAAGACAATTCTTGATGGATGCAATAAAGGCAAATTAAGAGAATGGAGAGAAGAAACACTGCAACAGTTGGATGTTTTAGGCAAGGTATGAAGGAAAGGTGAAATTGAGAGCAATCTGAGGAAATAGAAGAGTAGTGCATTATGATATAGTAAAGAGATACTTAAACATGTGCCTTATGATACATAAACACGTGTGAAAGAGGAAGATGAAGCATTATAAGAGAAATCGTTTTTATTATTATCATCATTATTATGATTATTATTTAATTGTTTTTTAGGGAGTTTTCATCAGATGAGGTAATGGAATGGTTGCAGAAAAGATCGTGAGGTGAATGGTGAATTTGGATCGGAAAACGCAGGGGGTGGAAACAGATCACGTGGCTATGGGAGAAGCATGTGGCTATGGGAGGAGTATCGTCAAAAGTGAATTTATTTATTTTAAATAAGGATTGCATCACATTCGGAAAGGGAAGGTTGAAGTAAAATCTTGGAGGTGTGTGGTGAATTTGGAACGGTAAACGCAGAGTGAAGTTTATGGATCGATGAAAAGTATCAGGTTGAGTTGAGAGATGCCTGGTTTCAGGAGGTGTATAGATAGAAAGGATACAAGGAAGATTATTATTTTTTGATGTATTTTTGAAGAATAGGTAAGATTTGGGAATGGAAGGTTGTAGGAAGAAATCGTGAAGGTAATGGTGAGAGTGGGTCAGCTCAAGTAGAATAAAGATGGTGTGCTGGCAGAAGGAGGAAGAGGAAGCAGAAAAGGAAGAAGAAGAAGGATCAGGACTCATGAGTATGCAGGGATAAAGGTTTGTTTTCTTTTCTTTTTTTTGAATTCAAGACAAGAAACATTGTTTCGTTGGGGAGGGTTCGGGGCATTGTGAAAGTTGGGAAAATGGGAATTCAAGGTAATATGGAGAGAATATAAATAAAAACTATCGTACACCAAGAGGGGAAGGATAGGTAGGCCTCAAGGAACCCGGTAAGACAAGGTCGACGAAAACTCACAAAATAGCATGATTTTTGAAACAAAACCGAAATAAGAACAAACAGAAACATGTAGGTGTGAAAATAAACAGTTAAAACTTGACATATAATGACCGGAAACTTAGCTTTGAGAAAGTCGGCAGAGACCCCGAAGAGAAACCTGCCGTTGCTGGTCTGCATTGGTCCAACATGGTCCGCATGTAGTTAGCCAGGAAGTTCTACCCCACTAATTGGCTCTTATTAGCCAGTGTGTAATTGGCAGCTTCACTTGGCTGCACCTGATATGGTAAGTTCCACCCAAGTACGCATTAAGGGCATGAAGCTTGCTTGGTGCGGTCAATCCACCAGAAACGTTATCATGCGAAGTAGTGTAACCCTGCCAGGGTTGGCAGTACCAATCAGCATTTGTGGTTGCTTAGCAACCCGCTGGCATGTGGAGTTATCTGTTCCTGGTGGCCTCAGGACCGGGCGTTTGCGAGGGACCCGAGTGCTTCTCCTCGTGGCAAGCCTTGAACCCCGGATCCACATCCATATATATATATATATATATATATATATATATATATATATATATATATATATATATATATATATATACACTGACTTATTTAACCATCCCAATTATTCCCACCTTTGTAAGGTCGAGAGGAGAGGTTTTTTTTAATTTTTTTTTTAATCTTGTGTTTCATGAGCTGGTTTGTCAGACTTTGTGTTCGACTGAAGGTTGCAGGAATTTGTTGTTTCTTCTGGCCTACTCTTTGATAACTCACCTTCTGTTCGCCAGTGACACCATGACATCTTCAGTATACATCGACTAATGCGAGCAGATAACGAGCTCTCAGAGATAACAAGCTTAACATCCATCTGAGGGACAGCACACTATGATGCAATGGCCTGTCTTCGAAGCACCAACTCGACAGTTTGTCGTGGGGTCAAGCATCAAACCCAGCCAAGCCAACTCAAATATATATGTATTTTCAACATAAACAAATGAATTGTGCAGGATGTAAAAATCATAAGTGATTTGCCACTCGTGTGGAAGACTATTTCAACATATGAATGCAAAAAAACAAAGAAGACTTTTTATCTGGAGCTGGTATATTAGATGACTGGTTGAAAAGAGAAAGCAAGTGCGTTGAAAAGAGACATGGAAGATGAGTGTGAGGATAGACTTTTTGCTTGAGTGTGAAAGCGAGCGAGCGAGGGAGGGAGGGAGAGAGAGAGAAGATACTGGTGGGCTTACATTCCGTATGCAGTGCCCATGCCATGTCCTGCGGGGGTTGCATCTACCCATGCAGCCAAGGAGCCGGGCTAGCGAGCTTGGGAATCATGAAGTATGAAAGGGTAGGGTGG
>NC_140963.1:103359973-103379973 GCF_056783735.1 Eptatretus burgeri
ACCTTTCTTTTAACACCTTATCAGTCTGATCATCAGCCTTTGATGACCACTTTATCGATGCACAGAGGAAGCTGTGATGATATTATCACTCCCGTTTTACAATAATTTGTCCGATACAAATGGCGTTGCTGTAAATTTAACCTTTTATTAGCATTTTCACAGCTACCAAAGGTTTCGCAGCAAATTACACAACATTTGATAAATCTGTGTACATGGTCCTTCCCGATAAAAATGCGGCCTTTTCCTCCAGTGTTGAAAACTACTGGTTTCTGGAAAAGCGAAAGATTGTGACAGAACAAAGTGAGAGCATGAAGCTGATGCTTTGGTCCTTCAGCCAAAAGTGTAGTGTTTGCATGAGTGTGAAAGTGTGTGTGCCCACATCTCTCTATCGATTTTATGAGAAGGTGCGCCTTCCTTGCACACATTCAATCAGCATTTGCCATTAAATGGGCTTGGAAAAAGCATTATGAAACAAACAAACCAAAAAAACATTAAAAGGATGTTATACTGTATGTAGTAATTGTGATATTATCAAAATAAACATGTGTCATGTCACAATCTTCTTTCACCAGTTATTGTCCTGGAACAGCATTAAAAATGGATTGCAGACTCAGAGTGAGCATAAAATTAACACATCAATAATACTTTGCATTTAACTTATTATTTTTGTATGCAGTGTTGATTTGTTCTGGAGGGGCGAAAACACAGAACGGAACAGGACATGAACGAAAAGAACAGTTGAAATAGAGTGGTGAGGGGAGGTGGAATGGGAGAACACACCAATGTCAGAGTTTAGGGAGATTTGGGGAAGAATGAGAACAAAAGGGGGGGGGGTGAACAAGATGGAGATCGTAGCCGCAAAACTCTTAATCACAGAAATGGAAGGAAAAACTGGAAACCCGGAAAGAGTTGAACTTGACGAGAGCTCATGGTGGAAGAAAAGATCATTGCTGTGGATTGTTCATTACTTTACCAACGTTGGAGAAGTTAAAATCATACACGACCATTTTTCAAGAATTCCAGCTGATGATAACAAATCTTCATTATGCTCAAAAATCAATCTATTTCCATTACAGTGCAAAAATGAGAGTCAAAGTGATTTTAAAAATGGATTGTTTTAATTGGAATTGCAAAGCATTTTTTTTAACGTTATTTACAAACGAGGGCTGGTAGTCAGACTGCCCCAAGGTACACACAATTGTCTCTGAAAGCTATCTATCCTGGGTTTGAATCCCGACCCAGCTATAAACTGTCATCGTGAAGTTTCACAGGCAGGGTCATTCATCAATGTGTACCGTCCCTCTGATGGACGTTAAACGAGAATCCCGTCTGCCGTCATTAGTTGGTGGATGAAGTAACAAAGATCCCATGGTGTCCATCGTGAAGAGTAAACGAGCTCTTGCCGGGACCATGAAAAAAAGTTCCATATTCTTGCCCTAACCTTCATCGAACGTCAGGCTGGCCAGATGGCTCATGAAAGACTTGCAACCAACCTTCCCCTGGCCAACTCTACAAGAACATGGAAATAATGGTGGCCATTAAAAGAAGATGAAGAAATGACAAAAAAGTAGTTTTATTTCAGGGCAATTGTTATTCAACCCCCACCAAGCCCCACTCACACCTCTCATATATATATATATATATATATATATATATATATATATATATATATATATATATATATATATATATATATATATATATATATATATATATATATATATATATATATATATCTATGTATGTATGTATGTTCCCGAAATACAGCCATAACGGTACACGATAGCGCAAAAATTTTACAGCCACATTACTCACCATTCTCCTGCAGTGTGCAGTATCAAGTTTCGTTCAAATCGGGCAACGAAAAAAATTATTAAAAAATAAATTCCCGATTCAGTCAAGTACTCTTTTGGAGTCTTTGATCAATGCAAACAACCTCAGCGGTATAGTTCACTGGAGCTATCTTAATTTTTTTCTTGAAATGTTTTTTTCATCAACCGCTGTCACAACAGGAACCCAACGGGTTCACGGGTTTTTAGTGTTGAATAAAATTAAATGTACTTATTATGCATTTTCAGTTGCATTGAGATATAAAGTACAGCACTGTCGGCTTAATACAGTACACATTTTAGTTGTACACCCCCAAGCGAATCAGTGGCGGAGAAATACAGTTGCTACAGTAGTTAGTCAACTTGGCTGTTACACAGTGTGTGGATTTAAGAACTAATTATTTCATAAATTTTGATTTATCCAACCCATCAATCATTATGGTTCCCAAAAGACTGTGCGATTCGATCCAACAAGAGAAGAAAAAGAGGAAAACAATGACCACGGAGGTCAAACTTGATATCCTGAATAAATTATCATCAGTTTCTGCTTCATCTTGGGCGAGGCAATTTGATATGAATCAATCAACCATAACGAAAATATGGAAGTCAGAAGATAAAATCCGGGCCAGCATTCGTGCAGTAGCCTTGATTGCAACATCTTTTTTATACATTATATTTCAATTTTTATTCACTAATGAGGTGAGTTGTTTTGCTGTAATACAGGACTATGATGATACCTACACTTATTTGAATGAATATTTAATTATTCTGGATCACTCCATGCAAATAAATGTAAAAATAATACAAAGAAAGGCTGTTTTCGGGTCATTGTTTCACGACCCTGGAACATATCCATTATTTTCCCCATAAATTTAATTCCCACAATGCGAATTCCTCTAACACAAGGATACCCCAGAATGTATCACCTGTATTGGAGGAAGTTGACTGTAATATGAAACCAAAAGCACTTTCAAGGGATTTCCATGAACTCTTCAGGATATAACACTTATTATAATAAGAAAAATCAAATCTGTCTTCATGGGAAATCAGTATAATCAGTGTGACCCCCTTTTGCCTTGAGAACTGCCTCAACTTCACTTGGGATTGATTTATTTGGTTTATTGATCATATTGGAGTGAATCTTTTCCCAACAGTGTTGGAATCCACTCCCGAGCATAGTCAGACTGTTCACATAAATTTTATTTTTCTCTCAAATGTATTCACTCTTAATTTATTCTGTTAAGACAAAGTGTCAATCAATAATATCTCTCTCTCTCTCTCTCTCTCTCTCTCTCTCTCTCTCTCTCTCTCTCTCTCTCTCTCTCTCTCTCTCTCTCTCTCTCTCTCTCTCTCTCTCTCTCTCTCTCTCTCCTCTCCCTCTCCCTCTCCCTCTCCCTCTCCCTCTCCCTCTCCCTCTCCCTCTCCCTCTCCCTCTCCCTCTCCCTCTCCCTCTCCCTCTACCTCTACCTCTACCTCTACCTCTACCTCTACCTCTATCTCTTTCTTTTTCTCTCTCTCTCTCTCTATCTCTCTCTCTCCTTTCTCTCTCTCTCCGTCTCCTTTCTCTCTCTCTCTCTCTCTCTCTCTCTCTCTCTCTCTCTCTCTCTCTCTCTCTCTCTCTCTCTCTCTCTCTCTCTCTCTCTCTCTCTCTCTCTCTCTCTCTCTCTCTCTCTCTCTCTCTCTCTCTCTCTCTCTCTATCTCTCTATCTCTCTATCTCTCTATCTCTCTATCTCTCTATCTCTCTATCTCTCTCTCTCCCTCTCCACCCCCCTTTCCTCCCCTTAAAAGTGGTGACGTCCAATTGCACCAATCTTCTGCCCTGCTTTGATCATTACACCCCTCCACTATTCCCCCATCCTCAGCCAACCCTCTCCACTCTCCAACCACCCCCACCTTATCAATATCCCTCCTCACACAATCTTCCCATCTCAACCACAGTCTATCTCTTTTCCTCCTACGTTGCTCCTTCAATCTCCCCGTCAAGCTAATCTGCACACCAATCCCCTCTATCAGTACGTCCATCTTCCTTCAATCCATCCTCTTCACTCCCACAATCCTCATGACCCAGTTGTTCTCACAAACATGCAACATCTGTTCTATCTCTGTCGGTACCACGTTTCGAGACCATAAAGGTAGGCTGGCGGCACACAAGTCACCAAAATATTCCCTTTAAATTTCCTTGATATCCCTCTATCTGCCTTTATTCCCTCCACCCTCCTCCATGCATTCATACCTACCTGAATCCGCTTCCACACCTCTTCCTCTGACGTACCAAACCCGGCCACTGTTCCCCCAGATACTCAAATCTATTTCCCTGCCTGATCTCCTTTCCCTCAAACCTGATATTCATTTCTTTTCTCTGCTGCTAAACCCACAACACCTTGGTCTTTTCCATACTCATTTTCAGCCCATGTTTCTCAAATGCCTTCTTCCACTCCCCCAGTACTTGCTGCATTTCCTATCTATTCTCCACCATAACAGCCAGATTGTCAGCATACAACATACTCCCCAGAATACCTTTCATATTTATCCCCCAGCTTACCAACTCCATCACCATGATAAACATGAGTGGGCTGAGAGAGCTTCCCTGCCTCAAACAGATGTTCACGCTGAACTCCTGTGACATCCTATGACCAACCAAAACTCTTCCCTTTGTTCCCTTGTGCATCCCTTCCACCAACCTAACTTCTGCTTCCATCACTCCCATCCATCTCAATGTCGCCATCACCATCTCTCTCATGACAGTGTTGTAAGCCTTCTTCAAGTCCACAAATCCCAATACCATTTTACCATGCACCTCTGACCTCTTCTCCTCCAGCTGTCTCAGCCTAAACATCCCAATCATCCTTCCCCGACCCTTTCGAAACCACTGCCGATCTTCGCCAATCTCCATCTCCACACTCTCCGTTATCCTCCTGTCTGGAATCTGCTCTCGTACTTTTGTGACATGATTCTAATGCCTTTGCACTTCTCTGGATCTCTAACATTGCCCTTCCTCTTCCAGATTGGCACAATTAACGCTGTCCTCCAATTCTCCGAAATCAAACCCTCGCTGATATATACAGTGCCTCTATAAAATCTACACCCTCTTTCAAAATTTTCACCTTTTGTTGCCTTATAGCCTGGAATTAAATTGCATTCAATCAAACTTTTTCCACCTTTATTTACTCATCGTAACCCACAACTTCCAAGTGAAAAACAGTCTACAGATTAAAAAAAATTAATAAAAAATACAAAATAAGAATATCTTAGCTGGATAAGTGTCCACCACCCTGAGTTAATACTTGGTGGAAACACCTTTGACAAATTACAGCTGTGAGTCTGTTGGGATAGGTCTCTACCAACTTTGCACACCTTTATTGGGCAATATTTTCCCATTCTTCTGAACAAAACTGTTCAAGCTCGGTCAAGTTGTGGGGGGAGTGTTGGGATCTAGGCAGGGTCTTGGTGATACTATACGCCTTCCACTGCTGAAGGCCCAGTCACACCTTGACGTTTTAGCCAACGTATGCCGATTTTTGAATTTTTTTTCTAAAACGCTGGCACACGTTGAATACGTAATGGGTAAGTTTTGATAACATTGAGAGCACGCTGAAAAACACTGCCATACGTCGTTGTACGCCAGCTTTAAACGTTGTACTTTTCGGTTGTCCTCAAATTTTTGCATGCTTGAAATTTCACGACGTATGCAGGCGTATGACTCACATGTTCCGCTACGCTGGCCACAAGTTGTATGCACGGTCTGCGATCGTTGACAGACGTCAACACATGCTACTTGTAAGTTAATCATAAGTTGAGACACGCCGAGGTAATGTTTAGCGTACCCGAAACTTATTTCTAACCTATGATTAACGTGTTGTTGGCATGTTACGCGATAGTTGCCACACGTCGACAGACGTTACTTTTAAGTTACTCATAGGCTGAAAGACGTCGGTATAATGGATTGTCCTTGCGTCAGCGTCCACAGCCACGGCCAGGACACTTATTTGCAGCATTCTTCAAAGTTTTCTTTGGCATGACGAGGATGTTCACACTTCGATGTCTCGCTTGGTTATGATTCCAATTGTCCATCGGCAGCGTCTATTTAAAATAGTCGAGTTTGAGCGTTTTAACACGTTCAGAAGAAACGCTTCAAATTTCCAAACCCCAGCGTCAAAAAACAAAGGCGAGTGACGGCAATTTAAATCGTTCATTGTAAACAATGAAAATAGCTGAGTGGTACCGGTTAAAAGTCGTTGAGTGTAAAAAAATCCAATTGTTGAGCGCAAGCGTCTACTTTCAATAGTGGAGATGCAGCCATTTAAATCGTTGAGTGGCAGCCTATGAATAGCAAACCCCACGTCACCGGCAAAGATAAACTGCCGCACGATATGGATAAGTTAGGCTATCATTGGGCATAGTTTGTGAACGCCGGCTACACGATAATTATTCGTTGGTATATCGTATCTATAAGTTATTGAAGCGCTCTATGCACATTATTAGTTCATTGTGCATTTGTCCAACCCGTTATGAATAGACCTAAATCGTAAAAACAAGCCATAGCTCATTGTTGAAAAAACCCCATAAAAAATTAGCCGCAAAGAACTTCGAACAATGGTGCAAAGATCTCTCCTACCCGTGGACACGCGGACACAAGGAGGATCCATCATAACCCACACCCTCCCCCTCACACTCACCTATTACTGCCAACATGAACAAACTACGACTAATACTAATACTGATACTGATACTGATACTGTTACTGCTGACATGGACATCGACTCAAAAAGGACTCGAAAACACTGTTGGGTTCCCCTTTTATGAACACCATTTTTATATACCAATTCCCAAAATCGCTGGGAACACGTCTTTATATGGCAGTTGTAAGTTAGAAACACGTTCATTTATTTTTTTTGTCGACCGGAAGACGTCGTTGGAATACGTCTCCATACGTCAATGTGTGTTGGGACTACGTAAAGAATTGGTTCAAAGCACGTCAAACATAAGTTAGAAATAAGTTTCGCGTAAAAAAGACATTACCACGACGTGTTTCGACTTATGAGTAGCTTATAAGTAGCCTTTGTGGACGTGTGTAAGCGTCCGCATATCGTGTGTACAACTTATCCCCATCGCATGCGGAACGTGTGTCATACGCCAAGTACGTCGTAAAATTTTGAAATGTTTAAAATTTCTTGACGTACTCTACTTACTACGACGTATGATAGCGTACTTTAGCGTTCTACTCACGTATACCAAACTTACTCATACCGTATTTGACGTGCCCCAACGTTTTAGACACATTTTTCTTAGGTCGGCATACGCTGGCAAGATCGCCAAGGTGTGACTGCGATGTTGATATTTCCATTTCTACGGCAGTTATGATTCGAATCGTTGTGCGTCAGCCTTTTAATAGGCTACATCACGACATCGTCGGCGATGCGTGCAACGCGCTATGCCTAAGTTAGACTATCGTTGGGCATAGGTTGTGTAGGCCGACAACAGGTTCAGCATTCGTTGGTATAAGTTATCTAAAACACAACGAAACGTTCTGTGTCTGTTACGAATGCGTTATACATAAGACCAAGTCGCTATGAATACGTCCGAATCTTTAAAAAAAAACATCAAAAGTTCAACGTAAGCCAGCGTTTTACATAAATTTTAATACGTTGCCATCGCTGGCTAAAACGTCAAGGTGTGACTGGGCCTTTAATGATTGTCTTGACTGTGCTCCAAGGGATATTCAAGGCCTTTGAAATATTTTTATACCCATCCCCTGATCTGTACCTTTCCATAAATTTATCTCAGAGGTCTTTTGAAAGCTCCTCGGTGCTCATGCTTGAGTCTTTGCTGTGAAATGCACTACCCAGCAGAGGAAACCTACAGAAACAGCTGATTTTATTCTGAAATAACTAGAATCACTACAATTTAACACAGGTGGAGACCAATAAACTTGGTGTGTGATTTTGAAGGTGATTGGTTACACCTGAGCTAATTTACAATTGTCATTATAAGGGGGTGGACACTTATCCAACCAAGATATTCTAGTTTTGTATTTTAAATTAATTTTCAGCAATTTGTCTCATTTGTTTTTCACTTGGAAGTTGTGGATTCTGATGTGTCAATAAAAGTGGAAAAGTCTGATTTCATTCAATTTAAATCCAGACTATAAGGCAACAAAAGGTGAAAATGTTGAAAGGGGGTGAAGACTTTCTCTCGGCACTGCACATTCAGCAGCTTCTTCATCCAACTGACTCCGACTTTTACCGCAGATATTGATCAATGTCTGGTGCTCTTCCTTTCTTTATTCTCTTTCATGCTGTCCACACCTTCTCCTCCATGATCATCACAAACTCCACTTTCCCTTCTACATAACACAAGCTCCAGCTCAACGTTGCTTCCTCACAGTTCAACAGCTCCTTGAAATATCCCATCCATAGCTTCAATTCTGCCCCCCTCTCTGTCACTGGCCTCCCAGAACCATCCATAATCACCATTCCCCCTTCATGTCCTTACTGTCGGTCAATTTATAGATCATCTTCTGTCCACCATCCTCCTTCAACTTGTTGTACACCTCTTCCTTATCATTCCCCACCTTATCCACAGCTCTCCTTGTTGCTTTCTTATTTTGCCCAAACAGGTGTAGCAACACTGCATCTGGTTGTCTCCCTCTTTCATTGATCTTCTCTATCCTCCACCAAATCTCCTTATTTTCACCAACTGCCTCCTCCACTTTGTCCATCTACCATAACTGGTTTCTGTCCCTCGATGATGTACCCTTTTCTGATGTCCTTCCATGCAAAACTTCTGTAATTGCTCTAAATGCCTCTCTGTGCTTTTTCCACTCTTCCTCCAAGCCTTTGGCTTCTTTGCGAAGTTCCTCATACCTGACACTCATCCTCTCCTTGTACTTTACGGCAAGATCTTCCAACGCCTGTCTACGTAACTTCTCTCCTTTGTAATAACTATAATAAATTAACGAATACGGATACATATCTTCAATATTATGACAAATTCGTGTTTGAAATCATGATTTGAGAAAGCTTGGCATTGATTTAAGTGGACTTACACTTTTGCATCCCACTGTTTATGATTGGGTTTTAAAATACTGTCAGACCCCGACATTCATGGGGGAGACGTTCCTGAGAAATTCCGCAAATGTCGAATCTGCAAATGTTGATGCATTGTTTCAATGGAAAAAATGGAGATTGGTTCCTGGCGGTTCATGATTCATAAGGGAAAAATCATATCAAATATCCCACGAATAACCACAAATATGCCTGTGAAAAACCGCGAATATGCCCGCGGAAACTGCAAAAGAAACATGAAAATGTGAAGCACAACAAAGACAACAAGCCGCAAATGTAGAAGCAGGTTACATTTTATGAACCGTGAATATGTGGGGACCGTAAATAGTGGAACCGCAAATGTCGGGGTCCGACATTACACATTTCCTGAAACAGTATTCCATTGTTGTAAACTGAGGATCTTGGTTTCAGCAGGAAAACAGACCTTCAGCCATTTAAAAAGAGTTTGGAATGGAAAATTTTTCATTTCAGTTTGAAGCCCACGCTATTTCATTAGAGTTGTATGGAATGGACCGTACGGTCCATTGTACAAATGTGGACAGTTGTGGTGTGGACATCTTGTCTTATCTATTGTTGTTTTTTTTACTCTCTGAATTTATTCCACTGACATATTAACGAGTATTAATTATTGTTTTTTTACTCACAACACAAATCTACCCTCGTGAATACAACAGGAGAGAAGAGACATAACAAACCAGACTCAGTGGCGTAAAGGTTAGAGCTTCTGCTCTGAGCTTCAAAGGTTGGCGGTTTGAACCGAAACCTATCTGAGTCATATTAAAGACTAACAATGGTACATGTTGCTTCCTTGCTTGCTGCTCAGCATTTAAAAATGATAGAGTGTGGGCAAACAACCAAAGATGGGCCACTGTTGCCCAGGCTTGATGGGCCTAGTGTCCTGCTTTGGATGAATTCGGATGAATCTTGGTGGACAAGTTGGGTGTGTGACGAGGACAAATTGATGAGATTTTGGTGAAGATCTGGATCCGGATACTATAATTTTTAAAGTGACTCTTCAGTATTGAGAGATATGGCTAAAAACGATATAATAGCACGATATCTCAAATCGTTGTGGACAGGTTATGACAAAACTTGATGGATGGGTTCAGTAAGTGATAAAAACAAGCCGATTAGATTTTTTTGGGGTGTGGTCCAGATGCAGATCTGGCTTATCAATGGGTTACAAAACGTCAGCTGTTCAGCCTGGCAGGGGGATGCGCACTACTGAGTGCCGGTCTAGTTTGGACAAGATTTGCTTTGTGCTTTTGTTTTCAGGTCAAATACAGCTCTTGTTTTTCAGCTTTATCAAAATGTTTTGATACTTTTAATCTCTTTGTTTTACCTTTTGATGGAAAGGTGTTTCTCAATGGGGACACAGCACTGTCCTTGATACAAACTTCTGAAAACCCATGTGACCATTGCATAATGATCCTTTTCGGTGGTGGTCTGCAGTAACTGCCCCTTGAAGATCGAATGCAGCCCGGTCCTGATGAGAGGCATTGCAATGGTTGTGTCATGCTGGGTAAAATGCCTTTTCTATGCTTTCCGCTCAGACATTTCCCGTTGACTCGTGATCGCAAGACACTCTGTGACTGACGTTCTCTGTGGGATTATCTGGAAATCCTCGTGTTTGTGCGTACTCCTTTCTTTATGTGCACAAATTGTTTTTTTCTTTTTTCAAAAGGTGAAATGAATATCAGAGAATAAATTGTTCAGAGATGCAGAGAAGCCGAAATGAAATAATTGGACTATCTTCACTCTGTGTTCCCTCTTCACCACTGATCATTTCCTCTTTCTTTGTCTATTTCGGCTGCAGAAATATCAATAGTTTGATTGCTATTTGTGTGTCAGTATATCGCGACATTGAATGGGGCACTCGACCGTGCTTCCCATCGTCTTGTATTAACAGTCTTGATTTGCTGTATAGGTTTTAAATCTGAAATTGCTGTTTGAGACTGTTTGTTGGTGTAAGCTTTTACAAACCTAAGCATAATGATAATGAACTGTAAAAAGAACGACATATACCTTTTATGTTCCTCCATTCGATGGAAGTGGATTATTTTTTTAAATATATTTTTTTAACTTTCATGGGTTTGGTTTCCTTGCATCTGCTTTTGGAGTTCTCTTTGTTGTGTATGTAAATATGGTGAAGCTTTTGCCCATGCCCACTGACCCCACAGCCACACCTTACCCCCCCTCCCACTTGCAAGTGTTTATTCCACACATGCCACTTCCTCCCCCACCCCCACCCTAACTTCAAATTCTTCCCTTTTCTACCAATTACAACTTTAGACTCCTGTTTTTACTCCACTTCCACCCCCCCCTTTCTCAATTTTTTCCCACATATTCCCTCTCTTTTGACAATGTTCACCCCTCTTTCCTCTCCACTCCCTCCCCATTTGTCTCTCCACCCTCTCTATTAGTTTCCCCCACATTAGTCTCACCCAACCCCCATTACTCCCTCCTCCCTAATAGTCTCCCCCCTCTCCTTCCCAATAGTCTCCCCTCCTTCCCATGACTCACCCCTGCCCCATTAGTCTCCCCATCTCCATTAGTCCCCCTCTCCAGTAGTTGATCTCCCCTATTAGTTTTCCCCCAATCGTCTGACCCTCCCCATTCACTCACACACACACACACACACACACACACACACACACACACACACACACACACACACACACACACACACACACACACACACACACACACACACACACACACACACACACACACACACACACACACACACACACTAGTCTCTCCCACATTCGTCTCTCCTCCCATTGGTGTCTTCCCCACACATGTCACTTTTGTTCCCTCCCCACCCCCCTCCTTTTTACATAAAACTTTTTGTTTTTCTACCCACTCCATCTTTACTCCACTCTTTGTCCCCCTTTTCAATTTCTTTTTGTCACATATTTTCTTTCTTTTGCCAACATTTACCCCTATTTCCTCTATATGCCCTAAATTCTCCATGTTGCTGAAATTTTGCACTTATACTCACTCTCCCCCCCCTCATTTCCCCCTTTCTGCCTCCTTCTTTATCTCCCCATGTATGTCTTCCCCTCCCCTTTCTCTCTTTCACCCTCTTCCTCATTTATCCTCGAATTTCCTCCCTCCCATCCAATTTCTCTACGACTTTTCCCATTGCCCCCCACCACATTTTTCTTCCCCTATATTCTCCAATTAACCCATATTTTCTCCTCCCTACCATACTCACCCCCCTTGCCCCCCCTCTAGTCTCCCCCCTCCCAATTAGTCTCCCTCCCCACCATTAGTCTGTCCTTCGTTAGAATCCCTGCATTCGTCTCCTCCTCCCCCAACTTATTTCCCCCCAATGGTCTCCCTCCCTCTCCATGAGTCTCCCTCCCCATCCTCATTAGTCTCCCCTCCCTCCCCATTAGTCTTCCCACTCTTCCTATTGGTTTCCCTAACATTGGTCTCCCCCCTCCCCATTCCCATTCGTCTCCTCACCTTTGCATTAGTCTCCTCCCCTCTACATCAGTCTCCCCTCCTATTGGTCCCCCCCCCAATTTGTTTACTCTCCTATTGGGGTCCCCCCCCCCCCCATTGGTTTCTCCTCCCCCATTACTCTACCCACTCCCTGTTAGTCTCCCACCTCCCTTTTAATTTCCTCCCCATTACTCTCCCCCTCCATTCGTCTCACCCTCCATTTGTATCCCTCCTTTATTTTCCATCTCCCTTCAGTCTCTTCTCCATTTAGCCTGTCCCTTCCCCTATCAACTCATTGGGACTGACTCAATCGGTCAACTTCCCGACCCGGATCTCAACCAATGGTACTCCATCTCTTCTGGATCTGATTTTGACAAATTTCCCTGACAATATCTGCTGCTCTTCCTTCGCTCCAATTGGTTCTTCTGACCACGTCCTTGTCAAAGTGGACATCTCTCTGGCTGTTATCAGAGAACCACCTCACCGCCGTCGAGTCTGGCATTTCATTCAAGCCGACTGGCAGGGTCTCCGAGCAGCCATCAAACTTACAGACTGGTCTCCTATCACTACTTTCTCAAACATCAACTCATCCTGGGAATTCTTTCAAAGAAACTTGCTCTCCCTCATGCACAGATTTATCCCCTCTCGTGTTCAGTTGTCTTACCCTTCCTCCCGCCCTTGGTTTACTGAAGCTTGTGGCGAGGCAGTTGTCCTGAAACAACTTGCCTTTGCCTCATGGAAAGCAAACCCAACTGAGGGCAATCTCAGTTCTTTCCACAAAGCTCGGAACAAGTGTGTATCTACCCTTAGGAGAGCCAGAAAACAACATCTTTCTCATCTCAAGTCTGAACTCTCAAACCTCTCTCCCTCCTCAAAATCCTGGTGGCGTTTAATCAAATCTGTTTCTGGTGTATGTTCCTCCTCCATCCCCTCCCTTACCTCAAATGGCCGCACTGCTGATTCCACACGTGATAAAGCTGAATGCCTAAACTCGGTGTTTGCAGCTAAATCTTGTGTCCTAAACCCATCTCATCTCTACCCACTTTACCCAGTTGCACCCAACTGTCCCTGGACTCTGTATCCTTTTCTCCTGACAAGGTGGAGAGCTTGCTTTCAAACCTCGAGTCAGATTCTGCAACCGGTCCAGACGGCATCAGCTCACGTGTCCTCAAAGCCTGCTCTTCTGCTCTTGCTCACCCTCTCTCTGTTCTATTCACCCTCTCATTTGCCCAAGGTCATCTGCCATCTGCTTGGAAATCTGCTAACATCACTGCCCTGCATAAAAAGGTGCAAAAACAGATCCCTATAACTACAGACCAATCAGCCTTCTCCCAATCATCAGCAAGGTGATGGAATCCATCATCGCCTCAGATATGAAATCCTTCCTCTTCTCCAATGGCTTGATTTCCAATCATCAATTTGGTTTCAGACCAGGTCACTCTACCCTGGATATGCTGCTTCTGCTCTCCCATCAATGGATGGAGGTCCTCAATGCCAGACAGGAAATCCGAGCCGTATCCCTGGACATATCACGTGCTTTTGACACAGTCTGGCACCCTGCACTGCTCACCAAACTCTCTTCCCATGGTATTCAAGGCCATCTCCACTCATGGCTCGCAGACTTCCTCTCCTGTCGCAGTCAACGTGTGGCCCTAAATGGAGATCTTTCATCCCCTCTTCCTGTGCAGGCTGGAGTTCCTCAAGGTAGCGTTCTGGGCCCTGTTCTTTTTCTGGTTTTCATCAATGATCTCTCGGACTCTCTGGAAAATCCTCTATTTCTCTTTGCCGACGACTCCACCCTCTGCCGTACCATCTGTCATCCCTCAGACCGGCAAGCAGCAACTTCTTCACTCACTGCAGATCTGGATAAAATCACAAACTGGTCCAACACGTGGAACATGTCTTTCAATCCAGACAAATCTCACACTCTCACTATGTCTCTTTGAAAGGACCGTTTACAAAACCCCCCCATCCACTTTCTCAACAATCCTCTGGAAGAAGTCTTTTCTTTCAAGCTTCTAGGTCTCACTATCTGCCATGACCTTTCCTGGGAAAGTCACATTTCCAACCTCGCCTCAAAAGCCAGTCGCCGACTGGGAATCCTCCGTCGTGCTAAGTCCTTCCTCGGCCCTCTTGAGCTCCTGACCACTTGCAAAGCTTTTGTCCGTAGCCTGATGGAGTACTGCTCTCCCCTCTGGGCTGGTGCTCCTGCCTCCCACCTTTCTCGGCTTCACGCTGTCGAAACCAGGGCATTTAAGATCATCGGCATCTCCCGCAATGAAGCTGAGTCTTTGGGCCTCTCACTCAATCACCGCAGGTTGGTCGGTGGTCTTTCTGTCTTCTACCGACTCCTCTCCAGCCTTGCCCCCCTGCTCTCTCTGCGATTTGTCCCCACCACATTTCCACAGGGCGCTCAAGGTCCGCCAACAACCCCCTTCTGGTAAAACTACCAAAATCACGAATCACTGCTCATCTTCACTCTTTCATTCCTCTTTTTCCTGCCTTTGGAATAAACTTCCTCACTCTATTCTTTCCCATTCTTCCCTCCAGGCTTTCAAAACAGCTGTTCACCACCACCTCTTATCTTCCCCCATCCAAATCCTCGATCTTTTCTACCCCCGATAATCCACCCAAGCCCACTTCCTTCATTTCTCCTGCTTTCCTTCCTGAAAGTCCCTGAAATGTCCATCTTCTCTTCGCCATGTTCCCCGTCCCATCCCCATCCCTCTCCCTTCCACAGTTCACCTAATGTGTCTGTTCCCCACTGTTTTGTCCCTTCCACTCCCGCCCCTCTTGTCTCATGCCTCCTTGCTGTGAGTTGTGTGTTAGCTCTCATACGAGCCTCGACCAAGGTATACAAAAAAAAAATAAAAAAAATAAAATAAACTCCCCTCTGCTCACCTTTAAATTTCCCCCTCGCTTGGGATCTACCTTTGTACCCCCCTTTGTATACACCCATCTCTACTCCTTTTCCTCTTCTCTCCCTTTTCTCTACCTTTATTATGTCCCCATTCTGCCCCACATTCTCCCCTGTTTTTTTTTCTACTTTTCTTTCTTTCTCTTCTTTCTTTCTTCTCCATGCCAATTCATCCCTCCCCTTCTCACTTCCACCTTTCCTTTTCTCATCTCCACTCCCCCTTACTATTTGGATGGTGCTCTTTAGTACTGACCTGTGAAAATCTTTCCCTTTCTGCCTTTCACGTTAATTATCCTGTTTCCATATCTACTTTTTCTCACAGTTCGTTCTCTCCTTTGATCCCTAAAGTGTAGAATACAGGCTACTCTGTCCATGTAACCTTTTTATCATCTTGTCTTGTTTCTATTATTTCTTTCATTAATCTCCTTTTCACTACATTTCTAATACATACCCACTTGGTTGATGATGAAATTGCTCAGCCTCCACCCCCCAACCACCCCCTCCAACCCTCCACCCCTCTCCCCCCATTTCACATCCTGCCCCTGTCTATCGCCAAAGCAAGGAAGGCTTTGTGCACAACGCACAGAGAATTGACAACTGGTATTAGCACTTCGGTTGGTGACTCTGAAACCCTGAGGAAATGAAAAGGCAGTCTGATGATAATATATTTTATACTCATCTCAAGAGATGTGAGCCATGGAATTGCAAGGCAGTAAAGAGGGAGGAAAAAAAAGGAATCTGATCGGTCTGCTCACCCTCCTTCTCCTCATCCTTGTGCAGTTGCTATGGCGATCGATAGAGGGGATAAAATCGTGGTTGAAATATCACTTCGCTTATTTTGAAATGCGCGCCGCCTCGTCCAGCCCCAAATGTTTGCCCAAGTGGTGGTTTCGGTTAGGAAGGGTTTTTGTCAATTCTTCTGGGGTCAGAAAGCTCAAGGAAAAGCCATTTATAGGGCGAGGGATCTTGTAGAAACAGGTTCGGAGAGCTAAATGGAATGCGGTGATTAAAAACATGTTGTATTTGATTGAGACTTCAATTCACGGCACCTTGTCGGTGCAGTGCTTTAAAATGCTCCTTTACACCTTTTTGGTCAACGATGAGAAGAAGCTTTTGGGATTATTTCCAATAGTTGCACAAGAATTGGTAAAACAGCATCTAATCTGTAATCCAATGCACGTGTCCACCTGGCAGTGGTTAATTTCACATTTATTGCTCAAACCTTAATCAAAGAGTCATGGAGGTGGCTCTGGTTACTGGCTGTGTTTGGCCGGCAGATACTTGGGCATTTTACGGCTTGCAGCTCCATATAATATACTGTATTCCCAATGTAGAACAGTATACCCAAGGTGCCCTTAGCACTGGATCCATTCCCTGTGGATATTTTACGTTGATCGGATTGCAAACTGGAATTTTTTTTTTTAAATACATGTTCCTTGTTTCGTATCTGAATTTCGTTGTTCGCTTTAAAGACATCCAACTGCTGTTCATCAAATTACATTTTGTCAATAATCTGTTAGTTTATAAATATCGTCGAAATTGCTTGAAATTCAGTTATTTTTACTTTTTATTTTTCCAGAGTTAAATTCAAATTGCCGTCAAGGGGGTCATGCTATTATGTTTATGCCTATTTTACTCCAAGTGGTCCCAGGATAACACACCCAAAAAATGGGTGCGATCGGTTCAGCCGTTTTTGCGGTACCTGGGAACAGACAGACAGACAGACAGACGGTGAATTATCGTAAGAAGATTAGCGGAACACTCTTTCCTTCGTTTGAATGTGTATTTTATTACAGCCATCGATAGCACTTATTGGTTTCAGAGATGAGTTGTTCGCACAAAAAAGTCTCAGAATTCAGTCCTCGGTCCATTGGAATGGTCTTTCGCATGCATGTGATGGTTAGATATCCGTTGGTAGTGCTTGGGTTGTAGTGTAGTTGTAGTGGTGAGAATTTGTCATTTTTGAACCCATCCTTTGACGGTAGTCACTTTAACAAGCCTTTAAAACTGCCTTTTACCCATTGCCTGTCACTGCACGATTGCATCCGCATCCATCTTTCTTCCCACTTTTTGTCATTTATGATGACCGATCTCTCGAAAGAGCTGAACATAATTGTCCGGGCTTCTATGGCACCTGCTTGACGTACACCCGGTCTTCGACTTATTTTGGATACTCTGAGACCTCTGTCTTTTGTAGACGTGAAACATTATGTAGTGCCACCGAGATCACACGCCACACAGCATGATCAACAGAGTTTGCTCCTGTAATTGATGGGAAGATCCTTGGTCCAGAACTTTTTGCCATATATTTACTATATACGCAGGCAGAAATGGTGATTTTTTTTGCCCCCCCCCCCCTCCCATCTCCATTTCTGCTAAAATTTCTCACACTGCCCTTCCTTTTATGCTTCATCCATGCCCCTTCTCTCCCCTCCCTTGACTCCAATCTCCTCCAAAAAAGGTATTTCTTCAAAGTCCTCCCACACTCCTTCCTGCGTTCCCTTTCCTCAATTTACCTTAATCAGTTAAGGTGGATGGATTGTATGAAAGGCCTGATGGTGTTTATTGTGTGAAGTTTCATTATATGGATTTTAAAGGTGTAGTTCATCGCTTATAGAATGCTTCATCGTTAAATATTATCACAAAATGTATGTAAATGGTTTTCAATGTGGGAAGTATTGCGCCAGAACCATCAAAGCGATAAATATGACTTTTTGTTTTAAAAGTTATCACCGCAATTGCTTTTATAGCAAATGTCTTGTTTTATTCAAACTAATTCCACTTCGTTTGTACCATATTGCTTAATCTTTATGTGCACTATTCATCGTCTCGTATTTGCAGTAATAATGCTCGAGTGTAACAAGCTTTGTGTTCCTGTGGTTTAATCTTGCATCGGTCATGATGAGATTACCTGCGGGCCTGATTGGTTTATGTCCTCGTGTAAATATTAAAAATTAAACCGAGGCTTGTTCAGGGAAGCCAGTACAGCGGGAATAGACCGTTATAAATATTTCATGAGAGTTTCATCTGAACAACCCAGACATAAATATTGAGCTAACATCGCCATGATGGACTAACCAGCACAGAAGCTTCAACAAATTGGTTTGTTTTGAGTATCAGAGATAGCAAGGCTTGTGGAAGAGGAAAACAACATACGCTGCATCAAGAACAGTGAGATATAAAGGTGAAAAGCAAGTTTGGAAATGAAGGGGCTGTGCAAGGAAAAGGATTTGGGGGCAGACTGGCAGGAGGTGGGTAGGGGTGGGATGGGGGTTGTGCACACCATTTAAAGCGGTAAATCATTGATCTGGGAATTGAACTTTCGTCCTTCTATCGCAGAGGTAAAAGCTGGTAGTACAATTAAAAAAAACCCAAAAAGTGTTTTATTCTATATACAGCATTGTGTTTGTAGTGAAAGTACTTATGTACCATTCTCAAATCTGCAGCATGTCACCACTGTTCATCATGACGTCATGTTACCGTTTGGAGATAACTCTTCCACCTTCGAATCTTTTTTTTTCTGACATCTTGATAATGTAATGTTAGAATAAGCATTATTGGTGTGAAGTTCTTTTTGTAACTGGCTTGGATGGGGTTCTTCGTTCTTAGGTTAAACCCTCCTGCACTGTCGTTCTACTCTTGTGTGTTGTCATTTCATTTAATTTTCACTTCATTTTATTTTTGGTGTAGTTTTTCCTGCTTGCTGTGCAGAGCGCGTACAGAGAATGGCGGCAGTGTGAACAAGGAGCCAGCGCATCTCATCGCCATGTCCCCCCCGACCTTCAGCTTCCCTCCCTGGGCCTGTCTGTGTCATGCCAGTTAACCCTTACTGGACCGGACACGACTGTAGGCCCACTTGTTTCCATTCTGGTCTGTCTGTCTGATTTGTATTGTGCATTTAGACCCTTGTTCTGATGTGACTCTACAAAATGGAATCCTTACTCCTAAATAATATTCAAATTCATCCGTTTTCACCCAGAGCATGGCAGATCCTGCCTGTTATTCGCAGACTTCAGGAAAGCTGGGAAAGCCTACGTCACCAAGGATATCAAAAACAATGTTAACATCACAGTATGAGCTTCCTGCAGTGTACAATAATGGTGTTGGTCATAGTTGTTGTTCTGGGGTGTACCAGCCTTTAATACATGAGGCCCATTATTTCTTTATTTATATTCAGATAATTCTCCATGAGTCACATCAAGTGGAAGCAATACTGTTTTTGGTCAGCTTTCCAGCCAAGTAACCAGGGCCTATTTGGATGATGTCATGCAATGGTGAATGACTTCAACACGAGCTGCCATTTTCTTCGTTCCAAAATAGTGTACAATTGAAACGACATCTGGCTTGAGCAATACGAGAATGGAAGTTAAGTTTCTGATTCGATCCCACATTAATTTAGAAGATTGAGTGTGATTATGAGAGAATAAACAACAAAGAACTTGATTTATTATTACCTCCACCACCAAAGGTGGATGGAGGTGATATTTTTACCCTCATCTCTGTTTGGCCATCTATGAGCACGGTATCTCAAAAAGTTGTGGATGGATTCGGTCTAAATTTCATGGAATGGTTGGGTGTGTGACAAGGACGAATTAATTAGATTTTGATGAAGATCTGGATCTGGATACTATAATTTTTAAAGTGATTCTTCACGATTGAGAGATAGTGCCAAAACGATATATAGCACGATATTTCAAAAACTTGGGGACAGATTATGATAAAACTTGGTGGATGAG
>NC_140963.1:103382473-103389973 GCF_056783735.1 Eptatretus burgeri
TATACTAGCTGAATGCACCCGGCGTTGCCCGGGTTCTTTATGAATGAACTTAATCTTCTGTATATTGGTCTGACGCAAGCCCAATATCAGTTCCCTATTGGGCCACGGCAGTCATAGCCGAAGGTTGGTGAGAAGGAAACAAAACATGTCGGAACAGACCCCGGGAAGGTTATAGACAAGGTGGTGAGGTCCCTTGGCTGGGGGGGGGGGTATTTTAGACAGTAGTTTATATTTCATGGGATTTTACGGCCATGGCCATCTTACTTTCAACAGTGGCCACGGTTGTAAAATCCCATTAAATATAACCCACCATCTAAAATCCCCCCCCCCCCTCAGCCGAGCGGCCAAGCCACCGAGCGTATAACCTCCCAGGGGCGCGTCCCGACATTTTTTGTTTCAGAGGTTTCCTCTATCTTTCACCGTTCATGAGATTAGCACATGCAGACAAACAAACAAACAAAAACTTCAAATGTATATATGTGTGTGTATATATGTATATATTGTTGTGGTTACCAAATTCGCAAACCACCATTCAGGTCCCTTAGGTGAGGTATCTCGGTAAGTACATGTGTAGTTAGGCCCAAACCCGTTGTCTAGTGGGAATACATGTCATTTATGCGTGCTGCGACTCTTCAGGATAGCCGTTTTTCTTTTACTATCTTTAATTTGGACCAACCGCCATTGTTACAACCACCAACCACCGCTTCACCACAACCGCCACGACCTTCACGTCACACCTCGCAACCGTCGCATCGCCACCGTTCTTGCGCCGCCTGTGGGTACCGGTGTTGGACTCGTGCAGGGCGCGCGCCGAACAGCGTGTACAAAATCACGGATTTTGTGCTTCAAAAACGGATCAAAAACGACACACGCCCACTTTTTGCCGTCCAATCGGTGAGCGAGGGGCGAATTGGCCCCGCCCCCAGGGCGATCGATATATGCAAATTTATGGATCAAAAAGCCTTCACGCCCACTTTTTCTCGGGCCAATGGGGAGCGAGGTGAAAGGTCGAAGGGAGGGGGTCAAAGATGAGAGGGCGAAGCTACGGGGCTGATAAAAGGACCGTGTTCGTCAGTCGGAGAGTAGGAGAGTCAGGAGAGTAGGAGAGTCGAGAGGGAACAGAGAGTCAAGACTTCGCGGGCGGTGGAGTTGGCAAGAAGGAGCTGGTCGTCGTGTGCGTTGGAGTCGGAACGGAGGGGACGGAGCTGTGGAGAGGCGGCGAGGGCAGACGAGGGGGTGCTCGCGTCGTGCAGGGAGCTGCACCGCAAGGAGGCCGACAGCGCGACCTGGCCGAGGTGGAGACGCTCGTCGCGGGGCAATAAAAATCCTCTATACCCCGAGCATCAGCAACCCCCTCCTGTTTCCCCCCGCGCTGAGATAGTGCGACCAAGGGGGCCCCTTTCCCACCCCCTACCAGACACCGCCCGCGAGGCCCGCGGAGTTGAGGCGTCATCGCCGCTCCGCGTCTCATCACCAGACGGGTAGGCCGACCCGGTCTCGGCCTCAGGCCCGCCTCATCCTTGAGGGTATTCTTTTCTTTGGTTTTGGGTATGTGTTGTCGGCGCCGTCTGTGAAGTAAAATTGTATAAGTGTTGCCGTGTGCTCGTGTAATCGGTATTAGCTCTGCATTGTGTTTCTCTTTTATATTTGCTTTTTGTGTAAATTGAATTGTGTTTTTCTTTTTTGTGTGCTTTTGGTGGAATTGAATATGTGTGCTTTCCGTTCGTCGCGAATAAATGTGCTTTGTGTTGAACTGTTTCCCGCTTCGCTTCGTCATTTCTCCCATTGAATCCTCATCTTGCTTCACGTAAAGGGTTGGTAGTGGGCTGAATACGCCCGATAATTAATCGAACCGTCGAGGTCGACGATAACACCGCTCGGTTATTCTGATAGTACGGAACGGGTCGCTTAAGTGGCCCGTGTCCGAAGTCGACCTGCGGCGAGGTGCGATCGCCCGGTCTACCCTCCGCGTGGGTACTTAGGTAGGTCGAATTTGGCGAGCAACCCTATCCCACGCGGGGGCTGATTGGCTCGATCGCGGTGAGACCGAAAGGTCCACCCGTGACTGGTTCCCGGCGTTAGTCCGAGAGGGTCACGACTGGATTGTCCGTCCGGTGGGCGACGTGCCGCGATTCGAGTTACGTGGCCGTCAGCACGCCGGCGGGCGCGAATACCGCAACAATATATATGTATATATATATATATGTATATATGTATATGTATATGTATATATGTATATGTATGTATATATGTATGTATATGTATATATATATATATATATGTATATATATATATATGTATATATATATATATATATATATATATATATATATATATATATATATATATGTATATGTATATATATATATATATATATATATATGTATATATATATGTATATATATGTATATATGTATACATATAAACATATATATATACATATATACATATATGTATATATGTATATATATATATATATATATATATATGTATATGTATACATACATACATAGATATATATCTGTATCTCTCTCTCTCCCTCCCGCTATCTCTCGACATATCCAGATGCTCTTTGTCTCCTGACACGTCTGGGCAGTGTTTGACTCCGGATGCGTCTGGATGGTGTTTGTCTCTGGACGGGAGTTTCTCTTCAGATGTGTCCAAGCCCTGTTTGTGTCCGGACGGCTTGGCGCTGGATGCTTCCGGCGGGTTTTGTCTCTGGACGTGTCCGGGCGGTGCTTGTCTCCTGGCCGTGTTTATAGTATAACCAGTAGAAAATAGATTTCAGACATTATTTTGTTTCCATCTTCACTGTTATTCCATGAAGAATCATTTTGATGAAACAGTATGAATTGTAATATATGCTCCACCGCACGTCTGCCTTCCCTTCCTCTCACCTCACACTGTCTTCACTTCCCCCACGCTTCCTCACTCCCCCACTCTCCTCGCTCCCCCTCCCTACTCTGTCCTTTCTCCTCCACCTCTTCTCTCTCTCTCTCTCTCTCTCTCTCTCTCTCTCTCTCTCTCTCTCTCTCTCTCTCTCTCTCTCTCTCTCTCTCTCTCTCTCTCTCTCTCCCACCTCTCTCTCCCTCTTCCTCCCACTTATTCTCCCTCCTCCCTTTAGTGTTGCCATCAGCAAAGTGATGGGTAATATTTGCAAAGTGATTTGATGGATAAATAAGATTAATCAGATGTCTGTCTGTCTGTCTTCGTATTTTTGCAAGGACTGCTGGACGGACAACTACCAAATTTGGCACACAGTCCAAGTCTGATCCGGTGATTGTCCTAAGTTTATTTCATCCACCACCTGAGTCTTTAAAGATCACTTTTCTGGATTTTTCATTTATATGTGATTTCATTGGTTAGCAGATATCATGTGACATATAACACGGCCAAAGGCCAGCACACCAAATTGGTCGAGCAGTGTCTTCCACCCATTGGTTCACTGCACAGCTGGCCTGATCACACACAATTGGAACCTAAATACATAAATAATACGTTCACCATTTTCATGCTGCGGAAAGCCAAAGCTATCTGCCACGGTAAGTGGTGTACAGTATGTTCCTATTCACAATCACCATGCCACACCCATCCCTTGCATATGTATCTACTATAAATGGATGAGGTGCGTGTGTGGCATACTTTTTTGTCGATTAATTACGTAGTCCAGTCATTAATTTTGCACGATTTTTTTTGTTTACATTGTCAAGGCTCGTATGAGAGCCAACACAGTTGGGTGCGACTGGGTAAGGTGAGTACAGAAAGCGATGGGTTTCGGACACAAGATTTCTATGCAAACACCGAGTTTAGGTATTCAGCCTTTGCACGTGCGGTATCAGCAATGCGGCCATTTGAGGTAAGGGAGGGAATGGAGGGGGAACATTGACCAGAAACAGATTTGATGAGACGCCACCAGAATTTTGAGGAGGGAGAGAGGTTTGAGAGTTCAGACTTGAGATGAGAAAGATGTTGTTTTCTGGCTCTCCTGAGGGTAGACAGCACTTGTTCTGAGCTTCATGGAAGGAACTGAGATTACCCTCAGTTGGGTTTACTTTTCATGAGGCAAAGGCAAGTTGTTTCAGGACAACTGCCTCGCCACAAGCTTCACTGAACCATGGGTGGAAGGAAGGGTAGGACAACGAAAAACGAGAGGGGATAAATCTGTGCATGAGAGAGAGCAACTTTCTTTGAAAGAATTCCCTGGACGAGCTGATGTTGCAGAAAGTAGGGATGGGAGACCCGTCTCGAAGTTTGATGGCTGTTTGGAGACCCTGCCAGTCGTCCTGAGTGAAATGCCAGACTCAATGGCGCTGAGGTGGTTCTCTGATAACAGCCAAAGAGATGTCCACTTTGACAAGCACGTGGTCATAAGAACCGATTTGTCCGGAGGAAGAACGGCAGATATTTTCAGGGGAATTTATCAAAATCAGATCCAGAAGAGATAGAGTACTGTTGGTTGAGATGCGGGTCGGGAAGTTGACCGATTGTGACTTTGGGGGCAGGGGATGGGAGGGGATGGGGAGGGTAGGATAATGGAGGAGGGAGGGAGACAAGGAGAGTTGTTGAAAGAGTGTGGGGGATTGCAGATCTTGGGGAGGGGGACGGATGAGGAGGAGAAAAGGCTCAGTGGTGCTGTGTTGAGGTACAGTGGGGAGTAATATGAGAGGGGGCAGAAGGCAGTTGAGGATTTGAGGAGGTGGAGTGATGAGATGGAAGTGAGAGGGCAGGGGAAGGAGGCAGTTTTGTGGATTTGAGGGGGGACAACTTTGAGAAGGGTGAGTGAGTGACGTGAGTGGTGGGAGAAGGGTGAGTGGGGAGAGGTGAGGGGGGACTTTTTGAGAAAGGTGAGAGGGAAGCTTGGAGAGAGAAGAGTGTGATGGTTGCTTTGAAGGGGAGGGGTGAGAGGTGTGACTTGGCACTGAAGTTGGAAAAAAGGAATGGTTGAAGGAAAGCGAACATGCATGCAAAGCAAGCTGGGTTTTTTAATTTTTCATTCAGAAATGCGACTGAAGACATTTCTTGATGGATGCAATAAAGGCGAATTAAGAGAATGGAGAAAAGAAACGTTGTAACAGCTGGATTATTTAGACAAGGTATGAAGGAAAGGTCGAATTGAGAGCAGTCTGTTGAAGTCGAAAAGGAGTCGTGAATTATGATGCAGTAATGAGAACCACATGTGTGAAAGAGGAAGATGAAGCATTATAAGAGATCGTTTTAATTATCATTATTATTATTTTTTGAGAGAGTTTTCATCGAATTCGGTAAAGGAAAGGTTGAAGAAAAAAATCGTGAGGTAAATGGTGAATTTGGATCGGTAAACAGAGACGGTGGAAACAAGATCATGAGGTTACAGGAGAAGCACATGGTTTTGGGAGGTGTATCGTCAAAAGTGATTAAAAAAAAAATCTTTATTAAAGATTGCGTAAGATTCGGAAAAGGAAAGGTTAAAGTGAAATCGTGTCGGTTTATGGTGAAATTGGAACGGTAAACGTGGAGTGAAGCTGATGGATGGATGAAAATTATGAGGAAGTGGGTGGAGAGACACGTAGTTGCAAGGAAAATGTTTTTTTTTTTGATGGATTTTTGAAGATGCGGTAAGATTCTGGAATGGCAGGTTGTTGGAATAAATCGTGAAGGTAATGGTGAGAGTGGGTCAGCTCAAGTAGAAGAACGATGGTGTGCCGGCAGGAGGAAGAAAAATAATTAGGACCGGGGCTTGTGGGTATGCAGGGAGAAAGGAATTTTTTTTGTTTGTTTGTTTTTTAATTTAAGACAAGAAACAGAGAGTTTCGTTGGGAGGAAATAGATGGGGGGCGTTGGGAAAGTGGGGAAAATAGGAATTGAAGGTAATTGGGAGAGAATGCAAATAAAAACTGTGCATTTAAATGTACCTTTTGACCCTTTACACTGCTGAGTCCCCTTCGAACTTTGAATAACCTTTAAGACCCTGAAAGAGCTTGAAGAACCGGAGGACTCAAAAGTTACAGAGGATCTAAAAATTCCCGAGGACCCAAAAGTTCCCGAGGACCCAAAAGTCACAGAGGGCCCAAAAGTTCCTCGATGACCCGAAATCCCCCGAAAACCCAAAAGTCCCAAAAAATTCCAAAGGACCCAAAAGTCCCAAAAAGTCCTAAGGATTCAAAAGTCCCAAAAACTTTCCAAGGACCCAAAAGTCCCCAAACATTTCCAAGGACACAAAAGTGCTCAAGGACCAAGAAGTTTCCAAGGACCCAAAAGTCCCAAAAAATCCTGAGGACTCAAAAGTCCCAAAAAGTTCCCGAGGACCCAAAAGTCACAAAATAGTCCTGAGGGCCCAAAAGTCCCCAAGGATCCAAAAGTTTCTAAGGACCCAAAATTCACAAAAGTCCACAAGGACCAAAAAGTTGCCAAGGACCCAAAAGTCCCAAAAAGTTCCCAACTATCCAAAAGCTCCCAATGAACCAAAAGTCCCCAAAGACACAGAACACCCAAAAGTCCCAGAGGACCAAAACACCTAAAGATCTCGAAGACTCTGTAGATCCTGTGGACTCTTTAAGTCTTGACTATACTCCAAAAAATCCGTTAGCATTCCCATGTTTTAAACACACGTCATGTTACCGTCTCTGAAGCAGCTTAACACATCCTTCCACTATGGCATGGCATTCAAATTACAAAATAAATAACAAAAACTGATAACATTGCAACATCTAAAAAATAAGATTCATGTCTGTCTGTCTGTCTGTCTGTCTGTCACTCTGTCTCCGCGTTTTTTGCGAGGACTGCTGGACCGACAACCACGAAATTTGGCACACAGCCCAAGTCCGATCCGGTACTCATCTACCACTTGAGCCTTTAAAGATAACTTTTATGGCTTTATCATTTATATGCGATCTCGTTGGTTAACAGATATCACGTGACATATAACACGGCCAAAGGCCAACACACCCAATTGGTTGAGCAGTGTCTCCCACCCATTGGCTCACTGCACAGCTGGTCTGACTCCACACACAATTGGAACCTAACTAAATAAATAATACGTTCACCGTTTTCATACTGCGGTTAGCAAAACCTATCTGCTACAGTAAGTGGTGTACTGTGTGTTCCAATTCACAATCGCCATGCCACGCCCATCCTTTAAAGAAGTACATATCTAATAAATATAGAGTATCTAATGAATAAGATTCATAGGTTTGTTTGTCTGTTTGTTCGCGTTTTTTGCAAGGACTGCTGGACCGCCAACCACCAAATTTAGCACACAGACCAAGTCCAACAAGGGGGTTGTCCTAAGTGTATTTTCATCCACAACCTCAGCCTTTAAAAACCCCAAAGAACAGTAAGACCTGTTTTTTTTTTTTTTACATGCTTGAAAGCAGACTTTCTGCATGCTTGGGAATTAAGACCCCAAAGATACAAAGATCCATAAGACCCTGAAGACCATTGAATTCCCCAAACACAATTGAGACACTTCAAAACCCCAAATACCCCAAAGACCCTTTGGATCTAAAAGACGGTTAACATCCC
>NC_140963.1:103404973-103409973 GCF_056783735.1 Eptatretus burgeri
ACGTTTTTTTTCTCCAAGCCCTACGATGCCGCCCAAATGCCCTGCACCTTCTAAAGCTTTTGGCAAGGAACCGAAGCGCCAGAGGAAGGTCCTGACGCTCCAGGAGAAGGTTGAGGTGCTAGATATGCTTCGGGAAGGAAAAACGTTTGCCGCGGTTGGGCGCCATTACGGTTTGAATGAATTGACCATACGCTACATCAAGAAGGACGAAGCCAACATCAGGAGTACCGTAGCAGTCAACTACTGCCAAAGCGCAAAAAGGGTGGTAACTGCACGCAACAAGAACATCGTCACGATGGAATCAGCACTGGCCCTTTGGATCACCGATTGCAGGAAGAAAAACATCCCATTGGACACCAACACCATCAGGGAGAAGGCCAGAAAACTTTATCGGCAATTCGCTGGAGTTGCAGGTACTGAAGGAGATGACGAGGATGACTCCGACGACCCCCAACCAGGACCATCGACAGCACCAGAACCAGCAGCAGACCCCATTGAATTTCAAGCCAGCAAGGGCTGGTTTGACCGATTTCAAAAAAGATTCAAACTGAAGAGTGTATCGCTGCATGGAGAAGCCGCATCTGCAGACAAAGAAGCCGCCGAGAAGTACCCGGAGACATTCAAGGCGATCATCGAAGAGAAGGGGTACAGGCCAGAACAAGTTTTCAACATGGACGAGACTGGCTTGTTCTGGAAAAAATTGCCATCCAGAATGTTTATCATGATGGAGGAAGCCCAAGCCCCTGGATTCAAAGCTCAGAAGGACCGATTCACTCTGATAATGTGTGGCAATGCTGCTGGGTTCATGTTGAAGACAGGGCTAATTTATAAGTCTGTGAACCCGAGGGCCATGAAAAACAAAAATAAAAACCTGCTGCTTGTCCACTGGATGCATAACCCCAAGGCCTGGATTACTTAACTCCTTACGTCTGATTGGTTCCACCAATGCTTCATCCCTCAAGCCAAAATGTACCTCAGCGACCTCGGAATGGAGTTGAAGGTGCTGCTGCTGATGGACAACGCTGGAGGCCACCCACTGGATTTATCCGACGAGGGAGTGCAGATCGAGTTCCTCCCGGCAAACACAACATCCCTCATCCAACCTATGGATCAAGGCGTCATCCATGCCTTCAAGGCGCTTTACATTCGCAACGCCCTGCAGCACCTCGTGGAGGCCATGGATTCCGACGACAATTTTTCTCTGAGGGCGTATTGGCGTGATTTCACGATAGTAACGTGTCTCCAAATAATTCAGAAGGCTCTACAAGAAATGAAAAAAGAAACCTTAAACGCCTGTTGGAAGAAGCTGTGGCCAGAATACGTCCATGAACACAAGGCCTTTTCTCCAGACGAAATTCACCATTCGGCAATCGATAAGGCGGTCAAGCTGGCGAAGATTCTCGGAGGAGAAGGATTCAACGACATGACGCACGACGAAGTGAATGACCTCATCGAAACCAACTCTGACCCATTAACGGACGAGGATTTCGCTGAGCTTACGAAGTCTGCATGCGAGGAGGAGGAGGAGGAACAAATCTGATCCATCGCAGCAGCACGACGACGAAGGCCTATCACTTGAACGCTTCGCAACAATGGCGAAAACGGCCAAATAATTGCAGGGGATGGCTGAAGCATGGGATCCCTCTATGGTTCGGGCGTTGCAATTCAAGAACGCTATTGATGGCGCAATGGAAACCTATAAAACTCTCCTCACCACCATGAAGAAACAACGCCAGCAACTGCCCATCACAATGTTTTTGCAACGTTACTGAGTTTACAGTAAGCATTTTTATGCTTCACATGTTTTCTTTATGTGTTGAATTGAGATTAAAATGTGTTTTGTGGAGGCGTCCATTCATCGTGGATTTTCACTAACCGCGGGAGGATTTGGAACGTAACCCCCGCGAGAAACGGGGGATTACTGTATACATGTATATATATACAGTATATATATATATATATATATATATATATATATATATATATACAGTATATATATATATATATACATACAGTATATATATATATATATATATATATATATATATATATATATATATACATACAGTATATATATATACATACAGTATATATATATATATATATATATACATACTTTATATATATATATATATATATTTATATATATATATATATATTATATACATATGTTGTATAACATTGGGGTGGTTGGGATGACACATTTTTTAAAGAAGAAGAAGGTGCTTCCAACCAAAAGTAAAAACGAGATCGACTGCTAATTTGAGCAAAAAAGTGAGAGCACACCTGGTCTCAGGACAACGTTTCGCCAGCTTCACAGTTGGCTTCATCAGGCACAATAGACTATTGTGCCTCGATTGTGCCTGATGAAGCCAGCTGTGAAGCCGGCTAAACATTGCTCTGAGACCGGGTTTGCTCACACTTTTTTGCTCAAATTAGCGGAGTCGACCTAGTTTTTACTTTGTGGTGGAAAGCGCCTTCTTCTTCTTTAAAAAATGATATATGTATTTATATATATGTATATATATATATATATATATATATATATATATATATATATATATATGTATATATATATATACATACATATATATCGGCTCTGCTTTCACATTGCTCACATTGTCAACAGTTACGAACCGGCTTCCCAATTGTCTCGGTTCACTCACCTGCATTTTTTCATTTTTTTCTTCATTTATTTATATTTTCATTTGTGGATGTTGTCCGACAATTCTCTGAATTCTCCCGGTGTACCAACTTTGATGTCCATCAGCAGGCAAAATTTCAACTTTCTACGTCACGTGGAAGGTTCCGATCTTTAATACCAGTTCGTGAGTCAGTGAGTGAGTGAGTCAGTCAGTGGTTCGAAAGAGCTTCATGATATATATTTATATATATATATATATATATATATATATATATATATATATATATATATATATATATATATATATTTATATAGGGTGTCCCAACAAAATATACAACTTTTAAAATGCTTCGTTTGATCCTAAAAAAGCAGTAATTTTGTCACTATTGTTTAATATTTTGTTGCAGAGACCCTGTAATTTATTTTGAGACCAACCAAGCGCCAGAAAAATGCCAAGACTGACCGTACATCAACGGAGGAAAATTGTTGTACTTTGGCACCAGACGAAAAGTGTCATACAGGTGCAACGTCTTTACTCGAGACATTTCGGTATCCACTTGCGCCATGCACCAAACTTTCGGACAATAAAGTGCAACATCGCAAAGTTTACCAATGTGGGAACCATATGTGACCTTCACAAGGGTCACAGTGGTTGGAAGAGGACAGGTCGTCGTGAAGAAAATGTGGAAATGGTGAGACAGGCGGTTATTCAGAGTCCAAAAAAATCGATTCGACGACTTTCTGCCGAGACAAACATTCATAAGAGCACCGTTCAGAGGATCCTTCGCCAAGACATTCATACCTTTCCATACAAAATTCAAACGGAAACGGTGCTTACTGATCAACAGAAACGCAAACGACTAGACTTTGCAAATTGGTTCTCAGGAAAGTTGGAGGAAGATGCAGACTTCCTCAAAAAACTTCACATGACGGACGAATGCCATGCTCACTTGTCGGGGGGAGGTAAACCAGCAAAACTTTCGGTACTGGGGAACTGAAAATCCTGGTAATGCATCAACTGAACTGGTGCCTCGATCTGTTCTCAAAGTCACCATGTTGGTGGCGGTTGGTTGGTCTGGGATAATTGGTCCATACTTCTTTGAAGATGACCAGGGACGCACTTGCACGGTAAACCAGAGGAACTATCGCGAAATGATTTAGGAATTCTATCTGCCTGAGCTACATACTCAGGCCCGTAGGAGAAACAACCTGATCCAGATGAGAACCCAGTGGTTCCAGCAGGATGGGGGCATCGCCCCATACAGCCAGGGAAACAAGGCGTTTTCTCAACCAACATTTTGAGGGCCGCTTTATCTCCCTCGACAAAGACGTTGAGTGGCCACCGTATTCCCCTGACCTTACTCCTCCAGACTTCTTCTTGTGGGGGTATCTCAAGGACAGGATCTATGGAAACCCTTGGCCTCAGACTCTTGATCAGCTGAAGGAAAACATCCACTGAGAAATCCAGAACATTCCTCTGGAAACGTTTCCCAAAGTGATGGAGAACATGACAACGTGTTTGCAGGCAGTGATCGGACAGCGTGGAGCCTACGTCGAACATGTGGTCTTAAAGAAAACGACGATTCTATACCAAAATTTAAATTTTGGTGGCAAATTTGACATTGATACAATAAACTTCAACCTTTCAGCTTTCTATCCAGCCATATATCTTTTTTAAAAATATATGTTATGACCATCCTCTTTGCAGATGAAAAGTTGTATATTTTTTTGGGACACCCTGTATATATATATATATATATATATATATATATATATATATATATATATGTATATGTGTATATATGTATATGTGTATATATGTATATGTGTATGTATGTATATGTGTATGTATGTGTATGTATATATGTATATGTATATGTATATATATGTATATATATATGTATATATATGTATATATATATATATATATATATATATATATATATATATATATATATATATATATATATATATATATATATATATATATATATATATATAAACACACACACACACACACACACACACACACACACACACACACACACACACACACACGTGTGTGTATAAATATATAATGGAGCAAATATATGTATATCCGCTCTTCACCCATTGGTTGGACAGCTGACCTGATGTCACCCACAATTGTAACCTGAAATACTTAACCTAAATGACCCAAAAGACCCCATCCTTTCTGCCGAAGGAACCAAAAGACCTAAACGACCTCGAGGACCCAAATGACCTTCAGGACCCAGAAGTTTCCAAGGACTTTGAAGACTCAAAAGACGCCAAGGGCCCAAAATACCAAGAGCACCCAAAAGACCCAAAGACCCTGAGGATCCTAAATCCCCAAAAG
>NC_140963.1:103414973-103419973 GCF_056783735.1 Eptatretus burgeri
TAAAGGTTCGCGAGGTAGATTGTAAACACACTTTTGACTGTTGTTTCCCGTTTGAACACACACTCACATATACGTACGTGTGTGTGTGTGTGTGTGTGTGTGTGTGTGTGTGTGTGTGTGTGTGTGTGTGTGTGTGTGTGTGTGTGTGTGTGTGTGTGTGTGTGTGTGTGTGTGTGTACAATTACCCTTGGAGCTGTCAAGCCTCGTTTCAATAGACTATAAACTGTTGGATTGGTGCTCGACCAAGTGCGCGTACCCTGGATGGACTTTAAGCCCCTTGTTCCCGTCCTTGGGCATTGTTGGTGGATCCCATTGTGGTTTTCTCAAAGTGTAGGCAAGTTATCACTTGGAGCCTGAACAGATGACAATTTCCTGCCCTGATCACTTTCATTTGAAAACCAGGCCCAGCCAGCCAGTGCATGAACCACTTGGGCCACAATTGTTCCCCGTAAGACCTCACCCCATAAGAAATTTGATCAAATGTGACCGTTAAAGTTGGCATCATAAGGAAATACAGATTTTTTATTTTATAATATCTCAACATACCAGTTTTGATGTGGGTCTTGACCTGTTGTGAGTTTCTTGCTCAAATAACTTTATGAACATCCTTCGGACCTATAATCTGCATGACATTGAGAGTTTTCATCACGAGTCCCTCCACGGTTACGCAAAACAAACACCTTGTACTCGAATACGGTGCAAAACTTTTAATTTTGACGAAGTGTTTCCAGAATTATAAACACTTTCCAAACTTATTTGTACAAGTTGGGCCGAACTGTTCATTTAATGATTATGATTGCCCTTGATAGCTCGATTCGTTGCTGTCTGTGATGAACGCGCACGATACGTTAAGCCCTGATCGTAATGAACGGACTTGCTTGCCCAATGGAAAAAAAATCCAATGTTTACTGGATGCACTGGCATCACTGTTTGGGGTACCAAAGTGAAAGGACTGAAACTTTTCATTTCAAGTTTGTGCAGGGTGTTCATGGTCTGCCCGTAACCCCTTCTGGTGAAAATCACAAAATCCAGACTCACTGCTCATCTTGACTCATTTGTTCCTATTTTTCCCAACTGTGGAACCAACTTCCTCAAGCTCTTCAATGTCATTCTTTCCTCCAGGGAATCAACACAGCTGGTCACCACCATCTCAGGCCATCACGCATCCACAACCATGATATTTTATTATCTCATTTACCCTCTCCAAGGCAACCTCTTTCTTGTTTCCAGTCTTTCCTTCCACTTCAGTGATTGAGAGTTTGTGACTGTCCATCTTGTTCACTCATTGTGTCCTCTCCTTCCTCTCATTCTTCCCCATGTCCCTTATTCCTCCAAGTCTAGCCTCTGTTTTGTTTCCGACCCTGTTGTTTGCCCCCCCTCTCCCCCCCCCCAACTTCTTTCTACTGTTCTTCTTCCGTTATGTCCTGATCAGTTCAGTGTTCTAACTCCTCCATGAGCCTCAAAACTGTATCGAAAAACAAACTTTGTTCGCAGGAAGGCTGCTTTTGTTGATGCCTGATTTAAGTGAAACACCAGCAGACCCCCCCCCCCCACCTCATTTATTTGGCTCTCTGGAATAAATTAATATGAGGGATGACATTATTTCAGATGTGATAATAAGAATGATATTACAGTGAACTATGTTGTTTTGTGATTAACATTTTTGAACAAGTGAAAGGACTTCGGGGTGTCAAGATAAGTCGAGAAACGATGCTAGGGTATAACCAATACCCCCTCCACTGCAGGAGACTCGACTGAAGGTGGCAGGAATTTGTAATTTGTTCAGCATGCCGGCGATAACTCACCTATCCTTTGTAAAAGGCACCGTGGGATTTTTAACGTCCACCAACTACCTGTGCTGGCAGTCGGGTCCTTCGGCAAAACGTCCATCCGATGGACGGGTGCACACATCGATGCCTCCCTCGCTGGATATGCGAAACACAATGGTGACAGTTTATGCCTGCATCAAGATTCGAACCCAAGCTACCTCGATAGCTCTCAGGTGAGTGCACACATCTTTAAGCCACCATACCTTTCCTTGTCTCAGACCATTGGGAGCATCTCAATCCAATAATGTAGACTCGCCCTCATATTGTTACCGTGTGAGTAGAATAGGGAGATGATCGATCCCACTGCTTGCTATAACGATCCCTGCATGTTTGGCAATCAATTTTTCTGTTGGAGTTCACTTCACACGTGGCTCGGTGTGTCAATTTATGGCATTGTCAAGTTGTCACTTTTCCATCTAGCGTGACAAGTACATGTCTACAGAGACGAGCTGAATTCTGATTTCTATTCCACAACAAGCATTGCTTGTTCATTTCCCTGGTCGACATCTTGTAGCATTCTGCCTTATCCACAACATTCTTGTGATGTTTATTGACGTTCTGAATCACTTCTACAGACGGTGACGTTCGGGGCTTGAATCAGACCATATCGGTGGTGTGTCCCTTCCGCTAATTGAATATTCGTGATGCCTGCATCATTGCCTGTGTGCCTGCAACTTGTGCTTGCAGTTTCACCTTCTCGTGGCAATTGCATCTGAAAATGTTTGGTTGTGTTACATTGCCAAATTGTGTGCGGTTGGTCATCCAACGAAAGTTTGGAGATATATTTTTTTCATTTCTAAATCCTCAGTTCTTTCGAATGCTGGAGGTAAGGGGTTTAATCGCTTTCAGACAGGAGAAGGCAACTTGTTTGAACGTTCTACCGAATTTGATTGAAAGCAGGCTCGGGTATGCAGGTGACTCGTGTCCTCTGCCGGTATTTAAACAGACCTTGATTTCGTTTTGAATTAAAGTGTTATTATATCTTCATCAATGAAAACCAGGAGTAAAGCTGAGCAGTGTAAATATATACGGACTGAAGTCTTTGTGTCCATCCTGAGACAGAGCGACCTCCGGTGGGGTTCAAACGCTGCAGGTGGTTCATGGTATGCTGTTTGTTCTCAAGGCTCTCAAAGTTTTTTTTTCTTTCTTTTTTACTGGCTGCTGTACAAATCAATCCTGTAAGTTTGTTTCACGGCTTGGTCATTATGTATCATCACACCTCTTCCTATGGAAACAGCCTCTTCATCAATTTTCCATGCGAACCCTCAGGAACACTCGATGGGTTGACTCAGCCTGTCATCTTTCTGAGGTTGGAAAAATGAGTACTAACTTACTGGTAACAGGGGGAACTGCATCAGCGGTATAGCCACACTCCCAGCAATGATGCAAACAGCAGCCACAAGTTGCATACGATATAGTAAAGCAACTACATTCTCTCAACGTTCTTTTTTTAACTTTCTCTTTAACAAGCTCAAATGAGCTAAGATCCTCATCCTCTTAATGATGACGTCATAAAAACGAATATGACATCATTGTGATGTATCAGGTTTGTGATAAATTATCTGTGCTTATGCCCGGCTTGATTCCCGCAAACAAAATTCAAACAGCTTGCCTAGTTTAGGAGATAATGGTATAGGCGATTTCCATTAGCGGCAATATTATGACATCAACTTTTTTTCTCGGAAGAATTTCCAACATTTGAGATGGTTACTGCCTGCGCGTGTGCTTTCTGCATATACATGGCAAGTTTCACGAAGATCCGATGAAAACTCTGGGTTGTGAAACAAAAAATGTCAAAGATAGGAATGATGTCATAAAAATTGATATGACGTCATAGTGATGGATCATATGTGTGGTAATTAATCTCTGCTAATGCCCTGTTCAATTCCCACAAACAGAATTTTAAAAACTTTCCTAGTTTCGGAGATATTTTTGACGTCATAACTTTTTTTTCAAGGAGGAATTTTCAAAATTGGAGATGGTTACTGTCTGCGCAGAGTATTTTTACATATACGTGCCAAGTTTCAATGAAAACTGTAGGCTGTGAAACAAAAAAGTCCACAAGAAGAGGATGAAGAACAACAACGTGAGTAAGACTTAGAGATCCTCCACGAGGATCTAAAAATATTTTTCGCTGAGCTCTGCCACACTCGGCGCCATGACAAAGTAAAATGTCGTGCGACGTTTTGTTCTCCCTTCTACTCTTCCTTGAGAATCGTATGAAGACTGAGTTGGATTTATTTATTTACTTATTTATTTTTAACTTGGAGGTTACGTGGCCATAGCATAAATTTTAACATCCATGTTTGTTAATAATATACTGTGGGATCGGTGTCACCAACAAGCAGATAGAACATCCAGTGTGAAGGCCAAAACTATTCTCCCTGACTCGTTTATATACCCAGACATAGTTCTGATTAACTCATATGATACACAGAGTATATTCTGTGCCAGAGCATTTTATACCTTGTGTTATAAACCTTCGAGGTTCGACAATAATACCACCCACCCCCAATTCCAGATTTGTGTTGGAGCTATTAAAGTTACCATAATACAGAATATAACCAGGGTATATATGATGTGGGCAAGTGCACACTATATACCAAGATATAAGCTAGTCAGGAAGAAGGGTTTTGGCTGCACACTGGTTTATAGCCTCCTCTGATGAACCCCTTTATCTATGACACAACACCTTGCCTACCAATGAAGAATAGTTACATGGTCGGGAATTGGGGTGACCCACGAGGTATCCCTCGGTGAGACCACACCCTGCAGGGATAACTACACCCCTGAAGGCATGCCAGTAAAGCAGCCCAATTGGCTGCATGCTTATAGAGGCCAATTGATTAAGCATATTGAGAATAGGACTCACTGCAATACCAATTGTATTCCAAAAATAAATGTCCATTCATAAACACCATGGAAAACAATCAATATCAGCAATATGCAAATCAATGATTAAATCTGTCCTTAAACGAATTCAATATTATCTTAATCTGACCCTTATCTTTACATAGCTATTAACACTATAGAAACACGGCAGCCCCTTGTAATGATCCACGCACGGGAGAGTGAATGGCAGTCATGAAGAACAGCCAAAGCCAACCTGTGAATAACTGGCCACAAGGTATAGGATCAGCAGATGTATCACAAAGACAAGCTTCACTGGAC
>NC_140963.1:103424973-103429973 GCF_056783735.1 Eptatretus burgeri
GATGCAGGAATATATTGTACGAACACTCCATCATCACTCTTTCCCTATCTGCTTTCCTGCCCAACAGGAAAGTCTAGAGGTATGCACACTCACCTCTGAGCTGTCTTGCCTGGGTTTGAATCTTGACCCAGCTATAAACTGGCTTCCTGGTGTATCACAGGCAGGGTGAGGCATCAATTTGTGTGCTATCCCTCGGATGGACGTTAAACTGAGTGTCCTGTATGCTGGCACTAGTTGGTGGATGTTGAAGATCCCACGGTGTCCTTCATGAAGATTAGGTAAGTTATCACTGGCACACTGTCTAAAATCCAGATTCCTGCCTGAACTGTGGGGATATCAAGTTGTCTGGTCTGTTGGAGGTACCTTGATACTGCACCAGATTACACTACTTGTTATCTTAGAGTGTGGTTGCTGTCTGGGCAGCAGCTTCTGCACTAAAAGGGAAGTCATAAGGTAGTTCACATTTAACGTGAGCAGCTTTCTTCGGATAAGAAGGGTAACCAACAACCTGCTCTCCTCGTGTTCTCTTCGGTACTTCAAGATGGCAAGCCTGTCACCTCACGTCATCTCATTCCAAATGAATCCTATTCCTTTACTTGGGTGGGGTAGGGGGAAGGGGGTGTGGGGACCACTCTTCAGGAGTTTTGTCTCAAGTCATGATGACACGAACAGACTCAATTGGTATTTGCACCTCAGTCTTACTTAGGTTAGGTATGGGAGCATGCGCCGGAGCAGCGTATTGCTGCGTCCACTTTCCATTGGTACTCCGGGGCCTCCCTCTGGCCATCCCCCAGGCAGATGCCTGGCCCGTCCCCATCTCCTTGAGATGCTGATCAACCAGCTGCAACCAAGAGGCACATGGTGGGCCCATTAGCCTCCTCTACTCACGAGGGTCCCTCGCTGAGAGAATCTGGTGAGCATGATCAGTATCAGGAAATCGAACCACATGTTCATTCAGCTGCAGCTGACACTCACGAACTACACAGGCAACAAATCTCATGTGAGTCTCTCTCAGCAACCGCTCATTGGACACAAAGTCTGACCAGCGATAGCCAAGAATTCTCCGAAGAGACATGGTACCAAAGGAATTAAGTCTACATCTCAGATCCCTGGTCAGAGTCTAAGTCTCACATCTGTGGAGCAAGACTGGAAGCACCAAGGACTTGAAGACTCGAACCTTTGTCCTGCATTGGTAAGTCTTATTTTCACTTTAATATGAAGATTGAAAAACACAACACATATATTTTGGTGCAGTCTATGTCTAACGATATTACTTAAAATTGCCATCCTTTTGATGGTGCGTGTAAATCTCAACCACCCCCCCCCAACCCTGCTCTCCCTCCCCCATTGCTCTTCTTCCCTCCCTCCTTAGTCTTCTTCCCCTCCAATAACAGTCAATTATCTTCACCAGGTTGCAGGTAAGGGAATACAAGGCAACCTTCAAACAATCTGTATAAATGCTAGATCGTTTTTAACAACATCCTTTTAATGCATTTCTCGGTGTTCGTTTTGCAAAACATGAATTTTCAAAAAAGATTTGGATTTTCACATTTTCCTCAAGGGCCCCTGTCTTGGTGCAGCTCCTACAACCCTCCGACGACGACATAAAACGATAAAAAGGTCATGTTTTGTGATGCTATCGCTTCCTTGTAGAAGGTAACATAATTCCATCATAACCCTATCCTCAACCACAACAGCCAGGGTATCATGGTTTGCCCACATAAGCTGGTGAGTTGTGTTCTTTTAGTTTGAGCATTCCATTGACAACATTGCCACTTTCAGATGTCCGATTATCCAAAGCAATCCCCTTTCACTGCTCCACTAATCGTATAAATCTCACATTAAACCTTTTGAAAAGTAAATCTTAAAACACTGGGCAAAGCTCTTTGATATCTTTTTTGATAATTTTTTTTTATTGTTGAGATCATGACCTTTCCCCGACAACAACCTCGGTATTGATGTTTTGCTTTAGTATCTGCTATGTCAAGTGGGTCTTGGGGTACGAAAGTGGAACTGTAAAGATAGGAAGACAGGTTGATGATAGCAAGCCCGAAGGGTCACTCATTGGTGTTCCTAATGCTTCAAGTGTAGCTCGCGTTTGGAGCAAGTGCCCAATTTGAACAATCGGTCACAGTGCTTCACTGAACGATTCTGTCATACTTTGTTATATGGGTCTTTGACCCATTTAACACAAGCTAGAAAATGACCCAAAATCAGACGTGGTGAAAGAGTTTAGAAGGAGAAATATTCTGTATATTTAATGATTCATGATAAAACTTGAGATAAGTCTTATATCGTGTGATTTTTGGGCATCTTTTAAGTTTGCTCCATGAACGAGATGCAGGAGGAATGGCACATCTTAAGGAAGCACTCAGCCGCAAGGTCTTTGAAGAATAATGACATTGACATGCCATATTCATGTGGAAGTCTGGAGGACTAATTGCCTTTATAAAAAAAAAAAAAATATATATATATATATATATATATATATATATATATATATATATATATATATATATATATATATATCAGAGTCTACCCATCGTTTCGCTGATGGGCCAATTGGTCATCCTCTTTGCCAAAATTTTTGGGTGAGACAGAGAAGGAAAGGACAACAAATTTACCTCTACATAGAGTGCTGTAACCACTCCCCATCCCCATTCTCATCCTCACGTCCTGCTCTCCCTCCCTTTGCCCGCTGTTCGTCCTGATGTCCCTTCCCACTATACATGGCTCACACACGATGACAGGCTTTGACAGGCCCCTCCGTTTTGGGGGTGGGGAGGGGGTGGGGAGGGGGTGGGAGAACCATGAGGCTGTGGCCACATAGCCTGTGTTACCCCCACACAAAGTAGTATTTGTACCCTGAGTTTGGAGTTTGTAACTTTAATAAATGTGGTCGTGCAAAAGCAACTCACGCACACACACACACACACACACACACACACACACACACACACACACACACACACACACACACACTGAAAGGCGTTATGTATTTATACAAACACATATGTTCGAGAATGCACTCGAGAGAGGTGGTGCCAATTCATGCCGGTGTTTCTCTTCTCAGAAGTCATGGTTTTGTGATTTGATGTTCCATAACAAAAAATTTAAAAGTGAACTAACTCTCTGCCTGCATGTTACCAGTGCAGTCTATAGAGGATGCTTATGTTAGGGGATACATTAATATTTGTGTAGCTTTGTTATAATACGAGTTCCCTGACAAGGAACTTCAATTTAGGAGAAGGCCATTACACCCATAAAAGCCTGCACTATAATTGCCAACCTATGGTTGTTTGTCTGTGCCCTAACCTTTTCGAATGCTGGGCATCAAGCAAGAAAAAGCATATTTAAGTCTTTAGTATGATTTGGCCAGGGTTTAAACCACTGACCTCCAAGACTCCCCAGACCCTGAGCAAACAGTCTAACTATTTCAACAACACGTCTGATTTGTTGGTGTCTATTTTAAAACTATCACTCTGGTAGCTTGTACATGATGGTAGCTTGTACACTGACCTCTGGGAGCTTGTACATGATGCTGCGTTGATCCTGGGAAGTAACTGCAGTAATCTGTCTATCCGGGTTCTCCCCGGCGTCTTTTTTCTTTGTTCCTTTCGTACTTTTCTAAATTTTTATTAATTTATTTTTCACAATTATCTTTTCATTCTAATTCTTCCGTTTTCTTCTCTTTCATCTCTTTTACCCTCTCTTCCTCTTTCGTTATCTATCTGTCTCAGGAGAAGTGAATTCTTGCAGAAATTTTTCTGTGAGGCTCACTTGGCTGTGCCTGGATGGGTTTTGAGGCTTGTGGAGGAGCAGCTGAAACCAGAATCTTATCCTGGTTCCTTCTGATCACTCCATCTTTGCTCTTTACTTATTCGGGTTCTTTCTTGGTGTTCCATTTCATTATTGTTCTCCAGTATTCTCATTTACTCTGGTTTTTGACTTTGACTTTCAATCCAAAGGTTAGTGTTCACTGTTTCTCCTCCTTGGTCACGGCTGCTGTTGATCTGAATAGAGATCACCTGACCTGTGAAAATCAACTCTCCCTCTCACCTGGAGTCTCCAGAGCCGTGTGTGCCTACTTACTCTTTCGGTGTGCTTCCTGTCTCTATTCACCACGTTAGTATTATGATCAACACATCTGTGTTGGGAGAATAACTCGACAACACGAACAGCTATAGAATCACCAAATTTGGCGTAGAGATTCATCTTGTACACACAGACACAATGATCCCAATCCTGTACTCACGTGCCGGCCTATGGACCGCGGTGTGAGTAAATATAATCCTGTACTAAATTTAATTTTATATTTTTCTTCGAGAACTCAAAGTTGAACTCTTCCAAAACATTCACAATACGGAACTCGGTGCCAACTTTTCAGATTTATCTGCCGACAGACAGACATACAGACAGGATCATCGCAATACGGCCGCGGCGTGAGTAGTCACAGCAAATAGCAAATGTTCTGAGGTAGTATGAGTAGAGGATAAATGGGGTTTCTGAGGCAGCCATTCAAATGAATGGGGGAAAAGGGAAAAACTTTCTGACTCACGCCCCAAAAGCCTAAAATAGGAGACTGATTTCCTCCCCTTCCCATACAAGCAAATGTAAAATTGAGACTTACTGATTAAAGCACTTCTTTCCTTCCATATTTTCATTCCATTCAAAGAGTGAACCAATGAATATTTGTCTATGTTCTACTTTGGGGAATAACTTAATTTTCCTGTTACATTCATCACCTTTATCCCTCATTCGGTTTTGTAAAATGTAAATCCCTCATTTGGTTTTGTAAAATGGGGAAGTGTTTTTAAGAGCACAGTCGTGCCGTGAAAATGAGGAAGTATTCTGTGCCCACGTCTCTCATGGTTATATCTTAAATCATCAGAACACAAGCAGAACAAAGTTTAGCTAAAAACAGCTTTAAAACGTAGGTTTTTATCAAAATCATTCAACGCAAGATGTTTCATTTCGTGTTAAAATAAGTCGGTTTGAAG
>NC_140963.1:103437473-103439973 GCF_056783735.1 Eptatretus burgeri
TATATATATATATGTATATATATATGTATATATATATATATATATATATATATATATATATATATATATATATATGTGAAATGAAGACGAGAGAAGAACCTTCAGAGTTTAGGCTTTATTCCATTTGATTGAAGCCGCTTCTACGGGCACACCAGGAAATACAAACGCAGCATGGAGTACAAGCAGTAAGGTACACACGCGCAACTAATCACCGCAAAATAAATCAGTATTATATATCAATCAGTGTTCTCACCATTCAATGAGCACCAAGTGAGCCGGCGACATACAACGGCAATGCCCCAGGGACAAAACCCCGCAGCCGAGCCGAACCTCAGCTTTATCTCTTCTGTGCTCGGGCCGGGCATCACGTGGTCACACGTCACGACCTTCCATTCACCACATTCTCCCCGTCTTTAAAATGTAACTAGAGGCCCAGCTAACGCACCATGATTACTTCAGCGCTACAGGAGTATACATTTCAAGCAATGCGAACTATCTAATCTACAGAAGCATACATGCCAAGCAGTGAGGATTATTTGGAGTTGTAGGAGCATGGTAATGAGCATCGATATATTATGTAACGAGCATATAGGGGCATGAGCATCGAGGATGCCGATAATCCCCTTTACAGATTGAGTCGGCGAGGGGGTATTATTCGCCGGCCTCTCCGGGAGTAGATGGCGGTTTCACTTGAGGGAGGCTTCCGATCCTTTTGGTGAGCCTCGACTCGAGCCGGAGATGACTCCCCGATCGCTCTCATGTGGAACGCGGTAGCTCCGCCGTCACCCTTCTCGGGTGGAGTCCCTGGGGGGGGAAACACCTGGGGAGGGAATGTCAGAGGGAGGTGTGCCAGATGGTGGTGTACCGGCGGGGGGAGTGCCTGAGGGAGCCAAATGACGAACCGACACAGTGGTCTCCCTGCCATCCGGGAGCCTGACATGAGCGTATTCTGAATTAGTATCGATGAGTTCGACCTCTTCCACCATGGGTTCATACTTGCTTTGTCGTACCGGGCGTTTCATGAACACTGTTCCGGGATGGGTTAGCCAGTCGGGCACCGATTGGCCGTCAACATAACGTCGTTGGTGAGTAAACATTCGTTCGTGAGGAGTCGCATTGGTGGACGTGCAGAGCAGAGAGCGTATGGAATTCAGAGCGTCGAGAAGGGTAACCTCCCACCGCTCGGGCCCCAGTCCTCTTGATTTCAACGCCAGAGTTACGGCTTTCCAAATAACTCCATTATATCGTTCCACCTGACCATTACCCTGTGGGTTGTAACCCGTCGTTCGACTAGTTGCGATGCCGTGCTCTAATAGGAATTGTTTTAGCCCGGCCGACATGAAACACGGCCCTCTGTCTGAATGTATGTACGAAGGTTTCCCAAACATAGCGAAGAGGTCAGACAGACATTTCACGACAGTGCCCGAGGTCATATCCGAGCACGGAAACGCGAAAGGGAACCTTGAATACTCATCAACAACAGTGAATATGTATCTGTTGTCTGTCTCGGTCGGCAGGGGCCCTTTGAAGTCAATGTTTAGTCTCTCGAAGGGAGAAGTGGCCTTGATCAGTCTGCCAGAAGCCGAACCATAGAATCTGGGTTTTAGTTCAGCACAAACAGGGCATGAAGCATTCATTTGTTTAATATCTTCAATAGAATAGGGCAGGTTCTGTCTGCGTACGAAATGTGCCATTCTGGTTACCCCGGGGTGGCACAGAGACACATGGAGGTCTTGCAAAGCCCGACCGATAGCGGCCGATCAGTAGATCCGCGAGAAGGTGTCTGCAGCAGGGTTTTCCCTCCCGGGCCGGTAAACAATGTCGTAACTGTAGCAGGCTAGGTCTATCCGCCATCTCATAATTTTTTTCATTCTTAATTTTCCCGTTATTTTTCCCATCAAACATGAATGCCACGGATCGTTGGTCCGTTACGAGCGTGAAGTGGTTTCCCAGTAAATAATGTCTCCATTTACGCAGCGCTTCGACGATGGCATACGCTTCCTTCTCTATCGCTGAGTGTCTCTGCTCGCTTCCAGAGAGAGTTCTCGAGAAGAACGCGACGGGTCTCCCAGACTGATTAAGCGTAGCAGCTATCGCGTGATCTGAAGCGTCGGTCTCCACCACAAAGGGCACCGAGCTATCGATCGATAAAACCACGGAATTACAGATATCGTCTTTGAGGTTGTGGAAAGCTGTCACAACAGCGGCATCTGGTGGAAAGTTTTTGCAATGCACTAGGGGATGTATTTTCTCGGAGTATTGCGAAATCCATCTCGCATAGTAAGCGAACATGCCGATCACCCGGCGCATTGCCTGCAGGTCCTGAGGTGGGGGTAGCTCACGAAGTGGGCGCAATCGCTCAGGATCAGGCTTAATCGTGCCGTCGGCTATCGTGTAGCCGAGAAGGTCAATTGACCTTGCCGAGAATACGCATTTCTCGTAGTTGAGAGTCAGATTATATTTTCTAGCAATGCTCAAGAATCTGTCCAGATTCATATCA
>NC_140963.1:103449973-103452473 GCF_056783735.1 Eptatretus burgeri
ATCAATTTGTCCTTGTTGCACACACAATATGTCCCCCAAGTTTCGTTCGAATTCATGCACAACTTTTTGAGATATCTTGCTCTATCATATAGTTTTTGGCCCAATCTGTCAATAGTGAAGAATCTATAAAAAAAAATCTGGTATCCATATCTGGATCTTCACCAAAATCGAATTAATTTGTCTGAGTCATATAACCAACCTGTCCACCAAGTGGTATCCAAATCCGTCCATAACTTTATGAGATATCCTGCTCACAGACAAACAAACAAGAAAGATGTTGTGCATTGCATGATACGTACAAAATCCAAATAAACAATAGTTGCCATGGAAAGAGCAATTTTGTAATTTCGAAAATTTGACCTATCAAGTGTTTTACATGATTAAATGTTGTGCATTGCAAATTTGGTTGATGCATTTTCTAATTACGGTCTAATAGGTGTTTTACATGTTCTGGATGGCATTAACCCTGAACTTTTGACAGATTTTGACGAGATTTTATACTCTGACAGGACATGCAAATAAACCTTGGAAGTTTGAATCTGGTATCTTGGAAAATTCCTGGGATGTGGCAATAAAAAAATCACAAAAGTTTCCCCTTTGATTATAATGGGGGTAATATTGTTGTTATAGACACTGTTTTCTTTCTGCCACGTGCGACTTTTCTCTGTGCCACGTGGGACTTTTCTCTCTGCAACATGGGACTTTTCTCTCTGCCACGTGGGACTTCTCTCTCTGCCACGCGGGACTTCTTTCTCCACCACGTGGGACTTTTCTCTCTCTGCCACGTGGGACTTTCTCTCTGTCACGTGGGACTTTCTCTCTGTCACGTGGGACTTTTCTCTCTGCCACGTGGGACTTTTCTCTCTGCCACGTGGGACTTTTCTCTCTGTCGCGTGGGACTTTTCTCTCTGCCACGTGGGACTTTTCTCTCTGCCACGTGGGACTTCTCTCTCTGCCACATGGGACTCTCTCTCTCTCTCTCTCTCTCTCTCTCTCTCTCTCTCTCTCTCTCTCTCTCTCTCTCTCTCTCTCTCTCTCTCTCTCTCTCTCTCTCTCTCTCCCTCTCTCTATCCCTCTCTCTGCCACGTGGGACTTTTCTCTCTGCCACGTGGGACTTTTCTCTCTGCCACGTGGGACTTTTCTCTCTGCCACGTGGGACTTCTCTCTCTGCCACGCGGGACTTCTTTCTCCACCACGTGGGAGTTTTCTCTCTCTGCCACGTGGGACTTTCTCTCTGTCACGTGGGACTTTCTCTCTGTCACGTGGGACTTTCTCTCTGTCACGTGGGACTTTCTCTCTGTCACGTGGGACTTTTCTCTCTGCCACGTGGGACTTTTCTCTCTGCCGCGTGGGACTTTTCTCTCTGTCGCGTGGGACTTTTCTCTCTGCCACGTGGGACTTTTCTCTCTGCCACGTGGGACTTCTCTCTCTGCCACATGGGACTTTTCTCTCTGCCACGTGGGACTTTTCTCTATGCCACGTGGGACTTTTCTCTCTGCCACGTGGGACTTTTCTCTCTGCCACGTGGGACTTTTCTCTCTGCCACGTGGGACTTTTCTCTCTGCCACGTGGGACTTTTCTCTCTGCCACGTGGGACTTTTCTCTCTGCCATGTGGGACTTCTCTCTCTGCCACATGGGACTCTCTCTCTCTCTCTCTCTCTCTCTCTCTCTCTCTCTCTCTCTCTCTCTCTCTCTCTCTCTCTCTCTCTCTCTCTCTCTGCCACGTGGGACTTTTCTCTCTGCCACGTGGGACTTTTCTCTCTGCCACGTGGAACTTTTCTCTCTGCCACGTGGGACTTTTCTCTCTGCCACGTGGGACTTTTCTCTCTGCCACATGGGACTTTTCTCTCTGCCATGTGAGACTTTTCTCTCTGCCACCTGGGACTTTTCTCTCTGCCATGTGGTACTTCTCTCTCTGCCACGTGGGACTTCTCTCTCTGCTATGTGGGACTTTTCTTTCTGCCACGTGGGACTTTTCTCTCTGCCACGTGGGACTTTTCTCTCTGCCATGTGGGACTTTTCTCTCTGCCATGTGGTACTTCTCTCTCTGCCATGTGGGACTCTTCATGATGCTACCAACCAAGATTAGCAGAAACAAAAAAAATATAATAAAGAGAAAAAAATTAATTAAATCTATTTTGCACCCACTTATCTTGGTGCTGAGGCAGTTTACCAATGGGGGGGCCTTTTGGTTATGGCTTGTGATCGTCAAGTGTTACTGCAAAAGGCTCCCAAACAGAAGGTTTAATTGGGTCTTTGGGGTCTACAGGGTCTTTGGGTTATAAAGTGTCAAAAGTGTATTAGGGGTCTAAAGGTTATATTCGGTCTTCGGGGTTGTAAATGGTCTTGGAGCAATAAAAGGTCTTTAAGGGTTTTATGGTTATAAAGAGTCTTCAGGGTCGAAGGGGTCTCTTTGTACTGTTCCTGTAAATACGCTCAACCTCTCACGGCTTGTCATTGAAAGCAGCTCTTAATTTATGATTACAGCCTGGCACATCA
>NC_140963.1:103457473-103464973 GCF_056783735.1 Eptatretus burgeri
TGGGGTCTTACCCTCACCTTGAACCCCATCACCCAGATATGCGACCCTAACAGAAACCGTACTTGGGGTACCTTGAGGCAACATGCAAAATTTGGTTGGATTTGGTTCATTTTTTTTTTTTTTTAATTTTTGAAGCATAAATAAACAAACAAATGAACAAACAAATATAAACATATACAAATTCACTTTTATAGTATAAATACATTATTATTATTATTATTATTATCAACTAGCAGGGTTACCCGGCATTGCTCGGGTTCGTGGTGGGGGTGGGGGGGGTACTGAGAAGTGGGAGAAGCAGGAGAGGCGGCAGGGCTGAGAATGGGGCAAGCCAATCGGGGGCAGGAGAAACGATGGGGTGGGGTGGAGGGGGAAAATGTGTAGGGGGCAGGAGAGCCAGAACACCAGTGGGTAAAGGCATCTTAAGGGAACACCAGTGGGTAAAGGGGTCTTTAAGGTCTTCAAGGGGGGTCTTGGGGTCTTAAGTGTCAATGAGGTCTGAAGGGTCTTACAGGGCATTGTGGTGTTAAGGGTCTTAAAAGGTCTTTGGGGTCTTTAGGATCATTGTCTCTGGCTCTAAGGGATCTTAAGAGTCTTAAAGGGTCTTCAGAGTTTTTGGGGTCTTCAAGAGTCTTTGGGGTCTTAACCATCTTTGAGGGTCCAAAGAGTCTTTGGGGTTTTAAAGTGTCTAAATTGTGTTTGGGGAATTCAATGGTCTTTAGGGTCTTCTGGGTCTTTGAGTCTTTGGAGTCTTAAGGGGTCTTATCTCCCAAGCATGTAAAAAAGTCTTCTCTCAAGCATGTAAAAAAAGAATATAGGTCTTATGGTTCTTCACGATCTTTAAAGGCTGAGGTTGTAAACGAAAATACCCTAATGACAATCCCCAGGTCAGACTTTGTGTGCCAAATGTGGTGGTTGTCACAACGCCCAGGCACCTCGGACACCACAGACAAAATGGCCGACAAATGCTTTGTCTCACTCTCGCAGACTGACCAGGTGCCCTGTGTGTTATGGGATCGTCCCATTTAACACTTTCCCGGGACGCCATTTTAACCGTGCCAAAACGCAAATCGCCCGTGCATATGTATGAGTAGCTCAGCAGAGATTGTGCAACAATTAAAGCGACGGTTGTTTCTTCTGCTTAATCGTGGGGGACACGGCACAGCAGCACTACATCCTCTCTCAATCATGGCAGATGACCTTACTGTACTATACAACCGCCAAGGATGGATCGACGATGGGAAAATCGAAAATTATTCGTTTGTTGAGTTAAATCGTACCGTGATGTAACCTGTAATTACAATACGAATATGGTGGTCGACTTTGAGTGTGACGTCATGGCAAATTGTGAAGAAGAAGAAGAAGAAGAAGAAGAATTTTCAACTTTTAATTGCAAAATTATCGTCTTTATCAATCGGAACAAGAAGCTAATACTTTGATATCGTGCGGCTGGGGGCAGTAAAAGTCTAGGTTAAGAATGATGAAACAATTTTGCAGTTATAAAATTTAAATGTCATAACGGTGAATTAGCATGCATGATGGGAAGAGTTGTGACGTTGGGCAAATTTTTATTTATAGCGCTCAGATCAAAGGGACGTACACGGCCATAAGTGTGACAGAAGATGTGACAGAAGACACAGGACAGAATATCCGATTATATAAGAGCGCGATGTCGCCGCGCTGTAACAACCACTTCTGTCACCAAAAAAGATGAAGAAATCACCTCCACAAGACGTTTTAAAAACACTTCTGGTGAAAAACAACGAAGAACGAGAGTTACAACGCTGCACGTCAACAACTAATGGGACAGGAAGATTGTCACTTCCTGCTCAGAAAATCAACTTCCGGCGTCACACAGAAAACAATTCAGCACAAAAAACGTCGCTCTATCGCATTAACCCCGCCCACAATTCACCCGGCAATCTCCGCCCACAATTCACCCGGCAATCTCCGCCCACAATCCACCCGGCAATCTCCGCCCACAATCCACCCTGCAATCTCCGCCCACAATCCACCCGGCAATCTCCGCCCACAATCCACCCGGCAATCTCCGCCCACAATCCACCCGGCAATCTCCGCCCACAATCCACCCGGCAATCTCCGCCCACAATACACCCGGCAATCTCCGCCCACAATCCACCCGGCAATCTCCGCCCACAATCCACCCGGCAATCTCCACCCATAATCCACTCGGCAATCTCCGCCCACAATCCACCCGGCAATCTCCGCCCACAATACACCCGGCAATCTCCGCCCCCAATACACCCGGCAATCTCCGCCCACAATCCACCCGGCAATCTCCGCCCACAATCCACCCGGCAATCTCCGCCCACAATCCACCCGGCAATCTCCGCCCACAATCCACCCGGCAATCTCCGCCCACAATCCACCCGGCAATCTCCGCCCACAATCCACCCGGCAATCTCCGCCCACAATCCACCCGGCAATCTCCGCCCACAATCCACCCGGCAATCTCCGCCCACAATCCACCCGGCAATCTCCGCCCACAATCCACCCGGCAATCTCCGCCCACAATCCACCCGGCAATCTCCGCCCACAATCCACCCGGCAATCTCCGCCCACAATACACCCGGCAATCTCCGCCCACAATACACCCGGCAATCTCCGCCCACAATACACCCGGCAATCTCCGCCCACAATCCACCCGGCAATCTCCGCCCACAATACACCCGGCAATCTCCGCCCACTATTCACCCGGAAATCGCCGCCCACATAACACCAAACAATTAGTGTGACAAAAGACACAGGACAGAATACCCAATTATATAACAGCGCGATGTCGCCACGCTGTAAAAAAAAAGACACGAGGGATAGCTAACGTCGAGGTGGTCTGAGAGTTTGGGTTCCCCTTTAAGCAATGTCAGAGGATGTGAAAAATGATACAAATGTCCGGTCACAGACAATAACGAATCTTTCTGGAAAAACTGTTGGACGGATGGAAGCTGTGAGAGAGGCAGAAAGCACGAACATTGCAAAGTTCCATTTCTCAAAGCAAACTGATCCTTTACAGAGTTGTGCAATGCTGTTTTAAAACCATACATCTTCAAGGGACGGCGTGCCATGGCGATTGTGAATAGGAACATAGGGTACATCAATTACCGTAGCAGATAACTTTGGTTTACCGCAGCATGGAAACGGTGAACGTATTATTTATTTAAAGGTTTCAATTGTGCGTGGAGTCTGGCCAGCTGTGCAGTGAGCCAATTGGTGGAAGACAGCTCCACTAATTTGGTGCGCTGGCCTTTGGCCGTGTTATATGTCACGTGATATCTGTTAACCAATGAGATCGCATATAAATAAACAAGGACAAATGTGTCCAAGAGCCACGTCAGGTTTTGTCTTCACCAGAAGAAGAAGAACAACAACAACACGGAGCTCTCTCAAAGCTAGCGTTCCCAACGCAACGCGGCTAAAAAGCCAGAAAAGTGATCTTTAAATGCTCAAGTGGTGGAAGAAAATACCCTGAGGACAATCACCATGTTGGACTTGGACTGTGTGCCAAATTTGGTGTTTGTTCATCCAGTGGTCCTAACAAAAAACGCAAAGGCAGACAGACAGACAACGAATCTTATTTATTAGAATAAATTTATTAATTAATATATTGCTATACAGCATTTCTTTTTGTGTGTTCCTCCCTTGTCCTTGTAAAGGCTTCCTGCTGTCGTAGAATAATAAGTGTTACCATTTGAACCACCACATTAAAGCTCGAGGTCCCGCTAATGAGGAAGAAGAAGAAGAAGAAGGCAATCAGTTTATTTTGACCAAAAATTTGTTTGTTTAATCACAAACTTGCCTGTTTTAGAAGCCATTGTTTCTGGGATGAGTATTACCTTTCCAATGGAACCATTTTATTGTTCTACGACAAGAGAAACTCGTTAGAATAAAGCATTACGGTTGGAGAAACTCGGCTCCTTTGAGATTCTGCGTACGTTATTATTATTATTATTTGTTTATTTGTTTGTTTTGGTCTGTAAGTGGTGGCATGCCTGTCGAGAGTGTAATAACAGTACACACATCATTTTGTCATTTCCTAATCTGGTTGCAAATCCATGATCACTTCATTTGTTGGCCACAACACCTTTCCTGGGTAACAAAGCCAGGTTGCTGAAAGATTGGGAAGCATGCCATCAATGCACACATTTTCTGTCTGCCCATTACCCATTTATGACACCTTAGCTCATTGAATCGTAAAAAGTGTGCACAATAGCAGGCAGTAATTTTTTTTTAAACTTCAGACAAAAGATAATGGAAGATCTGATTAATGCATTACGTGTAGTAAACCTGGACAGAGACAGTGGGAGCCAACAGCATACTTTTACCTGGAATTTGAAAACATTTGTAGACAATGGACAAATCAAGAGAATATATGGGATTCTTGAACCAGGGATCCCTGAATAATAATTTACTCAGTTGAGAATATCAAAACAAAAACTCAAAAGGAAATTATCAATATTAATTTCCCTCAGATCAATGGATTTCATCCATCACAATGGGATAATTGAAGCATTTGACTCAACTTGGTCTGTTTCATGTTTCCTCATGATACTGTGACCTCAAGGTTTTGTCCCCTTTGTGGATTTGTCTTATTTGTTACCAATTGGTTCACTTTGTCTGTCTGACAGACGTCTGTCGATGATCAAGGAACTACTTAATTTCAATAGAATTTTATATTTTGAACATTGCAGAACATGAATCAGAACACGAACCTCCAACTTAGCAAGACTTTGGCTCTGAATTTGATAATTTGTATGAAGTGTCATTCTGACCACGCATGCACACTCACTGTATAGCAATTGCTTCAGTCTGTTTGCCTGTCTGGCATTCATAAAAACATTGAAAATCGTTCCAAACAGGAAACTTACTCTTTTTGGGGACATCATAAAGGGGACAAACAACAGGCATAAATACCTAAAAAGAGGGAACATCACCGGTGGTAAACTTCCAATTCAATATTATGTTTTTTTATGCATCCTTTAAAACTTTTATTTTACTTTAATTAAATTATATATTTGAACATGGTAGGGTACAAATCACCTTGTTTGCAATTCCAAAAACTACCAGTTTAGTAGTACTTGGGCAATATTTTACGCCGTCTCGACCAATCAAATTTGCCGTGCGCTCTGAGGACGGAGTGACAGCGGGCTTCACACAAAATGGTGGTGCCTAGCGATGCAACGACAGAGCTAACTTTGTCCAAGAGATGTTTGTTTAATGCATCTTTTTCTCAAAGATCGTTCCAAAATTGTCAGTTTCTTCCAGAAGAAAGTGTACATAAAGCACATACATGCAAGCCAAGGAGATCACAAGACATCAGTGCACTTTCAAAGTGATATTACAAGAACATTTGCAGAAATTGGGCAAATTGACATGGCATATGGGATTTGAACCTTGGATATCAGCATGCTGAGCTCTTGGCTCAGACTGTAATGGTAAACAGGTTTACAATTGTCATTCCTGTAATATTCAAAAAGCAAAAAAGGTTTTTCCTTGCATGATGCACCATGTGTACTATTTGCTGGCTCCTTGGTTGAATAGGTAAAGACTTGAATCTTTCACCACTGGCTGGTATGTGTTCGATTCCCATGGCTTCTCACTCTCACCCATTTGTACTTGACAGCTGTGCCGATAATGCCAAAAAAAAACCCCTCAGCGTGATTTGAGGGAGGCCTTTGCTCTGCATTGGGCCGAAATAGGCTGGTTTACAGTTTCTTGGTTTTTATTGTCGGTTTAAGCTCCTCCATAAGCCGTTAGCATTATGGGGAAAATAAGTTGATGTCCTTACATGTCATGAAAAATGTGTTGTAAGTGGTAGGAAATTGTTTTGGTATTGTTGTGATTATGCATATACAGTAGGACTTGCAGGGGTACCCAACACGTTGCCCAGTGGGTACCCTACTTTGCCATTGTAGGGCGTGAAAGAGCAGGGAGAGTCGGGTGAAAGAGTAGGGGGAAGAGTGAGCGTGGAGAAGAGAGGGTGAGAATTGGGGATTGGGGTGGGGGGAGGTGGGGGAGAGGAGAGGAGAGAGAGGGATCCGAAGAATTCCTTCAGCTTATTTGAATGCCTGACTCTATGGTCATCCAGATCAACAGCTTGGTACTGCCCATCACTGTGGTTTTGACCCTGCAACACCAGAATGTCTCCAAACAGGGGTCCACAACATGAGTTGTGAATGAAGATCATTCAAATGAGCAGAGTGTGGGGGAAGGTGGCAGGAGGAAGTTGAAGAGAGAGGGAGGGAGAGACAGAGAGGGACATACAGAGAGGAGATACATGAAGCCAAAATGTTGCAAAGTCACAAGTATATGAAGTAGCGATGCGTTACACTGATGAGCCCCAATGAGGGTGAAACTAGTCGGTCACTTCTCTTTTCATCTACTCTCCCGGTCAAAAGTTTTAGAACACCCCCATTTTTCAGTTTTTACTGAAATTTAAGCAGTTCAAGTCCAGTGGATAACCTGAAATGGTACAAAGCGAAGCGGTAAACTGCCAGACATCAAAAAAAAAGTTTAGGTTTCCAAAAAATGAAAAATAATGTAAATTTGAGTTGTTAAAAAGGCCCTTTTAAGGGAACAAGTAATGGGTTAGCAACTGCTGCTGTTCTGCAGCAACCACAGTAAATTAAGCCTTGAGAGTTGATGCAAGCAATTCCTACAGGTGTCCCAACTTTTGTTGATTAGTTACAAACCCTCTGTCTGTATAAAAGCAGTGTTGGAACAGACTGTGTTGCTACACCCTCTGAAGCATTATTTGGACAATGTTGCACTGCAGGAAGTAGTATATTGCTATCATAATGGCGAGAAAAAGACAATTAATAAAGGAAGACAGACAGACCATTATAACCCTTTAAAGTGTAGGTCTTTCCTTTAGAGAAATTACAAAGAAGCCAAGGTGTCAGTGAGTACAGTTTCCTACACCATCAAAAGGCACTTGGAAACTGGAGGAAACTGACAGGTCAAGGTTTGGCAGACCCGAAGCCACAACACAATCAGAAGACAAGTTTCTGAGAGTCAACAGCTTGCGTGATAGGCAGCTCACAGGACAGCAGCTTCAAGCACAGCTAAACACTGGTCGAAGTAAGGAAATCTGTTTCAACTGTGAAGAGAAGACTTTGAGCTGCAAGTTTGACAGGTCGAGCGGCAGTAAGAAAGCCATTGCTAAGATTGCAAAATAAGAAAAAGAAGCTTGCCTGGGCCATGAAGCACCACCAGTGGATTACTCAAAACTGTAAGAAGGTCTTATAGACTGATGAATCAAAATTTGAAATCTTCGGTTCATCACGCAGGGTTTTTGTACACCGTCGATTCGGCGAAAGGATGGTTCCTCAGTGTGTGACACCAACTGTCAAACATGGAGGAGGCAGAGTGATGAGCTGGGGCTCTTTTGCTGGATCCAGAGTCGGCGACTTGCACAGAGTGACTGGCACCCTGAACCAAAAGGGCTACCACAGCATTTTGCAGTGCCATGCAATACCCTCTGTT
>NC_140963.1:103467473-103482473 GCF_056783735.1 Eptatretus burgeri
CTTCCACTGCCAGGCAGTGTGACATTGTAGCTTCATCCCAGAAATTGACTTTGCACTTATTGAGGAGGGATGCCAAAGCAGAGCCATGTTTGATGGCACACATTGGCATTTCTGTGCTTGTCAGGTAAAGAGGGATCATAAATGTAGAATGGGCTCTTCATCTGCATTGAAGAAGCTGGGTGGAAATCCCACTGCCTGCAGCTGTCAATGTGACATGACCACAGGAACAAACTTTTCCGAGAATGAGGTTGATGAAGAATGTCTTCCCTATGCCACCAGAAACATTCAGGATGATCTATTCTCCCACCGCAGAATTAAACCGTGCCATTACTATATTATAAACAACCATTTGGTTGTCCGTAAGCGATGGCTCTGTTTGTTCAACTGTTTGTTTGAAGATGTGGCAGGCAAAAGCGTCTGCAGTGAGTGAACGATTCACTCAGAATGACATAGCACAGTCCTGCTCTCGACTCTTGGGTGCCAGCAAGTGACTCAAGCACTCAAGCAAGCACTCCAATTAAATGATTGATAAGTAATGGCTGGCCAGGTTGTGGCTGCATTCCATATAGGATCCCTTTAACTTTAAAGCCTGTCTTCACTGTGCATGGAGCAGTTAAAGAAATAAAATGAATTCATTCAAATAATGACTTTATCCATGAAAGAGTTGCTGTTTAACATAGAACAAACCTGGAGACAACCCAAAGTTTAATTGCCCATGAAAGTAACATTGCAGATATTCTGCCATGTTGCCTGCTCGTCTGTGCACTTGTCACATGGTACATCATCCGCGGTCCTCGCAAACGTTATAACGTTGTTTTAAAACATCCGTTTTTCACCAGATTTACTTTGATTCCCTGGAGAGCATCTCGGAAAACCTCCAAAAATATAGGCAGAGATCTGGCAGACCCTATGGATAAGCGTTCCCTCTGGGGGACATGGTGCGAGGTCTCGCAGCAAATGCATTAAATCATACAGCTCAATGAAGCTGGTTAATTTTGGCACATTCAGAATTTTTTTTGTTCACTCAATATAATTCTCTAAACAGTAGAAAAAGATAAGTTTAATGCTTTGGAAAAGTTTACTTTGGAAAAAAAGCTTTGGTTTAATTCACCTTTTCTTGTGTATGCTTGGAGGAGGGAACATAGCCTTGCTTGCTTAAAGTAAATAGGTATATCGGCTTAGTTATAAGACTCATTATTTCTTTCAATTATCCAATTTCACTCCAGATTTCGACACTTATTTAGTCCAAATGATATCGGATCCTCAAAAAACGAAATAATATTTTGGTGATATACTTTAATTCGTCCGTGAGAGTAGATCTTCGAAAATCGTATCATATAATGCATGAAATTACTCCAAGCTCATAATTTGAAAATGATAGCACTTACAAAAGCAATGCAAACAGTGATTTGTAGCTATGATGAACAGCATTCAATAATATGAGTGAGGAAAGTGTAAAGAAAACTTTATAGTTCAGGCCTGTTCCAAGTCAAGGCATGGTTGAGCAAGCCAAAAAACATGGCGGCTTTAGACCCCAGCGAGGTCACCCCAGAGATGCCTTGAGACCCCAAAGAGTGAGGTGGCCAAGGATGTGCCTAATAAAGGATATAATTAAACAAGGCCGTGAATTAGCTTCCAAAGGGGTGTTTTAATTCACTGAAACGCCCAATTTTCACTCATGCACTTCCTTGGAGTTCCCTTTGTATGCATGCAAAGTTTCAGTCTGCTAGGTTTTACGGTTTTGGAGTTATAGAGGTGACACACACACACACTGATGCACACACACAAACACACACACATACACACACACATTGACATTTATTAGTATAGATTCTTCACCTGGTCAAGGTCAAAATGTTGAGGAATTAGTGGTGCTCATGTGCAGATGTTGAGCGTGGTTGTAACCATTCTGGGGAAGTGGACACTTCATGCAATTTTGAGCCTCGTGGGTGAGGGTGCTGAAGCAGGTGAGGATCCTGATGAGTCGCTCACTGAATGGGATGCAAGAGAGACAGAAGAGGCAGGATGGACAGGAGAGGAGGAGAGGGTGCTGATGCTCATGAGGTGAATGGACCATTGAGGAAGAAATCCATGATTAAGAGTTGCCTGGCAGATGTAGCTCCTTGTGTGGGAGAATTACATCATCCAACCCCCTCTTGAACTTGAGGTAATGCTCCATGACCGGATTGGCATCTGACAGCCTCTCAGTAATTGACCGCATGTCCTGCAGCATCTCTCCCAGGAACGTGACTGTGAGTTTAAACCTCAACACCTCTTTCACGTCATCACTGCCCACTTACTCCTCCTCTTTGGAAACCTTGACAATGGCTCATTGGTGAGCTCCTCGGCATGCAAGATGATGAGAGCATCCAACTCCTCAGGCTCCATGTAGTCAAAGATTTCTCCTCCCACGTGCCCTGCCAACCCGACAATTTCATGCCATGCCTCCATGCTGTCTGGAAAGCATGTAAAGTTCCTCACTGCCTATGGTCAGAGGGTGTGGCAGTTGGCGTTGATGGTGGAGGCTCTCACCTCGTCCAGTGAGTCTTTGATTGCACCCATGCAGTGGGCTATGTTGATCTCCTTCAAACACTGCCCGACGGTGAGCTCTGGGTCCATCACATCCAAAATGCGGCGAAAAGTGCGGCGGGTATAATACATTTTGAAAGTTGAGATTACCCCTTGATTAAGTGGCTGGATTAGGAAGGTGGTGTTGGGTGGCAGCAAAATCACCTCAGCATTCAGGAGAGCCACCTTCAGGTCCCTGGGGTGGCCAGGAGCATTGGTGACATGCAGGAGAACCTTGAACGCTAGATTTTGTTCTGCTCGTGACCTCTCCACTTAAGGGATGCAACAGTTATGGAACCATTCCAATTGACATTGGAAAATTGTTCGTTCACCAGAACACGGGCAGCATGTGCTTGTTCTTGCCCTTGACAGCATGCGCATTCTGGGCACGGTACAGGATCATGGACTTCGTCATACAGTCCTCTTTTGCATTTGCATAGAGGAGAAGAGATACCCAATCCTTTGTGGCTTTGAATCCAGATGCTGTCCCCTCGTGCTTCAAGATAAAAGTTCGTGTTGGCATTTTTTTTCCAAAACAGGCTGGTCTCATCAGTGGTGAACACTTGCTCAGACTGGTACCCCCTTCTCCTCGACGATCTGCATAAGTTGAGCATTGAACATTTTGGTCACCTCGTGGTTTGTGGAGGCACACTCTCCTGTCAGTTTCATGTTGCGGAGACGGTAGCACTTCTTAAAGTAGCACTGGAGCACGGTCAAACCATCACCTGCTCACTTGGAATTGACTGGGGCCCCTCATACCCGCATCACTCATGCTAGTGCCACCCACACCAGCCAGATGCGTGTACATACACATCGCCTTTTGCGTGAATGAGAGGTCCACTTAAAAGCATGTTCTTCTGTGCATTGTCCTTAATCCATACACTGAGAGCCTTCTCCGTCCTTTCAATGTGGACATCCCAGACGAGGGTGATCACTTTGGTGCTCAGTACAGTGCTCATTGCAAGACTTTCTCGGATCGCCTTCTCATTCTTCCGCATGTAGCAAATAGTGGATTTGTTTACTCCATAAAGTCTGCCTATAGGCCCCACTCTGTCCTCTCGACAGCTGTTCCTGCAGATACACTTTGTGACTCAGGCTCATCACATTCTTCTGCCTCTTGGCAGTCGACACATTTCAGGCACTGGTCTTGTGCTTGGGAGCCATTTTTGATCAATGAGAAAATGAAGGGAATGAGAAGTAAAACACTGGTCAAGGCAGTAGGACAAGAAGAATGATTGAGACCTTGGACACCCTGCACATAAGTACTGTAGTCATGCAGGAATTGTGAGTAGCTGCAGGAGGAGTGAGTAGACTGCCCATTGTTTGTGGGGGATGTTGGTGGATGCTAACGTTTTACTCAGCTGGGGGTAGATGTGTTGAAACGTTTTAATTGTGTAACTCATGGGATGAGGTCGGGGTGAGGTGGGGGGGGTGGAAGGGGTGAGGTGACATGTTCAGCAGCTCATCGTGGAGCGATGAAGCATTTTAATGAAGTAACTCATGGATGATGATATTTTATTCAGATGGGGGTAGATCTGGTGAAATATTTTAATTGTGTAACTCGCAGGAGGGGTGGGGGTGACATCTTCAGCAGCTCATAATAGATGTGGTGAAGCATCTTTATCGCGTGAATTGTGGAACAAGCCACCCAGCTCAGTTTATAGTGCAAATGGTGGAACAAGCCATGCCGTTTGGTTGCAGTGTGGTTGGTGGAAGATATGTTTTAGATCTGTTCTGTGAGCGGTTCATGGAGGATATGTTTTTGCATAATCTTACAGTACTGTACAGTATGTACATACAGCTCAGTTACGGCGTGTCTGGTGGAAGATATGTTTTAGAACTGTGATGTGCGAAGCTTGTGGAAGATATATTTTTGCGTAATCTTACAGGACTGTACAGTATGTATATACAGCTCGCTTGTAGCATGTCTGGTGAAAGATATGTTTTCGAACAGTTATGTGTACGGCTCATGGATTGTTTTTTTTTTTCGACTGCGAAAAACTGTGCATATGCGAAGCACAAGGCCGCGAATGTTGAAGCAGGTCACAATTACTGCAAGTATGCGAGGTCCATGAATAGCGGGTCCGACAGTACAGTACAGCGCGCACACACACACACACACACACACACACACACACACACACACACACACACACACACACACACACACACACACACACACATACATATATAATTGTAGCATCAACGGCTCATCTGAAGTTGAGCTCGTTGTGGCGGGAGGTTAAAGTCCCGTGATGTACCGAACAGTTTAAACTCCTGTGGAGACATTCCAAATTATGGCGGACTATTCACACGCGGTTCATGAGGATGCAGTTCATGAGAACGCGGTTCATGAGGAGAGACACGAATACCTTAAAGCTTAAAAAAATACAACGGGTTTATATCCGGAAGCCAAAGAAGATGACCAGGGGATGGGGATCGCGATGGAGACGATGGTGGGTGGAGGTGGGAAAGAAAGAGGGGGGGGTGGGGAGGGGAACACTGAATCGATAATAAATTGTTATCTACAATGAGGTAAGAAAGAATATAAATAAACTAAGGCGCCTCACTCCAGACAGACTCGATCACAAACAGGAACGGGAAAAAATCGGGGGACACAGCTCTGGGTGGTGGGGATGTCGAAGGAGCCACAGACAGGCGGGATGAGCGGGTAACTAATTTCCTCTTCAGACTCTTATTTCCCTCCGACTCGATGGTCGACTCCCACACACCCAACCGCTCAATTAGCTCCTCCCTCTTCTTCCTGGACAACTCTCCACCCCCCCCCCCTTTGTCAGTGATCCAAGCTCCGCCCATTGGGAGGTGTTTTTAGCTTCGCCCCTGAAGGCGACAAAACACTCCTCCCCTCGCTCTGGAGGTGATCCATCCAAGCTCCGTCTCTCCCTTCCTCTTGCAGTCTCCTGGCACCCCTGGTCGAGGTTTACATAAGGGTTACATGCACAATTTCCTTAACCATAATCCCAAAGTAATGATTACCATACACCACCCCCTTTATGGTGCACATTCAAACAAAACATTCCTTAAGCTGACATGTCTCTACTTTATTACATCAAGATGGGCTAACTCCTCGTTAGAGTGGCAGAGCTTGGATCATCTCGTCTGATGAGCTTACTCAATGCCCTCACTATCTGCTCTGTGGTAACATCTAAGCACCCCCACAAACGTGATTATATATATATATATATATATATATATATATATATATATATATATATATATATATATATATATATATATATATATATATTTATACAGTCTATATATATATATATTTATACAGTCTATATATATATATATATATATATATATATATATATATATATACAGTGTATATATATTTCGATATATACAGTATATATATATATATATATATATATATATATATATATATATATATATATATATATATATATATATATATATATATATACAGTATATATATATTTCGATATATACAGTATATATATATATATATATATACAGTATATATAGTATATATATATATATATATATATATATATATATATATATATATATATATATATATATATATATATATATATATATATATACATATGTACAAATAAATATATATACAGTATATATAGTATATACATATATATATGTATATATATATATACATATATATATACAAATATATACATATATATATATATATATATATATATATATATATATATATATATATATATATATATACATATATATGTTTCTTTATATATGTTTCTGTATATATATATATATATATATATATATATATATATATATATATATATATATATATATATATATATATGTTTCTATAATATATATATATATATATATATATATATATGTTTCTATAATATATATATATATATATATATATATATATATATGTTTCTATAATATATATATATATATATATATATATATATATATATATATATATATGTTTCTATAATATATATATATATATATATATATATATATATATATATATATATATATATATATATGTTTCTATAATATATATATATATATATATATATATATATATATATATATATTTATATATATGATCCATCTTTAATCAACAGGAGATTGAAAAGCTGTTGGTGGGGCAGCTCTTGTTGGAGTAGCGAGATGATAAATATGCCTTGTATCCACTAGTGTGCCTGTGTCTTTCCCATATCATGCCCTTTGGCTGTTCCATTTACCAGTGCACGCCATAATTGCAATGAGTCCTGAAGTATCAACCCGAAACTTCTTGTCATCGGCCTCGCATTATTTTGTCTTGAATTCCATCAACACCATCATGTTTTTGTCTCAAATAGCATTACTGAGTAAATAGCAATTTTTTTTGTCTCAAATAGCAAATAGCACTTGCTTACCGAGCTGTTTCGTAATGGTGGCTGAGCTGGCAAACCTTCAAATAATATGATCACGTTCACAGACATCAATCATGACCGTCACAGGCTCTTGTGTTGTGTGTTTCCCCACCCCCCCCCCCCCTCTACGCAACGTTGTCCCTTAGGAGAGCAAATTTTCTGAAATAAACTTTGTGGACCTCACTGCTCAGTCATGTCCCACAAATGCAAACACTAAAGCACAGGCTGCATTTACTTCCTAGTTCAAAAAAATAGAAAAATTGATTAATTAAAGTGTGTGGAGATACCGTTCATGAGTGACAATGCATTCGCTGGTATTTGTCATGTCCATATGAGCCTTGTACCTGTATATGTATTTAATGCAGCAAATGTGAATAATGTTATGACGTCTGCTTTGGGCCTTTGCTGAGCTTCAGTGTAGCTCGTCCGTATTCCGGCACAGAGTCGTCGCATGCCGCCTTGTGAAGATAAGGTACAATCGAATTTTCATGGTGCTCTTGCATATTCAACTGTAAGCCTGAACCACAAATCTTGGGCACGCATGCTGCAGCCTTCTGCTCGCATCCTCACTACGTTTGACAGAAAAGGCTGTGCGCAATGTGCCAATCGGCAGGGCAAACGACACCAAAATAACAATTGTTTTATCGTTTATTTTCTGTTTACATGTAAGTCTGGAAATCAATGATGCTTTCAACTTTACCGCTTCATTTTTGGCCACCGACATCATTGCTCACAAACACAATCTTAAAGAAGCGTTTCTTGTGACTTCTGCAAAGCCAGTTCTACGGCCTTTCCACGACAATCATCCGATCCCACAAATATAATTTTATAATCTCATGCTCTTAAAATTTGTTAGTGCCTTCGAATGTCCACTCTCATCATTCATCGATTTATTTTAATTTTGCATTTTTATTGTGGGTTGACCTGTTGGCTCATCATTCTCATCTGAGCTCAAATAGCTCACGACGCTGGTGATCTCAGCTTGAAATCCCATTTGCTTACTCGATGCCCTTTTTCATTCAAGCAAAAGTACGCTGATGGTTCCTGGGAGACCATATATTTATTTTTTTCTGCCAATCGGGTGGATTTTTCTCTCTCCCTTCATATGCTGCATACTGTACATGCCCCTCAATTTAATACTCCTGCACACCCCTCACCCTCCTTTCTCCCTCCCATCATCACTTCTTCTCTTCCTTTTTTCATTTTCAATTGATCAATTTTATGCCCCCGTTGTGTACATTATTAATTGATGGTTCCTAATATTGTTGTGGTCCTCACGCACGCCTCTAAGCTGTCTCGTCTGGGTTTGAATCCCAACCCAGTCATAAACTGTCATCCCGGTGTTTCACAAGCAGGGCGATTCATCAATGTGTGTGCCGTCCCTCCACTGGGTGGCCCCATCTGCCGGCATTAGGTGGTGGACGATAAACATCCCACGGTGTCCCTCGTGAGGAGGAGGCGAGCTATGAGTCATTTAAGCTACAGAAGGGTGAAGTAGTCGACAAACAAGTCCATCTGCTGTTAGTTAATCCTGCAATCTGCATGTTTCTTGCTACAGTATGCTGTTCGTAAATATGCTTTCACTTCTGAAACAGTATGTTCACACCAGCACAATAAATCCAAGAGCATTGTTCCATTCCTGACATGACTATAAACGATTGGATTGATGCTTCACGGGCAGGGTGTTGGGTCACAAAGTGCTCCGTCTCTCGAATATATGTTGAGCAGCGTGTTCTGTCAGCTGACATGAGTTGGTGGACGGTAAAGATCCCACGGTGTCTTTTGCAAAGAGTAGGTGAGATATCGCCAGCACCCCGAACAAAATTACAAATTCCTTCCCAAATCAGCTCCGGTTGAATGTCATGGCGAGCCAGTTTACCCAGCCAACCCCACTATTGTGCACAATCTACCTTTTCAGGGATATGAATACAAACTGAAATGGGCATAGGAAGGTGTGGTGACCCACCACCCCCCCATACCCCCACCCTTACGTATTTGTGATTATCTAAATACTGTCACATCCGCAACATATCCCAAAAGGTCAAGATAGGCTGAATTTCTGAAATTGTCACTTTTCATCCGATTGGCTTGAAATTCGAAGAGGAGTTGCATATTTGATCGTTTAATTCAACCACCAATTATTTTTAAGGTCAAAATAGGCCAAAATGTCAACATAGGCCAAAGGTCAACAACTTAGGTGAGATTTCTAAAATACTCAATTTCCAACCATTTGACTTGAAATTTGAAGAGGATTTGTGTATCATATCATTGAATTCAACCAGCAATTTTCTTTTTTTTTAAGGTCAACTTTGTTTTATGGATTTCGTAAGTATCGTGCTATGCACGACATCTTTCTTGTTTGTTTGTGAACAGGATATCTCAAAAAGTTGTGTACGGATTCGGTTAAAATTTGGTGGAGAGCTTGGGTATGTGACACTGACAAAATGATTTGATTTTGGTGACGATCCAAATCCGGATCTGGATCCGAGAATTTTTTCCTGATTTTTCACCATTGCGAGATCAGGCCAAAAACAACATATAGCAGGATATCTCAGAAAGTTGTGGACGAATTCGGATGAAACTTGGTGGATGAGTTGGTCAGGTGAGAAGAACAAGCCGATTAAATTTTAGTTCAGGTCCGAAAAGAGATCTGGCCTATCAGTGGGATACAAAACGTAAATTAATCAGCCTTGCGGAGGTTTGTGCTCTACCGAGTGGCCATTCTTGTTTAACACGAGTTGGACAATGAGTCCGTCTATTAATTATATATTATTGGACTGTGGCTGGGTCTATTAATTACGTCTTGATTACATATTATTGGAACGTACCTTTTCGATCGTTCGACCCTTTTTAGACCTTTTAAGACCCTTTTCGACTCTTTAGCTCTGAGACCCTTTGGAGTTTAGACCTTTCACTTGCAATCTATGTCCTTTCGTATATTTGTAAATTTGATTCCATACTCAATCACAGAAAACCACATAAATATCCACTCGACCAGATAATTTTGCCTGTGTCAAGGTTTAGGTTTTAAAAGCATATATTGTACTGTTTAACTTCACAAAAGGGATATACTTTTTAAAAAAAAATTGGGGATTTTCTTGATTTGCAGAGGTCTAATGTTACCACTGTCAAAGTGGATGTTAAAATGTGATATTCCTGCAATGCTATGAGACTTAATCTGAGGCCTTGCCATATATTGATGCAAAGATGCACACCACACAGAAACATCGACAGAGTCTTATTGCAATTTATTGTACAGAATATACTTTTTTTAGTACATAATATTCAAACCCAACAGCTCGATAGGTTGCACTGCTAAGTCCAGACAATAAAAAAACCCCAAAACACGGTGTTTGTTTGTCCTCAACCGAACCGTGATTTGTACCATACAACACCACCCGGTGGTGGTCAGAGAGGGTATGACAAGTCAGCTGTGGAAAACTACGTGATTAATTACGTTTACTGATGCTTCATTAATTGTGCTTACTGATTGCTTACTGATGGAGAAATTACTGATGATTACACTTTACATGCTTATGCTTACATTATGGATGATTTCAACTAATTTATTTGATGAGTCCTAATGGCTTGCCACACAAAAACACACCACAAAAACATCTATCAGGTTTTATTGCAATGTTGCTTTGTTCTGCAAATAATTCAAAAACAAAATCGACCAGATGGTTGGGTAAACTGCTAGTTTTCCATAAATTAGCAGTTTGTAATTTGTGAGTCTGCCAGCCCTGAAAGAGAAACTTTGGTGAGTGCAGAGGGGCAGGGGGTGCATGGGGGAGGACGGGACACGTTTTATTGAAAGGTAACAGATCGGGTTGCATCTTGGGGCTTTATGAATGCATAAACTTTATGAGACTGCATGGCTTTATCGTCTATTAAGGCTCAGACAAACAAACATAGATACTATCAAACCCTGACATTCGGGGCTCCGCCATTCCTGAACCCTGTGTATTCGCAGTTCATAAAATGTGACCTGCTTCTACATTGGCGGCCCTGCGCTTCGCGTATTCATGAGTTTTTTTTGCATATTAGCATTTTTTTTGACCTGCTTTTACATTTGTGGCCCTATGCTTGACGTACTCACAGTTTTTCACGTGCGTATTTGTGGCTTTTCTGACCTGCTTTTACATTTGCGGCCCTGTGCTTCGCATTTTTGTGGGCAGATTCATGTTTTTTGATGGTATTTTTGACTTTCACTGAGTCATGAATCGTCAGGAACCTTTCCCAATTTTTCCAATTGAAACAATGCCCGACATTCGCGGCATTTTTCAGGAACGTATCCCCCACGAATGTCAGGCTCCAACAGTGTGTGTGTATATATATATATATATATATATATATATATATATATATATATATATATATATATATATATATATATATATATATATATGTATATATATATGTATATATATATATATAAATATATGTATATATATATGTATATATATATATATATATAAATATATGTATATATATATGTATATATATATATATATATATATATATATATATATATATATATATATATATACATGTATATAAATATATGTATATATATGTATATATATATATATATATATATATATATATGTATATAAATATATGTATATATATATATATGTATATAAATATTTTAATAAAGAAAATGCTCTGTCGTTTATCAAAAAGAGGCTAACTTACCTGATTTATTATTGCAAATGTTCAAAGTGTCCTGTGTTTACTTCATCAGAAATATGGCAATGAAGAAGTTTACTTCCAGTAAGACGGGCCACCCACACATCATCGCAAAGTCAGGGCCTGCCTATCTTGATGCTCAATTTCCAAACCATTGGATAGGGCAAAGAGGATGTGTTGAATATCTCCCTGTGGTCGAATGATTAAACTTCACTCGACTTTTACCTATGGAGTTACCTGAATGTTGTGTTGTATGGCAGGAAGCCAGCCACACTCAGAGAACTCAGGCATAGAATCGAGCAATATACATATCGTTGCGGCCAGAGGTCAGGGTGAGAAGACCACGAGGGGGGGATCTATCTCGGATTCCCACCAGATTCTCCGAAATCGCAAGCCGTCGCACACGGATAACTCTGTGACATGGTGGGTCGCTGAATGACTGTGAACGCCAATAACTCAACCACGTGACTTAGGGTCCTCTGTCTCGGGTTTAACCGGTTACCTAAAATAATCACGTGACCTAATTATCAGGGGACATGCCCTCGGTACTTCTTGTCCGTCCGAACTGGGTCACTGTACCGGGTCAGATGCAGCTGAGTGACACTGCCAAGGATGTCCCGGATCAAAGAACGGATCGTTGGGAATAAAGTCCCTGCTAGGTTTGGATATGGACCATGCTGGATCAATGAAAGAAAAGACAAAAACGTGCTGGGAACATTTCTACATAATCATTTATTAATAGGCATGCGAGGTTGCATGCCGCACAGGGAAAGTAGTTGTATGTAAAGCAGGGATGGAAAGAAATGTGTGGTGCGACAACAAAACAAACAACTCACAAAGTAGACACAGAGCAGACTTATACCGATATATCTTCTGCAATCTTAACTTAAAGCTAGGACTGGCGCCATTACACATACACACACACACACACACACACACACACACACACACACACACACACAACCCGATAAATAGGAGTTGATTAGAAGAAAGGAGAGGAGATGAGGCTAATGGTCTCATCATATCTTGCACGGTTGACTGACCGTGCTACGCAGTACGTTTTGGGGGGACGCTCCGCCGAGCGATCCCTCCTTGAGAGTTGGCACATCGTCTCCTGCTTGCTACGGTGCTGGCACAGCATCTCTGCCAATCCAGAGAAAGGGGCAAGGCCGTCTGGCATGAGGAAGAACTTTAGGTGGAGCCAAGTGGGTGGGTGGAGAAGGCGGAGTCAGCACGCGAGTTCAAAGGTCGAGAGACAGGCAGCTGGAGTAGGTGGATCCAGACGGTGAATGTAGGGATTCCAGAAATAGGAAGGCAGAGATCTACAGCGAATGGGCGGAGCAGCAGACGGGACAGGCAGAGCAGCAGCCACATGCAGAGATCGATCCAAGGCCAGACAAAGATGACGACCACGACGACGACGACGGACTGCTTCACGATCTGTACTTTATAGGCCCTGCAGTGCAGGGCAGGGCACTACCCCAAAGCAATGCGTCGTCACTCGAATCGGGTACTCTCATTGGGCTCTGGCCACCACACAGCCCGGCCGCCATAGTCGGAAGTGGCCTCATTTTACATCCGGCGAGACATCGCCGTGTGGAATTTGTCTTGCTCCGAACACTGCGACATGAACTGCCCCACACTGAACTCCCAGCCCGTGCTCCGGTGACTGGACGAGGGCTGCGTTGACCCCGCATGCCTGCTCGGGCACCCCCGGCATGCTGCGGTTGGCGCTGATCAATGTGCTTGCTTCGTCCGTACGCCATGCAGCCTGAGCGATCTGGGCTGTACAGCATGCCTTTGCTTGGTGGCGGCTGCATCGGGGCGGAGGTGCGAGAACATCTCTGCCATCCGCGGAAGATATTGGTGGCCGCGGTGGCAAGTGAAGATCGATGGTAAGGTGCTGTTGTGAACCAGCGCGCAGACCCGAACAAAGATGTGCACCATTCGCATCCTTTACAGTGCGACGGTAACCATCACGGGGCTGTGCGCAGGTCTGCTGTCATGCATGCGGTTATTTATCACAGTAGTGATCCTCACACGCAGCTGCCCCTGCGTGGTGCCGGCCCCGATCTGTGTCATGGATTGAAGGAAAGGATTGGATATAATTATTATTTGCAGATTTGGGTTGAAAAGAGCCCGCCGCACGCGTCCTGTACGGCTTTAGGATTTAATGTATGGTTCTACTATTCCCAAAGACACCGCATTCTTGCAGCGGAGGATTTTTCCATCGTGTGGTTGATGCTTCTTCTGGCCTCTGCGAGGGCATTCATTCGTACCATGCGTGGTGGCCTCGCTAATGGTGGAAAGGAAGAAAGAGATAGAATCAGACCTAACTATGAGACCCACATTACACACTTCCCCAATTGACCCATTAGACATGAGGGAAAGGTCTAAGTGCATGTATATTGAAGAAATAACTGTCTGGAGATCATTGTATGATGGATGCCATTGCCTTCGAGGCATGCGGTTTTCAGAACCACAACAACATATCGCCACATGACCAGTCCAGGAATGACTGAATCACGTGGGCCATCAACTGGCCATGGCCGCCAGCTGAGTTTGACCCCCAAACCAGGGTTTCAGGCCTTAAGTTCCGATACCTCGTCGAAGGGCACGTAGCCACCCAAAGGATACATACTTGCACGGTGCACCCGTCGGATGTATAACAAAGCAGATGGTTATGATGCACTGTACATTATTTCACTTAGTGCAAGTCGCATTTACTCAGTTATGCACTTTAAGGGCACCGATCATAAAAACTCAACCAGTTGTACAGCAAGAGTGGAGGCCAGGCAGGAATAACAGTTCATGGATTATTTCTAAAATATAACCACAGCAAAACATCAATAAGCATTACACAATAAACAACAAACAATATTCCCCGCCAAATTACCCACAATGCGATCCCAAGCGATGCAGATTTATTCACGGTTCTTATTTTAGGGCCTTTCACATACTTAATGCACTATACAAGAATACAGTACAGGGATTGCAGTACAAACAATAATGCTGAGAGGTTGCTTTCAAGCCTGGAGGTAAGCTGTGCAGGAGTCCTGGAGCAGAGTTATCGGGAGCTCTCTGGTGCAATCCAGCACAGCCATCGCTCCCCTCAAAGCCATCATTGCTTTGGGGAAATAAATGTTCACAGCTTCAGCACACTCAGTGACTCTTACTGCTGATCTCGGGTACTCTCCTCCAGCATTACTTTCCTGTCTCAGCTTTCACCTCTCTCAAAAGCAGCTGCAATGGCCAACCTGCCTCTCTGGGTGAGCTGCTTCCAAACAGTGCCTCCCTGCATCAGCTGTGTCGGCAACTGAAGGCCGCA
>NC_140963.1:103487473-103499973 GCF_056783735.1 Eptatretus burgeri
GATGGGTAACGATACTGGGGTTGGTTAGCGCACGCATAAAGGGTCAAATGGCCTCCTCCGTCAGTTCCTTGTGTATCTTTTCTGCTATTTTTGTTCTGTTGCTTATGTTCCAAGTGGTGTAATCATTAGCAGACTTTCACACAATTTTAATTGGAAAATAGTTTCCAAGGATTGCCACCCTCAGTCATTTCTTGAAGTAGCAGTACATAGTGTGCTGCAGGAAGTAGTTTTTCTCGCCATGTTTATGAATTCTTTGGAGCTTGTACAAAAAGCTTTTGCTGTAATTTTGCACTCAGATGGAGGTGTGTTAAAGTGTTTCGTTGAACCGGATTGTTTTGCTATTCGGTATTTTTGTTCCTTTGCATGTCATGGCCTTTTTCAATACGAGCTTTAACCCGCAATATCAGTGGGTATATTATCAACTCAACTGATCTCTCAAATACAGTAGAGCCATTATTTTCTGGAAGGGCTTTGAGGCAGAGTTCTTGTGTTACTTTTAAGCAGAATATATACATATACATGTGTGTATGTATATATGTGTACATATATATTAATATAAACACACTAAAACTTCTGCCCCAAAAACCAAGCCAAGGAAGAACCAAAATCTACTTCTCCAATGCGAGAGAGAGAGAGAGAGAGATAGAGATAGAGATAGAGATAGAGATAGAGATAGAGATAGAGATAGAGATAGAGATAGAGATAGAGATAGAGATAGAGATAGAGATAGAGATAGAGATATATATAGAGATAGAGATAGAGATAGAGATAGAGATATATATAGAGATAGAGATAGAGATATATATAGAGATAGAGATAGAGATATATATAGAGATAGAGATAGAGATATATATAGAGATAGAGATATATATAGAGATAGAGATATATAGAGATAGAGATAGAGATAGAGATAGAGATAGAGATAGAGATAGAGATATATATATATAGAGATATATAGAGATATATTACGGCTGATGCCATTATGCTGTGTATTGAAAATGAATGTTCTGCATGGACATAAAACATTCCCATGGATACGTGTAAGGGTACTCACAATGTTCTGTTTTGTGAGTGTGGTCGCTGTTTGAACCATGTTTGGATTTTGGACATGGTGCTTGGATTTATTCATCATTCTGTGAATGGGGTGGTTGAACAGACTTTAATTGAGTAAAAACTGATCAACTGCTCCGTCAACTGTCTCAGTGATGACGATTCAGTGTTGATGTCATGACGTTTTTACTCCAGTATGAACCGTACTGGAAGTGAAGATGCTGACAAGAACCCAGCGGCCATGGTATGACCATGCTGGTGTCGATGTGGTATTATTGTTCAGTAGGAAAGAATACATAATTTCGATACTTGTAGTTATTGTGTGAAAATAAAGATGTCACTTGAGAGAAAAGTTTGCTTGTTCCTCCAGTTTTGTCCAGTGTTTTAAAGTGTCAATTTGAAATGCAGATAATTTACATGCAATAAAAACAAAATGATAAATTAAGCCAATGTGCATTAGAGAACATAGGAAAGAGGCAGCTACTGATGAGAGATAGAGGGCTTGCATATCTGCAGAGGCAGAGTTTGGGGATGGAGAGGAAGTGGGGGGGGGGGGAATGGGGGCAGTATAGGAGAGAGAGTGGAGATGAGAGAGCATGAGGGTGGGGAGGGGAGAGATAGAAGGGGGTGTGGCAGAAAGAGACAGTGGGTTGGAGGAGATAGCGAGATAGACAGATAGAGAGACAAAGAGATGAGAGGCGAAGAGCACATGTGATTCCGCAGGCAGTAGGAGAGAGACCCAAATGGGATTAATAGCAGTGAAAAGTCCAGCCTGGAACTGCAGCCATTACAGAAAGCATGGCACAGTAAGCTCTTTAACGGTGCCATGAAATTTAATGCCTCTTCGTCTTTCTTCCATCGACTTGCTCACTGCTTCTCTGCTCTTCGGCTTCAGGCAGCCTTTCCATGCGCCTTGGCCTCTGCCCCCCTCCCAACATAGCCCAGTCCCTGTTCCACCCGCAGGCCTTTTTCTCCTCTAGTTGGATCGAATTGCAGTCTTTTGGCAAGATTAAAATTTAATCGGCCATTTTTTTTCTTTTTTACATTAACGAGGATGGAATCTCGGCTAGATGGTGAAATTATAACTCCCCCCCCCCGGTGATTTATTCTGAATTAGTATGGAAAGTATCATTTTACCGCACCGCACTGCCGCCTCATGCCGTGTCCCTGTATTTATCACTGTAGGATATTTCTGTAGCCTTTTGATTCCAGACTCATTGTTTACATCAAAGTAGCTCTTTTTTGTGCTTGATAAAATGTCACAAAATGAGTGACGTCCAGGCTTTTTTTTTTCTTTCCCAGATTGAGTCTCATGGAATGAGTGAGGTGACAGAAGGTATGAAGTGTTACTGAAGCAGTCGGCAACTCTTGGACACAATAAGCAAGGGAATGAATGAACAGAAAGAGGAGAAAGAGGAAGGGAGGAAACTCTAATCTTTTTGGAAGAGGGTTTGGTTGGGCAAGGTCAATGAGAGTTTAAAAAAAAAAATATATATATATATATATATATATATATATATATATATATATATATATATATATATATATATATATATATATATATATATATATTGTCTGTAAAATGAGGGATTGTTCCAAAGTTAAAGATGAACAGTTGTTTGTAAGGTAAGATTGAGGGATTGTGGATAAGACTTCACAGTTCACATGATATTACAATAAAGTTAACAAACCATGCCCAGCATTTCATATGGCACATATAAGCCACATCATGTAACATGTAGACTTTGCCAATGATATTGTCTTGGCTTTGCAAGAGGAAGTGGAATAAGGGGATGCAATGGAGTGATACAAATTTAGAGAACTTTTCAAAACTAAGGGAGGGATGGGCCGGGACAGTATAAACTTCCTCAACTTGCATGAATGATCATTACCCCATGTGCAAAGCACAAAGCGGATTTAAGCAATTGGTTCACTCTGTCCATCTGTTTACAGACGTCAGTCTATGATCAAGGAACTATTTAATTTCAATTGAATTTTATATTTGGAACACTGCAGAATAAAAACCAGAACAAGAACCTGCAGTTTAGCAGTATTTAGGCTCTGAATTTGGCAAATTGTTCACAATCTCGTCCTGAGTGCACATATGCACAGAGGAGGAAAATAATTATTTTAGTCTGTCTGCCTTTCTGGCAGTCAAACAAAATTGAAAATATAAAATTAAATTGACATCAAGTACTTCCTTGATCATAGACTTGCATCTATAGACAGACAGACAGACAAAGTGAACCAATTCCCTAACTCCACCTTGCGCTTTGCATGGAGAGTAATTACCACCAAACAAAAATGGCGGTGCCTATCATTGTTTGTTTAGTGCAAACCGCAAAGCAAAAGTTCAAAAAACCCTTCCCATGTCCTTTTTCTCAAGACTGCATGGGGTAAGGTATTCTATGAACCCCTACTTTATATTAGCCTCTCCCTTCTCTTCTGGTATGGGGGAGACTAAAAGAGAATAAACAATTCAAATTTATTCAGAAGGAGTTGCTACACAAAGCTTCTGATGTAGTCACATGATATTTCAGCTCTCATAATCCTAACTTTCATGAGGCCTGCTCTCACGAAGCAGGCTCTCACAACCCTAGCTCTTGCAACCATAGCTTTCAGAACCCAAGCTCTCACAACCCTAGCCCTCACAACTCTAGCCCTCACAACCCCAGCCATCACAACCCCAGCCATCACAACCCCAGCCATCACAACCCAAGCCATCACAACCCTAGCCCTGACAACCCAAGCCATCACAACCCTAGCCATCACAACCCCAGCCCTCACAACCCCAGCCCTCACAACCCGAGCCCTCAAAACCCCAGCCCTCACAACCCTCGCCCTCACAACCCTAGTCCTCACAACGCAAGCTAAATTCTGCTCTCATACCGAAGTTCTGCTAATTGATTCACTATGGAAATCAGCAACTCTCAATTAGTTCAGAACCTTTTGGTCATAGTCATACTCTTGTGAAATAACCTTTTCTTTTGCTACGTATGAAGCCTTTTTTTCCAGCAACCATATTTTTCTTAATTGCAAATATGAGCCATGGTCAGAGCACTCCCCGTTGCACTTCTATCTATCAAAGCTACCCTCACACAGCAGTGCTAAACTGTTTAAAATTGATCATTTTCAGTCAATATCACTCCTGTGCTTTTTTAAGGAGGTTGATAAAGAGGCACCATTTTGTTTGGAGAGTCTTGTTTTCTGGATAGGCCCGTTTAGCCATCGTGTATGACCTGAATGTCAACATCAGTGTTGCATTAAGATGTGAAATGTTTCCTTCTAAATTTTTTCATATTCCGGACTGTTGTAAACAGCGTAACGGTACTTGCTGGCTTTATAATTCTACCACGAAGTTGCCCACACGGTCGCGGCTGTATGATTTATGGGAACCTAGCTAATGGAAATTGAAACACAGACACATATGGACATATAATCAAATGGACATTCTGCTGTGTGATACTGAACAAAAGCTCATGACAAGCAGTATGCTTGCACATCTGTGCTGGCAGGATGGCCTGAAGGTATGCACACTCGCCGATAAGCTATCTATCCTGGGTTCGAATCCTGACCGAGCTCTAAACTGTCATCCTGATGGTTCACAGGCGTGGTGATTCATCATTGTGTCCTGTCCCTTGGATGAACATTAAACTGGTGTACTGTCTGCTTGCATTTGTTGGTGGATGTCAAAGATCGCACGGTCTCCTTCACAAAGAGTAGGCGAGCTATCGTTTGCACTATGACCAAATCCCACAGTCCTGCTCTGACTACTTATTCGAGTGTCAGGCTTTGGCAGCTGTTTTGTGAAAGATTTGCGCCGCAAACTTCCTCAGGCCAACCCCACAAGAACGTGGGAATAATTATGACTGCTAAAGAAGAAGCAGAAGCTTGCACATCTATTTCTGTATGAATTATTATTAAGCTTTATAAGGCATAAATAAACCATAACGTAAAATAAAACAGAGCATATCCAATGGGGAAGCTTAATCTAATAAGGCCAAAGCAAACTTCCAGGCAACACGAATGGTAGTGCAGAATAATTTCTGATACCCACAGTGGCAGCACTTTATCATAACAGATTTTAGTTTGCTTCCGCACGCTAACTTGTAAACCAGTGATGGGATTTTGACCAAACTTCGTACAAGTATATATTATGATGCAAAGATAAACTGATTAGATTTTGGCATCAAGAGGTCAAAGGTCAGAGATCATGTCAGGTAAAAATGTGGTATTTGTGAACAGATGAAGGAATTGAAATCTAATTTCGTACAAGTATTTATAATGTTGTAATAATGTGGACGGAGGCATTTCAGTCACATCACGACGTTGAAGAATGCCATTCTCGTGTAATCATTTCTTGTACAGTGTGTGCAAAAATGGAATTGATTTTCAAATTTTAATTTGTGATCAATATAAATGTCTGTACTTTGGGCTTCAAGTGATCAACATTTGTTTTGTACGTGTGTCTTTGAATACGCATTTGTGTTGGGATAACAAGGATTATCGTATGGGTAAAAAGCAATTCTGGCAAAATGGCCTGCAGTGCTATATGTCACCACACAACATAGCTTTTAAACTTTAAATTTTATTTATTTTCTCTGATGCGAGTGTTAATAGAACACATGGAGAACAGAAAACAGCAACAAAAGGGAAGGAAGGTAAAGGTTGAAAGGGGTGAGGACAAACCTGGGGTGAGGTTTGTGGACAAACTGCATACACATATATGTGTGTGCACATACACGCACACACATACACGCACACACACACACACTCACATACACACACACACCACAGAAAAGAAAACAGCTTGGCTCATGAGTCGTGCTTCCTTGCTGGGGTGAAGATGGGTGCTTTAGGACCAGGGAAGGCTCCGTTCAGTCTTCGAGACTCGTGAGTGGAGACGACGACTGGTGGCGGCGGCGTGCACACACGCACACACAAACATACACGAATCGTGATTTACGCATACACATGCACGATTGTGATTGTACATGCTCTTGAATCATGATCATACACATATTATACATGACATATACATATTATACACACACACACAAATGAAGGTGGCTACTTTGAGACCTGGTAGGTCTCCATTCCATCTCCTGGCACCCACCCATGTGTGGAGATAGTCAACAATAGCAACTTGCATGCACACACACACACATGCACTTTTTTCAAAAAGTGTGGGGATAAGGATGGACAGACAGACAGATGGAGCTGATTAAAATATACCCTCCCCCTTTCTCATGTTTTTTTCAAAAAAGTGTGGGGATAACAAAGAAAACCAACTAAGCAATCAGAAAAATGATGCCAACATCATCCCCCCTGAAAGAATTCTGTGTGATTTTCAGTGGCTCTGTTCCTTCAAGAAAAAGTAAAACGGAAACAACAAAGTAAAAAGCAAGAAAAAAAGACCACTTCCAATGAATAAAAGCCAAACACCATCATGGAAGCAAAGACTTGAAAGACAGTGAGAACAATTGAGAAAAGAGACGGGACAAATATAACCATTCCAAAGAGGAAATTGCAGCCCAAAACTATGGAAAGGAATTTACAAAATAAAAAACAAACTTTGAATTAAAGATAAAGACCTCGAGCTATTGTGTCCTGAAAAAAATAGAAAACAAACCCAAAATAGAAACAAGAAATCATCTCAAAATGCAAAGCCCATCCGTGTCCGTCTTGTACTGAACGGCGCTTGATGAAATTGACAGTTTAAAATATTGTACATTCTATTAATATGTGTTCTCCATATTCTCATAATAAAGGTTTGTGTTTGTTTCTTGGGTTGCCGAAATAGGTGACCCTTATTGTCAGTAATTATGTCTGTTTGTTTGGATGTTTGTTTGGATGTTTGTTCGTTTGTCATCACCATAATTGGTAGTAAACGTGGGCGGATTTTGACCAAACTCGGGTGGTAGGTACATATTATGACCTCGTGCTTTGGAAATTGTGATGGTTGCTAAGGACGCTTTGGTTCCCTAGCAACAACCGAAAAACCTTCAAAATCGGTACCGTTCACGCGAAATCAATTCCGAAAGCCATTATCCCACGTAGGGTTATGAAATTTGGCACGAATGATCTACAGGTGATGCTCTATCAAATATATTCTGGTTTTTGTGATATATGGAATACTTTACCCGCAGCACCCCCTACAATTAAGGTATGCGCGAAAATTGGCGAAAATTGAAGGCCCCCTAGCGACCAGGTGAGTGCATCGATACGAATGAAACTTTGCAGGTCCATGGTACTCAATGAGTACTACAACTTTGCCTCAGGACATATTGACCGATTTCGCTTAGGTCAGGGGTCAAAGGTCAATTAGTGCAAAAATCGATAATATGCAAGAGCTGGAGATGCCTTCGCACCAAATGCTACTCCTCCTAGGGTTATGGTCGGATGGTCATGAAAATTCATACTAATCGTCTGGAATACTTTGTGCACAAACCATCGAGCCGGATTTTCGATTTAGATCTTTGTTCACCCACAGCACGCCCTCGAACTTTGGGGATTTCCGATTTCAAACCGCATTTTCGGTACTTTTCATTCAAATGGATACTGAGTAGTTATCAGTGGATGGAACTGGATGAGATTTGATATGCATAATCTTAAGGTGATTCCCTATCCACTATATGACATCCATTTTGCTCTATATCTTATAGTTTCCATGCTCGGCGACCCATCGCCGTCTACCAGCTTGTTTATTTATTGTTTCACATTTCACAACAAAAAATATGATTCATACAAATTTCTCGCCGATTTCTCAGTTCTCATACAAATTTCTCAGTCAAATTCAAAATAATGCAAAGAAATAAATTGAATCAAATACAATATACAGTGAGATATATAAAAGCGTCAAATGAGATAAATAAGACATGAATAATTAATCAGTGTAAAATATGAAAAACCTAAATAAAAAGCCGAGCTTGTAAGGGATTAGGCTCCAACAAAGAGTCTATTAGTCAGAACATAACAATGAGTTGGAAGGAGACGTAAAGTACACGCTCACAAAATGTGTTTCAGGTCATTGAAAACATGAAAGAAGGACATTATATGAGAAGCCATGTGGTCTACAAGGAGAACAGTTTAGTCCAATGAGCAAAATAACCGATCACTCTTCGGTACCACCTGTACAGTCCAGTAACAATAGGACATTAGAAATGTCAACATATGCATTTGGAAGGTAACATCTGAGTTTTTGCTTGAAACTATTGATTGAGGAGGTTTCAGCATATAAGCTGTTCCAGTGTTTAGGTCCGGTGAACACAATTGTTTTGTTTTCGAAGATCGTACGAGTGTGTGTAAGATTAAAACAATCATGTTGTCTTGTAGTGTAACAATGTATAGCACTATTACATTGGAATAGAGGAGTGAAAGCATCTGGTAAATTACCTTTAGTTCGTTGGCACATGACGATTCCAAGACAATAAGTCGGGTATTTTAAGGATATTGCAATCATAGTACAGCTTACTTGTTTGTGAGTCACATCCAACATTATTTATTATTCTCACAGCCCTTTTCTGAACAATACTAATTTTGTCTGTGTTTCTTTTTGAGCTGTTTCCCCAAGTAAGTATACCATAATTCAAATACAGCAACATTAGGGTGGAGTGGAGTCCATGCAAAACATGTATGGGTACAAAAGCTTTTCGTTTGTTTATAGTACTTGTATTTCAAGACAATCATTTACATAAGAAATCAATTTGTACTTTCCAACACCGCTTTCTGTTTATATAAACACCAATAAATTTTGTTGGGTAAACTTGGATTACAGTCTGACTATTTATTAACACTTGAACAGGTAAAGATGATGTGCAGGGTGTTCCAAAAAGACCCGGACAACTTTGATTGGTAATATATTTAGAACCTCAAATTATACGATACCCTTTTAGTTTATATGATACAGAAACACATGTTTTGTGGAAAGCATCAATACACTTCAATGTGAGCTCTGTTTGTCACGTGCAAGACATCAAGGCAGTACATGAGTTCTTACCATGTTCGGCTCAGCATGTTTGTGTCCACCAGTGCGCATGCAGCTGTGATCTGAGAATGAAGAACCTGCCGGTTTGCCACCTTGGTGTTGTAGATAACATCTTTGACAAACCCCCACAGAAATAATATCAAGGGGGGTTATTATGTCTGGCAATTGTGTGGACTAGGCGGTTGGTCCATCTCGGCCAATCCAGCGACTTGTAAATTTTTCATTCAGAATGGCTCGAACAAATATGGCCCATTGAGGGGGAGCGCCGTCCTGTTAAAAAAATGATATCAGGTTGCAGGTCTTCAATCTTTGAGAAGGCGAAACCTTCCACCATGTTCATGGAAATTGTTGAGGTCATTGTATCCTCCACATCAAAAAACAGACCCACTATGTGGTCATGGATAAGGCCACACCACACATTGACCTTTGGACTATCGCTTATGTGTTCAATGACCAAGTGGGGGTTTTCAGAACCCCGTATCCTCACATTGTGCCAGTTGACCTTCCCTGTTACAAGAAAGCAAGCTTCTTCTGTGAACATGACCTTTTTCAGGTAATCTTCATCATCCTCGATGTGACTGAGCATTTCCAAGGCAAACGCCTTGCATTTGGGTCCATTCTTTTGGTTTGAGTTCCTGCAGAACCTGTGGAAACCACATTGGTAGTCCCAGTTCTCTGGATAGGAGGCCCATCAAATTGATTTTCTGGGACTTTGTTGAAATGATTCATGCTCTCGTTGAATGTCTGTTGCACTTGTGCTTGGTCGACCGGTACTTTTCTGTTTATGACAAATTATAGTCTCCTTAAACCTCTTGTACCACTCTCTGACACTAGTCCGTGATGGCGGATTCCTTCCGTACCTTGTACGGCAATTACGCTGAACTTGTGTGTCAGATTTTGTCTCTGAACCATTCGACGCACTGAGCTTTCTTCTGTAAAGTCACCATTTTCTTTTACGTAAAACCACCTACCTCACAAATATAGGCCAATAACATGTCTCCCAACAACATAAAGCTTCTGAAGGTTATCATCACAGAAATTATGTTCCACCACCTAACACAACAACGAGACTTAGAAGCAGAACAGAAGGGATGTAAGAGAGGATATTATGGAACAATAGACCACCCACCCACTACTGAACAAGTCCAGTCTTGAAAAATGCAAAGAATGAAATTGTCCACAACCTGGATGGATTATGAGAAAGCTTCCGATGGTGTTCCACATTCATGGATGATAAAAGGCATGCAAATATTCAAAATAAATCCACAAGTAATCACAACTGATTGAGAAAGCAATGGAACTCTGGAGTACTACAGTGATACTGCATGTAAAAAAAATCTCATCTCAGAACAGCTGTACACACAACGGCATAATGCAGTTTGTGGAGTAATTCACTGGCACATCTGCACAAGCTTTGATATCCATGCTTCCAGAAAACTCATGGAAACATGATATGAACCAAAAGCAATCTTTGAAAACAAGGAAGTGCTGCTTATGTATGACCTAATGATCCCATCGAGTGTGAACATAGACAAAGCATTGCGACCAAATATGGAACTTATGTACGAAAATGAAAAGAGGGCATGGCTAAGTGAGGTGTCAGTACCCAGTTATTTTGGCCTAAACAACGCAGAAATCAAGAAAGTGACCAAATACCACCAAGACCTCAAGAATGAAGTGAAAATATATTGGAAGCTGAAGAATGGCGTAATTGTACCAGTGATAATTGGAGCAACAGGAATGATAAAAAAGAACCTCATGGAGATCCTAAAAAAACATCCCTATGAATATTACTACAAACGAACTGCAGAAAGAGGCTGTCCGGGGCATAGTAACGATCCTGAAGAGAGCCATCGGCACAAAACTTTCAGAACAAAAAACTTCAATGCTTGGTCCAAGAATCATAATCCCTTACTGAAACGTAGGTGGATACTTCAAGACCTGGGCAGACTTTGTTCCACCTCCTAAGAACTGCATATGAAGATAACAATTGATGACACACACACACACACACACACACACACACACACACACACACACACACACACACACACACACACACACACACACACACACACACACACCTGTGTCTCTTATCCAAATCTGTCGATAAAATATTTATCAAACTACAATCTGATCATCTATACTTCCTCTCACGATACTTTCTGGAAGACATTTGAATACCAACTCCACTCCGAGTTTAAAAAGAGTCTCTTTCTCATTTCATTTCTCCAATACTTTAGTTTACCTTCAATCTCTTCCTTTGAGTCCTCTTTCCAACCACATTCTCAAAAATTACACTTGTATCTACTCTGGCATTTCTCTTTAATATCTACAATGCCTCTATAATCCCCCATGTAATGTCATCCTCTCTTGTAACCTCATCTGCCATCTAATCCCTTATCTTATCTTCCGCTATTTTTTTCTTGTTGAAATACTGTTTCATAATTGAGACACACGAACCCTGGAACTATCTTCGTTCAGATGGTTAGGCCACATCGAGAATATCACATTCAGTTTTTGTTCCTTTATGAGTTTGTTATAAAGTGACAAAAACTGAAAGTGATATCCCAGATGTGGCTTTACCAGATTTCCTATAAGACACAAGATGTATAGCTCAGGCAGTGCTGAATCAGGTGTTTTCATTTGAAATCGGGGAAACAAACATCACGTGTCTGTTTCCATGAAGGAAATTAACATCATCATTGTAGAATAATTTCGCCTGGTTGAGATGGCTGACAATATCCATAATATCTTAATAACAAATTGAAATGCATGTTATTGTTTCATTTGAAGGTGCTCATGTGAAGAGTTTATAAGATATTAGATACAGGGTCATTAGAACTGAGCGAGAATCGGGAGCAAGTTTAAGCACAATCGGGAGCAAGGCGGTTTACCGCTTTGTCCATTTAGAGCCATTTTCTAAAATCAAGATGTTTCAAGCACTGATTCAAAACCTTTCACACAAAAGCACCGCAAACAATCAAACACCCTCCATAAGCTTCAATACAATGGAAATTTAAAATTACCCAAAAATTGTATTTGTCGATGGAACATTTTGTACATACAAAAGTAATTCATTATGATGAAACAAAATACCGTTCAAATTTGGTATTTGAGGCTATGCTTGATCTGGAAGGTAATTTGACATTCGGAGTTACTGTATTACTGGACTGGTTTGATTAATTGATTGAAGAAGCATTTCATTCTGAGTTACTGTATTACTGTGCTGGTTTGATTAATTGATTGAATCAGAATTTACGGGTTGTAGAAACAACTAAACATACTGTACACTTTCACCTTCATTCTATAGTAATCTCTCAAACAGCAGGTACGAAATGGTCACGAAACCAGGCAGGCTGTAGAACTTTACACCTTATTATGCTTCCTGTCATCATGCTCGTTGCTGTGCTGGAAACATTATTGCTAATTCCATCAATGTTGTTTGACTTTATATGTCTTT
>NC_140963.1:103504973-103514973 GCF_056783735.1 Eptatretus burgeri
AATTCGTGTACAATCACTCTGAAACTCCTATAATGTCTTTGTCCTGCATGTGATTTGTGTTCTGTATGAGACTTCGACCAATGTAAAATTTTTCAAAATTAACATTTAAAATTACTATTTTCTGATTTTGACACCAACCCACTCCATTACTTGATTCCTTGCCTTGAAAATCTACCCCACAAGTTTGTGTCATTGTTAAGGTCCAATATCAGGTTCTGGCATCATGGCAAGGATGGTAACCACGTTGTCCTTGAATTTCTGTTTGGCAAAGGCAGTCAAAGATTTTGTAATCATGGATAATGACATCATTTCTTAAAAGGCCATTTTGATGTTAGTAAATAAACAAGAAGTAAATAAAATGGTTCTGGAGTTATTTCAAATTAATTTTCCCCCTTTCCCCTCTCCCTGGTCATTCTAAACAAAATGCACCTCTTGGAAGATTTGTGGGCGAAGCCGTCACCCTCAAGCCTGAAGAGTAGTTAATTCATAAACTGATGTGTATGCAATGGTTTGTATTATTATTGTCGAGGAGGTGGAGGTGGGAAAACTTTTGGGGACAAGTGATCACAGTGCAGTAAGTGCAACTCAATTGTTGAGATGTGAAGTTGGAGTTGTGGTGTACAGCTGTTGGATTTTCCAAGGGCAAGCTTTGAGGGCATGAGAAGTGATTTGAGAGCTTTAAATTTGGGAAAGTTAATGGGTGGGTGGTCTGCATCGGAGAAATGAGCAACGTTCAAGTTGCACCGCAGACACATGGAACCGTATAGACGACACCTGCACAAAAAAGTATGTTGCTGGGGATGGGTAATAACAATGAAAATAGAGATTACATGATGCTAGGGGCAGTCTTAGAGTATCACACAGGAGAAGGATCTGGGGGTGGTAATACATGTGGGTTGGGGAGGGGGGAGTGGATAAGAAGACAGGACAGTGCCAGGCTGCTCCAGGAAAAGGTAATTGGGTTTTAGGTTGTATTCAGATTGGGATAAATTATGAATCAAAAGAGGTCGTGTTAACACTGCACAGGAATTTAATGATGCTTTATCCAGAATATTGTTTTCACTTTTGGTCACCACATTTAAAGAAGGATATAGCTGCTGTGGAGAGGGTTCAGCATTGGGCTCCGAGATTGATTCCATGCCTTGCTAGTCTAAGCTTTGAGGAGCGGCTCAAGGAGACAGGGCTTTATACACTAGAAATGAGGCAATTACGAGGGGATAAGATAGAGATGTTTAAGGTAGTGAAGGGTATAGACATAAGTGCAGAAGAGTTTTTCAGCAGAATATGCAGTGATAGAACCAGGGGCCATAGCTTAAGGTAACAAAGAGGAGAGTCAGAACAGTAATAAAGCAAGGGTCTTTCACTCGGGGAGTAGTTAATGCATGAACTGATCTCTCTGGAAAGGTAGTGGCAGCAGAAAGAGTAAACATGTTTAAATTGGAATTGGATGTCGGTACTTCGATGCATTTGGAGATAGAAGGGTATCGGGATGTTGGCAGAACTTGGAAGTAGCTTGTGTGTGGATGGGTGATAGTATCTGGTGTTGGTGTATGCACAGGTGGCGTGATGGGCTAAATGGCTTCCTCCTGCACCAGAGTTCCTTGTTTTTCCTTGTTGTAAACCGCTCCTTCCCAATACCATATCCAGGTGATGCATGACGTCATCACCAGGCACCGAAGGAAGAGAATACTCAGTTTTTACTTTGTTTGTTTTCTTGGTGATTTCTTTAATTTCTTGTTTGTCTGGGCAATATCTCAGCCATCCATTGAGCTCGGAAGCTGAAATTTAGTGACAAAAGTGAAGATGTGCTTTGGCAGAAATGTTATTTTTTATTTTTTGATTATTCAATTAATTGAATTTAAATAATTATTTATTTTCTTTCTCATTTGGGCAATATCTCGGGCACCCTTTGAGCTCGGAAGCTGATATTTGGACATTAAAGTGAATAAGTTATTTGGCTATAAAGGGTATTTTTGACTTGTTGATTAATCGATTAATCGATTAATTCATTTTTTGATGAGTTACGTAATTTTCAAAAAGTTACAGATTCGGATGAAACGGTGGTGGTTTTGGTATGCGATTCGCCTATTGATTAAGAAATTAATTATTTTACGATTATTATTTATTTATTTTAATTATGCAATTAATAAATTACTCAATTACTGTACACCGCTCCCTCTCAATTCTGTCTCCATGTGCTGCACGGCGGCATCGCCAGGCTCCAAAGGCGCCCCAGCAATGTCGTGTGCTGGAGGATATGTTATTTATTTATTTGGCATTGAGGCGTTGTACTTTAAACGTACCTGTACTTGTTATTATTGAGTTTACTACTACTACTTTTATAGCCCCAATGAATCCCTCCTTGTGAGATCAACTTTGGGGGAAGTTTGGCCGAAATCTTCAGCGAACCGTTGGCCAGGCACCTGACGTTTAGCTTCAGCTGAATTGAGCAGGAATTTTATTATTTGTTCAGTGTGCCACCAGCAGATGAATCCTCCGGTTTCACTTTCCATCCGAGGGACGATGTGCCCCTTGATGAATCGCCTGCCTGTGAAATACCAGGATGGCAGTTTGTAGCTGGGTCGAGATTCAAACCCAGACTATGTAGCATAGTAGAGGTGAGTGTCCGTGCATCTAGGCTATTCTGCGAGCTCAATGTGATATTCTCAAATCGGCTGTTCATTGAATTTTATTTTATTTTCTCAGAGTTCCAGTGTTTAACTCCGTTCTGTATTTGGGGAAATTCCTCAACTGAAAACAAACATTTCCTATTTCCGATGGATACATTTCATCTACTAATTGACAATTTTTATCCCCTCCCCCTAATTAACTGTTATCTGCTACTTCATTTATTATTTGTTTGCTTGCAATGCTCTGAAAATAATGCAGTAGCTTTATGAAATAGTCACGGCAGTCACACGATAATTATATGAGTCAGATCTGGCTTGTCAGCTCTCCTGTAATTGCCAGGCCCGGAGACAAGGCAATGTATTTTCTTCGAGGAAAGCCCATCCTGAGCCAAAATTTTACCAAAAAACAAATCACATGTTATTGTAACTTTACATGTAGGATGGTTTAACATAATCGATTCATGATGACAATTTGCATCAATAAGTAGTAGCAAGAAAAATAAAACGCCAATTTTGGAATGGCAAGAAGAGACGCAAGGAAATTGGACAGAGGAGGAGGCCATTTGGCTGATCATGTCTGCTCTTCATCCACACCCCATAAATTCAACCAATCTATCAGTTACTTCATCGTTCATGATACCAACCCAATCCCCACCATTCATTCAATCTCACGAGGGGAGGTGGGGGATGGGGAGGATGAGGAGGAGATGAAAGTGTTGGAGAGTGGAGCATGTACAGGGACATCACCAAGGTTTTTTTTTGAAAAAAATCTTTAATTTTGGGGATGAAAAGGATGAAAAATGAGCATATTCACTTTGTAGGATAAAGCAAGGGATTTCTAAGAGTGTTTGGTGTATCTGGAATCACCGATGAGGAAGGTTGATTAAGGTAACTGCATCAATGTTTAAAAGATAACTTTTAAAGTATTTGTGGGTTTGCATATTTGGTGTTGCCATCTTAACATAAAGCTCATGATGCCTGCATTCCAGGTTCCAATGTTATATACAGTACTGTGTTGCTTTGTCCATTGTCTCTGAAAGTCCTTGTCAATTATGTGATCTATGTACAAGCTCCACCATCAAAGAAATGGAGCTCTAAGGCACTTGCTGCGAGGATAGCTTATGCTTCAGTCACATTTGGCTCGGCGGCCGTAGGGTCTAAAAAATGTACGGCCACTAGCAATTATAGGGCGGCCGCAGTATTTCCACGGTCACACAATGTAGCAGTCACATATGTTTTTATTTTTTGGGTAGCCGCATGGGGTATTTAGAAATTGTGGAGACTGAAAACGTGGGGGTGCCGAACGGTCTTTGATTTGATGTCGCACGGTGACCTTAGGGCGTCCCTGCGGTGGCTCTAGAATTTTCAAGGCAGACGCAAAGTTGCCTCAAGGTGCCTGCAAGGCGACCGCAGGGGGGCCCTAAGGCGAACGTGGAAATAGTGCGGCCACCGTAATTTTTTGGGGGTTGGCAAAATTCATTTTTCATTGATAAGAGCCCATGGAAAATGCACGAATAACGCAAGCCCACCGTACGCCCTACGTACGGTCGACGTGGAACACATCTACGTCATGGCTCCGGCTTGTCGAATTGCTACGGCCAACCTAGAAATGAAAAAAGTTATAACTCCGTGCTTTAATTCCACGGAGACCCCTACGGCCTGTAAAAGATAGCCATATGCCGTAGGGCCACCCTGAGGCCACCTCAGAAACTCTGCGGCCGCCGCACGTTTCTGTCAATTCAGGGGGGGGGGGTACGCGCCGTATCCGAGCCATACAGCAAATGTGACTCATGCTTTAGAGGTCTGCACAATCATCTCTGAGTTGTCCAGCCTGGTTTCAAACCCCGACTCAGCTATAAACTGTCATCCTGGCATTTCGCATGCACGGGGAGGCATCAATTTGTGTGCCATCCCTCAGATGGACTTTTAACTGGGCGCCGCATCTGCCGACGTTAATTGGTAGACGTTAAAGGTCCCACGATGTCCTTCAGAAGAGTCGGTGAGCTATCGAGGGCATCCTGGCCAAATTGCTTCCCTATCACTGGGAAGGCAATGGCAAACCACACAGTGCAATCCTTGCCGTGAAGCTTCTTTGGAAGCACTGGGTCTGCCTTCGGGTAAGACACCAGAATTGCCTAGTTAAGGCTCCTGCAGGACAGCACTATCAAGCATGCATGCTCACGGGCCAAAAGGTTGTTTTGGAGTGGACATTAAACAATAAAAGATGGAGTACGTTGTACTGTATTATTGTATTAGGGTATTTTTTTCTGCTGTTAACATTTAGTGTAGGTTTGTAAGACTTGGCCTAACAACTCTTCCCCACCCCACAAGAACGTGGGAATAATTGAAGCTGTTGAGGAAAGAAGAATTTAAGATCGGTCTGTTTGATATTGCAAGGAGTTACAAGGAACTTCAATGCAGGAGGAGGCCATTAGGCCAATCAACTCTGCGCAATGCCGGCAGACGGGACACCCAGTTTAACGTACATCCGAGGGATGGCACACACATTGAATCACGTTGCCCGTGACACACCGGGATGACAGCTTATAGGTGGGCCGGGGTTCAAACCCAGACTGGGGATTGTGAATACCTCACGACCATCCTGCCAGTGCTTGTATCCTCCTATCCCCACTAGTTCCAGAGACTGATCTAACTCAATTTTAAAACGATCCACTGTTTCTGCTGCCATTACCTTTCCAGGAAGAGTATTCCATGCATTTACTACTCTCTGATTGAAAAACCTTTGCCTTCCCACCTTCCTCGCTCTCCTTTTCTTCACTCTCAAACTGTGGTCCCTGGTGCTGTCACTATTCATGAGGGTAAAAAGGCAAAGAACTGGGGGTAACAATTGGACAAAATAACAAGGGGATGAATGAACAGGGAAAGATTGGAGAGAATAGAGGATTAAATACAGTGGACTTTCAAGTAAGAGGGTTGGGTCTGTAGGGTGAATGGGGGGGGAGAAAAGATTGCAGGTAGTGATGGGTGATGACACGAGATATTAGTGCACTGCCCGCTTGAAGTTCAGGATGGAAGAGTGGGATTGAACAGCCTATGGAAGGTGGGATCTGAACACTTTCTGCTTGGATCCCCAGGTTCAAATTGCACATATGATGTCCATATTTCCCTTTGCTTGTAATTGATAAAACAATTAAACTCATCTTGGCATACTGGCGGTTTAATCCTCCATGACCCCAAGATCACTACGTATTAATAGGTTTTCCCCGTTTCTTTTGGTGGGTTCTCTGGCATATTCACTCGATTGTGATGTCCCTCACCTGCCACCTAGTGGGATCACCTGTAGTTACATCGGATTACAAACGAATACAACAAAATAATAACAGTTTAACAATCTGGGGTCTGTTAACCTCAAACTTGTTCATTGGAATGATGAACTTTATTTGACAGCCCCGACACCCACACCTCCTCCTCCCTCTCAAAATTTGAAATTAACTTTTATTTTTGGTCAAGAGAGAAAAGTCGCTGGTTTGTTCACAGTCGGAAAAAAATGATTTACCATAATGGAAACGCAACAAACAATGAACACACTGGTCACTGATAGGCCACCAATCCAACAGCACTTCACTACATTCTTTCCTATTGAAACCTTAAACTGGCCAGACCACAGTACCTTAGAAACAGCACATGCAGGTGCGCTGTAACTCAAGAAGACCTTTGTGATGCACCTGCCACATGATTAGCCATGTACTCACTCCAGTAAGCAAAGTGTCCTTTGTAAAGGAGAGCAAAGTCCAGCATGCATGCTCAAGCCTGTGATTCCAGGGGTTTTACTCACTTGCCATCATACTGACAGCAGGGCAACACATTTATCTCTCAGAATGTGATTACACCGCCTGTCGTGTTTTTATTCTGATTCCTTTTTTGTTGGGTCAGGAGAAGGGGTCATTGAGTTATCCATCTTTTAAATATATGATCATTAGCTTCTTAATGGGCCTCTGTCTATTTCTTTCTCTTTTTCTTTCTGGTGTGTGCGTGTGCACGTGTGTTGTTGCTATGCTCTGCGCAAAGGCAAGTTCAGTGCTACCAAAGCAGTCCCACAGCATGGATTACGATTGGTGTTTTTTGTTTGCCTTTGCTTTTTGCAGTCATCAGGGCAAGAGTTTGTAATTTGTTCAGAGCGCCGGAGAGATTTGCCTTCTCTTCAATTTCCCCAGACGATGGTTTATTTAACGTACACCAACCAATGCTTGGAGACGGGACACCCGGATTAACATCCATCCGAGAGATGGCGCACTTTGTTATGCACCGCCTGCCTGCCGAGTACCAACCCATCAGTTAACGTAGTCGTATCAGGAATCAAACCCGGAGAAGATAGTTCAAAGGTAATGTGCGCTTCTCAGCAACACCCTCTCAGACTCAATGGGAATCATTCCAAACAAGAAACTCACTGTTTTTAAGGACGTCATAACGGGCACGAAGAACTAATGTAACGTGTTCGATAGGGTGGTGTAAAAAGACGCTGCGACAACTGCGGTAAACTTCCAGATTTTTTATCCACAACTTTTAAAAGCTTTATTTTATTTAAATTGAATTATATCCAGTCCTGTACGTATTTTAACACTGGAGAACACAAATCACCTCTTTGGTACTTTCAAAAACCTTCCGGTCAGCAGTACATGGACAAAATATTATGTCATCATGACCAATCAAATTTTCCACTCGCCGAACCAGCCCATGTTCTTGTGTTATATTTTTCCTGTTATATTTTTTGCTCACCTGGACTTTGAGCAATGTCTGTAGGTGAGTGAGTCAGTCAGTGAGTCATTCCATAAACACTTCATATCAGTCATTATCACATGAACCAAGAGCACGATTTTTATGAAACTTGGCCACAAGCTTCATATCTGACACCTAACGAAGGTGTATTGACCGCATCAAAATCTGCGGTCATTTATAAGGTCTACAGGGATTATTGACCCCCCCCCCCCAAAAAAAAAATAGGTATTTGCTCTGTTCTCCGAAACCACACACACAATTTTGATATAACTTGACCACAACCTTCCTCACCCGTAATGCACCAAAGTTTCTTCATGGCATATAAAAATTGGGGACTAAGGGTGGTATGTGGGGGGGGGGGGGTTTGGGTGACTGTTGATCCTGATCCAGGTGAGCTTCAGGACGTGCGGTCCTATTTTTATTCTATTTATCTGAAAGCTGTGTGGGGTAAGGTAAGATGAGGTGTTCTATGAACTCTCGAGTTAGATAAGTTATTCCACTACAAAACATTATCATTTTGGGAAGAAATCTTATCGTCGTCTTAAGATATTACGAGAGGTGATCAGTAAGTCAGTGGTCTGACAAAGCCGGACGGTTTACCAGTTTAATGAAATAACCCTTGTATAGTATTTGTACTGCTGTATTAGGCCATGCTCTTACTGATCAAGCCTCGTAAACGAGTGAGCTTTAACTTCCATTTTCAACTTCACAATTCTTTGAATGAAAGAAAAAGAGTTCAGGTCACGTGTTTAACATCCCGCGGTTTTGTTGAGGAGTCGACAAGTGAGGTACTTGTGCTTGTGCTTGTGCTCGTACTCGTACTCGTACTCGGGTTCATACTTGAACATTGAGATTGTTTTCCACTTTTAATATATGATAAGGACACTTGTATTGTATGGAGGCATAACTATACAGTTTTATTAAAAAGTAGGATTGCAGACAGCTTTTCAACTTTACTCATTTCACACCATGCGATGAGGAAGTGTGTGTGTGTGTGTGTGTGTGTGTGTGTGTGTGTGTGTGTGTGTGTGTGTGTGTGTGTGTGTGTGTGTGTGTGTGTGTGTGTGTGTGTGTTTGAGGGAAGGTGAGGGAAGAGTTGGGGAGAGGGAGGGAGGGAGATCAGAAGAATTCCTCTTGCTGACGACCTGTTTCAATGATCTGGATCATCAGCTGGGAAAAAGGTATATATTATACCAGGTATAATCATCAACTGTGAAAGTGTGTGTGTGTGTGTGTGTGTGTGTGTGTGTGTGTGTGTGTGTGTGTGTGTGTGTGTGTGTGTGTGTGTGTGTGTGTGTGTGTGTGTGTGTGTGAGAGTGTGTGTGTGTGTAGGTATGTGTGTGTGTGTTAAAATTGAACTCACCATACAAATGAAAGGTTTCTGGTGAGGTGGAAGATTCTCCCAGTATTTCTGGGTTCTATTGCTCTCTGACACGGGGCATCCTCCCATCCGCTCGTTAAACCACACTGGCTCTGCACCAGGACAAGGCACGCTTATTAGGCAGTGGCTTCGCTCCACTGTAAATCCATTATCACGACGGATCGACGGGATGTGTGTTTGTGTGTGTGTGTGTGTGTGTGTGTGTGTGTGTGTGTGTGTGTGTGTGTGTGTGTGTGTGTGTGTGTGTGTGTGTGTGTGTGTGTGTTGTTATCCTCGTGTCTGTGTTGTTATCCCCCTGTGTGTTGTTATCCTCGTGTCTGTGTTGTTATCCCCGTGTGTGTTATCTCAATATGTGTGAGTGTTGTTATCTCTGAATTTGGTGTTATATCCGTGTGTGTTATCTCCATATATGTGTGTGTTGTTATCTCCATGTGTGTGTTGTTATCCACGTGTGTGTTATCTCCGTGTGTATGTTGTTATCTCCGCGTGTGTGTTGTTATCTCCATGTATGTGTTGATATCTCTATGTGTGTTGTTATCTCCATGTATGTGTTGATATCTCCATATGTGTGTGTGTGTTGTTATCCACGTGTGTGTTATCTCCATGTGTGTTCTTATCTCCGCGTGTGTTGTTATCTCCATGTATGTGTTATCTCTGTGTGTGTGTGTTGTTATCTCCATGTGTGTATGTTATACCCATGTGTGTTATCTCCGAGTGTGGTGTTACATCCGTGTTTGGTGTTCTCTCTGTGTGTTTGTTATCTCAGTGTGTGTTTGTTATCTCCGTGTGTGTGTTGTTATCTCCATGTGTGAATGTTATCCCCGTGTGTGTGTTATCTCCGAGTGTGGTGTTATATCCGTGTTTGGTATTATCTCCGTGTGTGTTTGTTATCTCCGTGTGTGTGTGTCTGTGTTGTTATTTCCGTGTGTGTGTGTGTGTGTGTGTGTGTGTGTGTGTGTGTGTGTGTGTATACATATACATATATATATATATATATATATATATATATATATATATATATATATATATATATATATATATATATATATATATATATATATATATATATATATATATATATATATATAGATGTTTTTTGATGTGTGTGTGTATATATATATATATATATATATATATATATATATATATATATATATATATATATATATATATATATATATATATATATATATATATATATATATATATATATATATATATATATATATATATATATATATATGTTTATATA
>NC_140963.1:103519973-103524973 GCF_056783735.1 Eptatretus burgeri
AGGTCGTGGTGGAGACGCTCGTCGCGGGACCCGAGCCAGCGAGATATCCTCCTTCCCCCGAGCATCAACAACCCCCTCCTGTTTCCCCCCCGCGCTGAGATAGTGCGAGAAGGGGGCCCCGTTCCCACCCCATTCCAGACACTGTCCGCGAGGCCCGCGGAGTCGGGGCGCCACCGCCATTTTGCGGCTCATCATCAGACGGGTAGGCCCGACGCGGTCTCGGCCCGAGGCCCGTCTGCCCCCATCATCCTTGAGGGTGGTCCTTTTCTTTTGCTTTGAGTATATGTGTTGTCGGCGCCGTCTGTGAAGTAAAACTGTATAAGTGTTGCCGTGTGCTCGGTAGTCGGTGGTATATCTGCATTGTGTTTTGCTTTTACATTTGCTTTTTGTGTATTATTGTGTGTTTCTTCTTCTTTTACATTTGCTTTTGGTGTAATTGTATATGTGTGCTTTCCGTTCATCGCGAAATAAATGTGCTTTATGTGGGACTGTTTTTCCCGTTTCGCTTCGTCTTTTCCTTTATTGAATCTCCATCTTACTTCACGTAAAGGGTTGGTCGTGGGCTAAAACGCCCGATAATTAATCGAACCGTCCAGGTTGACGATAACACCGCTCGGTTATCCCGATAGTACGGAACGGGTCGCTTAAAGTGGCCCGTGTCCGAAGTCGACCTGCGGCGAGGTGCGATCGCCCGGTCTACCCTCCGTGTGGGTACTTAGGTAGGTCGAATTTGGCGAGCAACCCTATCCCACGCGGGGGGCCGATTGGCACGACCGTGGTGAGGCTGAAAGGCCCACCCGTGACTAGTTCCCGGCGTTAATCCGAGAGGGTCACGACGGGATTGTCCGTCCGGTGGGCGACGTGCCGCGATTCGAGTTACGTGGCCGTTCGCACGCCGGCGGGCGCGAATCCACAACAATATATATAAAGATATATATATATATATATATATATATATATATATATATATATATATATATATATATATATAGACATATATATATATATATATATATATATATATATATATATATATATATATATATACATATATATATATATATATATATATATATATATATATATATATATATATATATATATATATATATATATATATATATATATATATATATATATATATATATATATATATATATATATATATATATATATATATATATATATATATATATATATATATATATATATATATATATATATATATATATATATATATATATAAAGATATATATATATATATATATATATATATATATATATATATATATATATATATATATATATATATATATATATATATATATATATATATATATATATATATATATATATAAAGATATATATATATATATATATATATATATATATATATATATAGATATATATATATATATATATATATATATATATATATATATATATATATATATATATATATATATATATATATATATATATATATATATATATATATATATATATATATATAAAATACATATATATATATATATATATATATATATATATATATATATATATATATATATATATATATATATATATAAAGATATATATATATATATATATATATATATATATAATATATATATATATATATATAAGATATATATATATATATATATATATATATATATATATATATATATATATATATATATATATATAATATATATATATATATATATATATATATATATATATATATATATATATATATATATATATATATAAAGATATACATATACATATATATATATATTTATATATATATATATATATATATATATATATATATATATATATATATATATATATATATATATATATATATATATATATATATATATATATATATATATATATATATATATATATATATATATATATATATATATATATATATATATAGATATATATATATATATATATATATATATATATATATATATATATATATATATATATAAAGATATATATATATATATATAAAGATATATATATATATATATATAAAGATATATATATATATATATATATATATATATATATATATATATATATAAAGATATATATATATATATATATATATATATATATATATATATATACTGTATATATATACAGTCAAAGCTCGTTACTATGCCACCCGTCGGGACCGAGCAAAAGTGGCATAGTCGCGAGTGGATAACATAGTAACGAGATTTTGTAAAACGGCCTTATTTTCTCAAGTTACCCATCTGTAGTTAATCTTTAGACAAAATTTATTCCAGCAAGTAAAAGGCACGACTGTTGTATAAGCTAAGCGAACGGAGAACATACACACACTAACAGAGTTCACACACTAACATATGGCATGGTGAGAAATTCACGACACACAAAGCTTTCAAGAATCGTCGGCTGGCGCATCTTCTTTCGGCGGATCTCGTGCATCTCGTTGTCTAGCCGATCGCACACTTGCATCACACCGGGCTTCCCGCTTCTCTGCTGCATGAACTTCCGGACGGTGCTACAAGCGCGCTGGGCTTCCTCGAACGGAACGATTTCCTCCTCGACAGTTACCTCGTCATCTTCGCTTTCCACCGGCTCCTCACTGCACAGAATCTCCTCCAGCGTGAAATACCCGCCAGTCGCGAGGCGCTCGTCGGCTTCGAGAAAGTCAGACAGCTCGATCTCCTCGTTCTCGTGCATCTTTTCCTCGGCAGGCAGAGCTTCCCAGATGTCGGGCAGCTCCGCATCCTGTGGCTCAGTTTGGATCTCCTCTTCGATGAACTTGGCCTTCGCGAAACAGTTCCTGATCGTCGACTTGCCGACCTGCTCCCAAGCACGCCGGGCGACGTGTAGAGCGTCGAGCAACGTGAACTTGAACTCCTTTCCCTCGTCTATGGCCTCAAGCCGGCGGCATAGCAGGAGCTTCTTGTAGTGGCGCTTGAGGTTCTCTATGATTCCCTGATCCATTGGTTGCGAATTGGCTGTCGTGTTGGGTGGGAAGAAGACCAGTTGGATGTTGTTCAGCTCGAGCTCGGGAGGGTGGCCAGAGAAGTTATCGAGACAGACCAGCACTCTGCGTCCCTGCTGGCTGAGTCGTCCGTCCCACGCACGCAACATCTCCTCGAAAAGCTCCGCCGTCATCCACGCCTTCGAGTTCGCCTTGTACTTGACCGGGATCTCTTTGTTCTTGAAGGCACGGGGTTTCTTGGAATTGCCAATCACCAGAAGAGGGAACTTCTCGCTGCCGCTCATGTTTGCCCCAACCAGAAGAGTGATCCTTTGCTTGCTTTTCTTTCCTCCAGTACACCGCTCTCCCCTGAAAGCCATGGTCTTGTTCGGAAGCAGCTGCCAGAAGAGTCCAGTCTCGTCCAGGTTGAAGACGTCGTCTGCGGAGAACTGCCCGAGTAAGGGCCGGAGAACCTGTTGTTGCCACTCGAGAAGGGATTGCGAATCCACCGCTCCAGCTTCGCCCTGCACTGTCTTGAACGTGATGCCGTGGCGCTTCTTGAAATTGCCCAACCAACCGTCGCTCGCCATGAAGTCTGGGATGTGCATCAGCTCGGCCAGTTTCATCGCTTTCTCCTTGATCAGATCGCCGCTGACAGGCACATTCTGTCCTCTTGATTGCTTCAGCCACATGAGCACTCCCTCATCAAGCTTCGGGTCGTGAGCCTGCGTCAACTTCATCCGCTTCGATGGAAATCCAGCTTTGATTGCAGCCTCGATTGCATCCTTCTTGCTGAGAATGCCCTTCACGGTGGTTCTCTTAACTTCGACGCCCCATTTCTTGCTCATCTCCCTGGCCAACTTGGACTGATTCGGCTCCTTCTTCGCGGCATCGATGATCTCCTTCTTCTCCTTCAGCGTAAAGTCAGTTCGCTTGCGTTTCTGAGCTGACATTATGGGCTGAATTTGAAAAAAAATGATGTCACTGTTGTACGTGTGCCTGCGTGTCTGTGTGTGTGTTCGCGCTTTTTTGCGTCTCGTTGTGCGTGTTGTGATTGGCTTGTTGTGGCTGGCATCGGGGAGAAGAATCGCGTGTTTTGACACAGTCTGACTATGCGCGTACGTATTGAGTTATGTTGTGCGCAGCTGGACTGTAGTTCGTCGCTTCGCCTTTGGACGTGAGTGTGATAATCGAGCACTGCGCAATACAGACTTTTTCACGACTCGTGCCTTTTAACAGTCACACAGTAGTGGCATGGTAGCGAGAGTAGGGGTGGCATAGTAAATTTATTTTGTATTGAATTTTGTCGGGACCGAGCAAAAGTGGTATAATAGCGAGAGTGGCATAGAAGCGAGGTGGCATAGTAACGAGCTGACTGTATATCTTTATATATATATATATATATAAAGATATATATATATATATATATATATATATATATATATAAAGATATATATATATATATATATATATATATATATATATATAAAGATATATATATATATATATATATATATATATATATATATATATATATATATATATATATATAGATATATATATATATATATATATATATATATATATATATATATATATAAAGATATATACATATATATATATATATATATAAAGATATATACATATATATATATATATATATATATATATATATATATATATATATATATATATATATATATATATATATATATATATATATATATACATATATATATATATATATATCTATATATATATATATATATATATATATATATATATATATATATATATATATATATATATATATATATATATATATATATATTATATATATATATATATATATATATATATATATATATATATATATATATATATATATATATATATATATATATATATATCTTTATATATATATATATATATATATATATATATATATATATATATATATATATATATATATATATATATATAAAGATATATATATATATAAAGATATATATATATATAT
>NC_140963.1:103529973-103532473 GCF_056783735.1 Eptatretus burgeri
ATATATATATATATATATATATATATATATATATATATATATATATATACATATATATATATAAAATGTATATATTGTGTTTACACCATAGGTTAATACAGAGCGTTGTGCACGGCACGGGTGTTTATTTTATTATTTCGGATGGTGCACTTACTGTGTTCATTACTTTGTTAAAAAGCCGAATATGACTTGATGGAGCGCCATGATTTTCTCCAGGCAATTTGGTGCGCATCGCGATCGCCTCCCAGGCATATTGCACCTCCATTATATGTTTACACACTACAGTAACTTTATTACGGCTCGCTTCGAAGATGGCTTCAATTTTCTCCACGCTCCTTTGCCTGTTGCCTAATGTCCGCCACGTCTTTTTAAATTGACCTATCAACGCATCGAATGTCAGCGATAAATTACGGAAACTTTGTCTGCCCGAGCGGCCGCCTTAATTACTGTGCCATGGCCATTCCGTTATGCTTCATTACTGATCAGCGTCTCGCATACATTATCCCGCTGCCGAGATATCGCGTCTCCGAGGGAAAGAGAGAAACGTTCGCGAGCGCGCGGCGAACTGCATCATCGACGGAGGAGCGACGGCGCGATAATCGTCAGCGACGACGCTGTCGGTCTTCGGCGGCGGACACCGCTCGGTGACCTCCCGGCTCCCGTAGGTGAGTTTGGGTGCTTGTTGTTGTTGGGGGGGGGGAGAGGGACGAGTTTGTTGTACCTCGTGCGAAAGCAGCCGAAAAGTATAAGGTCCTTGCGAATTACGTTGAGAGCTCACGGGTCGGGTGAGAGTGTCCACTGCCAGAGCGAGCCGTGAGCGGTGCTTCCCTTCAGTAATAGAAACACTTAGACTTCCGTACACGGAATGGACGTGGGTATTGAAGGCGACGGGGGAGCGACACGTGCCTGTAGGGGGAGGGGGTTGGAGGGGGGGTTGGGTTAGCGGGGGAGGGGGGTTTGAGTGAGCCGAGCAGACCCGACGGGGGATTTTGAATCGGTTGTCCTTCGTGTCGTGACGTCCGACCTCGCTTTTCTCGCCGCGGAACGAATGATGTGTCGGGGATTGGCCTGTGCGATGGACTTCGTTTTTAATATAAAGTCTCGTGTCCGTGATGGGAGCTCGTTTGGTGTTTCTGTTCGGGTGGGATCACGGGGACAATTACGGGCGCGGGTGATCTACTCCAAACACAACTTTTTCTCGTCCGAGAATCGTTTTCGTGCCATTTGTTCGTTTATTTATTTATTTTGGGTAAGGGGGATCGTGTGTGTGTGTGTGTGTGTGTGTGTGTGTGTGTGTGTGTGTGTGTGTGTGTGTGTGTGTGTGTGTGTGTGTGTGTGTGTGTGTGTGTGTGTGTGTGTGTGTGTGTGTGTGTGTGTGTGTGTATGAATGGTGTTCAGGTGGGATGAGATGAGAAAATGTTTGCGGCAAAGGAACCGGGTAGGGGGTGGATATTAGAGGATTGAGGGAGACCTGGGACGTTTTGAGAATTGAGCAGGAGGTGGTTGCACTTTTAGCGATGTGAGTACGGATGGAGGCACGGTGGTTGGGAGGGATGATTGAATATTTTGAGGCACGGTTGTAGGTTTCGTGATGGGGAGGCGTGGTTAGATTGCTTTGGGCGGGGGGGGGGGGGTACGAATGGGAAGGAGAGGGGGTGGTTACTTTGGGGGGGGACAGATGGAGGAATGCTGGTAGGGAAGGGTGGTTAAATTATTTTTTGGGGGGTGGGGGTGGAAGTCACAAAGGGAAAGGAGAGGGGGTGTTCGATACTTTTTTTGGGGGGGGGGAGGATGTTCAATATATATATACATATACATATATATATATATATATATATATACATATACATATATATATTTTTTTTTGTGGGAGCATGTATGGGATGGAGGGATGTTGGTCGGGAGGGGTGGTGAGATTTTTTTTGTGGGTGGTCACAAAGGGAAAGGGGATGGTTTCGATTTTTTTTGGGGGGTGGGTATGAATGGAGGTATGTTGGTGGGGAAGAGTGATTAGATTTGGAGGGGTTATGAAGGGAAAAGAGAGGGCTTGGTTCAATGGGGGGGCACAGATGAAAGGATGTTGGTGGGGAGGGGTGGTTAGATATTTGGGGGGTCATGAATGGAGGTATGTTGGTGGGGAAGGGTGATTAGATTTGGTGGGGGGTTATGAAGGGAAAGGAGAAGGGTTGGTTAGATGGGGGGCACAGATGGAGGGATGTTGGTGGGGAGGGCTGATTAGATTTGGGGGGGCACGGATGGAGGGATGTTGGTGGGGAGGGGTGGTTAATTTGGGGGGGCATGGATGGAGGGATGTTGGTGGGGAGGGGTGGTTAGATTTGGGGGAGGGGCACGGATGGAAGAGATGTTGGTGGGGAGGATTGGTTAGATTTGGGGGGCACGGATGGAGAGATGTTGGTGGGGAGGGGTAGTTAATTTGGGGGGGCACGGATGAAGGGATGTTGGTGGGGAGGGTGATTAGATTTGGGGGTGGCACGGATGG
>NC_140963.1:103537473-103549973 GCF_056783735.1 Eptatretus burgeri
GGACGGCACGCACATTGATGAATCACCCTGCCTGTGAAACACCGGGATGACAGTTTGTAGCTGGGTTCAGAATTCGAACCCAGGCTGGACAGCTTTGAGGCGAGTGTGCGTACCTCTCGGCCATCCTGCCAGCCCCCTATCAAATTCTGTCTCTAATATGTAAATAAATATCGAATTTTTTTTTTGTCAAAACAAACAATATTGAAAGAGAAATAATATTTTGTATATCAAGGTCTTCACAGGACAGAGCCAAAGATTGATCAATCTCCATTTATTTATCTATGAAGTCACTATTTATGTGGTTTTGATATTGCTAATACACAAGCTTTTTCACAGGGTCTGGCAGGATAGCTTCGAATTATGCACACCCACCTCTGAGCTGTATACCTTGGGTTCGAATCTCGACCGAACTATAAACTGTTGTCCTGGTGTTTTGCATGTAGAGCAAGCCATCGATGTATGCAATGTGCATCTGAAGGACATTAAGCCAGAGGACCCATCTACCAGCACTGGTTGTTGGTGGACGTTAAATATCCCACAGTGTATTTCTTAAATGGTCGGCAAGTTATTCCCGGCACCCTGAACAAATTGCAATTTCCTGCCAACGTGGGGCCTTGCCAGCTGGTTCCTGAAAGACCTGGGCCAGAAACGTTCCCCAGCTGACCCAACAAGTAGGTGGGAATAATTGGGGATCATTACAAGCTCTTCCATGACACTTAATCACAATATAAAAGTTGTTTTTGAATTTTTTATTATTATAATTTTTTTGATTTTGTGTTTGTTTTGTTTTTTTTTGCACGGTTATTATATCAAAATAGGTATTTCAGGATTTGGCAAAATAGATTCCAATTGTCTGTGTTTTCATAATACAATTGTGGAACACACATAACCAAAAATTAGATATATTTTTTTCCAAATGTTTGTGGACAAGCTCGTCCATAGGAGTTGGCAGGATAATAAGTAGAATAAACTCGTATTGTAATTGCTTGTCTGCGTTTTGTTCTTAATGACATCTTCTCGTCGGCTTTTTTTTTTCACTGAAGTGGCATAATAGAAGCAAAGCCGTTTTTGAGATCATTTGCCTCTTTGCAAAAACCTTTGGAACCATTTCACATTGAATTGATTAATCCTGCCAGACACCACAGCATTAAGCAAATTTCTGTCGCATCATTGACACGATCAAGTGTTTAGTAAAATATCAAAAACTGTTCCGCCACCGAGAACAGCTTTTCACCCACGCAAATCTCATCCTTATAAGGCAAGAGCACCTGGGAAATAATCTTACCTTCTGTGATCAACTTCTGGATTAACTGCCATCTCTCTGACTTCTTGGCCTGACCATCAGATAAGACTTGTCCTGAATAAATCACATTTCAAAGCTATCTTTCAAAGTTTGATGCTGACTGAGCATCCTTCACTGGGTTCCTCAAGCTCTTCCTTGTTTCTTCGTAGATCTCACGGCACACAAAGCTTTTGACTGCAGTGCAATGAAGTGCTGCATTTCTCAATAGGCAATTGCTTTTCCATCTCACCTTACACTCTTGAATGCATTGGAGGCTCAGGCCATTGGGCATTTTCTACATCTTCCAGCAAAAGGCAAGACACGGGGCCCAGTCCATTTCTACTGGAGTCAACTTGATGCCTATCCTCCCTGGTCTGATTCGTCCAGCTCTCCACCATCCATTGTTCTCTCGTCCCACAGCATTGAGCATTTGATACATTTAAAATTAAAAAAAAAAATATATATATATATATATATATATATATATATATATATATATATATATATATATATATATATATATATATATATATATATGTTGTTGTTCATCTTTCGGCTGCTCCCGTTAGGGGTCGCCACAGCGGATCATCCGTTATGATCCGCATACTGATTTGGCACAGGTTTTACGCCGGATGCCCTTCCTGACGCAACCCTGGTCGCCTCTTACGACACAGGGATCAGGATTTGGGTTTCGCCATGATTCCGGGCTGCTCTACACCCTGCCCAGTGCAGAGCCCACGTCCTCAAGCGATCCTCCAACCCAAGCCTCCGAGTAGCCGGATTACAGGCGCACGCCACTATGCCCGGATGCAACAATATATATATATATATATATATATATATATATATATTTCTATGTATATATATATATATATATATATTTCTATGTATATAGATATATATATATATATATATATGTGTATATATATATATATATATATATATATATATATATATATATATATATATATATATATATATATATATATATATATATATATATATATATATATATATATATATTTATATATATATATATATATATATATATATATATATATATATATATATATTCGAGGCTCGTGGAAGAGCTAGCACACTGAACGGATCAGGATGGAACAGACAAAAACAGGACGCAAAACACATGCATGGAGAAGGAAACCCCAAGGAGGAAAAACTGGAAATTTGGGTGGGGTTAATGAGGGTAAAAAAGATCATGGTTTTAGATTGAGGATGATCTGAGATGGTGGTGAACAGCTGTCTTGAAGAACTGGAGGGAGGAATCATGAGATTGAAGAGGACATGGAAGTTTATTACATAGCTTGGGAAAAAGAGGAACAAATGAGGAGAGGTGAGCAGTGATCCTGGATTTCGGTAGTTTTACCAGAGGAGGGTTGATGGTGAACCTTGTGAGCCCTGCAGAAACTTCGGGGAGGGGGGGGGACAAAGCATGAAAAGAGTGGAGGTTCAAGACCAGAAAGGAGGCAATAGAAGACAGAGAGACCACAGACCTGTTTGTGATGGGGCCCATAGACTCAGCTTCAGCATGGGAGATTCTAATGATATTGAAGGCCTTGGTTTCCACTGCGTCAAGCTTAGCAAGATGTAAGCCAGGGGAGCCAGCCCAGAGGGGAGAGCAGTACTCCATCAAGCTGCATATGAAGGCATTGTATGTGGATAGGAGTTCAGGTGTGCCAAGGAAGGATTTTCTCTGATGGAGGATGCCCAGTAGGTGGCTGGCTTTGGAGGCCAACTTTGAAATGTGGTTTGCCCAAGAAAGATCATGGCTGATGGTCAGATCCAGGAGTTTGAATGACTGAAGGATTACTTTTGAAAGTAGATTGAGAGGGGTGGAGGTTTGCCAGGCAGTCCTTTCAGAGAGAAATATTGAGAGTGTGGGATTTGTCAGGATTGAAAGATATATTCCAAGTGTTTGACCAGCTTGTAATTTTTTTTTCAAGGTCTGAATATATATTTTTATCCATATAATTACAGTATTGTATGTGTGTGTGTCTTTCTCTGTCTATGTCTGTCTGTTCCTTATGCAAGGCCACATTTGTTTCATGCTACAAACTCCATACTTGGGTTACATATACAAGTTTGTGCAGGAAGTAACATGGGCTTTGTTTCCATGGCCTCAGAGGCCATTGTAGGCCAAAGTTTCCAATATAGGAATTTTTGACAAACAGGATGACCAATTGGTCTTAAATAAAAAAAGGCCATAATTTTTGAGTGCAACCCAATTAATCTTTTTTAAGTCCATGAAATAATTAAAATTGACAGATAATTGGGTGATGTGCGTGTGCAATCTTTTTTTTTTTACTCCTTTTAGCCTTGCTTACATTAATGTTCCACGTCTTTTGGGCTTCCCATTAGTAGAATGAAAGTCTTACTGTTGTTCATCTCTCCCAGTAATCTTGATATCTAGAATTTAATAATCACAGTGAGCCTCCTCTGAGATATTGTATAAATATGTCTTCACTATATTCTAGAAATGATATATTGATCATGAAACTTAAGTATTAGGAAACTGGTTCCAGGAGTGCAGAATACAGGTAACTAATAATCCAGTAATCCTTCATAAAAGATTATATTTTATTCGGAGAGAGTATTTTGCAAATTCTTATGAAATATTAAGTCGTAAAAGGTTAGAGCTATACACCTGCGTAACATACCCAGCCTCGTGTTTTTGAACACGTTTATTCATATATTTCACTGTAAACACAATTAACAATATCGTTCTTAGATGCAACACATAATGGGGTCCAATGATCAAACTCTGAGATAACCTTCGATGGTTCCTCAGAGTTTTCTCAGATGGTTCAGCCTTGTTTACACTTTGGGTGGTGTAGAGGGCAGTGCAGCATTATCGTTTTAAAGAAATAACCTTGATGTAAAAAAAAAATACACATTTGTATCAGATAAATGAGAGGTATGCGTGGTATGAGAACAGTATCTGAGTTCAATCCATCTATCACACGGGCCTCTATGATGTGTCTTTGTAGACGCATGTAGAAACATAACTAGGGGTGTGCGTATGCATGCGCGTGCGCGCGCGCACACACACACACACACACACACACACACACACACACACACACACACACACACACACACACACACACACACACTAGTGGGGTATGCTTCAACATTGTAAGCAATAACGAACCATACTTCCCTGTTTCTCGGGTCACTCACCTGCATGTTTTTTCATTTATTTATATTTTCATTTACGGACGCTTTCCGACTGTTTTTCCTGGTGTGTTGGCTTTGATGTCCATCGGCACGCAAAATTACCATGCTTCTCCATCGTCTCGATTCGCTCACCTGCATTTATTTATTTTCATTTATGGATGCTTTCTGACAGTTCTGTGATTTTGTTTTTTATTATTATTTTTTAAATCCGGTATATTGGTGACGATGTCCGTCGACATGTGAAATTTCAGCTTTTTACATCACCCAGAAGGTACTGATCTTTCTTTAATATCAGTCAGTGGGTCAGTGGTGGTAATGAGCTTTATATATTTTATTGTATATATATATATATATATATATATATATATATATATATATATATATATATATATATATATATATATATATATATATATATATATATATATTATAGATTAACATGGCTGGGGAACTATAAACAATAATATATTACGTACTGTACATTGAATCTAATGGAATTTCTGACCCACCTTTCTCCCATATATCCTATGCCTACATCATCTCTGTCTTTCCCTTCCCTTTCTCTTATCCTCCTCCCTCCAACCTTTCCCTTCTCTCCCCAAATCATCCCATGGTACCCTATACCGGCCTCTTTCTCTCCTTTCCTCCCATCTTTTCTTCCCCTTCTCACCCCCCCAACTCCTTAACTCTTTTCCCTTATTGTGCACTTGTGTCAATCACCCTTACTTTAGTTGCAATGACATTGAAGATAATCACCTGAAGTTGAAGAAAACACCCAGAATTTAAACCTGATTTGGATGTATCATACTATTATGAATAAATGCATTATGGCCATCTTCACATTTCACATGCACAAAAAACGTTATTCCATTAATTTTTTTTGATTAAAAACAAAGGAAATGAGGGTAAGATAGGAGAGAGGATAGACTATGTGTAGAGTGGTGGGATTATTAGTGGGGGAGAGGTTGATACGGGTATTGATGAGAAGGTGGAATATTTTCAAGCGGGCATTCTGTTGTGATCTCTTCGTGTGTTGTATCTCTTCATTTAGCATGCTCATAGCTCTCAATGATGTCCAAGCTCATCGTTCAATATTCTTCAGACTGCTGGTTTTGCATCTGATAAATTCAAGGGAAAGTTTTGTGTCTACTAATACGTTTGCAGCAATGTTTTCATATCTGTTTATTTCGCACCTTGGCACACATTCCCCCCTTCCACTCCCAAGCATACACAAAACGATTCCCATTTTAGTTACGTGTGTCTTGTGAGCTCCCTCTCATTCCCAGGCTTTATACTTATTATAAGTTAAGATGCGATTTTCAAGATTGGCATCATGTCCTAGCCAAATGCAACACATCTTTGATGTGGAGTTCACTTCCTGTATATGTGCACAATGCAGGCATGTTGGCCTGGCCAGATTGAAATTTAATTTTCTGAATTTCCTTTACTGCCTTCATTCATAACTCAATAGAAGTATGCTCCCTTCTGAGCTTCCTCCTCATGTGTTCAATGCTCATTGGAGTTGGATCCAACTGAACCACCTTTTTGGTGCAGTGTTAGCTCAGGAAACACTGTCATAGAGCATTCTGTCTTCATAGTGGATGTTAGGCTGCTGGTTCAATCTACAATGTGTATGTTATGCCGTCAATGCCATCGTATTTTTCACAGGACTAGTTCATTGGACCTGACTAAATTCCATTCTCTCTCTATCGAGTACAGCCTGTGGCTGCTGGTTGCATCATAGGTTGGGACGCGACAATGCTGCTGATGCAGTATCCCCCCTTACCAGTACACTGGTGCTCATTTTGCCGAACTTGGAAGGATGACAGGCTGAGTCAACCTCCTAGTGTATATTAATTCAGCGGCCAACGGGGCTTGAACTCAGGACCCTCGGATCCCGAGTCACCACCCTAACCACTTAGCCAAAACCAGGCTACTAAATTCCATGACCTGTTTGGATTAAGTGTTGGGTTGATTACCTTTCGATCCTGATAAATCTCACTCACTCTCTGAAAGGACTGTATGGCAAACCCTTCCATCTACTTTCTTAACAATCCTCTTGAGGAAGTTCAGTCATTCAAACTCCTGAGTCTCACTATCATCCATGATCTTTCTTGGGCAAACCACATTTCAAAGTTGGCCTCCAAAGCCAGCTGCCAAATGAGCATCCTGTGTCAAGGTCCTTCCTTGGCACACCTGAACTCCTATCCACCTTCAAGACCTTCATCTGCATCTTGATGGACTACTGCTCTCCTCTCTGGACTGGCTCCCCTGCTTCACACTTTGCTTAGCTTGACAACATGGAAACCAAAGCCTTCACGATCATGAGAATCTCCCACATTGAAGATGTGTCCATGGCCGATCACTTTCACATTGCAGACAGGTCAGGGGTCTCTCTGTCTTCTACCACTTCCTTTCTGGTCTTGCACCCTCTGCTCTTTCCGTGCTTTGCCCCTTCAAGGTTGCTGCATGGCTCACATGGTCCTCCATCAACTCTGTTCTGGTGAAACTCCCAAAATCCAGTCACTGTTCACCTGCACTCATTTGTTCCTATTTTTTCTCCCCACCTGTGGAACCATCTTTCACCTTCTGCTGTTTGTCTTCAAAACAGCTGTTCACCACAATCTCAGATCATACCCCATCCAAAATCATGATATTTTCTACCCTTATTAACCTCCCACCCCACTGCAAAACCCACCTCCTTCCAAATTTCCAGTTGTTCATAACTGAGCGTTTGCTTCTGCATGCATCTTCTCAACATCATGCTTCCTCCTCGACTATTTATTCCTCCTCTGGCCTCACCCATTATTTGTCCACGTCTCCATCTATATTGTCCTTCACCCTGCTGTTGGTGTGTGTGTGAGTGTGTGTGTGTGTGTGTGTGTGTGTGTGTGTGTGTGTGTGTGTGTGTGTGTGTGTGTGTGTGTGTGTGTGTGTCTCTCTCTCTCTCTTCTCTCTCTCTCTCTCTCTCTCTCTCTCTCTCTCTCTCTCTCTCTCTCTCTCTCTCTCTCTCTCTCTCTCTCTCTCTCTCTCTCTCTCTCTCTCTCTCTCTCTCTCTCTCTCTCTCTCTCTCTCTCTCTCTCTCTCTCTCTCTCTCTCTCTCTCTCTCTCTCTCTCTCTCTCTCTCTCTCTCTCTCTCTCTCTCTCTCTCTCTCTCTCTCTCTCTCTCTCTCTCTCTCTCTCTCTCTCTCTCTCTCTCTCTCTCTCTCTCTCTCTCGTTCCTTTTGTTCTGTTGCATCCTTATCTGTTCACTGTTCTCGCATCTCCATGAGTCTTGACCTTGTATACAAAAAGAGAGAGGAAATGGAGGTTATAAAGATTGATCTTTCTTTGCAAAAGTTTTCTTCCAGCCACTCGGACAAAGTTACAAGTTATCTGTTATTCAGCATGTATTGCATGCCCATGATGCTCATGAAGAAACCAATACAGCCAAGAACTAATCGTAACATTTCACGCTTCACGTTAGTTGCACAGACACACTGATATTCCTGCAATTTTTTTTTTTTGCTGACTAAACATTGCATTGACCAAAGCACGAGTGGCTGGACCATGGTTGGCCACAGCCTCGCTGCGGGATTTCCGGACAGTCTGTGTGTGTTCCCTGTACAGTAACAATTGCTGAAGGGAATGGCACGGTGTCACAAGAAGGCGGAGCTGTGTTTCAATGGAGGTGGACAGATAGGATTATCTCTTTCAAGCGGAATTACGAAAGACCACCCATAATAGACAATTTATGGTCATGTGAGATCAGTACCACCCACTAGTCATCAAGCATGGACAGCTGTTTAGCCCTTATTGAACTCATCAGCATAGCATAACGGTTCATTGACTTAAGTGCTTTAGGCCAAGGCCACTGACTTAGTGCTATAGCGATGAACCAAAGGTAGAGACAGACGGGTGTAAACAGAAAAGAGCATTCCATGCACACAGCTGGTTGAAAATGACCATTCTGGACTCTCTGAGCCATGAGGTGCATCCAGATGGCTCTGCACGGCAATGACAACTGTTCGTTTGTATCCACATTGGCATTCACCTTCGAGTGATTCTCGTCATGTCAACGTGCTCCCAATTTTCAGGTGTTGGAGAGCATGCTGATACAAGGTGATTTTTTTTGGTGAAACGTACAATGTTGACTGGTGCAACGATGATGTCGATTCTTCCACAATGCTCGATCTCTGTAAATATCAAACGGTATTTGACCGGCGAATGCAGTTGGAATTTGAAGTGTCACGTGCGATCATTTATCACAGGCTTGCTGTGAACGGGAGTGGATTATGTTCCATTTATTTTGTGTCATTGGGGGTTTTCATGCTATTGGTGTCAGTCGTGCTAAATTATTACACTTTCATGAATGTGATACTTTATTATAATGTAACTACATCCTTCATTATATAACTGTCACTATGATTATATATATATATATATATATATATATATATATATATATATATATATATATATATATATATATATATATATATATATATTGTCCCAGTCTGGCCTGGAAGGCTGTGCGGCATGATTTCCTCAAGATGGCAAATGACATCCAGTGATGTTTGGTATTATTCCCCCAACAAGCCCAAGATTTCCATTGACAGGTGCTTCATCAGGGGAGGGGGTAGGAGAGGGGGAGCAGGAGGATGTGGTGGCAAAGGTGCACAGGCTTTCATCATGATCTTTGTCAAGTCACTTTCATCTTTTCGCTTACCCATGTTTTTAAGGAAATGACCTTCGTCACTATATCTCCATTTCATACATAGTCGAGGGAAAGTTTTTCATAAAGGATTTCAAATACATTTTTGTTGCATTCCCTATAAATAAAGTTCTGTGCTGGCAGGATATCCCAGAGGGCTGTCAAGCCTGGGTTCGAATCCTGATCCAGCTATAAACTGTCATCCTTGTGTTTCACAGTCAGGGTGATTCATCAATATGTGTGTCGTCCATAGAATTGATGTTACACTGGGCTTCCCGCCTTCTGACATTAGTTTGTGGACATTATAGATCCTCCTTCTCCTTGCTGATGCAGCACAAAGCTGCGGGTAGCATCATCTGCTGAGAACACGGCTGTGTCGCCACCATTACCAGTACACTGGTACTCATTTTGTCGACCTCGGAAGGATGACAGGCTGTCAATCCCACCTGGTCTTAATTCAATGGCAGACAGGGGCTCAAACTCAGGACCCTAAGATCCCAAGCCAACACCAGACTTTTGTTATAGATCCCATGGTGTCCTTCATGAAGAGTAGGTGAGCTATCGATGGCATTCTGGCTGAAGTACAAATTCCTGCTCTCGCTTACAAGGGACACTGCATCAGTAGCACATCCCAGCAATGATGTAAACCAGCAGTAACATGCTGCATATGAAATGATGAGTAAAGTTCTGTTATATTCAGGTACTTGGGTCATATGTGGGAATTAAGAAAAGGGATGCTGTGTTTCTGACTCGGTGGACAGATGGGGATGTTGACCTGTTTTATCAAGGTAAAAGGTTAACACAGGTAAAACACAGTTTTATCAAGGTAAAAGGTCTGAGGTTAACACAGGAAAATTTTGTCATCGCAATATCTCCGTAATAAATAACTCGGGCCTCCATATTTACACCTGTGATGAATCACTTGATGGGTGTCTTGGATAAGTTGGATGATGGGTGACTTTGATTCTTTTCTTTTTTTCAAGGTCATAGGTCAATTTGAACAAGTTGTGATTAATCTTGAGAAACATCCTCATGCCTCCAATTTTTGCAAGCATATCAAGAATAGCACACACAATATATATAACCTATTAATAACCTCAAATATAAGTTCAATACCAAATGAAAGCTCTGAATCCTGACTTTTTATTGAGAGTAACAAAAGTAAATCTCAGCAGTAACACGAGCTTTCAATACGGTTTGGCATCCTACACTGCTCACCAAACTCTCTTCCTATGGTATCCAAGGCAATCTACACTCATGGTTCGCAGACTTCCTCTCCTGTCGCAGTCAATGCGTGGCTCTTCATGGAATTCTCTCATCTCTTCCCATCCAGACTCGAGTTCCTCAAGGTAGTGTTCTTGGCCCTGTGCTTTTTCTGGTTTTCATCAATGATTTCTGATTTTCTGGAAAATCCTCAATGTCTTTGCTGATGACTCCACCCTCTGCTGTACCATCTGTTATCCCTCTGATCAGCAGGCAGCAGCTTCTTCACTCTCTGCAGACCTGGATAAAATCACAAGCTGGTCAAACACTTGGAATATGTCTTTCAATCCTGACAAATCTCACACCCTCACCATGTCTTTCCGAAAGGATCGTCTGGACCCTCCTCCCCCCCTCCCATCTACTTTCTCAACAATCCTCTTGATGAGTCCTTTCACTCAAGCTTTTGTGTCTCACCATCTGCCATAATCTTTCCTGGGAAAGCCACATCTCCAAGCTGGCCTCAAAAGCCAGTCGCCGACTGGGCATTCTACGTTGTGCAAAGTCCTTCCTTGGCACACTTGAGCTTCTAACCATTTACAAAGCTTTCATACACACTCTGATGGAGTATTGCTCCCCCCTCTGTGGTGATGCTCCTGCCTCACACCTAGCTTTATTTCATGCAGTGGAAACCAAGGCTTTTAGGATCATTGGTATCTCCCGCGATGAAGCTGAGTCTTTGGGTCTCCCACTCTCTCACCGAAAGCAGGTCGGTGATCTTTCTGTCTTCGACTGTGTCCTCTCTGGCCTTGCTTCCCCCTGCTCTGTGTGTGATCCAACCCCTCCCCCCCCCGATATTTTCTCAGGGCGCTCAAGGTCTGCCAAAAACCCCCTTCTGGTGAAACTGCCAAAATCAAGAATCATTGCTCACCTTCTCTTTCATTCCTCTTTTTTTTCCTGCCTCTGGAACAAACTCCTACACTCTCTTCAATCCCACTCCTCTCTGCATGTCTTCAAAACAGCTGTTCACCACCATATCTTGTCTTCCCCCATCCAAACTCTTCATCTTTACTACCCCCGTTAATTCACCCCAATCCCACCGAATTTAAATTCCCTGTTTTCTCTTCCTGAAAGTCCCTTACCCCATGTACCCCACCCCATCCCATCCCTCTCCCTTCCACAGATCTCCTATTGTCTTTTGTCCTCCACTATTTTGTGTGCTTCCCTCTCCTGCCTCTCATCTCCTGCCTTGTTATATGCTCCTGTGTTTTAGCTCTTTCGCGAGCCTCGACATAGCCTCACGAGCCTCGACATAGACATCGGGGAATAATACCAAAAAATTACTGGAAACAACAACATTTAATTTTACCACAACCACCCATTTTATTCCTCTAAAAGAAGAATATAGTTTATTTCATCATACCTGGAATAATTTGGCTTTCATCTTTCACTTCTGTACAATAATCTATCATATGGTATAAGGTTTAAGACTCGGTTGAGATGGTTTAAGACTCGGTTGAGATGGTTTACGACTCGGTTGCAAAAAAACGGGAAGAAAATTGGACTAAAATTTGCGTTTTTAGACAAAAATGCATTTTTTTTAAAAAGTGAAATTAAGTTATGCAATATATAGTCCATTCAGACTCTCTCACGGCTTTATCTTAACTTTAATTCACCATCTGATTTCATTTTGTCTAGTCGCCAATATGGGTTAAGACTCGGCTCCTGCAAAAGATGAGAAAATCAGACGAATATTGGCATTTTTAGAAAAAAATGCATTCTAATAACCGTTTTGAATATATCTGGTCGAAAAGAGTCGGGGGAGAGTTGAGAAGGGGAGTGGAAGAGAGAGAGGGTAAGAGGAGTAATGAGGAGAGAGGGGGAGGTAGGTGGAGTGAAAGAGGAAGGGTAGTGTTCCCTGCGAGGGAAAACTGAAGTTGGGAATCGAACTGGAGTCTAATTATATTTTTTTCTCTTTCCCAAGGTGTACGTAACACACATGTATATATATATATATATATATATATATATATATATATATATATATATATATATATATATATAAAAATGTATATATATATGTGTATATATATATATATATATATATATATATATATATATATATATATA
>NC_140963.1:103554973-103574973 GCF_056783735.1 Eptatretus burgeri
GTTGCAACCTCGTGGTGAGCTATCATTTTGTTTACATTTCCTTTTGTGGAACATCTTGTATATCAAACATGTCCATGTCACAAACATTAGATTTTGGCTGGCTGATATGGCTTACAGACAAATTCTATGTCAAGCTTAGACATGTTTCCACAATAAAATACATTTGGTTCAAAGAATTGTCAAGTTCAGCAAGATCCTCAAACCAATCTCGATTTTCCTTCAACATTCTCATTGCTTTATTCTTCCCCTTTCCTTTGAAACAACTGGCACTATCACAGCCTGTTAGTGCATGGAATGACAGCAAAAGAGCACAGATCGGAACCAATGCTTTTCGCAATTGTGTCGACAGGAATACAACATATCTACTCTTTGGTTCCATTTTAGAACTATAGCTCAATACTAGTTGTTGAGAAAAGTATGTTTTTCAAACACCAACATGTTATCACTCAAACCTTTAGGCCTCACTATCAGTTATGATCTTTCTGGAACAAACCATATTTCTAAGTTTGCCTCCAAAGCCAGTCACTGAATGGGCTTCCTCCATCATGCAAAGTACTTCCTTGGCACACCTGAACTCTTGTCCACCTTCAAGGTCTTCATTCAAGATTATTGGAATCTCCTGCATTGAAGCTGGGTCCATGGGCCTATCACTTTCACATCACAGACATGTCGATGGTCTCTCTTTTTCCTTTCTGGTCTTGCACCATCGGCTCTTTCTGTGCGTTGTAGCCCTCACCCCCAGGTTTCTGCAGGGTGCACAACGTCTGCCAACAACCCCCTTCTGGTGAAGCTTCCAAAATCTAGAATCACTGCTCACCTCCACTCATTCATTCCACCTTTTTCTCACCTGTGGAATCAATTTCCACATTCTCTTCAATCTCATCCTTCCCTACAGGTCTTCAATACAGCTGTTCACCACCATTTCATATCAAGCCTCATCCAAAACCATGATCTTTTCTACCCCTGTTAACCTTCCTAAGCTGACCTCTCTCCAAATTTCAAGTTTTTAGATCCTCGTGGAGGATCTCTAAGTCTTACTCACGTTGTTGTTCTTGTGGACTTTTTTTGTTTCACAGCCTACAGTTTTCATCAAAACTTCCTGAAACTTTGCGTACACATGTAAAAATACCCTGCGCAGACAGTAACGATCTCCGATTTTGAAAATTCCTCCGAGAAAAAAAAGTTATGACGTCAAAATATCTCCGCTAATGGAAATCGCCTAAAAAATTATCTCCGAAACTGGGCAAGCTTTTTGAATTCTGTTTGCGGGAATCAAACAGGGCATTAGCAGAGATGAATTACCGCACATATGATACATCACTATGACGTCATATCAATTTTTATGATGTCATTCCTATTTTTTGACATTTTTTGTTTCACAACCCAGAGTTTTCATCGGATCTTCGTGAAACTTGCCATGTATATGCAGAAAGCCCACTCGCAGGCAGTAACCATCTCTGATTTTGGAAATTCTTCCTAGAAAAAAGTTGACATCATAATATCGCCGCTAATGGAAATCGCCTTTTCCATTATCTCCGAAACGAGGCAAGCTGTTTGAATTTTGTTTGCCGGAATCAAGCCGGGCATTAGCACAGATAATTTATCGCAAACCGGATGCATCACAATGACGTCATCATTAAGAGGACGAGGATCTTAGCTCATTTGAGCTTGTTCTTTCCTGAGAGTTTGCTTATATGCCTATATTGTTCACCCCGTGTGTCCTCCTCTCGCCTTCATTCTTCCCCACATCCCTTATTTCTCCAAGTCTCCCTCTCTTTTGTCCCTCAACTCTTCATTGTTGGTGCTTTTCACAACGTTGCTGAGACCTGTCAGGATATCACCAAACATGTTGACATCATTTCCGGAGCTAATCTTTTCAATACAACAAGCCCTTTGTTCAATGGAACCTACAGCATAATGTTTATCTCTGGATGTATTTTATCTGAAGCTTGGTAGGTCTAATGGTGCATTTGCTTCATCCTCAGGATCCTGAGGTGTCAGTTTGTTTGCATTTGCCAGCGAATCAGGACCATTTGCAACTAGAATGGCACTCAGTAGAGTGCATAGTCTTGCCTCTTGCACTCATTGTGAACAAAAATACCACTGTTAACTGAATTTGCGACTATTATGTTCCAATGCTATTATGGCTCACACACCCAAATCATCCATGCACCCTATTATGTCACATACATTGCCATTATCTATAGTTTTATTGATTGATTATTAGGATAGTTAACGACAACTTTTATGCTCATTTAAGGCGAAATTGCATCAATAAAGGTGAAAATGAAAAAATAAATCCAAACCATATCCCCCCATGACTGGTTGATCAGATGTTTGAAGTTTCACATTGATCTGTTGAGTGGTTGTGGAGAAGAAGATTTTATTAACCTCCGCCATCGAAGATCGGAGGTTACTGTTTTCACCCCTTTCTGTTTGTTTGTTTGTTTGTTTGTTTGTTTGTGAACAGTATTACGGAAAAACTCCGACGGATTTCGACGAAACTTGGTGGGGGGGTTAGGTATGGTCCAAGGATCATGCCATTAGATTTTGGACTTGGTCCCCCCCCCAGAAAAAAAATCGTTAAGAGAAATTTTTTTTTTTTTTTTGCATTTCTACATGTTTTCAGTGATTTCCAACCCCCCCCCCACCCCCAAAAAAAAATTGTTAGAGAAAAAAATTTTTTTGCAACTTCTTTTTCAACAACATTTCAATTTCTTGTTTTTGCATTTCTACATGTTTTAAGTGATTTCCAACCCCCCCCCCCCACAAAAAAATGGAGAAAAGAACAATTACTCTGTCAGCACTGTTGACATATTTAATTAATAAGATGCAAGGTTCACTTGAGTGACCCAGCAGTATTGGCGGCAGAGGTTTTGCACTCTACTGAGTGCTCTCCCTCTAGTTTTTTTAATGTTATTATCAATCCAATATGGCCACCAGACCACGTGACCAATGATGGCAAATGTAATTATTTACCCACTTAGGGTCATTGATCAGATATATGAAGCTTCAGAGTTTTTGGTAAGGATTTTGATTCAACCAATACCACTGGAATGGAATACCACTTCACCGATGATGTCATTGTTATCACCCTCTCTCCCCCATGAGGAGTTGATGACATATGTCAAGCTTCAATTTTTTTTCGTTGAGTGGTTTCGGAGAAAAAGATGTCCCAAAATTTTCCTTTAATCCAATATGGCTGCCATACCAGGTGACCTATGACATCAGAGTTGTCAATAAAATATTCTCCATGGGGAGTCGCTCCTCTATTTAAAGTTTCATAACGACCGGACAAGCGCTTGCAGAGAAAGAAAAACATTTAAAGCATAAATATATAGATGTACACACACACAGGCATTGCAACTGTCTCGCAACTCCTTCGGGACGAGATTAATTAGCCATTGGAGCAGAGGAAGGTTCATATCCAAACACACACTTCAAGTTTACTTTCTGATCATTGGATATGACAACCAACCAACCTCACAACTCCCTGTCAGATTCTTATGTGGAAACTTTAATTTTGTTTTTAGTCTCCTTTTGTTGTACCTTTTCATAACAAGTCATAAAGGATACCGTACAATGTAAAACTAGTCCTAACCATGAAGGATAGTGTCGTCTTCCTCCGAGGAAGGTTAACGCTTGAAACTTCTGCTTCTCCTATCTTCCCACGGCAGTTAGCATCTCTCAATGTCCAGTTGATTTCGTCCATTAATAAAGGATGGCTTGCTTGTTGCATTCAATTTCAGGATATCTTTTCAATTTCAATTTTGCAATTTCAGTTCAATTTCAGGATACTTTTTGTTATACATATCATGATGTTGTTTTCTGCACTTTTAGAAAAATCCGCAAACTGGAGGTATGAAGAATACCAATTTCGACCACTGATCCACAACTCGAACCTACATTTTATGACCTTGCATATATGTACCTTAAACTTTATGGGATCAAATATTTTCTCCCTTGGGAGAGGGAGGTGGGTGGGTAGTGTGCAACAGAACCTCTGATCCAATTTATTTGTCCCTAGACAAAGGCACATACCTACGATTGAGAAGCACCACTTGTGACTGACCCATTGTAAATCATACATGCATTTGGTGTTTCTTCCACGTTTTAATAAGGAAATCTCAACTTGTCAACAATTAAGTCCATCAGCTTTAGAGATCGCTTACTCACTCCTTCTGATGATTATATAAAACTAATAAAATATTCCAAACCATTAAATCAATTTTTGGTGGGCAAAGAGTCGGCTGTGTAATAAATCGGCAATAACGTTATTTTGTTAACTTGAGGCATGCTTGACCCTGATTACTGTGGTACTGCAATCAATCCTCAAAAATTAAGTTCAATCCAACAAGGTACTTGCTTCTGTATTGCTTTGATATTCATGCATTGTGCAATATGTTTAATGTCATTTGTACCCATCTCTGCATTTTATTGTCATACTGGAGGAAAAGCTGAAATTGCTGAAGGAAAAAAAAAATGATAAAGCAAGTCTGTGGCATCGTAAAAAGCAAGTTGATGGGCTAATCAGTCGGCCAACAGCACCAGCTTTCATTGGCTATTTGTTAATCTTGACTCTTCAACATTCTTCTTGTTTATTGGCTGTAAGTGACATCGTTTGCTCGACAACCATCCATATCTGTATGGCACAAGCATAACTCGTGCCCTTTGCAGGTAGCACAAGCACATGCTATAAATAATACACCACATGGCCAAAAGTATGTGGACACCTGCTCATCCAACATCTCATTCCAAATTCATGGGAATTAATATGGAGTTGGTCCCCCCCCCCCCCTTTTGCTGCTATAACAGCCTCCACTCTTCTGGGAAGGCTTTCCACTAGATGTTGGAACATTGCTGTGGGGATTTGTTTCCATTCAGCCAAAAGAGCATTTGTGAGGTCAGGCACTGATGTTGGGCGATTAGATCTGGCTTGCAGTAGGCATTCCAATTCATCCCAAAGGTGTTCGATGTAGTTGAGGTCAGGGCTATGTGCAGGCCAGTTAAGTTCTTCCACACTGATCACGACAAACCATTTCTGTGTGCACTTCACTTTGTGCACGGGGGCATTGTCATGCTGAAACAGGGAAGAGCCTTCCCCAAGCTGTTGCCACAAAGTTGAAAGCACGGAATCAAGTAGAATGTCATTGTATGCTGTAGCGCTAAGATTTCCCTTCACTGGAACTAAGGGGCCAAGCCCCAACCATGAAAAACAGCCCCAGACAATTATTCCTCCTCCACCAAACTTTTCAGTTGGTACTATGCATTCGGGCAGGTAGCGTTCTCCTGGCATCCACCAAACCCAGATTTGTTCGTCGGACTGCCAGATGGTGAAGTATGATTCATCACTCCAGAGAATGCGGTTCCACTACTCCAGAGTCAAATGGCGGTGAGCTTTACACCACTTCAGCTGACCCTTGGCATTGCATATAGTGATATTCGGCTTGTGTGCGGCTGCTCGGCCATGAAAACCCATTTCATGAAGCTCTTGATGAACAGTGTTTGTGCTGGCGTTGCTTCCAGTCAGTTTGGAACTCGGTAGTGAGTGTTGCAACCGCCGGCAGACGATTTTTCTGTGCTACACACTTCGGCACTCGGCGGTCCCGTTCTGTGATCTTGTATGGCCTACCACTTCATGGCTTCGCTGTTGTTGCTCCGAGACGTTTCCACTTTACAATAACAGCACTTGCAGTTCACCGAGGCAGCTCGAGCAGGGCAGAAATTTGATAAACTGTCTTGTTGGAACGGTGGCATCCTATGATGGTGCCACGTTGAAAGTCACTGAGTTCTTCAGTACGGCCCATTCTACTGTTTGTCTATGGAGATTGCATGGCTGTGTACTTCATTTTATACACCTGTCAGCAATGGGTGTGGCTAAAATAGCCTAATCCACGAATTAAGAAGGGATGTCCGCATATTTTTGGCCATGTCATGTAAATGTCCTCGATCGCACGGGTGCTCACAACTTTATTTGTTCAAAGGGTGTTGGAGTTAAATAGATGACCATGGAAAAGAGTAGTCTGCACTCTGAAAAAGTTCCTACAGGAAGTGTTGAACTTGCTGTAGACTTCTTGTGACTCTTTTAGTGTTCACTTGCATGAGGGTTATTTCAAAACTAAAGCCTCAATTTAGTAAGTGAGTGGTGCAAAAATATGGCCTGAATGCAAACATTGATGTCTTCAGCTAATTCCCTATTCTATGCTCTATAGAGCTCAGGTGTATAGAATAACTATGCTTTAAACTTGGTGGATTAATGGTGAGCATCTGCTGTGAGGTCAACAGTTAAAAGCCGAATCATTCCAAGGACTTGAAAAATGGTACGTGCTGCTTCCTTGCTTTTGATGCTCAGCATTTAAAAAGGATAGAGAACAGACAAACCACCATCGGTTGGTAACCGCAGTGCCACATGCTTTGGTGGGCCGAATGGCTTCAAGTCTCTTCTTTGCAATTATCGTAAGGGGTTTAACCTTATAATGGAGACTAGTTTCAGTCTCCATCAGCAGACAAGTGAAATGACATATTTTTATCAACTGAAAACCAATGAGACCATGTTATCTAATGTGGGAAGTAAGGTGTGGTTGACGTTTTGATTATTAGTCCTTCCTTAGAGCCACAGAACATTCTCCCTTCCCGTCGTGGTTAAACCTCAATTCCCTCCATTTGCTCTGACAAAAAGGGAATGTTTGTAACATCAATCACACCTCTATTTCCACGATGGTTAACGTGCTCTTATCAGCTATCAGTTGATAAAATCGTTTTCTGATGCCATGGCCATTGGTCTTCTCTCCTGCAAAGCTTGGTTTCAACTGTCAGATTATTTATTATCCACCAGTTGTCTTTTAACAATTGTCAAACATTACTGTGTCTTCTGCTGTCCTTGAGCATTGAGTGTTGTATGTTTTTGTTGCTTGCTTGTGCTTCTCACTTGGCTTTAGCAATTCTGACCGGTTACTTTACTTGGATTTACCTCCACATCTCTGCTCTCTCCTTCACCCAAAAACGTTTTTATTAAAGCATTGTAAATGTATATTCTGTCCATCCCTGTATTGTAGCACCTTGCATCTTTGTGTATCTCTGTGTTAAAAATTATTAATCATTCATCTTCATCATGGTTCATCCCTCCCCCCCCCCCACCCCTCTGCTTACCCCTTTCCATCTTCTTCTGCTTTCCTTCCTCTCTTTTGTTTTATTATCCTAACCCTACCAAATGACTCGACCACAAAGCAATTATTTACTATGGAAAATACCTGTTTTTTCTCTTGTGATCTCTCTCTCTCCTCTCCTCTCCTCTCCTCTCCTCTCCTCTCCTCTCCTCTCCTCTCCCCTCTCCTCTCCCCTCTCCTCTCCTCTCTCCTCTCCTCTCCTCTCCTCTCCTCTCCTCTCCCCTCTCCTCTCCTCTCTCCTCTCCTCTCCCCTCTCCTCTCCTCTCTCCTCTCCTCTCCTCTCCTCTCCCTCTCCCCTCTCCTCTCCCTCTCCTCTCTCTCTCTCTCTCTCTCTCTCTCTCTCTCTCTCTCTCTCTCTCTCTCTCTCTCTCTCTCTCTCTCTCTCTCTCTCCTCTCTCTCTCCTCTCTCTCTCCTCTCTCTCTCCTCTCTCTCTCCTCTCTCTCTCCTCTCTCTCTCTCTCTCTCTCTCTCTCTCTCTCTCTCTCTCTCTCTCTCTCTCCTCTCTCTCTCTTCTCTCTCTCTCCTCTCTCTCTCTCTCTCTCCTCTCTCTCTCTCTCTCTCTCTCTCTCTCCTCTCCTCTCTCCTCTCTCTCTCCTCTCTCTCTCTCTCTCTCTCTCCTCTCTCTCTCCTCTCTCTCTCTCTCTCTCTCTCTCTCTCTCTCTCTCTCTCTCTCTCTCTCTCTCTCTCTCTCTCTCTCTCTCTTCTCTCTCTCCTCTCTCTCTCTCCTCTCTCTCTTCTCTCTCTCTCCTCTCTCTCTCCTCTCTCTCTCCTCTCTCTCTCCTCTCTCTCTCCTCTCTCTCTCCTCTCTCTCTCCTCTCTCTCTCCTCTCTCTCTCTTCTCTCCTCTCTCCTCTCTCCTCTCTCCTCTCTCTCTCCTCTCTCTTTCTTCTCTTTCTTCTCTCTTCTCTCTCTCTCTCCTTTTTCTCCCCCCCTTGCTTTCCTCCTTCCTGTTCTTCATCTCCCCAATCCTAACCTGGCTTTCTCTCTTCAACTCCTTCCTCATTATCCATCCCTCCCTGCTCTTTTAAATATACAAACAATTCTTTATTCATACTTTCATTGCTTTGATATTGCTGCATTCACCCTTCTTTCATTCTCTTATATATGTGACTGTGGTGCTGCTGTCTCCTCACACAAGCGATGGTGAATCTCAAACTGTTTATTCATCACCTCGTATCCCCCCTCTTCCTACCACTTCCCATCCTCCTGCTTGCTCCCATTTCCCTTTCTCCCATTCTGGGTAGTATATACGTCTATTCATATTTGTTGACTATGCAGACACCAGTGTAGCCTTCTTGAAAATATTTAATAACCCTTCTTTTCATCTCGACAGCAATGTGTGTAGCCAAATTGCCTACTTAGCAATCCAGAGACAGAAACGGCCTTGCCATAATGCAGACACACTCGTCCATTCTAAATAATGAATCCACACCCACTCCTGTCCTGATTGTTACCCATGTCCTACCCCGACTAACCACACCTACACCCCCACGGCACCTGCAACTCCGCTCCTTCCTTCACTCCACCAACCATCTCTCCACCACCTCTCATACATGCCAAAACATGCACTCTCCAATCCTTTTAATCTGGTCCACATACATCAGAGGCTTATGCTACAATCTCATGGACCTTGCCCTCATCTCAAATGTTATCTGTAAAACAAATGTTTTTCACTGGATGTTATGGACTTGCTCATCTTACTCCCCAGTTATATATTGCACTAATTTGACACGAGACCCCAATACTCGTACTGGCAGTGATGTGGTCTACAACAGAAGCTCCTTTCCCATCATCCTTACCTTTCCCTGTCTCCCCTCTTCACTCCTATCCCAACAATATATCTGAATCCGTATGTAGTCTTCCAACTGTGATAATTCAGGGCATGAGGCTTTCTTTCTCAGCGAACTTTGAGTCCCATTGATCATCCGATGTCAAACTCTCTTCCAAATCTGTGGGAACCTCAACTGACATCATTCCAGCTTCATTGGTATTGGTACTCACATCACTGTCCATGGTATTGAAACCAAGACCTTTTATGGACACTTCTGGCCTCACTTGATCTGTTGGATTCCCACACCTCATTTCCCACACTGGCTGCCACTCTGCTTGACTTGATCATGTTTCCCTTCAACCCTTCATGTTCTTCCTCTGCTTCCCTGAGCTTCTCCAATCATATTATTGAAAGTATTTGTCTATGTGATGGTCTTCAGGGATCCTTCCTCCCAAGATCCATGTCTGGAAATTCAATCAGGGAGTTTACTCTGGCCTACATGGCACCATCCCTTCCACTGACTGGTTCTCTATCTCTTAATCTCCAGATATTATGCTTGGGATCCATTTCTCAACAATTCTCTCTCTCTCTCTCTCTCTCTCTCTCTCTCTCTCTCTCTCTCTCTCTCTCTCTCTCTCTCTCTCTCTCTCTCTCTCTCTCTCTGTCTCTGTCTCTGTCTCTGTCTCTGTCTCTGTCTCTGTCTCTGTCTCTCTCTCTCTCCATACCTTCACATGTCCAGCTGTCCTGCCGACCACCTTGCCCCCCCTACAACGATTCATTTGGAGAGACCATTGTCAGAGAGAATTTTGCCTTTTCCTCCTGCAAAAGCAATTCCATTGATGGGAACCTGCACAAAACACACAGCCATTGTGTTTCCATCCTCAGACGTACCAGAATTCAGCATCAGGCCCAGCTGAGATACGTATGAATTTGCAGGTGTTTCACCTTCCAACAAAACTTGGTGACAGGAGGTCAAGTCTGTCTCTGGAATATGATCCTTAAACCCTTTCCTTGTTACTCTTCCCAATTCTAAAGTAAACACTCACCTTCATTCTTTCATACCCTTTTCTCACCTGAGGAACAGTCTTCCCAAGTCCATTTTCTCAAGGTTTACCTTGCATTATGTCAGGTCTGCTTCCCACTGCTACATCGTAGTCTCTCCCATTTAAACCACCGAGCTTCACTACACTTGTTGAGATCCTGTTCTACAGATACTCTCCTTTGCTCTGGTGCATCCTTTTGTAGTTTAAAAAAAAAAAAATTTGTCTGTTGATCCATAACTCCATATTATTCTGCTCTTTCATGAATATTGTGTATAATTTATTTTTTTTAACCCACTCCCTCCCCCCTCCTCTCTCATCATGATGTCCACATTGGTGTTCTGGTCATAATCATCAGAAGATTACTCTTTAAAGCAATGACTATAGATATGTATTTGAGAATAAGATTTACTAAACAGAGTTCACATTTATTTTCTTTGAATATTAATCTGGAGAACAAATTGATGGGTGTATGCCCAACTCGGTTCAGCAGACCAAGATCAACGTTTGTCATTCCAAGAAAAATAGCAGACTTTTGATGTGGACCACCTTTCTACAAAAGAAACATAACTTCTCCAGCTATTGTTATGTAACCGCAAGGATCTTGGCACAGCCACCGCCAAACCTACTGGATCATGCTGTCAACAAATGGAATACTTCTTGCTTTTGTCATTCAGATCTCTTCTGCTGGACTGTATCGATCAATTTCTGTGGAACTATCTTGGTGAGGTCTTTATGTTTTTATTTTTTCACTGCGAATTGACCACTCACAAATGCACTCCTGTAAAGGATTGTAGTATTTATTATAACTGAACACTTTGCTGTAATACCTATCTGTGGCCTTTGGCAATTTGGAAAAATGTAATGAGAGATAAAATGGTTGTACAACCTCTTTTTCCTGTGCCACCACTTCTTCTCTCACTAGCAGTGCCTTTTTTTTTTCTTTCTTTTTTTGTGAGTGTTATGATTGTCCGTGCTTCCGTCGCAATTGCAGTGTCGCCCCAAATTCATTATCACTGCCATTCAGCGCACGCGCCCGTCTCCAGCCGCCTTGTGTGCTGCTCTATTGATTTTAATGGGCCTCCATTTAGATGACTTTGGGCTAATGGACTCGTTCCAAGACTCGGATCATTACGGCATTTTGTTAATGACTACCCCTCCTCCCTTCAATTCGCCATCCCCTTGCATTCATCCCCTTCCCCCTTCTTTTTATTCCCCTTCTTCAACATCTTGGAGCCTATGGATTCCCCTTTTTTAGAGGCAGCTTAATGATACGAACTTGCCGTGTCGTGTCACTGCTCCTCTTCCTCTTACGGTCCTGCTGCTTTTACAAGCGGCCGAGGAGCCTCAGACGAGATTGGAAGTCATCCCAAGCTTTGGGCCAGGCGGGAAGTGAATGTAATAATGGGCTAGAAAGCTTCTCACCACTCTTTTTCACATTCCTCAATTGGAAGAAGCACTGCAGTTGCGTACAATGTGTACTGTCACTCATGCGAATATATACAGTGTGTATATATATATATATATATATATATATATATATATATATATATATATATATATATATATATATATGCAGTTGTCCAGTATGCTTGCTGATGTTTTTTTTGTATACTTTGTCGAGGCTCATATGAGAGCGAACACACAACGCACAGCAAGGGGGGCATGAGACAAGAGGGGCAGGAGTGGGAAGGACAAAACAGTGGGGAACAGAGACATTAGGAGATCTGTGGAAGGGAGAGGGATGGGACGGGGAACATGGGGAATACAAGATGGACATTACAGGGACTTTGAGGAAGGAAAGCAGGGAGTTTAAAGGAGGTGGGGTTGGGGGTGGATTAACGGGGGTAGAAAAGATCGAAGATTTGGATGGGGGATGATAAGCATTTTGGAAGTCATCCCAAACTTTGGGCCAGGCGGGAAGTGAAAGTAATAATGGGAAAGTTTTGTGTTGGAGAAGCCGGATTTGGATTCTGTCGGAATGGGTGTCATTTGAGATGATTTGATCCACAGTACAACTGATGGAAGTGAGTGTACAGAAGGTATAAATTGACAGGTTTATTGATCTTTTTGTTGAGAATATCACAGTAAAAATTACACATTATAGTATGCTGGTGATAGTACCTGATTTTGGGGTTGCATTTTAGGAATTCATGGAAATGGTAGTGGATCGATGGTGGGATATACCAAAGATGAGACTTCAAAAAATTTCGGATTTTGTGCAGGCTGACAAAGCAGATCCTGCTTCCTCCCCATACAGTCTATAGGAAAGGTCATACTGCAGTGTTATAGGTACAAGAACATTACATTCTCAATTTGATGTGCCAGTTCGTCTGCGGGGAGCATCGTCCAGGAATGCCTGTTTCTGGCTGGTTGGCTTACCACTGTTTTTTTCTCCCATTAGAAGTCTCTCTATTTTCTCTCATTTGAATGAAGTTAGAGATTTGTGCACAAAATACTTCATTAGATTTATACTGTATCATTAGATGGAAGCTTAATTACTTTTGTGGCCCTTGATACTAGTTCAGAACTCCAACTTTATAATTTATTTCAAATGTGCCAATTTTCCTGATTTTCTCATCATACTTCTGGAGATCAAAAAAATATATATAAACCAAGAACATCCTCCTGATGCAGCGATGCTCAATCCACATTGCTTTTTATTATGCGTGGCCACGTGTTCAGAGGTGTCTCTGTTACTGTTGCTCTGTGGAGCTCAGATCACAATACAGCCATGTTTGCGTTGCTGATGCTGCACCTGAAAATTTTGTTGAAAGTATGGCTATTGTAGTTGTACATCTTTTCAAGAAACTTTGTACATCATTAAGAAATGTAAGGTGCTCGGATGAGTAAGAATAATGGAAATAGGGATAATATGATGTGTGCGGCAGTCTTGGAGTGTGTCACACAGGAGAAGGATCTGGAGGTGCTAATAGATATTGGGGGTAAGCAGACAGCACAGTGTTGGGTAGCTGTATTGGTAAAGCTAACAGGGGGTTTTGTTGTATTTGTAGGGGGATGAATTATAAATCAAAAGAGGTTGTGTTAACACTATAGGAATTTCGTGAGGCCTCGTGTAGAATATTGGACACAGTTTTGGTCACCACGTCTAAGGAAGGACATATAGCTGCCGTATAGAGGTTACAGCATCATGCTACTAGATTCCAGGGCTGGCTAGACTATATGCTGTGAGGAACGTTTGAAGGAAACAGCACATTATACATTGGAAAGGAGTTGATTGCGGACGAGATATAATGGAGATGTTTAAAATAATGAAGGGTGTGGGTAACATGGGAGCAGTAGAGTTTTTCAGCAGAGTCGACAGGGTTAGAACCAGGGGCCATAGCTTGAGGGAAAAGAAGATGAGCGATAGGACAGTGTTAAGGCAGGGGGTCTTTCTATCAGATAATTGTTAATGTATGGAATAGTCTCCCTGGAAAAGGTTGGGGCAAGAGAGGGGGTGGATATGTTTTAAATGGGGATTAGATAGGTACCTGGATGCATTGGAGATAGAAGGGCATGGGGATATTGGTTTGTGTGGATGGATGATGACACCAGAGTATAATCACCCATCCACACAAAATGGCATGAAATTGTACAAAGCAGGACACGCGCTCGTGAGAAATTCTTCCATGGCCCATCTCAACATGGATAATGGTCAGCTTGCCTCAACATTGACCATCTTGGAGATAAATAAACTAAACGGATCAATTGCACTTGTAGGCTGGAATTGCGATGGTTGCAAAAACAACGTGAAATATTACTCAGATCGTCCGTATCAGTGGACACAAAATTTTCAAACGGCTGCCTTGTTAAGTTGCTGAATGCTTTGTGGGGAGAATATGAACAAGATGGAGGAAGTGGAGGACTTTGCTGGGATAATGAAGAGGCTTCCTCTCCCAACGCACTCCTTGGTTCTTTCCCCCGTGCAGATGAAACCCCTGCTGTGGAGTAATGGCCAAAAGGCAATTAGCAATGCGTGCCTCTTCCGCGTGCCTCTGCCATGTGCCTCTGCCGCTCTAATTGCCGCCTTGGTGCACCGTGGCTCGCCGACGCAGTGCGAATAATCGCGCCCCGCCGTTCGAGCCAGTTCAAACTGTAATTACTTGAGGCATTGACGGATAATCTACTGACTGTCCTGTCTTGTGTATTACATAATGTGAATATGTATGTGCAAAAAAAAATAAAAAAAAAATTAAATGCTCTTCCATGTGTTGTTTGAGTCGCAGTCCGTAGCAAAAAAGAAACTCCATCAAGTATTGATAAAATGATATGTTGTTTAAGTGAGTTGATGTTGAAGGAAATTCAAGTTCCAGTGGTATTTTTCTTCATGGTAAGAAGTGTGTGTGTGTGTGTGTGTGTGTGTGTGTGTGTGTGTGTGTGTGTGTGTGTGTGTGTGTGTGTGTGTGTGTGTGTGTGTGTGTGTGTGTGTGTGTGTGTGTGTGTGTGTGTGTGTGTGTGTGTGTGTGTGTGTGTGTGATACTTTTTGTCTTAATTATGTAGTCTGTTCATTCATTATGCACTCTTGGAATGTACCTTCTGACCCTTGAGACTGCTGAGGCCCTTTCGAACTTTGAAGACCCCGAGGACCTAAAAGTCCCAAATGACCTAGAGGACCCAAAGGATCCAAAAGACTCGATTACAAATGGATGAGATGTGTGAGGGGAATTTTTTGTGGAGTTTTACTGGAGCTTTCTGATGTGGAATGTGATGCATCAAATGATCATCATGACCTCCTCAATTGATTATACTAATTAAGTCTTAAAAATCTGGAAGAATTGCTATGTTTTAAACGCATACCATGTTGAGTAAGGTGTGTAGAGCAGCTTAATGCATCCTCCTACTACAGCATGGCATTGTAATTACAAAATACATTACAAAAACACTGATGTTTTAACAAAGCATATATTATTATTTATTAACACTAATAATATTTACAACTGTCGTAATATTAGTGGCAATAATAATCACGAACACATAATCCCTGCCGTGGCCCAAGCACGTCTCAGCTTGGTGAAAGGCAAGGTGATATTCCAGAAGTACAGCAGGCAGGTGTGTAACAAGGCCGTTGGACTCGACTACAAAGAATCCAGAAGAATTCCCATTACCAGAAGACCAATGAAAATTTCGTCCATCATTCCAACGTGCCCACTAGTGATAGTGTGTGTTTGTGTTTTTCAGTGTGTCTCCTCCATAACTCCAAAACCATGAAACCTAGGGCCCCCAAACTTTGCATGCATACTTGGGGAACTCCAAGGGAGTGCAAGAATGAAAAGTGTGTGTTTGGGTTCAAGCCTGCCATTCCTTATCAACATTTGGATGGATGGATAGAAGGGATGGATGGATGGGATCTTAGGGATGGATTAATGGAGAGCAGGGATGGATATGATTGATGGAAGAGATGGATGGACGGACCAGACTGATATTTGTAAGCAATGGCGAGATGGTAGACGTTGGTGTAAATTAACTTTTATCACAGCTGTTGTCGTTTTTGAAAATTAAACTACAAATGGACATTCCAGGCAATGTTAGGTGATAATATAAATGAAGTACATATATAAACATAAGTTCTGTTGTCTTGGTAAAGTCTGACAAAAGTATAAAATTTAACCCTCCCCTCGGAGCAGTCATCTTGAGCATTGCCTTGAGATGCTCGGAGACACACCTCCTGGTGGACTACTTTAGAGGTTATTGGAGGAGAGTCGCTTCCAAAATCCAACCTCATTGTCGATGCCACATGGAATGTAATGGCAGAGAAAGGAACATGAGGTTGGAACTCGTTCATTCATTCATCATTTGTTTCTTACACCTCGTGTTCACTCTGAGATTGGAGTATCGTGTGTTCATGAACAACTGTGGAACTTACTGTGAATCCACATTCCATCCCTCCATTCCATTCATCCATCATTCCCTCCCTTCTCTCCATACATCCCTCCCCCCCCCAATCTCTTCGTTTGTCTGCACTCCCCCACCCCTCCTTCCTCTCTCTCTCCTCCCCCCTCTCTCCTCCCCCTCTCTCCTTCCTCTCTCTCCTCCCTCTCTCTCCCCCCTCTCTCTCCTCTTCCAACTTTTATGAAGTGATAAACAATGAGTATTTGTGACAAGTTCCCACAGGTGGTTGTGTTGTTTGGAGGTGGCTGTTGTGCTATGGTGTTTGTGTTGTGTTTTGAGCTTGGAGTGTCAGGGACTGTATGGGTTGGGTGGATGGGAACTTTTTTTGGTGGTCGGAGCTGCTGCTGGATTTGATTCCGCAGTTTGAATTTTGCGATTCGGCTCGGGTTGACGAATTCTGGGCCTTATTGCAATAACGGTGGTAAAATGTGTGCCAAAATTAAATAAAGGCATGAAAAATTGCCATCTCCAGGCATTTATAAGCATTGCAGCTAAGGTGCGGTGGGCTCTGTGGTCTCAGCCTGAGCCGAGTTTTGGGGTTTGGACTGTGGGTTCCGGCTGCTGGAGGGGTGTCCGTTTTTCTTTTTCTGGTTTGCGTGTTCTTTGGCACTCCGGGCATCACCCAGTAGTGTGTGACCTCCTCAGAGAGATCCAGTTCCAGAGCAGGTAAACAGGGTGGCAGCCTCAGTTTGAGTTGCATACCTCAAGAGAAGCCCATGTTATTATCTCTTTAAAAATGGTGTGTACTGATTGAAAGAGACAGGTGGTTTTGCTATCCTGTTTGAATGTACTGTTTCAATGTACGCCATTTTGTTCAATCCTGTACTATTGCTGGCAGATGGGACCATCCCCCCCCCAAGTCCCCCTCCAAAATGCAAGTCAACCCCCACCAGCTCCCTTCAAGTCTTACTACCAAATGAAAGCCCAGAACACCTCCTTGCTTCCCCATCCTCTTCGCTCTCATCCCATACTTCCCGGAGTGTATGGTGACATGTGGTGAAGTCACTCCCCCTCCCCCCACTTCAATCTCCACCCCCCTTGTCTCCCCCTTTCCTTGCCCCTCCCTTCACTCCCCCTCCCTTCTCTCCCCCTTTCCTTTCCCCTCCCTTCTCTCTCCCTTTCCTTGCCCTCCCTTCTCTCCCCCTTTCCTTGCCCCTCCCTTCTCTCCCCCTTTTCTTGCCCCTCCCTTCTCTCCCCCTTTCCTTGCCCCTCCCTTCTCCCCCTTTCCCTGCCCCTCCCTTCTCTCCCCCTTTCCTTGCCCCTCCCTTCTCCCCCTCCCTTCTCTTGTTTCCCTCCCTTCTCTTGTTTCCCTCCCTTTTCTCGTTCCCTTTTCTTGTTCCCTTCTCTTGTTCCCCTCCCTTTCTCTCTCGCTCCTTTCTCCCCCCCCCACCCCCTTCCTCGCTTTGCTGATGGGAATATTGAGAGAGAGAAGGGGAGAGAGAGAGAGAGAGAGAGAGAGAGAGAGAGAGAGAGAGAGAGAGAGAGAGAGAGAGAGAGAGAGAGAGAGAGAGAGAGAGAGAGAGAGAGAGAGAGAGAGAGAGAGAGAGAGAGAGAGAGAGAGAGAGAGAGAGAGAGAGAGAGAGAGAGAGAGAGAGAGAGAGAGAGAGAGAGAGATATGAGGCTCGCAAGAGAGAGGAACGGGGAGGGGAGTGAGGATGGGGGTAAGGAAGGGGGTGGGAGCAATGAAGGGGGAGGGCAGAGAGTGACACTTCACCACACATTGCAATACACTCTGTGAGGTAGGGAGTGCGAGAAGGGGGTGGGAGCAAAGAGGATGGGGGAGCAAGGAGGGGAAGGAAATGTTCTGGACTTGCGTTTGGGAGTGAAACTTGAAAGAATGGGGGGGGGGGGTTCGACTTGCATTTGGGAGTGAGAGTTGAGGGGAAGTGGGGGGATGGTCCCATCTGCCAGCTATAGTACAGGAGTGAATAAAATGGGGTACACTTAAGCAGCATTTTCAAACAGGACAGCAAAAGCACCAATCACTTTCAAACAGCACGTACCATTTTTAAAGAGACTAGCAGAGTACCCATCCTATGGTCAATCTTGTTCCAAGCATGCACAATGTTCTTGTGATGCAAACTTTTATTTGGGCAGTGTTTCGGCAACTGACAGCTTTGTAGAGGCAATCCCCCCCCCTCCCCCATAACCAGGGTTACATGCAAGAAGCAAAAACACCTTCTGCTAATAATTCAAAACACCTCACTGCACTGGAAAATGTGAGGTCAAGAATACTGGACTGTGAATGGTGGAGACTTGTAATACCAGCGAAAGCCTGGAGGTTGCTCTACACGGTACACATTTACATAGAGAATTTACGTCCCCGTCCCCCCTCACTTTTCCCCCAAGACGACCGGCAAAGATTAAAAAAAAAACAAAAACCGATGCATTATTTGGGGTCATGCTGATCCTATATAGCAACTCTGGATGTAATCGGCCCAAAACTGTAGGAGTAGCTCGACAAACAAACAAACACACTAGTCCATGAATTTTAATAATGACAAGGGAAGATAGGGGTCAGTAATTGTGAATTTAACATTTCATCTTTATTTAATTTCAACATTGCTCTTAACAAACGGGGACAGGAACAACACAGTCATGATAAGCCGAATGGCTTTCTAATGTGCCAAAATTCCTTGTGTAACATTGTTAAGAATGGGAATAAATGGGAAGGGAAGGATGAAGATTTGGGAGTGGGGGTGTATGGAGTTGGAAGAGGGAGATTGAGATGTTGGGAAGGGGGTGGGGGGGTTGAGGACTTGGGGTTTGTGGCAGTTAAGGATTTGAAGAAGAAAGGGGGAGAGTATGATAGAGTTGGGTTGGGGGGGGAGCAGAGTTGGAATTGAGGAATTTTCCACAAATTCCTCCCTTCCATCCAACCATTGGTAATATAAGGAACGGCAAGCTTTGCAATGCACAATACTGCTGGGCGGTAACACAGGCAGGTGGTCGATCGATGTTTTTTTAGTTTTGTTGAGCAGGGTACTTTTGCCGTGTATCACCATGGCTTGCAATCAAACATCCAAGCAGCTTGTGGAGTGCTTGCCAAGCGCCTAAAGCACTTAAGCAAGCACTCCAACAAAACATTTGAGAAGGACCGGCAGGCTTGGCAAGCGATTAGCAATCACTGAATGGTCTTATTAAACACCTCCCGTAGACATCCTTCCGGAATGTCAAACGATGTCCAAATTGGACAAATGAACACTTTTTTTTTTAAGCAGTTGGAACTGCTGCTGAGGTCAATGAAGAAATTTAATTTTTGAATGTCTGCTCAGATAAATTTCAGAGGTAATAGAATTTGCAGAAATGAAATAAATCTCTGAACACTGGCATCTCCGGGCGTTTATAAGCATTGCAATGTATGCAGCGATTCGTGAGTATGATGATGAGGCATTTGATGATATGAGCAACGAAAGTGGGGGAAAAAAAGACTTATCATTGAGAAACCATTGTGGCTTGTCCCAAGTCAAGGAATTGTTGAGCAGGCCCAAAAAAATATTGGCAAATTACGACCCCAGAGAGGTGACCAACAACGAGCCTTAATAAAGAATAATTAATTAAGGCCGTTAATTATCTTCAAAAGGGGTGTTCAAAATTAACTCAAACGCCCAATGTTCACTCATGCACTTCTTTCGCGTTCCCTTAGTATGCATGCAAAGTTTGGGACCCTGAGGTTTTATGGTTTTGGAGTTATGGAGGACACACACACACACACACGCACACACACACACACACACACACACACACACACACACACACATGCACGCACACATACACACACACACGCACACACGCACACACACACACACACACACACATGCACACACACACACACACGCACACACACACACACACACACACACACACACACACACACACATGCACACACACACACACACACACACACACACACACGCACACACACACACACACACACACAATGGTTTCCCATCAATTTAAATCCAAAAATTGAGGATGTGTTGTGGGCGATAACTCGGTGATTATAACTCTAGAATACACACGTAATCCTACTCCCTCGATAAATTGCAATTAAATACATTAACAATACAAACAGGAATGATAGAAACAAGAAAATATATGGAGGTAAGTGCTGAAAGTTGGTTATGAAATG
>NC_140963.1:103579973-103607473 GCF_056783735.1 Eptatretus burgeri
GTGGATGGGTCATGAAAAAACTTGGTGTACGAGTTAGGTAGGTGACAAGAACAAGCTGATTAGATGTTGGTTGAGGTCCGGATTCAAATCCGGCCTATCAGTGGGCTGTAAAACGTACATTGTTCAGCCTGATGGAGGTATGCGCTCTTCCGAGTGCTGTTTTAGTTTTCTAACCATTATGTAACCATTATCAGTGAAGCAATAAGTAGGAAAAAACAAAACAAGTCGCAGTACATTCAATGTACACCGCCCCCATTACATGCCAAATTTATAAATAAACCCTCCAGCGCATGATATTGTTGCCATGCAATACGTGGAGACGGAATTGGGAGGGAGCAGTGTACTTCTTAGGTAAATATGTACAAATGATACTTACTCACCATGCAGCATATAAAGACTGATTCGGAGTGAGTGATGTGCAATAATTCATTGATTCAGTAGTGATTAACTGAATAAATAAAATAAATAACAGTTGTCAAATAATTTATTTCTCAATCAATTTCCGAAACAACCACCGTTTCATCCGAATCTGTAACTCTGAAAATTAAGAAATTAATCGAAAAATGAATTGATTAATTGATGTATCAGTAAATAAAAAATACCCTTTATAGCAAGATCATCCACCAAACAGTGATGACTCTTTTTACACCTTACAATCCGAAAACATGGACCAACTTCTATCTTCTCATCCAAACTCTCTCTTCCTCATATGTGGTGACTTCAGTGGCCATCATGCCAGTTGTCTTGGTGTGGGTTCCTCTCTCACTTGCCATGGCACTTGAGCAAAAGACTGCTGTGACTCATTGGGACTGACTCAATCGGTCAACTTCCCAACCCGAATCTCAACCAATGGTACTCCATCTCTTCTGGATCTGATTTTGACAAATTTCCCTGAAAATATCTGCTGTTCTTCCTCCGCTCCAATTGGTTCTTCTGACCACGTGCTTGTTAAAATGGACATCTCTCTGGCTGTTATTAGAGGACCACCTCAGCGCCGTCAAGTCTGGCATTTCATTCAGGCCGACTGGCAGGGTCTCCAAGCAGCCATCAGACTTCTAGGCTGGTCTCCCATCGCTACTTTCTCCAACATCAACTCATCTTGGAAATTCTTTCAAAGAAACTTTCTCTCTATCATGCACAGATTTATCCCCTCTCATCTTCAGTTGTCCTACCCTTCCTCCCGCCCCTGGTTCACTGAAGCTTGTGGTGAAGCAGTTGTCCTGAAACAACTTGCCTTTGCCTCATGGAAAGCAAACTCAACTGAGGACAATCTCAGTTCCTTCCATAAAGCTCGGAACAAGTGTGTGTCTTCCCTCAGGAGAGACAGAAAACAACATCTTTCTCATCTCGAGTCTGAACTCTCAAACCTCTCTCCCTCCTCCAAATCCTGGTGGCTTCTATTCAAATATGTTTCTGGTATGTTCCTCCTCCATCCCCTCCCTGACCTCAAATGGCCGCACTGCTGATACCGCACGTGAAAAGTCTGAATGCCTAAACTCGGTATTTGCATCTAAATCTTGTGTCCGAAACCCATCGCTTTCTGTGCCCACCTTACCAAGTCGCACCCAACTGTCCCTGGACTCTGTGTCCTTTTCTCCTCACAAAGTGGAGAGCTTGCTGTCAAACCTCGACTCAAATTCTGCAACCGGTCCAGACGGCATCAGCTCACGTGTCCTAAAATCCCGCTCCTCTGCTCTTGCTCACTCTCTCTCTCTCTCTCTCTCTCTCTCTCTCTCTCTCTCTCTCTCTCTCTCTCTCTCTCTCTCTCTCTCTCTCTCTCTCTCTCTCTCTCTCTCTCTCTCTCTCTCTCTCTCTCTCTCTCTCTCTCTCTCTCTCTCTCTCTCTCTCTCTCTCTCTCTCTCTCTCTCTCTCTCTCTCTCTCTCTCTCTCTCTCTCTCTCTCTCTCTCTCTCTCTCTCTCTCTCTCTCTCTCTCTCTCTCTCTCTCTCTCTCTCTCTCTCTCTCTCTCTCTCTCTCTCTCTCTCTCTCTCTCTCTCTCTCTCTCTCTCTCTCTCTCTCTCTCTCTCTCTCTCTCTCTCTCTCTCTCTTCTATTCAACCTCTTATTTGCACAAGGTAATCTGCCATCTGCTTGGAAATCAGCTAACATTACTGCCCTGCATAAAAAAGGTGCAAAAACAGATCCCTGCAATTGCAGACCAATCAGCCTTCTCCCAATCAGCAAGGTTATGGAATCCATCATCGCTTCAGACATTAAATCCTTCCCCTTCTCCAATGGCTTGACTTCCAATCCTCAATTTTGATTCAGACCAGGTCACTCCACCCTGGATATGCTGCCACAATGGATTGAGATCCTCAATGCCAGACATGAAATGACATCCATGTACCGAGACATATTGTGTGCTTTTGACATGGTCGAGCACCTTGCCCTGCTCACCAAACTCTCTTCCGATGGTATCCAAGGCAATCTCCACTCATGCCTCGCAGGCTTCCTCTCCTGTCACAGTCAACGTGTGGCCCTAAATGGAGTTCTTTCATCCCCTCTTCCTGTCCAGGCTGGAGTTCCTCAAGGTAGCGTTCTGGGCCCTGTTCTTTTTCTGGTTTTCATCAATGATCTTTCGACTCTCTGGAAAATCCTCTTTATCTCTTTGCTGATGACTCCACCCTCTGCCGTACCATCTGTTATCCCTCAGACCGGCAAGTAGCAGCTTCTTTGCTCTCTGCAGATCTCGATAAAATGACAAACTGGTCCAACACGTGGAACATGTCCTTCAATCCTGACAAAGCTCACACTCATTATGTCTCTCCAAAAGGACCGTTTAGACCCCCCCCCCCACCATCTACTTTCTCAACAATCCTCTGCAAGAAGTCCTTTCTTTCAAGCTTCTGGGTCTCACTATCTGCCATGATCTTTCCTGGGAGAGCCATATTTCCAACCTGCCTCCAAAGCCAATCGCCGACTGGGAATCCTCCATCGTGCAAAGTCCTTCCTCGGCCCACCTGAGCTCCTGACCACATACAAAGCTTTTGTCCGGAGTCTGAGTACTGCTCTCCCCTCTGGGCTGGTGCTCCTGCCTCTCACCTTTCTTGACTTCACGTTGAGGAAAGCAAGGCATTTCGGATCATTGGTATCTCCCGTGGTGATGCTGAGTCTTTGGGCCTCTCACTCTCTCACCACAGGCAGGTCGGTGGTTTTTCTGTCTTCTATCGTCTCCTCTCCGGTCTCGCCCCTGCTCTGTCTGCGATATGTCCCCCCCCTCCCCCATGTTTCTGCAGGGTGCTCAAGGTCTGCCAGCAACCCCCTTCTGGTGAAACGACCAAAATCACGAATCACTGCTCACCTTCACTCTTTCATTCCTCTTTTTTCCCACCTTTGGAATAAACTCCCTCACTCTGTTCAATCCCATTCTTCCCTTCAGGCCTTCAAAACAGCTGTTCACCACCAACTCTTATCTTCCCCCATCCAAATCCTTGATCTTTTCTACCCCCGTTAATCCACCCCAAACCCACCTCCTTCAAATTCCCTGCTTTCCTTCCTGAAAGTCCCTGGAATGTCCAACTTGTATACCCCGTGTTCCCCGCCCCATCCCTCTCCCTTCCGCAAATCTCCTAATGTCTCTTCCCCACTGTTTTGTCCTTCCCTCTCCCACCCCTCTTGTCTCCTGCCCCCCTTGTTGTGCATTGTGTGTTCGCTCTCATACAAGCCTCGACAATGCAGACAGACAGACAGACAGAATTCCAGTTAATGTGACATCTAGTTTCGTGTCCATCCACGAGATGGCACACACATTGATGAATCACCCCACCTGTGAAACACCAGGATGTCAGTGTATAGCTGGGTCTGGATTCAAACCCAGGATCGACAGCTTAGAGCAAATGTGCAGACCTCTCAGCTATCCTGCTCTGATGTGGCATTTCATTGCTTTGTAACAACTTAAAACTTTTTTTTCTTGTAATCATCTAAGTTGTTTTGTCTTCCTCACTTCGAAGATGTCTCCATGGATAACTGTGCCACGGTATTGCCATGGAAGCTTGTAGAGATCAAAACTTGAAGAGCGCTCCAAGCAAGCATGCCAATTAAATGGTTGAAGAAAGAAATTAAATACATATATATATATATATATATATATATATATATATATATATATATATATATATATATATATATGTGTCTATCTATGTCGAAGTGTTGGATCATATTATGAAAGAAAATCGTCCAAAAAGGGGAAACGTCGTAAATAAAATTGCACATTGTCAGTGTGCGAGCCACCGCTCATGGGACCGCACGCACGACAATGCTGGGCCAAACACAGGCAAGTAGGGCCTGAGCTTTGTTCAAGTTGATCAAAAATTCAGTGATAGTGTAAATGTTTTACCCATTGTTTCGTAAAGCCTTATTTACCGTCATTCATCAGTCAAGCAATCACTGCTATCGTCATTGGAAAGTTTGGTTCCTTTCTTTTCATTTGTGGAATTTTGCTTTATTCCATACTTTAAACATAGGGGTAATACCCCTGGGTGCTCACCAGGTAGTGGCTGGAACCAGGGAACCACTGGTAGGTTTGGATGACCCACAAAATATGTTATGGAGAAGAAAGTAAATACCTAAGGGATTTTTTTTTTATGCCATGAACAAACTTTGGTACATCACGGGTGATAAAGGTTGTGGTCAATTTTCATCAAAATAGGATGTGGTTTCGATGAAGAAAGCAAATACCCCTTTGGGGGCAACCCCCCTCCCGCATAGACACCTTTAAACCATGATTTTTTTTTTAATGGTGTGAACAAACTTTGGTTTATAATGGGTGATGAAGGTTGTGATCAAGGTTCATTGAAATTGTGTGTGTAGTTTCAGAGAAGAAAGCAAATGCCTATTTTGCAGGGCAAACCACCCCACCCCCACCCCTCCCCATAGAATGCCTGGTCTTGGCTTCATGGTTTGGATGGTGGGCTTTGGATTCAAGGGTCCTGAGTTCAAATCCCGCTCAGCCGTTGAATTAATACCAGGTGTGGCTAACTCAGCCCGTCATCCTTCCGAGGTCGGCAAAATGAGTGCCAGCATGCTGGTGTACTGTGTCGGAGTGGCGACCCGCCCAGGATCGTGTCCAATAGCCAAGAAGACTGTTTAAGCAGTACCAACGCTCTGCCCAGAGTATGTTACCAATCTCCTCCTCCTCCTTCCATCGACCCCCTTAGACCTCAAATTTATTTAATGTCATGAACAAACTTTGGCACACCGGAGGTGATGAAGGTTGAGGTCAAGTTTCATCGGAATTGTGTGTGTCGTTTCTGAGAAGAAAGCAAATATCTCTTGGGGGGGTAACCACCCCATAAACTCCCTCCATAGACCCCCCCTCTCAGACCACAATTTTTTTTTTTTTTTTTAATGCCATGAACAAACTTTGATACATCAGTGGTGATGAAGTTTGTGGTCAATTTTCATCAAAATTTCATGTGAAGTTTCTGAGAAGAGAGCAAATACCTATTTTGGGGCGCAACTCACATAGATCCCCTTAAGGTCCGAGTTTTGTAATGCCATGAACAAACTTTGGTTCATGCACGGTGATGAACATTGTGGTAAAGTTTCATCGAAATCATATGTGTAGTTTCAGAGAAGAAGTTGAAAGTATTTGTGATGATGATGCGCAATCCCATAAGCTCCCTGGAACATAGTTCCAGTTGAGCTAAAAATTTCGAACAAGCACAGCATGACTTGAACAAGCACAGCGCAGCAGCAAAACCTGTGTACATGAGGACCTTTTTTATTCCATGTATAATTGTATCCTTTTGTGGAACTGACTTCCTGAGATAGTTAAAACCTTCTCAGCGTCTCGGGCTTCAAGCAAGCGGTGCACCACCATCTCATCCCATCCCCTATCTCGACCTTCAATCTTTTCTACCCCCATTAACCTGAACCAACTCAACTCAACCATCTTACTTGCATGTTATTGTGTTTCCTTCCCTCCCCTCTCTCCTATTTTCCTGTTCATTCATATATTTGCTTGTTGTGTACAAGCTTTGCCCCACTGTGCCACTATAAGTCTGTTGCCTTTACCCTCCATCACCTCACTCTTCCATGTGCCTCAATCTTGTGTACAAGAAAAACCCTTCCTTTTTCGCTAATATCAATATGCCACTGCAACTTGAAAAGGCATTTTCCTTAATATAAGTATAATGCAAACTGTTAATCATCATGTTTTGGCTTATGAGTATAATATGTTTGAAACATGTCAGATGGACCTCAAGTATGTATCATGTTCTAACAATCCGATATACAGTACATCCCTCATATAACTGTTGTACATGACACTAAGTAATGGTGGCAATTACATGACAACAATCAGGGCAATTGTCCTTAAGAATCTCAAGTCAAATTGTCCATCTTGCATGAAAACAAATACATTGGGGGGATTCTGTGTACTTTTTTTTAACCTATACGCATAATTAATAAGGACATTGGTGAAAAAATACGTATTTTTTTGTATATATATATATATATATATATATATATATATATATATATATATATATATATATATATATAGATATATATAGATATATATAGATATATATATATATATATATATATATATATATATATATATATATATATATATATATATATATATATATATATATATATATATATATATATATATATATATATATATATATATATATATATATATATATATATATATATATATATATATATAGATATATATATAGATATATATATATAGATATATATATATATATAGATATATATATATATATATATATATATATATATATATATATATATATATATATATATATATATATATATATATATATATATATATATATATATATATATATATATATATATATATATATATATATATATATATATATATATATATATATATATATATATATATATATATATATATATATATATATATATATATATATATATATATATATATATATATATATATATATATATATATGCAAGGTGAGTCAAGCTATTCTGGTCTCCTGGCCTTCTCTCTTCTCTTACTCCTCTTTCCCTGATGTTTATATTCCCTGTTTTACAACTTCCCCTCTCATTTGTATCATTTGACTCTACTCGGTTGCACCCCCTTCACCATGCACCTTCCACACTCACATTATATGCATGCTCATTGCATGATATATTTATTTTTTAAGCATTATATTTCATTTTGTTAATGACCGACCTCAACAGGGCTTACAAATCCTGGATCTTTATTTGCTCATTTTACAAGTGTTTTTCATGAGCTTTATCAGATCACTTAAGTGTAAGCGAGAGACCAGAAAATACACACAAAATAACCCGCCAACCCCGTCTGTAAAATCAAGGCATTACATTTGGGTTTCAACAAGAATCTAAAAGAAACTTGGTGCACTTGAAGTCACAAGTCTTGTTCCTGTTTTTTAACATTTGCTCTGTGCATTCAAGTTGTCACAAATGACCTGCACATCAGAGCCTTGAACACTCTTCTCTTGTCAGCACAAAAGTGCAGTGAAATTCAAGACTTTGTCACCTGTCACCCTCACCACACTCCCTGTGCCCCTTCACCCCGTATGCTGCCCTTCAGAAGATTCTAAGTGTGAAGAAAGCTTGGAAGAGAGCAGGACGAGCTGCGAGGAGATGCGTGGGGAGAACAAGACGTGTACGTGGGTAATAATTGGACTGTATTCTCATTCCTATCGACACAAGCGTCACCATCAAAGTGGTTAATATCGACTTTTCGATTCCCTGTGCGATTAGCCATGCTATGCAGTTAGCGTCAGCGGCATTGTGGCGACGCGGCAACATCAGGAATGCCATAAATGAGAGCAAATCGACTGCTGTGCTGACTGAACACTCCTCTATTAATCCTGGAAGGTTCTTTTCTTGGCTTCCCCATTTGGAACAACCTTTTACTCTCTGCACAGTGTATTTTAACTTGAAAAATTTCCCTTTTTCTCCTGCTTAATTCCACTTATTCCACCGCTCCCACAAACCTTATATTAATTTGTATACATGAGTCCTCTGTAGGACCTTGGAACTCGACTCAGAGTGAACTGTTTAAACTTGTGCAAAGAGGTTTAAACCTGAAACAACTGTCATTACCTGATGATTAATAATGATGATAATTTGAGATCCATACTCGCAAGTGGGTCGCAAGGACGAATTGATTCGATTTTGGTAAAGATCATAATCCAGATATGGATACGAGAATTATTGAATTTTTAAAGTGATTCTTTACCATTGAGAGATCAGGCCAAAAACGATATCGTACTGTGTATAGCATGATATTTCAAAAATGTGTTGGGCCCGATATGTTCTCGTGGATCAGGAATTACGTGGCGGAGGTATGCGCTCTACCGAGTGCCCTTCTACTTTCCCTCTATTTTCATTTCTTCCTCTGTCATTGTATTTTCATGCTCCTTCATTTATTTGTTTGTTTCTGCTTTTATCTCGATTTTGTCATTGCGCCTTTACAGTGCATGTTATCACTTTTGGATTCCTGCCCATGATGTTGGCTGATAAAGACGCATCTATCGATTTAATGATTCATTTTTGGTTGGTGGTCCTTCTGATTAATTTATCCTTTTTTGCTCGAATCTTGAGAATGGATAAAATACAAGGCAGGCTAAAATGCAGGTAATTGTGCAAGTTTTTCTTGGTTGTCCGACTCGTATATCTTCCTTTATCTTTCATCGTTTGATTTTGTGCCATAGTCTTTCTTCTTTAGTTCTCTACTTGCCAGTAAAATTATTTTGTCTTGTATCATTAGGGGTATAGTTGTGGCTTGTTAGTAAGGACACCTGACTGGCATCCCAAAGGTGGTGGGTTCAAATTCAACTGAAGGCACAGTATGAAAGATTTGGATTCTAAGCTTTAGGTAATAGAGTTGATTTGAGGAGAGCTGCCACCACCATTGAATTGTCAGAAAAAAAAATTAAACCCAGCTGGCTCATCGATGAAACTTCAGGTTGGCATAATATGGCTGTTTCAACTGGTCTGGTCTACATGTCATCCTTGTCCACTCTCTGTGTTTGAATCTTATTCCCTTCCCCTGTTCGAGGAGGTCATTTTGAATGATTCTGCATCTGACACTTTTCTTGTACTTAAAACATTTTTAACTAGAGGGTTCATAGAACACCTTACCCCATGCAGTTTTGAGAAAAAAGAACATGGGTGGGATCTGCGAGCAACAAATTTGATTGGTCATGACGAAAAATGGTGCACTATTTTGTCCAAGTATTGCTAAACGGAAGGGTTTTGAAAGTACCAACAGGCAATTTGTGTTCCACAATGTTCAAGTATATAATTCAATTGCAATGAAATGGAGATTTTAAGGTTGTAGAAAAAAATTAATTCGTACATTTACCGCTGTTGATGCAGCATCTTTCCACCACCATATTTAACATGTTGCATTAGTTATTCGTGCTTGTTTGTGTCGTTCATGACATCCTCAGAAACAGTAATGTTCCTGCTTGGAATGATTTTCAATTTTGTTTGTCTGCCTGACTGTCTGGCAGTCAGAGTAAAAGAAAATGATCTCACTCCTCTCTGCGCATGCACAATCGGGCCAAATTCAAAGTCCAAGTACTGTTCACCTACAGGTTCGTTTTCCGATGCATAATCAAATTATAATATTAAATTGATATTAAGTTGTTTATCTGTCCATCTGCAAATGTCAATTTGTGATGGAGGAACAAAGTGAACCAATTGTTAGCTCCGTCACCAAAGGTAGGTGGAAGTTATGTTTTCACCCCTGTTTGTTTGTTTGCCTCTCAAAAAGTGATGGATGGATTCGAACGAAATTGGTGACAAGGACGAATTGATTAGATTTTGGTGAAGATCCGAATTTTTTTTTAAGTTAGTGATTCTTCACTCTTGAGAGATGTTGCCAAAAATGATATATACAAATCGTAAACTGTTCAGCCTGGCGGAGGTATGCGCTCTACCGAGTGGTGTTCTAGTTTAACCCTGCTTTTTGCTTCATGTGTGTCGGGTAAAAAGTATCTACTTTATCTTGACTCGGAGCAATTATGTGCTTGTCTCCACTGGCCTACTCACAATGATATGCACCATGCTGACATTTGCTACACTCACAGGTGTCCAACGATTGGGGGTGGGAGTCAAAAATCCTCTCAACAGCCCCTGGCAGTCTTGCATGCATTCGTTTGTGCTTTAAAGACATCAATACCAAAGCATTATCACAACATCGTGAGCACTTGCTCATTGAGCTGTAAGGAAGTGGTGGCCTTCCCAGCAGACCGCTGAAAATATCTCACAAAAATGCCGTCAATCATTAGCTAATTTTTTTCCCCCGATTCATTAAAAAAAATACAATTGCTGTAACCATAGACACCATATGAATGTGTGATTCATGATGGTTTAATCGCCACAAATTTGTCATTATGAGGATATAAGCCTTGCTCATGTATGGCTGTTCTTCGGTTTCAACATATGGGGCAGGAGCCAGAGGTCATTTATTTAGTGTTAAATTGACCAAATGCCTTGTTATTTCTAAACGATACACCACTTGGCGGTATTCAAAACACCTTGTCTTAAGGTATTGTGATGTTGGGCTATTATGTCAGAGGCCAATAACTAAACGACGGGATGTGGCATCTACGTTGGCCATACATTTCAGTACACTGTATATTCTATCACCCATCCACATGCAAACAACCTAGAAGTCCTGCGAATATCCCTGTACCTCTCTATTCCCAATGCTTCGAGCTACTTTCAACCAATATACACCTTTCTGCTTTTCTGCTAGCACTACCTTTCTGGGGCGCCCATTCCATGCATCTACTACTCTCAATGAAAGACCCCCGCCTTGCTCTCCATCTTAACTCTCCTCTTTACTCTTAAACTGTGTCCCCTTGTCCTGTGAGTGTCCATTCCACACTTATTTTGTTTATACTTTTCATTATCGATTCAAAATATCCATGACTTTGTGGCTCCCTGTCAAACTTTTCATGCGAAGGCCAAAACAAAGTTGTTTTTGAGGCTTCACTTTTCCTTTAGTGATGATGTTGAGAACATATTGTGATGATTATGTAACCTGATGTTTGTTTTTTGAATCGGAGTACAGTGACAAAAAAGATTTATAACAACTTGAGGTGACTCACGTAGTCCCTTTTTTGAAATCCTCCAAAGTCGATGCGGTCGGCAGTTCTGAGGACGCTTTCCTTAGCTGCAGAATGGCAGATTGAATATGACGTGCTGCTTCAATCACCGTGAATTCTTCAGAGGGAGTACAATCAGCAGCCATTTTGAGAGCACCTTCTTTTGGTATTTCACTGTTGAAAATAATGAGTCCTTTTCTTTTTGCTGTATTCGTCCAATGCAGTGTTTGATTTATTATTTTTTTCTCCCCAAGATATTGAACATTTATTTTTGGAGATTTATTAAGCTGTTCAGCTAATGCATCAATGTACTTCAAGTATCGGAGATTTATGGAGGTCATATATTCTGGCTGTCGATCTATCACGGATGACTCTACGTAGTGCACAAGGTGTTCAGAAGCCTTGGTACGAACATCCTGCTTTCAAAGTTTCCTTTTTCTTGGATGCTGCTGCACATGCCCAATTGAGGTATTCTCATTTATCGTACATTCATGACGTAGAAACCATTGCTTCCTCTTTTTGTAAGCATTGGTAAATCAATCATTCAATGTTAAGCCTGGTGTTGGCTTCGTGGTTAGGGTGGCTGACGTGGGATCTTACGGGATTGGGATCTTCGGGTCCTGAGTTTGAGCCCTGTTGGCTGCTGAATTAGCATGACGTGGGGTTGACTCAGCCTGTCATTCTTCTGAGGTTGGTGAAATGAGCAACATTGTACTGGTATTGGGGAACAGCATCAGCAGCTTAGTCATGCCCCAACAAAATGATAGCTACCCAGCAGGCAAACTGCCATTAGCAAGAGCAATAAGAACAAGAAGATTCAATGTTTAATCTGCTGCTTTTACATTGCTTTCAGTTGCATCATACTCACAACTGCCAAGCATTAATTGAAATACTTTTTTATTTTTTTATTTTATTTTTTTTCTTTTCTTTCGGCCTTTATTGCAGAAAAGGCAATGCTTGGAGTTACTCCAGAGGAATTTGACATCGGTAGTTGAACTTGATTTCTAAGAAATGTACCTCCAGATTTGTTTGAAGATTCTTCCACGGAAAGAGAGTGCCTTGTCTCTACTTTTTTGCTGAGGGTGTTACTGATGCTCCTATTATTTCGGTGAATCTGCTGGAGCAGCTCTGGTGATATCCATAATCCACAGATGTGCTTTCAGGGAGCTGCGAACAAACTGTCCAGTACTTGGATGTCCTACCCCGTGGTTAGGCTAAACATGCTGGAGCAGCTGCCTTGACTTTGGGTCCAATTACTTGTGGTGAATTCCTTTACAGGCTCATTGGGCAGATCAGGATCAACATGTAAAATGCATTGAACACTTGATACGTTGAGAGAAAAGAAATGACATGAACACAGTACTGTATTAAATTATGTTGTCAATGCATTTCATGTGTTCACTCCAAAAGCATTTCCAAATTCAAACGTTTTGTTTGATGTACTTGAAATCCAATAAGAGTACTGCACGATATATTGTGTCATTTGATACCTACCAAGACTGTTGATATGAACAGAGATGGTTGGTCATTTGCGGTACTGAAGTTTTTCGCCATCGTCGACGCAGTGTCGCGTAGTTTAGTTATTGGCCTCTGTCATAATAGTCCAACATCACAGAACCTTTAGACAAGGTGTTTTGAATACTCCAAGGGATATTACTATTTAAAATTGAAAACCACACACTTCATCATTTCAACTAATTAAATTACTCCGAGCTCCTGGACTAATTTTCGATAACAAAATCATGTCGACCTCGTGCGCTTTCCTCATCAATGGGAACAGTTGTGCAGCTTAGTGTTATTTCAAATGGAGAACTCACAGGCCGTCACTTTTTGTTTGTCCATCGATGTGACTACCAATCGATGTGACCATTTTGGGTGTGGTGAATGTTAGTCGATGTGGAGTTTTCTTCCTTTCTGTTGAACTGAAAGTCACAGTACTAGGTGATTCATTCTATCACGGAAAAGTACAAAGCTTGCTTTTGTATGAACTGTTTTGCTACATGTGACTTTTTATCAGCCTTAATTACTTGTAAATTAGGCTTCAGAATGTATTACATTCTCATTTGAATCATAAAAAGTATTGCATGGCTTTATCATCATCTGACTACCTCGAAGTGGGGAAGTTTTGAACATTACTTTCAGCTCGCGAAGGGCTGACAGAATAGCTTATAGGTTTGCGATACACTTCGAGTTAGGCTTCTTATGCAATACGTTTTGAGCTGATGCATTGAAAAGACGCGAAGCCGGAGGACCCGTATGTTAGCACTAGTCGTTTGTGAATATTAAGACCCCACGATGTCTTTCATGAGGAAGACGCGAGTTCTTTCCAGCACCCTGACCAACTTACAAATTTCTGCCACTTTCAGTTGAATATCAGGTTTTGTTGGCTGGTTTGTGAAAGACTTGGGCCAAAATCTTTCCCTGGCTGACCCCAGAATAAGATAGGAATAATTGGGCTGCCAACTTCGTAGTAGCAGTGGCAGTCATAATCATACGCTTTAATTTGCAATCCATAATGTGTGTGGCAGGCAGGAAGAGTGAGAAAATAGTTGAATAGTAAGTTTACAAGAAACATAGAATTACATAATTGAGTAGCGATTAATCATGCATCTGTTACTCATGCCTGTGGTGTGTATTCTTATGCTGTAATGACATTTGTCAGATCCGCCAGCGTTTGAAAATATCACGCATCCTCAACTTTAACCCTCTAATAGTCTAATGGAAGCTAACACGACATGGAGAAAAGGACAAAAACAAAGGAAAATGAAGAAGCTTGGAGCTTTGTGCTTTCCTATAATTTACCTTGTTTTTCAGAAAATAACTTTATTGGATTAGAAGGATAAATTGTTGAGCTAACCGGATCATGCATAGAGTATGATTCAAGCGTTGTGTTGGGAATAACCTTGTACTTTTCCCTGTAATGTGTTTATTCAGCAGTGATTTGTCAACTATGATATACAGATGACTAAGCAACCAAATATTGTCCTTCATATGACACGTCTTATCGCATAATACACTCAACCCTTAGTCTCCAAACTTTCGTTATAAAGATAAACTTCCCTTTGACAAGTCTATACCATTCCTTGACTGCTCAATTATAATAATCTCTTCCTGCCATTTTGGGAAAACTAAAACGCAATATTAAATATGATGTGAGCTTTGCCAAACATCCCCCCCCCCTTTCCATACCTCTGCCCCCCTCTCCCCATTCCCAGAATGTTTTGCTGAAAATTCTACAGTTTGATTCTTTATGACAGATTTTATTGCTTTTTACACCACATTCTTTTCTGTTGTGAAGGGCCCAGCTTTTTTACTGTAAAACACTTTCCCATTGAAATTCTCACCTTGCACTGAATGCTCGAAACAGCAAGAAATGTCGGACATATCTTCAGCATTACCCCAGCCTAACAGACCTGTCTCCTTGTCAGACCATATTTGATAAAAGGTTCTGCTGAGAGGTCAGCTTTCCGGTTTCACTGGCCTTGATCAACAATGCGGGCTACGCTTCACCATGGTGTGCGTATAATTCCCCCACTCTTGTCAGACGGATCTGTTTGTGATGTTCGAGAACAATTGACCATTATTATTATTATTATTATTATTTTTTCTATTCCATGTATTACATGTCAAGTCTGAATTATAAGAGTGTGTATTATCACACTTTGATTGTACTCCAATTTTGCTTTTCTCATCTGTCATTTGTAATGAATGCTGATATTAATATAATAATATGAGTTCCCTTACAAGGAACTTCAACACATTAGGCCCATCAAAAGGTGCGATATTGGTGCCAACCTCTGGTTGTTTGTCCGTGTTCTGTCCTTTCAAATTGTGATCATCAAGCAAGGAAGCAGCACGTACCGTTTTAAAAGTCTTTGGTATGACTCGTACGTGGTTCAAACCACCGACCTCTCAGACTCAGAGTGGCTGCTGTAAGCCTATAACCATTACACCAGTCTGACTCGGTGACATGTGATCGATTGCGTGAAGCAACAATCATTTGTACACATGCTTTTAATTTTTCTCTCTCTCTCTCCACAATAAGTGATACTTGAGCAGCATTGAAAGGAGCATTCGGCAAAAAGTTTAATCTTCTTAACTGTTCCATCATGTTGCTGCGGAAGATAAGGAGGGAGAAGAGTGGTCAGTGTAAAAGGGCTGTTGGTGCCACTCGCTTGCATCTGTCAAGTACTACAAACGTGCAGTTTCGTGTGAGGTTAGGGAGCGATGTTACTTTTTATTTCTCCTCGTTTGCTGCGTGCCTGTTCAGAAAGAAAGCATCGATGGAGTTTGTACAGATCGATGTTTGCAACTCGGATGTGCTTTGGCCCTCTGGCCTCAGGCCGAGCTGTGCTGGTTTAAACGGCTCTCCAAGCTGTCAAGAATGTGGGGAAAAACTGCGCTAACTCAAGCAAAATGGCCCTTTTTCTTTTATCTTCCTTGTATACTATCCCCTCCCTTTCCTTTTTTACATTCCTGCTGGTGTAGTATTCTTCCATTTTACTGGCTGCAGCTGAAATCTTTATTCAGGCTTGTCTTCTGCTTAATTTTGGTTGATATTGTCACATAATGGCAAAATATTTCAGAATGCAGATCTGTAAATTGAATATTAATACTCATTAAAGGTAGAGTAGGGAACAATAGTGTGTGTGTGTGTGTGTGTGTGTGTGTGTGTGTGTGTGTGTGTGTGTGTGTGTGTGTGTGTGTGTGTGTGTGTGTGTGTGTGTGTGTGTGTGTGTGTGTGTGTGTGTGTGTGTGTGTGTGTGTGTGTGTGTGACATGGTACACTTTTGTCAAGACACACACACAACTTTCAATATGACAGAATTCAAATGAATAACAGTGAATGACTGCTTTTGATTTTCGTTGAATATTGTTCACCTTTATCCATTCAGCTGTTCTGAACACTTCCTGCTGTGCCGAATGCAGTCTTCTCTTTACCCTTCACCTATATTGCTTCCTGTTTGGCCATACCATGTGCCTTGCCACCTGAATGTCTTGGAGGTAACAGTTTCCTGACAATTTGGCAATGAAGCAAATATTTTCATTCATTTTGTTTTGTGTTCCTTCAAAACGTGAACACGCTGGCATGCTGCATACTAAAGTATGAGGTGTGTTCAATGTTATATTAACGAGATACTCACAATAGTCCAAAACGTGACTATATATATATATAATTATATATTAGTGTGTCTTGGACTTGTCACAAAACCAAACGTTTATTTAATCGTTGATGTTCAGTCAGCTGTAGTCCAAACTTGCATTCATTTAAAAGACTAGAAAACTCCCTTCGGGAGCATTCCTGGGTACTTCGAACGCGTATGCAAACTTTGGTGAATGGGCCAGCCCTGTTGTTTTGTTTTTTTTTCCGATGATTTTCAGACATACATACTCTACCGGTCTGTAGTTTTAGAACACCCCCATTTTTCCAGTTTTTACTGAAATTGAAGCAGTTTAATGTTTCAATGTACTCTGAAGTTAAAACATGGAACAAATAAACAATTGCAGATTAAAAAAATAAATCGTGGAATCATTTTGTTGAAAAAGATTTAATCTAAAATTTTGACTCAACAAAGTAGCCACCTTTTGCAGATATAACAGCCGAACATACTCGTGCCATTCTTTCGACAATGGAAATCAAATATTGTTCGGAAAGTTCTTCCCAACACTGTTGCAGAAGTTCCCACAAATGTCTTGCACTTGTCGGTTGCTTTGCTTTCACCCTTCTGTCCAGTTCATCCCCAACCAGCTCGATGGGGTATAAGCCTGGAGACTGTACTGGCCATTCCATGATTTGAAGCCTCCCGTCTTGTTCTTTTCTTCTCAGGTAGTTCTGACATCGCCTGGAGGTATGTTTTGGATCGTTATCTTTCTGTAGGATTAACCCCTGACCAACTGGGCGTAGAACAGAGGGTATTGCATGGTGCTGCAAAATGCTGTGGTAGCCCTTTTGGTTCAGGGTGCCAGTCACTCTGTGCAAGTCGCTGACTGGATCCAGCAAAAGAGCCCCAGATCATCACGCTTCCTCCTCCATGTTTGACAGTTGGTGCCATTCACTGAGGAACCATCCTTTCGCCCACTTGATGGCGTACAAAAACCTTGCGTGATGAACCAAAGATTTCAAATTTGATTAATCGGTCCATAAGACCTTCTTCCAGTTTTCAGTAGTCCACTTGCAGTGCTTCATGGCCCAAGCAAGCCTCTTTTTCTTATTTTGCCATCTTAGCAATGGCTTTCTTACGGCCACTTGACCTGTCAAACCTGCAGCTCAAAGTCTTCTCTTCACAGTTGAAACTGAGACTTCCTTACTTCGACCAGTGTTAAGCTGTGCTTGAAGCTGCTATCCTGTGAGCCGCCTATCATGCAAGCTGTTGACTCTCAGAAACTTGTCTTCTGATTGTGTTGTGGCTTTGGGTCTACCAAACCTCTTCCTGTCAGTTTCCTCCAGTTTCCAAGTGCCCTTTGATGGTGTAGGAAACTGTACTCACTGAGACCTTGCCTTCTTTGCAATTTCTCTAAAGGAAAGACCTTCACTTTTAAGGGTTATAATGGTCTTTCTGTCTTCCTTTGTTAATTGCCTTTTTCTCACCATTATGATTGCAATATACTACTTCCTGCAGTGCAATATTATCCAAATAATACTTCAGAGTCTCTAGCAATACAGTCTGTTCCAACACTGCTTTTATACAGACAAAGTGTTTGTAACCAATCAACAAAATTTGGGACACCTGTATGAATTGTTTTCAATTTTCAAGGCTTCATTTACTTCCATTGCTGCAGAACAGCTGCAGTTGCTAACCCATTACTTGTCCCTGAAAAGGGCCTTTTTTAACAACTCTGAAATTTACATTATTTTTCAGTTTTTGGTGACCTAAACTTCTTTTTTTTTAACGTCTGGAAGTTTACCGCTTAGCTTTGTACCATTTCAGGTTATTCACTGGACTTGAACTGCTTAAATTTCAGTAAAAACTGAAAATGGGGGTGTTCTAAAACTTTTGACCGGTAGAGTACATACATACATACATACATACATACATACATACATACATACATACATACATACATACATACATACATACATACATACATGCATACATACATACCATTTGCACCCTCTGGCTGTCATGGTGAACATGAGTCGCAGATTATGTCTCGCACAGTAAAACCGCATAATCTGCAAAGAACAAAAGCCTGTCCGCCATTCAGACAATTGTTCCTCTCAATGCAAACCAAAAATCCAGAAGGCAAGTGCCATCGGGATGTGATGCAATGGGATCTTTAATCTATCTCGCATACATACATACATACATACATACATACATACATAGAATTGCCTTGTTTAATATAGTACAATGAAGCACATCGGAAAAGCCCTGTACATGACAAAAAACTGTTGGCTGGGTGCTTTCATTTTGCCCACCCCACCCCCTCCCTCATCCATCCCTCTTTTATCAATTTATACTCGAATCAAGAACATTTATGAAACCCCTCCTTCTACCAACTAATCACAATTACGAGATTATTCTATATTTGAAAGTGACCAGAAATTTCACAAACTCTTGTGATCTTTCCACACAGCTTAAAATCTAACTACAATATTACTCATAATAGGCATCCACAACCATCCTTAACCATGTTGTGGAACATCAGCCGAAGCCCTCACTTTTATTTTCTTCTGCCCTCATCTTTTCACCTTTATTCACTTTTAAATTTGTTTTTTCCACAACCGCTTGAGCGATTCACATGAAACTTTCAACATAGGCATGCCTACCCATGAAGAATATTCTATTGAAATTACATGATAATTAGATGTAAAATGCGGCCGACATTCTGAAGTCTGTTTTCTGTAAGCATTGTTTGCAGGGTGTTTCACAGATAAGGAATAAACGGCCTCAACCTCACTTCACTCAGCCTCAGCCAAATAACTTATCACCTTTTAATCAACTCAACTTTTGGAATAAACATCTCAACTTAGCAAACATCACACCAGCCATATTGTATATAGTATAATATTACCCCCATAACTAATGATGCATCGAACCAATACACCGCCGAACAGTCCCTCATAATGTCTTTTTGCCATGCGCGTGCACACTCATACACATACACATACATACACACGTACTGTTTTCACATTTTGGGTAGGTAATGGCAAAGCACCCAGTATAGCCCTTGCCAGGAAACTGGTTCTTCCCTTGCCCTTGCAAGGACGCAGGAAAAGATGCACCTCAACAGAGTACAGGACAGAAAAAAAGATGTACGAATAAATAATACCAAGTTCTGCATTATATGACCAAACGCCCAATCACATCTCTCACCCATAATAAAGGGGACCAACCAATCTCACTTCATCAATTATCCCCAGCTGTGGTGAGTACTTTATAATTAAAGTTACCACTCTGCCCTTCGAGTCAAAGGAAGCTGTCTGAAGCAACCAAGAAAAGCCACACAAGGTAAGTCTTGGTTCTTCCACAGCTGCAAGCATTTACAACTAGCACATGCATGAGAATCACAATGTCCCATGTCCCCATCAGCTGCTGAACCAGCTTCATGGCTTATTGGTGAGTCATCAGCGACAGCATGGACAAAAGCACTCACCACTCACTGCCAAACATGTACAACGTGCAATGCCAATAGCAGTCAACATATAAATATCAAAGCCCCAATCACGTCTCTCACATAATTGGAGGGAACAACCAATCAGCTTTCACCTAATCCATTATCCCCGGCTGCAGCTAGGACTTTATAATTAGTTACCACTGTATCTTTTAGAGCTTACCTTGTGTAGCTTTTCTTGGTTGCTTTTGGCACAGGTCGATATCAGCAATTTTTCAGTAATCAGCATCGGTCGATTGGAGTCGGTGTGAGTGCTGATGACCGATTACAGTACAGTATACAACCCAAGAACCTCGAGTAGCTTCACTCTTGTTTGGGGCAAATTTCAATAAAGAGAAAAAAACAAAAACAATGTTACATTGTAGATGTTTCAAGGATATGTGCATAAACATCATTTTTTATAAACAGCTGACAATCATCGTGTGATGGATCAGAAAAAAAAAGGGCTCATTAATTTGGAATACATGATAATAAGGCAAACGGCTAGAAATCAGGTGCTCACAAATATATTTTGCTTTGAAACTCACAAAGAGAAACAAGTTAACGTTTCTAAAGCATACCCGATTCATATAAAACAATTAAATAACGAATTGCCTTCGAAACAGCCACTGGTACAAAGGAAACCTTGATCACTCGTATGCTGCTGAGGTTAAATGTTAAAAACTACTGTACCTCCTTCCTGGCCGAGTACGTCTTGATGTCGTATGTTCCATGCATACCCGAGTGCATAAAAGCGTCACTTGAATTTATTTTTTCACCTTTCAAAGGCAGACAGACAGACAGACATTCTGGGTCCTCGAGCAAAAGGGACACATTTCACATGCAGTCTATAAACAGCCCCATTATATATAACATGTTAACGATTGTTCAGAAAGGAATCCCTTTGTAACCCAGGTACTACCTGTATTGCATTTTGTTTAAAACTTGCTTTTCACATGACCAGACAAGTATGAATGCTTTTTTTTATATCCGTGAATCGCTTATGCTTTATCGAATATGTACATGGTATCTCATTAATTGTTTTAAAATAACAGGATGCTGTGCCATTTGATGCACCAATCGATAAGAGAAGGGATTTAAAATGTATCGATTCACAGCCACTCGATAACGTCATCTGTGGGCACGACTCCGAACCGGCACGGTATTCACTTCTGTGCACAATGCTCTAGGACATCATTATTCACCACTTTATAATCAACATCGGTATTCATATTGGCTGATCTATCTATTTATTTTATTTTTTTAATTTTTAAAGTTTTTTTATTAATATTATTGTTGTTATTATTTTTATTATCTATTTATTTATTTATTTTTTCCCCTTCCTTTTTAAAATTGGTTATTGTCAATTTTTTTATTGGCGTGTGTGTGTATGTGTGTGTGTGTGTGTGTGTGTGTGTGTGTGTGTGTGTGTGTGTGTGTGTGTGTGTGTGTGTGTGTGTGTGTGTGTGCGCATGCGTGCATTAGTTTGGGGTTCGCCACGAGGGGAAACTTCAAACTTCTCCAGTCCTGCAGGCTAACATGCCATGGATAATTCCGTGGCTCAGTGGGTTCTGAAGCAACCATAAACATCAAGCAGATGGCCAAATCTCCCAGTGTTCCTCTGTTGAACACCATTTTACCTGGGGGTAATGTTGCCCAACTGAGGCTCGTGCCTTCAGCGTGCACCAAGATTACTGCTGAGTGGAACAGAGAGTGTAGCGCTGGCCATTTAATGGAGAAAAACAGTTGGGGGTAAAGCTTCCCAGTTATCGCTAGTGTGGATTATGTTTGACTTATCGGGAAAAGACACCACGAGCAGGTTGGAAGACAAGATGTATGGGTTTATTTATGTAGGGGGGACACGGAGGAGTTCGTGTGGCACACATATGATGTAAAGTAAAGGTTTTCTTCACCAGGAATGGCAAAGCACATATGCAGGGTCTCTGTGAGGGTGCAACATGTATACAACAGGAGAAATTCGTATGACATGTATGTACAGCAAATATTGTTGTGGTACCGGGGTTCGGAGGTGGGGAACGACCGCCAGATGGAGCAGCCGGGCCGTCTCCACCCGAACACCCGGAATTGAAGGTCGTCACTCCGGATAACTCCAAAGTCAACAGGTCGCTTAATGGCCCGTGGACGCCAATATTTGTACCGCGTGGTTAGGGTCTTTTTGTCTGATTCCAATTTACCTAATTAGCCACGCAGTCTAGCTACCAGGGAAGCCACACCCTCGGCCAGCTTTGTCCGAACCGAGTCGCTGTTACCGACTCGGATCCGGCGTAACCGAGCGGGAATTACCAAAGCCGCGCTGGCCCAAATAACAATTAATGGCACAATCGGCCTCCCTTACCCTAACCTCCCTAATTCTCAAGCCCAAACCATACTGGGTCAATGAAAGAAAACACAGACAACGAAATGGAACATTTAACAGTTATTTATTTATAATAGGCAATTGGGAGGGAAACACAGAGCAGACTTTATCACGAATATAAATGTAGGCAAATGTACAATGGCAATCACTTAACAGTTTTACTTACAGACTGGCGCCACACACAGACCCACACACCCAAAAAGAAATGGAGCCGGCTGGCCTTTATTGGACCCTCCAGCTGTGGAGGATAGGCAAGCTGGGGGTCAGAGTCTGGTCGGGTACCTGGCTGCCTCATGCGGTTTTACCAACTCGCACTTGTGGAGCTCGGAGTCTGTGGACGGGAACGGGGATCCCCAGCTCGAGCGCTCCAACACAACCCACCACGGTGGGACTCAAACCCATGATCCAGGATCCAACAAGCGCAGCCAGGATCCTACGAACGATGACCGACAACCAGGAGAGCCCAGCAGACCAGAAGCAAGGAACGACCTCCAAGAAACCAAGGAACAACACACACAGATACAGCTCGCAATCCTTCTTATCCCTCCCCCGTGCGGGGTGGAGGGATCCGCTCTTGGGTAACTCGCCTCAGAATTGGATGAGGCATTTTCGGGTGTCGTGGTGGCCAGCCGCGATTGGAGGAGGGGGGCGTGTCGGCGTCTCGGTGCTCCTCCCCCGAGAGAGGCTCTTTTGTTGTCTTCCCCAGTGTCGAGAGGGGAGACATTCTTCTATGATGGGGCGGAGTCGGCTCTGAGGCGAGGAGGGGCTCCGCCCACGTCCATAGTCAAAAACACGTGCGTTATGGCGCCGTGGTGTGAAGTGAAAGCTGGGCGGGTGAAGCACTTGTTCGCCCGCAGAGTGGGAGGAGGAGTGAAGCGAGGGTTCTACTGGCGTCAGTGGATTTAATGATGTAAAAAACTTGACTATAAAAGAAACCAGCAGCGCACACATGAAATTAACCCATTAGACATAGGGGAGAGATTCTAGCTATCCACATATACTTAACAAAATAACTAAACTTTGAGTCAACTGTATGTGTGAATGCGAATGGTTTCCAGATTCGTAACAATATAACAGACACATGGCAGAACATGTTCCCTTGACACTTATGAGCCCCTTCTACAATCTTTCTAATTATCTACACATGAGAATTGGTGCCAATTTGAATCTACTGGAGAAACATAGAGAGGAAGAAAAGAGCAGACAGAGTGCAGATCAGACCATGGGTATGGCTCCTTCCCACCTTACTCAGATGCGTGCAAGATCATACCGCATGCAAATTCATGGAAGCTTCTCCTGTAACTCATGTAAGGTGGCTCACTCATTCCGAAAAAGCAAAACTGAGTGTAGGCTTGGCCAAAGGACTTGTGGTAAGGAGAACTTAATAGATCGAACGCCTGGTATATTGAGATGCTAAGTAGATCGAGATGCTCGGTAGATCGAGATGCTCGGTAGATCGAGATGCTTGGTAGATCGAGATGCTCGGTAAATCAAACGCCTGGTAGATGAAGCATCCTTTATGAGCATCTTTAATGTCTTTTGTTCAAGGTCTTCCAGGAACATCCTCCCACCACTAAGCTCATGCTCAATCTATTGTTTCAATGTCCTCCCACTGAAGTTTTTATTGTCAGGTTATTTTTTTTAATTATTGTCAGTTTTTATTGTCAGGTCAGGTCAGGTCATGTCAGGTCAGATTATATCTGTGACTTGCCACATAAGAGGTACCATGTAAACCTGTACTAACCTGTTTCATGGTTGGGTTGTCGGCGACTAAACCGTCTCCCCCACCAAGTTTCTTGGTGAGGAGGGTGGATGATATTGACACACAGCAGGATGAGAAACAAAACCTGTCAAAGTGCAGAAGAGCTCCTTATGAGCAAACAGCCACCATATCTAGTGCCGAACTGTGTCTGCAGATGTCATCCTGCAGTTGAGTTACTTTTTATGAGGAGGTTGGTGGCAAGATTTGCACTCTAGCTACCATAAAACACTTCATCCTGCAAAACATAGCAAAAGCAAAAAGAAATCTGAAAACACACTCCGTGGGAGCACCTCCCGTGCAGCTGCCCTTTGAAGGGCAGCTCACCGAATGACAGGATTGGGGCAAAGCCTTTGGGACCCCAATCTTTGATGATAGGAAGAAAACCACAGGGTAAAGTTCCAGGGTTAGATTGCGGTAGTGTGTATCGGGATGGTGCTGAGGTGTCCTCCACCAGACGGTGGTCTCCTTGGGTTAACCTGAGGTGGTCCCTTCAGGTGGGTGCCTGGAATGTCCCATCCTGAAGAGATGATGTTCACCTCTCTCTGATATCATCTAAGCTCAAGCACTTGGGCAAGGATATTGCAGCACTCTGTGGTTCAGAGACCAGATTGCGGTGAGATCATGGCAGGTGGTTACACCAACTATTGGTCTGGATGCTCTGGTGGTGACCATGCCCAAGGAGTTGCTGTAGCTGTGTCCAATAATCTGACTCAAATGATCATTGAGGTAAGACCGGTCAATGAGCATATTATGAGACTAAGGATTCGTCACTCCTTGGGTGTCATTTCCCTGGTTTCTGTATATGCTCCGACTGAGGCAAGTGATCTCACCGTGAAGGATGCATTCCATGCCACACTCGAGTCTGTGGTTGATCAGTGCCCCAGACGAGATGCTCTTCCAGTCTTGGGGAATTTCAATGCATCGATTGGAACTGATAGGGATGCTTATGAGACGTGTTGGTCCCCACGGGTCTGGAGCTGTGAACCTCAGTAGCACTAAGTTCCTTGACCTTGCAGGAAGTCATGGACATAGGGTGGCTGTTTCATACTTTCAGCACCCACAGGACCATCGCTGGACTTTGTAATCTAATGCTGGTGGTGTGGCAAAGGAGATTGACCATGTGTTCGTAGATAGTTGCTGGAGGATAACCTAGAACTGCAGGGTCGAATGGAGTGCTCAGTTCCTCAATACTGACCACAGGCTTGTTGTAGCAACTCTGAAGTTGCAGCTTAAATCCAGGAGAATGGTACCATCCCAGCCTAAGCTGGATGTTGGCAAGCTCAAGGATGAGAGGGTAGCTGAGGAGTTTGTGAACAGGCTGAGTGGAGATTTGGTGGGTCTGGGTGCTTTGGGGGATCCTGAAGGGTTGTGGAGTGCCTTCAAGATTATCTTCCTTGATGTTGCTGCTGGATGCCTTGGAACTCACCGGAGGGCGAATAAGAATTTTGTCTCTCAAGGAACACTGGATACCATTGACTAGAGTCGCAGGGCCAGGCTGAATAGCAGAGCTGACCTGTTCAGGGAGCTGAGGCATAAAACTGTACGTGCACTAAGGGTGGACAAGGAGGCCTATGTGCAAGGAATCTGTGAGGGGTAGAGCATCACCTGTGGTCAAGTGATTCTGGTCCTGTTTACAGGGGAATTCACGCATTGCGTTCCTCCAAGCCCATCCCTCGGTGTACTCCAGTTGGAGCAGAGGTTGGTAGGCTTTTGACAGAGGAGTCTGAAGTGAAGTCCCGCTGGGCCGTTGACTTTGAGCGGCTGTACCAGGCTGATCCACCAGCTGTCGAGTTGGATATCAAGGGTGTTACTATCCCTATTACTCACCTTTCAATCAACTGCAGTCCACCTTCATTTGTGGAAACACAGACTGCAGTAAACCAGTTGAAATGGGGCAAAGCTCCTGGGATTTGTGGCATCCATGTGGAACTTCTCAAGGCTGGTGGAAATGCTGTACTGATGTTGTTGCGTGCAGTTCTGGGCTCTGTCTGGAACACAGGCATCATCCCAACTGACTGGAAGAAGGGCCTTGTTGTCCCTCTCTGGATTGGGAAGGGTGATCGTCAAGACTGCAACAACAACCAAGGGGTGACGCTGCTCTCAGTGCCGGGCAAGGTCTTTGCTTGGATAATTCTTGATAGGGATCACCACCATCTGCTTGAGCACCAGTGTCCAGAGTCATCAGGCCTATCACCGAAGAGGTAAATGATTGACCGTATCCTTGCTCTTCAGGTCCTCACCAACCACAGACGAGAGTTTTGGCAGGGGCTGCTTGCAGCCCACATTGATCTCTGTAAAGCGTTTCATTCAGTGAATCGAGATGCCCTCTGGAAGATTCTTGGTCTTTGTGGGGTGCCACCAAAACTGATGATTCTGATGTCTGAACTCTACTCTGGTACTGAGAGTGCTGTGAGATGTGTTGATACCATCTCTGACTTATTTCCAGTTGTTACTGGAGTTTGTTGGGGGTGTGCACTGGCCCCCACACTTTTCAGCACTTGTATGGACTGGATTCTGGGGAGAATGTCAGAGAGATCAAGCTGTGTAGCATTGTTTGGGAACGTGAAGATCTCTGACCTTGATTTCGCAGATGATGCAGTCATCTTTGCGGAGATTCTGAATATCCTTTTGGGGGCCCTCAAGGTGCTGAATGAGGAGTTGGAGAAACTGAGATTATTGGTTTTCTGGGTCAAAACTAAGAGCCAGGCTTTCAATGACATCTTGGATACTGCTATCCTGTCTGTACCTGTTTGTGGCAAGGATGTTTAGGTCACAGAGAGATTCACTTCCCTCGGCAGTGAAATTCATGCCTCTGCTGGCTGTGAGCCAGAGGTTAATAAATGTCTCGGTCGGGCCTGGGGAGTCAAGGATTCACTGGATCATGGGGTGTGGCACTGCCGGTACCTGTGCGGGAGGACGAAAGTCCGAGTCTTCAGGTCCTTGGTGCTTCCAGTCTTGCTCTATGGATGAGAGACTTGGATTCTGACCAGGGATCTGAGATGGAGACTTCATTACTTTGGTACCAGGTCTCTTCGGAGAATCCTTCGCTATCCCTGGTCAGACTTTGTGTCCAACGAGCGGTTGCTGAGAGAGACTCAAATGAGATTTGTTACCTGCATAGTGCGTGAGCGTCAGCTGCGGCTGTATGGACATGTGGCTCGTTTTCCTGATGCTGATCCTGCTCACCAGATTCTCTCAGTGAGGGAGCCTCGTGAGTGGAGGAAGCCAATGGGCCGACCACGTGCCTCGTGGAGGCAGCAGGTTGATCAGCATCTTAAGGAGATGGGGATGGGCCAGGCATCTGCCTGAGGGGTGGCCAGACTGAGGCCCTCGGAGTACTGGTTGGAAAGCTGATGCAGCGACACGCTGTTCCGACGCAAGCTCCCGTACCTTACCTGACCTCCCGCTGCGGAGGTCAAACTCTATCTGTTCTGCACAGGGATCAAGCTAATTTCTGAAACCAACCCCCCTTGTTTTCACGTCCTCCCACGACGGAGGTCTAGCTAATCTGCCTCTTATAATACCGAAAAAGGATGTGTTAGTGTTTTCTTCATTGAACGATGACGTCAAACACACATGACGTGTGCATGACATCAGTTGCAACACTTGTATGTTAATGATCCTTGAGCTCTGCACGTGTTGTTTTACAAGTAAACAAAAGAACCAAGAG
>NC_140963.1:103612473-103622473 GCF_056783735.1 Eptatretus burgeri
AGGGGAGAGGAGAGGAAGGTAGAGGGAGTTGAAGAGTGAGGGAAGGGGGAGTAGCTAATTGTAAGGGTAGGGTTCTCTGCGAGTGAAAACTGAAATTAAGGTTCGAACTGTAGTCTAATTATATTATATATTTTTTCATGTTCCCATGGTGTATATAAAGTTTATTTCAGGTGAGTGACAACTCTTTTCCAACTATATAATGAAACAATACTTCAAAAAACCTTTTCATAATCGATTGAATAGGTGGACTAATCATAGAATCCCATATTTATTAATAACCTTTGGTTTTAAGGAATTTTTGAATTATGAAGTAACGTGTATTTTATGTAAGTCTATCAAGGCAGGTTCTTCCCCCTCAAGTCAATCAATGCAAGACAGAAGTAAGTTACTCCACACACACTCCCACCCCTCACCTACCTTCCTCCTCTCCCCTGTGCATGATCCTCTCCTCTCCACTCTCCCATGCTCACCCCCCTTCTCCCCTACTCCCTTCACCCTCCTCTCTCTTCTCCCCCTCCCCCCTTCTCTCTCCCTATGACTTAAATATGACTTTTTTCACCTTTTATTTACACATTGTAACCCACAACCTTCAAGTGAAAAAGAAATTCGACAAATTTCATAAAATTAATTTATAATACAAAACTCGAATATCTCAGTTGGATAAGTGTCCACCCCTGAAAATAGCAATTGTAAATTAGCTCAAGTGTAACCAATCACCTTCAAACTCACACAAGTTAATTGGCCTCCACCTGTATTAAATTGCAGTGATTATGATTATTTCAGAATAAAATCAGCTGTTTCTGTTTGTTTCCTCTGCTGGGTAGTGCATTTCACAGCAAAGATTCAACCATGAGTACCAAGGAGCTTTCAAAAATCCTCGGATACAGTTGTGGAAAGGCACAGATCAGGGGATGGGTACAAAAAGATTTCAAACCAAGATCAGGCCGTCACTCCAAACTGGATGACCAGGCAAGGCGGAGAATGATCAGAGAGGGCAACAAGAGGCAAATGGCAACTTTGAAAGAGTTACAGGCCGATATGGCAAAGACGAGTCACTGTGTGCATGTGAAAATAATATCCCAAGCACTCCACAAGTCTGGCCTGTATGGTAGGGTGGCAAGAAGGAAGCCATTACTTAAAAAAAGCCTATCTTGAGTCCCATTTGAGGTATGCAAAAAACCTCTCTGGAGATTCTGAAGCCATGTTGCAAAAAGTTTTGTTGTCTAACGAAACCAAGATGGAACTTTTAGGTCTAAATGCAAAATGTTATGTTTGGCACAAACCCAACACAGTACATCACCCAAAGAACACCATCCCTACTGTGAAGCATGGTAGTGACAGCATCATGTTATGGGGATGTTTCTAATTAGCAGGTGCTGAGGCACTTGTCAGATGAGAAGGGAAAATGAATGGAGCAAAATACAGAAAAATCCTCGAGGAAAACCTGCTGCCCTCTGCAAGAAAGCTGAAATTGGGACAGAAGTTCACTTTTAAGCATGACAATGACCTGAAGCACACAGCCAAAGCTACATTGGAGTGGTGAAGGAACAAAAAGATCAATGTCCTTGAGTGACCCAGTCAGAGCCCTGACCTAAATCTCATCAAAAATCTGTGGCATGACTTGAAGATTGCTGTCCATCAACACTCCCCACGCAATTTTCCTGAGCTTGAACAGTTTTGTGCAGAAGAATGGACAAATATTGCCCAATCAAGGTATGCAAAGTTGGTGGAGACCTATCCCAACAGCCTCACAGCTGTAATTGCTGTTAAAGGTGCTTCCACCAAGTATTAACTCAGAGGGGGTTGAAACTTATCCAACCAAGATATTCTAGTTTTGTATTTTAAATTAATTTTCTGAAATTTGAAGAATTTGTTTTTTACTTGGAAGTTGTGGGTTACGATGTAAATAAAGGTGGAAAATGTCATTCCTTTCTATAAGGCAACAAAAGGGCAAAATTTTGAAACCGGGTGTAGACTTTCTCTGGAGGCACTGCATATGTATTGTCGTGTCCCGGTCAATTAACACTGATGTTGCATGGATGACCCGAACTGGCTTTTTACTCCCTCAGACGAAGTTCCAAGTTAATGCTGGGTTTGCGTGCGAGAACTGAGGAGAGACACAAGAACTTTAGCTCTTGTAAAACTAACAGGTATATTTCCCGAAACACAAACAACCAGGGAAGGATTGACCCGATGAAAGGAATACGATGGTGGGTTGGGAGGGAAGGAAAGAAATGCAATTGATGAATAATTGTATGCAATGAGAATAAAATAAATCTAAACAAACTAAGGCGCCTCACGAGGGACTCGATCACAGATGGGAAAAGGACAAAACTGGGGGCACTCAGCTGCTGGAGGATAAGCAGGCAATTATAAAGCAAGCAGACAATGGAGAGATGAACAGGCGGTGACTGCATATGGCAGGATCCAGGGACGATGAATGGGGTGACGCACAACTACAACAGGCAGAGCCAGAGGCAGGCAGGCAGATGCTCTCCTCAGAGAAAGCCCCCCTCACAATTCGTTCTCCTCAGAACTCCACGAACCTCACACACGTACCACCCCCACGTGATCTTCAGCTCCAACCTTTTCTCTTGCAATGTCTCCCAGCGCCCCCGGTAAAGGTTTACATCGGGGTTATATTCACAATTTCCTGAACCATAATCCCAAATTAATTATTAACATGCACCACCCCCTGTATGGTACAAATTCAAACAAGATGATCCTTAAGCTGACATGTCCCTACTTACTACATCAAGATTGGATAACTACTCATACATGGACTATGCTATTCTATACATATATATGTGTGTGTGTGTGTGTGTGTGTGTGTGTGTGTGTGTGTGTGTGTGTGTGTGTGTGTGTGTGTGTGTGTGTGTGTGTGTGTGTGTGTGTGTGTGTGTGTGTGTGTGTGTGTGTGTGTGTGTGTGTGTGTATTACATGTTTTTTTTCCATCAGCAAGGAATCCAGTGATTCCTCCTTTAAAAGTACACTATGTAATAAAGCTTGTAAAACTAGTATACTCATGAATGTCAGCTTAAAGGCCAAAGCACATCTTCAAACATTCCCTACATCCCAGCACACAAGGCCAGAACCCATCATTCCCATCCACTTATGAGTGAAGGCTAAATCGTCCACCTATTAAAAAATATAAATGGTAAAAAATTATACATGATAACAAAGCAGAGAAAGTGTACTTTGGCTTTGCCCGAAGGCCAAAGTACACAGTCTAACAAAGCTTAGCAAACAAATGTACAAATGCACTTTGGCCCAAAGGCCGAAGCACCTGGTCAAACAAACACATACACCCTCGTCCATGGAGCCAAAATGCATGATCATACCAATGCATACATCTTGACCCCCTTGGTGGGCTGGCATTGCTGGCAAAAATGGTTGGCTGACTGACACTGTGGGTCTTGTTGTTGCAGCTAACTCGTTGCTTCCTTGCAGTGGGCAGTTCTGTGGCTTTCACAGACTGTAACGAAAAGGCAGGAGTCGCTATTTTAACTGTAAGTCTTATTTCTCGGCTGCAAAATCCCTGTAAACCGTGTAATGGATGCTTAAATAGGGTGGATGTGTGGCAGGCACCCTCTATTGGTCAGAACTCTTCCAGTAAATGCTGCTGTGATGGAAGCATTAACTGTCACCATTCCAGTGAAGAGGTACTATTTGGTATACATGTTATACAGACTCACCTCATCATACCTTTTTTTTGTTGTTGTTTTTTGCTTTTTGTTTTTTGTTTTTTTGTGTGTATCTTGGACTGCAATAAGTATCTTGTTCATTGAATAGGCCTAATTTGAACACTCTCATGCTTCTTTCATGCAATGAATATACTGTACTTCACCTTTGGTGTACCTTTGATTTAGAGTGCACTATATTGTTTCATTGTAATTGTAAAGTAGCAGATTTCCCATTTTTCTTGATGTTTGCAGTCTCTTGTCCTGCTTTCTCGAGCTGAATGGATGCAATGCGCATATAGCATCCAGTTTCTCATTCAATATTGTCGATTTTATGAAAATTTCCATTCATGTACTCAGCCTACGAAGACCTGTTCAGAATGCCAATACAAATTTAAAAGTTATTTTGAAAACATTACTCATAAACTCCACTTGAGATTAATATTCATTATGGCAAACATTCGACAAAACATCTGTTCCACTTAAGAGCAGGTGTTGAATAATATTCATCATGGTACAATGCAGAAACAGGAAGCTCATCCGAGTTCATTTCCAGCTGAGTCAAAGCTAAGACAGGTTAATCTATCTGCACACACGTTTGGCCGAATAGAAGTTCGTTTTTGGCCAAAAAGATTGGGGAAAAATTTGTGTAAACAGTTTGCATACATCTTGAAAGAATGATCCTGCACCAGCAAAAGTTGGCAGAGTTGTTGATCTTTTCAATATCATTTTCAACCAGTGTTACCCATTTTTCCCAGCAAATGCTGAGTGCCACGTTTTACCTGCCCATTGTGGTTTAACCTTAAGTGATTTGTCATCTTTGGCTCTGATAAAAGACAGACATTAGATGTAAAACTTAAATTTTATGCATGCAATGAACTATCCAATGGTTAACACGTTTACGTCCAGGGAAGTGTGTGACTGAACAAAGTTTGCCACAAACAAAAGTGCAATCCAAACAGTATTTGCTGAGTCCAGGCTCTAGGATGTGAGACAAAGTATAATTTTTGATGGAAACATTTGGGAGCTTGCAAAAACTGAATTTGCAAACTTTGTATTCAGCTCATGCAATCTATCTGTCTGTCTGTGTAATGCCATCAGATTCAAGAAAATTGCACACAAATGGCAGTAAGAGGAAGGATGTGCATATATATATATATATATATATATATATATATATATATATATATATATATATATATATATATATATATATATACACACACACACATCAGGTTCTAATCAGGTTATTGCTGCTGGCAAGGCAGAGTAGCTGATGGTGGTGGCAATGGTTGCACCTGAGTGAGAGAACAGATATGCTCTTTGAGGTTGGAAGGTAACAAATAGCATCAAAGTCTTGACTTTCATGGGTTTCAGCATCCACATGGTGCAGAAAGGTGAAGTGCTCAAAGGGATTGAAAAAGGTTGGGTGGTGGCATTTCTCTCCCTTCCACCCCTGGAAAATGCATGCATATCTGACAAAAAAACAACCTCAGATAATTACACAAAGCCGACGACAAGTGTCTCTCAGGAGACCCAGAAAACATCTGGCCAACCTCAACATTGAGCTTTCAAACTTGTCTGCTTCCTCAATGACCTGGTGGTGCCTTGTTAATTCTGTTTCTGGAATATGTTCCCCCCATCCCCAATCCCTTCCCTCACTTCAAATGACACCATAGCTGACTTTGTGTGAAGGCCAAATGTCTCTTCTATTTGCTTCCAAATCTCACACCCAAACCCTCACTCCCTGTACCGAGCCTACCTTGTCATGCCCAACTTCTCTTGAAGTCTGTGTCTTGCTCAACTGAGATGGTAAAGTTATTTATTTATTTATTATTTTATTTTACTTTATTTTATTTTATTTTATTTTTTTAAAGCAACCCTTGACTCCGATTCTGCAACAGGCCCAGGCGACTTCAGCACACATGTCCTAAAAACAGCTCTGCTACTCTTGGACATCCTCTTTTTGCTCTGTCAACTCGTTTTCCTTCAGTCATTTTTTTGTATACTTGGAAATCGGCCATCATCACTCATACACAAAAAATGGTGCAAAAACAGATACCCTTAAGTCCTGGCATATTAGCTTACTTCCATTTATAAGCAAAGTCATTGAATCTGGCAGTTCCTTTTCTCTAACAACCTAATCTCACATCATCACTTCAGATTCACACCTTGGTTACTCTAGCCTGGACATGATGCTTCTGCTCACCCAACGATGGACGGAAGCTCTCAATCTCGGACATGAGATCAGGACCGTCTCTCCAGACATCTCGAGCATTCAATACAATCTGGCACCCCGCCTTGCTCTCCAAACTCTCTGCCTATGGCATCCAAGGCCACCCCAATCTCATGGCTTACTGACCTCCTCAACTCTCGTAATCAGCGAGTGGCCCTTAATGGCCACCCATCTTTCCCTTTCAAAGCTGGAGTGCTTGAAGGCAGTGTATTGGGCCCAGTGCTGTACCTCATCTTCATCAATGATACTCGAGAGGTTGTCTAACACTTGGAAGATGTCTTTCATCCCTGAGAAATCCCAGTCTCACTCTGTCTCTCTGAAAACTGTCTGGTGAACCTAACCATCTTCCTCCTTAACCAATCTCTTGAAAAAATTAATTCATTCAAACTTTGGGGCCTCACCTTTCGTCATGATCTTTCTTGGGTAAATCCTATATCCATGTTGACCTCGAAAGCTAGCTGCCAAATGGGGGTCCTCCCTCATTTGAAGTCTTTCCTTGGGAAATCGGAACTTTTATCAGCCTCCAAGTCCTTCATCTGCAGCTCGATGGAGTACTGTTCTCTCATTTGAGCTGGCACCACTGCCTCACACATTGCATCTCTTGGCAACCAAATCCCTCCGAATCATTGGAATATACCACGATGAAGCTCAATCTCTGGGGTTGTTACAATCACAGTGCAGACAGGTTTATGGCCTGTCTTCCACCACCTCCTTTCTTGTCTTGCGCACTCTACTCTTTCCTTGCTCTGTCCTGCCCCCCTCCCTCTTTTCCCTCAGGTCACTTTAGAGTGCACACAGTGCATCAGTAACCAACTTTTTGTGAAACTTGCAAAATCCAGGCTCATTGCTCACATCCTCTCTTTGTTCCGCATTTCTCTCACCTGTGAAACCCGCTTCCTCAAACTGTTCAATCCCACTCTTTACTCGATGGCTTCAAGGTGGCTGTTTCCCACCATTCAAGGTCATCGCCCATCCGCATCTCCATTCATGATCTTTCTACTCTCATCAACCATATCCAAATACACATCTGTCTCAAGGTTATTGGGTTTTCTCCCATCTTCCTCACATTCTTTTTAATTTTTGTTCCTCCCTTTCTGAAGTTATTCTTGTTCTGTCATATTCTGGTCTATTCTGGATTCTAGCTCTTCCAGAGCCTCGATTTTGTCCACAAAAAAATGATTGACAGAAGAACACAGCCCACCCACTTCAAATATTGGTGGCAGCAGCAGCAGTCACACAACGTAATGATCTAATGCCATTTGTAGATTGTACTGAAACACTGCATGCTTGATACCATACAAACTACAGCAGTGGCCCATGAGTGGGGAGGAGAGTAGGAGGATAAGGGGTCGAACAAATTGAATCCAAATCATAATTGGTCCTGTCCCAGGCACCTGAGCCATATTCACACCTAATTCTACAATACACAGTCTGGCCCTCTGTCCCTGTCACTCTCCTCGAGTCTCCACATCACGACTGACTCTGGCGATAACCATCTTAGACTCCAACAACAAACATCTCCGTCTCAATGATTTGAACTCTATCATTTTCCAGGAAGCTCTGTGTATACCACGGCCCCATGGATGCACCATTTTTTTCAACTTTCTGGGTCTAGGGTACATCTGGGGCATTGTCAATTTGGTCATTGTTGTTATGACCATGGGCTTCATCTTGTGGTGGACCACCTCATTGAACGAATAAACTCGTGTACTCTGGTTATCCTGGTAATTAATGTTAGATGTGTGCAAAATGTAGTCTTTTTTCTGCAGGTTCTCATGTGTCATGGAGGAGCTGCAACACAAATCTTACACACATATGCAGACAAATACATGACACAGCCGCAAGGCTTTGTGGACGTGATGTAAATTTTGGGGCACTCTGAGACCAGCAACGACATATTTATGACGTTGCTTTTCTCTTCCTACTCAATGGAGCAGTTAACAAGAAATTTCCCTCCCTTTCCCTGCAGATGTCAACCGATGGGAATTATCTGTGCTCTTTTCTTTACATGCTGAGTGCAAAGAAAGGAAGCATCACGTAACATTTTTTAAGTCTTTGCAATGACTCTGCCAAGCTCAGAATGAAACCGCCGATCTCCCAGCCTCAGAGGGGATGCTTTTTAACCATTACATCTCTTCTGCCAATGCATTTCTCAACACACTCCCCTGCATAGTCCTTCTTCCCCTATCTATGAAATTTTGTCGTTGCACAAAACTTCATCCACTCACACAAAAAATTCCAAAATGCTACTTTGATAGAAACAACAATGTAACATTAATCTTTCATACAAAGCACAGAAAACAAGTAATGGGATATCATTCAAAATAAAAAACCAATTTTCGCAATCATGTATATGTGTATGTGTATATATATATATATATATATATATATATATATATATATATATATATATATATATATATATATATATATATATATTGTTACGAATTCTCGCCCGCCGGTGTGCGAACGACCGCGTTTTACTAATAGCGGCCGTACGCCCACCAGACGAACAATTCAGTCGCGGCTTTCCGGATCAATGCCAAAAACCAGCCATGGGTGTGTTCTTAATGACACCACAACCTTGTCCGCACTCTACCCGTGCTACAGGATCAATCGCCGAATTGTTGATATAGCTCATTAATCGTGCGGGTAGATTACCGAGAGATTGTACCTCAACGGGACCGCTTGGAAACGAGCCGCTTGAGCAGCTCGCTTCCTTTTGGGATAACCGAGTGGTGTATTATCACGCAGTCCCGTTGGACCCGATCACTTTACCGGCCATTTAAAACCAACTATATTCCGAGAGCAAGATGGCAGCTCAATTAAGGGAAGAGGACGCAATGAGCAGGTTCACATTTAAAGAAGCACATTTATTTCCACACGTATACAGTGATGCAGTCATGCAATGAATGGGGGAGCATGCATGCAATTATACAGCCAAACAAAAGCAATGTAAAGGAGCTACGACCATTTATTTATTCTTTTCACACATCAGTTCTACTTATCGGACTTGGCGCCACATCTCTCACACAAAGAAACAAGGAAAAATAACCCCATCAAAGGCAAGGGGGTAGACTGGACCTCTCGGGGTCTTTATAACATGGAGCTTTGAGGACCGAAGGAGCTCCAAGAGGCCGGGCTGGTTACCTTGTCCTGGTGGTGACTCGCTGGGGCGGCCCGCGATGTCCCATCTCCACGGCAGCTAGCGTAACCGCGGCTCGGCCGTGGCCTGGTGATTCGGGCCCCAGCCAGCAACGCCTGAGAGGAAGGAATGGGTCTTGGCTCTTTCAGAGTTGATGCTCTCTTTAAGAACCCGTCCATCCCTCAGTGATGCTCGGACTGTTCCGAAGCCCGATCACCTCAGACCGTTCGGTGCTGGTTGGCGAGCTCTCTCCAGCTCTCTCCACGTCCCGCACACGAACACGCAGCTCCGCGCGGCACAGCAGGCCTGGCCGTGCTCCCAGCTTGCGTCTCTTCCACTCTCCTCAGCTTCTCCACCGACTGCAGGCTTCAGGCTCCAGGCTCCAGGCGCTCCGAACCCCGACAGACACTCCACAGACGCTCTGCGCCCAGCGCTCCACTCGCCCTTTTATAGGGCCCGAAAGACGAGGTTTGGCCTTGACCCCCCGCTGGCTCCGCCCCTCTCGATCTCCTGATCCATTACTCGGACGAAGCTTGCACAGAGCGGACGTGCGCGAAGACAGCGACCCTGCGCGGCGTGCGGACGTGCGCGAAATCACCGACTTGCGTGGCGAGGAAACCCCCGCGTCTGCCTGCAGCGCCGCCGTTGATGCAGACTCACCGTGGCTGGTGCAAAGATGGCGTCGCTTAGGAGATGAAGGTGAGGCGATGTTGTTCGTGTTGATCTATTGGGGGAGATGTGAATTAGGGGGTGGTGAGGAGATGTCATTGTTGTGAAGGCGGTTATGGAGAAGGTGGTTGGTGGTTGGCATGGTGGAGAAGGTGGTTGGTGGTTGGCGTGGTGGTTGGTGGTTGGCGTGGTGGAGAAGGTGGTTGTTGGTTGGCGTGGTGGAGAAGGTGGTTGGTGGTTGGCATTGCAGAGAAGGTGGTTGTGGAGGGG
>NC_140963.1:103629973-103819973 GCF_056783735.1 Eptatretus burgeri
CCTCTCCTGCCCCTCCTCCCTTGCTGAAGGAATTTCTCTCAGGCGAAGGTCCCCTCAGCAAGCACTTCCTTGACAACATTTGGACATATAATGGCAGCTTTGCGATGACGAGCTTCGGGCACAAGGAAGCTGAAGTCCAGGGCTGAAACCCAAGCTTCTGCATCCAAGGTACAGTGTTCCACCGGATTGGCAGCTTGCTCCCGCCTGAAGACGGCCAGCCAAAGTTCCTACAGGTCTACTTCCTGGACTCGCACACCAAGGAGCTGGCTGCCATGAACCACAGCAGCCTCAAACCACACACCCTTGAGATGCTCACAAAGTGGTTTCACAAAAATAACAATCTTGTCCGTGAGCTCAAGACTGCAAGAGATGAACTTGCAGAAGGAGGCAACCACCAGGAGAGCACACACGCCGCTAAAATGCCCAGTCTGCACCAGAAGCCGCCATCCTCATGGACAATGATGGACAACCCAGATGACAATGAGCCAACAGAACCCAGAGACATTGGCCTCAGACTTCGCGATGGGGCACTTAAAAGGATCAGTGAGCTGCATGCATCTTATGATGCACTCCAGTATCCCATACTGTTCCCATATGGAACAGATGGCTACAGCATCCATCTGGTGGTCAGGACTGCTACTGGACAGGATGGACAAAAACTCACACAGCTGCAGTACTACAGCTACCACATCATGGTGAGAGAGGGCAACCACATACTGCAGATGTGACGACTCTTTCAGCAGTTTCTGATCGATGTCCACTGCAAGATTGAGAGAGAGAGAGCGATTGGGCTTTATCTGCCGGGAGCAAAAGAACTTGCTTGCTGATAACTACGACAACCTCCGTGACAGCCTCATGGCCAGCGATGGTGACCCTCGCAATGTTGGACAAAGGGTGGTCCTTCCAGCAACATACACCGGTGGGTCGAGGTGGATGCATGAGAAAACAGAGTAATGACATGGCCAATGTGCATCACATGAGAAGGCCTGACTTCTTCATCACGATGACCACAAATCCCAAATGGACCGAGGTCCAGGAAAACCTCCTGCCAGGACAAGAGCCTCACGATCGCCCAGACGTCATTGCCTGTGTCTTTCGCCAAAAGAACAAGAAGCTCATGGAGCTCCTAAAGAAGAGAGCTTTTGGGAAGATGAGAGCCTTCCTGTACACCATTGAGTACCAGAAGTGTGGTCTTCCTCATGCCCACATCTTCCTGTGGGTCGCTCCAGAGGACAAGGTCAAGTAAGAAGACATTGACCTGGTTATCAGTGCTGAGATTCCTGACAAGGAGCAAGATCCATTGCTACACAAGATCGTCATGGCACACATGATTCACGGTACATGCGGAAACCTCAACCAGAACAGCCCTTGCATGAAGGACCGCAAGTGCTCAAAGGATTTCTCAAAGCCATTCATGCAGAGCACTGAGAAAGGAAATGACAGCTACCCCAAGTATCGCCGTCTCAAGCCAGAAGATGGTGGTCACACCAGTGAGATAAAGATGCGCCAGCAGAGAAAACGGGTGGTAGGTAGTCACCAACCAGTGGGTGGTACCCTACAACCCGTTCTTCATCCACCAATTAAATTGCCACATCAACGTTGAGATCTGCTGCAGCATCAACAGCATCACGTATATCACAAAGTTTGTCACCAAGGGGACCGATCAGGCAGTGTTTGAAACCAACATGTAACATCAAGCATAGAACAGCATTGGCCAAGGTCATCAAGGATGCTGCTGCCATCATTGTGGATGAGGCCCCGATGACTCACAAGTCTGCCTACAAAGCTGTAGACCCCACACTGCAGGACATCACAGGAGTCCAGCAACCCATGGGAGGCATCCCCACACAGCTCTGCGGAGACTTCTGGCAGATCCTTCTAGTGGTTAAGAGAGGCAACAGATCCAACATTATCAACATCAGCCTGAAGACGTCCCACCTTTGGCACCATGTGACTGTCAAGCACCTGACCACAAACATGCGAGCTCACCTGTATGGCGATGAAAGGGCCACAAACTTCTCCAAGCTGCTCCTGGAAATTGGCAATGAATATATCCCATTTGCGGCCGAACCAGACACAATCGCTATTCCTCCTTGACTGGGCAAGGTCATCTCCACACTGGAGGAGCTCAAGACTGAAGTCTTCCCTTGCTTGACCACAAATGTAGTCAGGTCTGAGTGGCTGGCTAAGCATGCAATTCTCTCTCCGCTGAACACCAATGTCAACCAGCTCAACAACTGGCCCATGGGAGAGTTCCCCGGCGATGAGAGGATCTACAAGTCTGTGGACTGTGCCATCTGCGACATGGAGGCCGTCACTTACCCTGTTGAGCTGCTCAATTCTCTTGAGCTGTCAGGAATTCCACCACACCTCTTCAAGCTGAAACTCGGTATGCCGATCATGATCCTGCGAAACATGGAGCCACCCAAGACCACCAATGGCACTCGCTGGATCATAACCCACCTGCATGCCAATGCCATTGAGGCCAACATCTCCTGTGGACCAAACAAAGGAGAAGTCGTCCTTCTGCTGAGGATCCCGCTCATTCCTTCCGACTCCGAGCTGCCCTTCCAGTTTCGCCGACTCCAGTTTCCCTGCAAGCCATGCTTTGCGATGACGATCAACAAGGCTCAAGGTCAGACGTACAAGGCAATCGGTGTTGACCTCTCTGCCCCGTGCTTCTCCCATGGCCAGCTGTATGTGGCTGCCTGTTGGACCAGCAGCGCAGTGAAGCTCAGCATCCTGGCACCAAACAGTCAGACACACAATGTGGTCTACCCGAGGCACTGGAGCACTGATGACGAACACTGACAACGACAAAGAAATGTGAAATGTGTCCAAATGAAATGTGATATATAAATGTGATATATATTAAGCACCACAGTTTACCCCTTTCTTATTCCTATTTTTTTCCCCGGGCAACGCCGGGTACTCCAGCTAGTATATATATACATACATATATATATATATATATATATATATATATATATATATATATATATATATATATATATATACAAACCAATCATGTCTCTCATCTGTAATTGGCAGAAATAACAAATGTGTTCTTGCCTATTTTATCAAAGGAAGAATATATATATAGAATTTTTTTTTTAATATATATATATATATATATATATATATATATATATACATATATATTTATATTTTTATATATATATATATATTTTTTTATATATATATATATATATATATATATATATATTTTTTTTTTTAATATATATATTTTTTTTATATATATGTGGTGCATGTGGAGAGATTGTGTTCAAGTTTGGTCGGTTTTGTCATGTTTGAATGGAATGGGATTGGGTTAAGGATAAAAGAAGGATTAGAGTTGTTTGGGTATGAATTATGAAGACAGAAGGAGTGTTATTATCCTGATTAACTTGAAGACCAATTATTTTAGCTGCTGTTACACACTGCCCTTTCAGGTCACGGTTGATCTTTTTTGCTTTTTTAAGTGTTTCTTACAAATCCCTATATCAGCTGGTGTATAACCTTATAACCACCTTTATCATCATTTTTTTTTTTTGGTCCTTTCCACAAGTTGAGTGAAAATAACTAAACAGCATTAATGACAGCCTTTATCTGAAGCATGACATTGACTGTGTCAAAAACATTACACTACTTTAAAATGTTCACATTGGGAGGTTGGTATTGTTTTAAAGGACAAAGAAAAGGGACTAATGAGGTGATGTTGAAGAATCATTAGCTGTCCTTCAATCAGGGAGTTTCCCCAAACCATTGTCATCAGATATGAATTGGAAACTGGTACTTGACACAAAATATGTCTGCATAAAATAATTGACTCGATAATCTGCATTCGCTTCACATTATCTCACAGCAAGTTCACCAGATAAATAACCATCAAATTTGTGCACTTTATGAACAAAATGGATTTCGTAATTTAATTTTCCATTCTTGACTTCCATAACTTGGCCCATTCAACTTGAGTTTATTTTTTATTTATGTAATAACTATCCCCCCTACCCCCCCCCCTCCCTGCTCCTCTTCCACAAATGAAACTCATGGAAGACAGGTCCAACCAGCAAGGAAAGAAAGAAAGGAAGAAACAAACGAGAGATATAAAGATATAAAAGGAGGAGTCGAGGAAGAAATTAAATCAGCATTGGAGTTTATTTCAGAAGGGTTAATAGGGGTAATAAACATTGTGGGTCAGGATGGGCAATGACATGTGATAGTGGTCTACTGCCTGTTGGAAGCCCCAGCAGGGAGGGTGGTAATGAAGGGTTCCTGTAAGGTGGTTCCTTCGATGAGAGAGGCGAAGAACTAAGGAGTTGGGATGTGTAGTCAGCCTGCATTTTGTAAGTTTAACCAGGAGATGTTTAGTGGAAGAACACATGCACCTTGGAGTTGCTGTTGATGGTTTGAGGACATAGAGCAGAGGTAGCAATATCGGAGAAGAGGCCATATAAAATGGAGAGATCAGTGATCTGTCTGCGGTGTGAAAGCAACAGACCTTTGCTTAGACCTCATGGGAGATTCCAATGATGATTAAAGCTTTAGATTCCACAGAATCCAGGAGAGACAGATGTGATACTCGGGCACCAGCCCGTTGGGGAGAGTAGAACTCTTTCGGATTGATGGAGAATGCCCAGTTTGGAGGCCAGCTTTGCTATGTGGTTGGCCCAGGAAAGGTCATTGCTGATGGTGCGGCCTATAAGATTAAGAGACTGACCCTCTAGTGGCTGACCATGGAAATAGACAGGTGGATTAGTTTGACGATCCTTCCAGAGCGACACAGTGAAACAGTGTGATTTTCCCAGGAGGACATGTTCCATTTACCAGACCAGCATCTAATTAGTTTCACATCAGCAAAGAGTGATGCAGCTGCTGTCTGCCTCGCAGGAGGATGGAGTACTGTATGAAACAATGTGGAGTAATTTGCTAAATGGAAGAGAGGATTTTGAAGAGCACCGCAGAAGTCATTTTTCGAGATGAGGAGAAAGATTGGGTCCAAAACACTTCCTTGGAGAACTCGAGCCTTCACTTGGAGAGGAGTTGAAATTTCTATTGACAGCAACTTCTTGACTGCATAAGTTGAGGAAGTCAGAAATCCAGTAATGAAGGTGGCCTTGAATGCCACAGGTAGGGAGCTTGGCAAGCAAAGCAGGATGCCAGACAGTGTCGAATGCCAGAGATATGTCAAAGGAAACTGTCTTGACCTCTTGGCTGGGATTTAGGACCCCCAATCATTGCTGAAAGATGAACAGCAGCATTTCCAGTTTTGATTGACTGTGACAGAATCCAAACTGATGGGTAAAAGATCAGGCTGTTTGAAAAGGAAGACTACTGCAGCAACAATGATGGATTCCATGATTTTGCTTTTCATTAAATTAGCTCACTGGTCTGTAGTTAATAGGATTTGTTTTTGAACCATTTTTGTAAATGGAAGTGATGTTTGCTGGCTTGCAGGCCAATGGGAGGTTGCCAAAGGAAGACAGATTGAATTGGACAGACAAAGCTCTAAGCTCTCATATGAGCCTCGACGTTGTATACAATAAAAAGGGGAAGCAAGAACGGCAGAGCAGGATTGGAGAACATCCACACAGATGGTATCTGGGACCATCACCAAAGCAGGGCCAAGGCCAGAGAAAACCTTCTCTACTTTCTTGGGTGAGAAAGACAGAGTCCAAGAGACAGTGGGTACGTAAGGGGGAAATGGCAAGAGAGCAGGATTGGTTGGGTACACGAGCTATAAAGGCAAACAGATTTTTAACATTTTGAATTATCTCGAGCAGAGTCTACAGCAACACAGTTTGAGGTGAGGAATGGGATGGAGGGTGAGCATCCACAAGAGATGGACTTGATAAGATTCCATCATGACTTGGAGGAAAGAGACTGATTGGAGAGTTCAGCTTTAAGGTTTGCAAAATAGTTTTTCCTGGCATGCCTCAGGATGGCCTCATGCTTTCTTTTAGTGTATTGTTAAGATAACATCAACCACGATCATGGTTAATTTGTTTTTCCAGTGTTGCTTCTTTTCTATGTAGAAAATACACATGGAAAACAGCACATCACATCTGAAGCTTGATATGAAAGGATATGAGTGATTTTTTTAGTGACAGAATTATTATCTTGATTATGGAACAACAACATCTCTTTCAAAGATACTATTAGGTATTTGGCATCATCATGCACCTGCAAGTATATTATATTGGATTTCATGACCATTCAGAGCAAATTATTCCATGATGCAATATCCTGCATGCACAGTACAAGAATGCCAGTGCATAGTCAGATGTGATCATTCAATAAGTCTGAGTAACTCAGATGTGAGCCTCAACCGCTTTCATCCGAAGCTATGCCTAATATGTCCATAATCCAATGTTTAACTCAACATTTTTATGTTAATAATCTCCAATGTGAAGCCACTTTTATTTAGCCAAAGATGCTATCACATTTTGTGTGGTCATGTGTACATGCAGGTTTTTTTCACCTTTTTTTTTTCTTTTGCAACGCCACGGACCATTGACCCAACATTTCCAATCTAGTGTGTGATGGACCACAAAGGGCTTCAAGCCTGTCTGCAAATAGTTATTGGTTCATCCTGGATCTGGTGCCCACAACCTTGCCTCCCAATAGGATGACCCCACTGGATGCATGATGAGCGAGCCCCATTTTGCATCTCAAAAGGATCGCAGCCTTCATTTGTGCTGCGGTATTTAAATTGCATTAATTGGAGGGCCCGGTTTATTCTGTCGAGAATAATTAAAGCTGGGGAGATAATTCCGATGGCTTTAATGTGAATTTGAATTTTAAATTTCATTCGCAGATTGGCATAAATTACTGCTGCTCTCTTCCTGCCACCCCACCTCCTCCTACCCTCTTTGTCTCCTTCATCTCATACCTCTCACAGAGGTGGTTTCTTTTACAGATAGGGACAGCACCACATTCCCAGAGGAATACTACTGGGAATGGGCAACGGCTGCGCACTAATTTAATTGACATTGGAGATGCCTTAGTTTCTTAATGCTGTGTGCGGATCATGTAGGGATGCAAAAGCCATGCAAGCTGAATTTGTTCACTGTAACCTTAGAAATCTGCTTCCTGGTGAGCCACCTGCTACTTTCTTCTCTCATAATGCTGGCTTTGAAGAAGATAGTTCAGATTTTAAATGAGATTGGTGGTCAGCACAACTCAAAATGTACATGCGTTTTTGTATCCTGAAATGGGTTCCAGGAAGAACTTTTGATTTATCTTCCTCGCTGCTGAGGTAGGTCCTTTTCTTTTTTGTTTTCTTTTTCTTTTTGTTTGGCCAATATTGCCTCATCACACAACCAAATTAACTTGGGCCTGAAAAACAAAATGGAAAGTAACAGAAGTCACTAATGCTATGTCGTGCAGTCCAACTAGGCGGTTGAATGAAAGATGTGGTGTGAATCTTGAGGTTGAGCCCCTGTCATGCCGTTAAACAACACCAGGTGGGTTGATTCAGCTTGTCATCCTTCTGAGGTTGGCAAAATGAGAACCTGTTCTATTTTTGCTTATGGCAGCTTGGCTGCTGGGTAGCTATCATTTCTTGGAAGCACAGCTGTGCCACTGATGTGCCCCTCTAGCAGTACACTGGTACTCATTTCGCCAACCTCGGAAGGATGACAGGCTGAGTCAACCCCACCTGGTGTTAATTCAGCACCCAACAGGGGTTGAACTCAGGACGCTAAGATCCCAAGCCAGCCACCCTAACCTCTAAGCCAACACCAGGCTTGAAAATGAGTCCCAGCTTACTGGAAACAGGAGGCACTGCATCAGCAGCACAGCTGCACTCCCAGCAATGATGCAACCAGCACCCACAGGCTGCATACGAAATAATAATAATAAAATAGGGGGTAATACCCCTGGGCACTCACCTGTGTTAGCGGCTGTATAAGAGAGCTAGGGAACCACTGGTGGGCATGGATGACCCACAAAATATGTAACAGACTAGAAAGTAAATACCTATGGATTAAAAAAAAATTTTAATGCCATGAACAAACTTTGGAACATCTCGGGTGATCAAGGTTGTGGTCAAGTTTCATCGGATTTGGTGTGTAGCTTCGGAGAAAAAAAGCAAATACCTATTTTTGGGGTTACCCACGTAGACCCACATAGACCCTGATTTTTCTTTTTTCTTCTTTTGGGGCCTGATTTTTTTTTTCCCTTTTTTTAATGACATGAACAAACTTTGGTACATACATACACAGTGATGGGCATTATGGTAAAGTTTCATCGAAATCGTATGTGTAGTTTCAGAGAAGAAGTTGCAAGTATTTGTGGACTGACGGACTGATGACGCCATCCCATAAGCTCCCTGGAACTACATTCCAGGTGAGCTAATAACCAAAGTTATATGTTTTTGTTTTTTTGTTTTTTTTGCTCTTCATAATCACTCAAACAGCGAAACGAGTTGATGTGCAAGAATAACATGGCCTTCTCAAATGATTGTGTAAATTGGGGATGTTGCTCATCTACAAACGATCACCAACTCTTTACAGTTCCAGAAATGGCTTTAATAACATTGTGTGATCACCATTGACCCAGATACAAATCTCGTCATGGACCCAATCAGACGATCCAGTTCCTGCTGCAAGATGTTGTGGTATTCTTTGCCAAGGCCACTTCTTGGTGATCAAGAGACTGTGGGTGGACTTGGCAACAACAAACGTACCTCCCAAGGATGTCCCAAGCATGCTTATTGGTTTAAGTCTGTAAGTGGGGCATACCATTCCATTTGAGTTCTTTGGATGGCTCTGAAGTGCAGCATTGACAACATGTGCATGCGGTCAACTGGTGTTATCTATATATTACTAAAACTCTCATCTTGTATGTATGTATGTATGTTCCCGAAATACAGCCAAAACTGTTCACAATAGCGCAAACATTTTAGGGCCACCTTAAACACCATTCTTCTGTGGTGTGCAGTATCAAATTTCGTTAAAATCGGGCAAGGAAAAAAAATATATACATAAATTCCCGATTCAGTCAAGTACTTTTCCGGAGAATTTGATCAATGCAAACAACCTCGGTGGTATAGTTCGCCGGAACTGTCCTTTTTTTTTTTTCTTAAAATGATTTATTTTAAAATCTCAAACATTAAGTATAGACAAAAAACGATTTCTTTTGAAGCATAAAATAAACATCGCCATTTTGATCTGATACTTCCGTGTTCATTAATAAATAAAATTGTGTTTATAAGATGACACACAATAATTTCTTTGACTTTCTTTTCTCCATTTTTTTTTCACATTGATGCGCAATATCAAGTTTTGTTCAAATTGGGCAACGAAAAAATTATTTAAAAAAATCAATTCCCGATTCAGTCAAGTCCTCTTCGGGATTTTTTGATCAATGCTAACAACCTCCGCGGTATAGTTCGCTGGAACTATCTTTTAATATATATTTTTGTTTTTTGAAATGATTTTTTTATCAACAACTATCATAATGAGAACCTAACGGGTTCATGGGTCGTCTGGTCATTTATATAGATGGGGTTGTAACCAAGCTGTTCGTTCAGAGGGATGACGACAGGTATAATAATCTCCTCCCTTTTAACTTGATACCAGTCATGGCACCACTTAAAAAGATGAAAAGATAAGTTATTCGGCCAACTTGAATGCCAGCCGATATCATCAGGCTGCCTCCATCAGGGGCCGATTCTGCTGTCTCATGGTTGCTGAATATTTTCTGGGAACGGTTTATGAAAACAATACAACCAAGAAATGCTTTTAAAAGGCCAGTCTTAATTCGTTGCTTTCTGTGAGAATTTCTCTGGGGACTGTTTTAACAATAGTCCGAAAGCTCTTGGCAGACTTTGGATTTCAAGTTTGGAACAAGGAAAGTTACTGGAGATCTGTGCAGACCATTAAATGGTGATTCATAAGTAAGAATATATGTAATCTGCCACCATGAAAGGAGTCCGAAGTTGCGAGGAGTTATTAATTTATTTTGTTGTATTGGCAGAAATGCAATTCAAGGTCAGAAAACTTTTGTTTTTGTTTTTCGCATGATTTACGAGAGTGAGTGGTGAAAACTCCACCAATAAGTGACCTTGGAAATAATTCACATGTTCAGCATTCACGAGTCATTCATCGTTGCAAAGCTGACATCATCAGGCTTCCTGTTCATTCGGTTTCATGTATATTCATTGAGTTATTCTCCCAAATAACACTGCAGGAATACTGAAACAAAAAGGCTTTGTTAATCGGGATTACATCAACATTCCAGAATAGGTGTCCATTGCTTTCACTGCCTTGTGAGGGTTATGACATATTTACCTTGTCAAAAAAACTTGCAATTTTTCGCCATTAATGGTATCGAAGTGAACTGCAGTAAGTGTTGTTCGACTGAGCAGACATGAGGACAACTTCTGTAATGGCCAATGGTACAGTCTGTACTCTGAACAAGATGATAAGGTGTAATCTCCATTTCAGTTCAACAGAGAAGGAATGAGATGGGTTTATTGCTGATCACTTGGTTGAATTTTAATACAAATGAGTAATATTCTTCAAGTAAATGGGTTGTGTCTGTCTCTCTGTCTGTCTTGTTTCCTATCTCCTCTCTTACCGCTTCGTGCATCATCACCAAACCGGAGAAATAACTTGCAGTGTCTTACAATTATGCGACAACTATTCTTATTTTGCTTTATTCTTTTTATCTTTTTTTAAACTTCCATTTACTTTGTTTGAGTTTAATTTTTTCTTAATTAAAAAATACATTATTCTGCTTGCGTATCAAAATTTATTCACAACTCCTGCATCGATTCCATTCAGCACTGTCTAAAGTAGACTTTTAACAAAACATTTGACATGCTGGATGACATCATGGTTTTACAGTGAGCAGAGCTTCAACCAGGAATTGGAATGTAAGTTGGAAGTTTGAGTCACTCCATCCCCACCTCCAAGGTCAGGTCAGGTATGGGAGCATGCGCTAGAGCAGCGCGATACTGTGTTCACTTTCCGCCGGGACTCCAGGGGCCTCTGTCTGTCCATTCCCCAGGCCAGACCCAGACGTTTATTGACCTCTGGCTCACAGCCAGCAGAGACGTGAATATCATTGCCAAGATAAGTGAATCTCCGTGACCTCAACATCCTCACCACAAACAGGTGCAGACAAGACAGCAGCGTCCAAGATGTCATTGAAAGCATGGATATTAGTGTTGACCCAGGAAAGCCATAATCCCAGTGGCTCCGACTCCTCATTCAGCACCTCGAGGGCCCCGAAAAGGATATCCAGAGTCTCCACAAAGATGACAGCATCATCTGCGAAATCAAGGTGAGAGATCTTGACATTCCCAAATGATGCAACACAGCTTGATCTGTCTGACATCCTCCACAGAATCCAGTCCATACAAGTGCTGAAAAGTGTGGGGGCCAGTACACACCCCTGAAAAACTCCAGTAACAACTGGAAATAAGTCCGAGATGGTACCAGCACATCTCACAGCACTCTCAGTACCAGAGTACAGTTCAGACATCAAATTGATCAGTTTTGTTGGCACCCCACGAAGACCAGGAATCCTCCAGAGGGCATCCCGATTCACTGAATCCCTCTTACGGTATGACAGACCTGAGCCTCGTCCTGGTGGAGGTGTTGCTCTCTTCATCAAAGACTCTATTCCTCACTCTCCCTGCACTGCTCTCACTCCCCCACACCCCCAGGAATACCTCTGGCTTCGGCTTCCCCTCCACTCCCACCTCATGTTTATATGTGTACTGTACCGTCCACCGAACAGTGATGACTCCATCTACACCTCACTCTCCGAAAACATGGACCATCTTCTATCTTCTCATCCAAACTCTCTCTTCCTCTTATGTGGCGACTTCAATTGTCATCACGCCAGTTGGCTAGGTGTGGGTACCTCTCTCACCTGCCATGGGACGTCAGCAAAAGCTTTCTGTGACTCATTGGGACTGACTCAATCGGTCAACTTCCCGACCCGGATCTCAACCAATGGTACTCCATCTCTTCTGGATCTGATTTTGACAAATTTCCCTGACAATATCTGCTGCTCTTCCTTCGCTCCAATTGGTTCTTCTGACCACGTCCTTGTTAAAGTGGACATCTCTCTGGCTGTCATCAGAGAACCACCTCACCGCCGTCGAGTCTGGCATTTCACTCAAGCCGACTGGCAGGGTCTCCGAGCAGCCATCAAACTTACAGACTGGTCTCCTATCACTACTTTCTCAAACATCAACTCATCCTGGGAATTCTTTCAAAGAAACTTGCTCTCCCTCATGCACAGATTTATCCCCTCTCGTGTTCAGTTGTCTTACCCTTCCTCCCGCCCTTGGTTTACTGAAGCTTGTGGCGAGGCAGTTGTCCTGAAACAACTTGCCTTTGCCTCATGGAAAGCAAACCCAACTGAGAGCAATCTCAGTTCTTTCCACAAAGCTCGGAACAAGTGTGTATCTACCCTCAGGAGAGCCAGAAAACAACATCTTTCTCATCTCAAGTCTGAACTCTCAGACCTCTCTCCCTCCTCAAAATCCTGGTGGCGTTTAATCAAATCTGTTTCTGGTGTATGTTCCCCCTCCATCCCCTCCCTTACCTCAAATGGCCGCACTGCTGATTCCACACGTGATAAAGCTGAATGTCTAAACTCGGTGTTTGCAGCTAAATCTTGTGTCCCAAACCCATCACTATCTCTACCCACTTTACCCAGTCGCACCCAACTGTCCCTGGACTCTGTATCCTTTTCTCCTGACAAGGTGGAGAGCTTGCTTTCAAACCTCGAGTCAGATTCTGCAACCGGTCCAGACGGCATCAGCCCACGTGTCCTCAAAGCCTGCTCTTCTGCTCTTGCTCACCCTCTCTCTGTTCTATTCCCCCTCTCATTTTCCCAAGGTCATCTGCCATCTGCTTGGAAATCTGCTAACATCACTGCCCTGCATAAAAAAGGTGCAAAAACAGATCCCTGTAACTACAGACCAATCAGCCTTCTCCCAATCATCAGCAAGGTTATGGAATCCATCATTGCTTCAGACATGAAATCCTTCCTCTTCTCCAATGGCTTGATTTCCAATCATCAATTTGGTTTCAGACCAGGTCACTCTACCCTGGATATGCTGCTACTGCTCTCCCATCAATGGATGGAGGTCCTCAATGCCAGACAGGAAATCCGAGCCGTATCCCTGGACATATCACGTGCTTTTGACACAGTCTGGCACCCTGCCCTACTCACCAAACTCTCTTCCCATGGTATTCAAGGCCATCTCCACTCATGGCTCGCAGACTTCCTCTCCTGTCGCAGTCAACGTGTGGCCCTAAATGGAGTTCTTTCATCCCCTCTTCCTGTGCAGGCTGGAGTTCCTCAAGGTAGCGTTCTGGGCCCTGTTCTTTTTCTGGTTTTCATCAATGATCTCTCGGACTCTCTGGAAAATCCTCTATTTCTCTTTGCCGATGACTCCACCCTCTGCCGTACCATCTGTCATCCCTCAGACCGGCAAGCAGCAGCTTCTTCGCTCACTGCAGATCTGGATAAAATCACAAACTGGTCCAACACGTGGAACATGTCTTTCAATCCACACAAATCTCACACTCTCACTATGTCTCTTCGAAAGGACCGTTTACAAAACCCCCCATCCACTTTCTCAACAATCCTCTGGAAGAAGTCTTTTCTTTCAAGCTTCTGGGTCTCACTATCTGCCATGACCTTTCCTGGGAAAGTCACATTTCCAACCTTGCCTCAAAAGCCAGTCGCCGACTGAGAATCCTCCGTCGTGCAAAGTCCTTCCTCGGCCCTCTTGAGCTCCTGACCACTTACAAAGCTTTTGTCCGTAGCCTGATGGAGTACTGCTCTCCCCTCTGGGCTGGTGCTCCTGCCTCCCACCTTTCTCGACTTCACGCTGTCGAAACCAGGGCTTTTAAGATCATTGGCATCTCCCGCAATGAAGCTGAGTCTTTGGGCCTCTCACTCAATCACCGCAGGTTGGTCGGTGGTCTTTCTGTCTTCTACCGACTCCTCTCCAGCCTTGCCCCCCCTGCTCTCTCTGCGATTTGTCCCAACCACATTTCCACAGGGCGCTCAAGGTCCGCCAACAACCCCCTTCTGGTAAAACTACCAAAATCACGAATCACTGCTCATCTTCACTCTTTCATTCCTCTTTTTCCCGCCTTTGGAATAAACTTCCTCACTCTATTCTTTCCCATTCTTCCCTCCAGGCTTTCAAAACAGCTGTTCACCACCACCTCTTATCTTCCCCCATCCAAATCCTCGAGCTTTTCTACCCCCGATAAGCCACCCAAGACCAGTTCCTTCAATTCTCCTGCTTTCCTTCCTGAAAGTCCCTGTAATGTCCATCTTCTCCTCGCCATGTTCCCCGTCCCATCCCCATCCCTCTCCCTTCCACAGTTCACCTGTGTCTGTTCCCCAATGTTTTGTCCCTTCCACTCCCACCCCTCTTGTCTCATGCCTCCTTGCTGTGAGTTGTGTGTTAGCTCTCATTCGAGCCTCGACCAAGGTATACAAAAAAAAAATAAAAAAAAAATAAAAAAAAAATAAAAAAAAATCCTGATTCGCTTTGTAGAGATCAACGTAGGCCACAAGCAGCCCCTGCCGAAACTCTCATCTGCTTTCGGTGAGGACCCGAAGGGCAAGGATACGGTAAACCGTTGACCTCTTTGGTGTAAAGCCTGACGATGCTGGTGTTCAAGCAGATGGTGGTGAACCCTTTCAAGAATTATCCAAGCAACGACCTTGCCCGGCACTGAGAGCAGCATCAGTCCTTGGTAGTTGTTACATTCCTGACGACCACCCTTCCCTTTCAGAAGAGTGACAATAAGGCCCCTCTTCCAGGCAGTTGGGATGATGCCTGAGCTCCCGGGAGAGCACAGAACTGCATGTAATGGCATGAGTACAGCATTTCCACCAGCTTTGAGAAGTTCAGCGTGGATGCCCCAGATCCAAAGAGCTTTACCCTCATTTCACCCAGTTCACCACAGCCTGTTTCCACAAACAAAGCTGGATCACAGTTGATTGGAGGGATAGTAACACCCCTGACATCCAACTCAACAGCTGGTGGATCAGACTGGTACAGCCGCTCAAAGTAACCGGCCCAGCAGACCTTCACTTCTCACTCCTCTGTCAAGAGCCCACCACCTTCCGCTCTAACTGCGGTACACTGAAGTATGGGCTTGGAGGAACGCAATGTGCGAATTACCCTGTCAGCAGGACGAAAATCACTTGACCACAGGTGATGCTCAACCCCCTCACAGATTCCTCGCACATAGGCCTCCTTGTCCACAATCAGCACAAGTACAGTTTTCTGCCTCAACTTCCTGAACAGCTCAGCTCTGCCATTAAGCCTGGTCCTGCGACTCTGGTCAATGATATCCAGTGTCTCTTGCGAGACAAAATTCTTCTTCACCCTCCGGTGAGTTCCAAGACATCGACTGGCCAACATCAAGGATGGTGGTCTTGAAAGCACTCTATAACTTTTCAGGATTCTCCAAAGCACCAAGACCTCCCCAAATCCCCACTCAGCCTGTTCACAAACTCCTCAGCTACCCTCTCATCCTTGAGTTTGCCAACATCCAGCCAAGGCTGGGATGGTACCATTCTCCCTGATTAAAGCTACAACTTCAGAGCTGCTGCCACAAGCCTGTGGTTGGTATTGAGGACCTGAGCATTCCAGTGGACCCTGCAGCTCTGAATCATCCTTCAGTGACCATTAACATGCACATGGTCAATCTCCTTTGACACACCATCATATTCTGGTTCACATTTTCAGACCCATGGAGACCAACACATGTCTCATAACCATCCCTTTTAGTTCCAGTCGATGCATTGAAATCCCCCAAAACCAGAAGTGTATCTCACTTGGGGTACTGATCAACCACAGACTCAAGCATGGCATAGAATACATTCTTCATGGTGAGATTACTCCCCTCAGTCAGAGCGTATATAGAGATCACAGAAACAACACCAAAGGAGTGACGAATCCTTCATCTCATAATATGCTCATTGACCGGTGTTACCTCAATCATCATTGGAGTCAGCTAATTGGACACAGCTACAGCAACTCCTTGGGCATGGTAACCATCAGAATGACCAGACCAATAGTAGATGCAACCACCCGCCATTATCTCACCACTATCCGGTCTCCAAATCTCAGAGAGTGCTGCAATACCGACATTCAAACACTTGAGCTCAGATAACAGACAGGTGATCATCCTCCCTTAGGGATCGGACATTCCAGGCACCCACCTGAAGAGACCGCCTCAGGTTAACCCAAGGAGACGCCATCTGGTAGACGACACCTCAGCACCACCCCGACATACACTATTGCAATCTGACCCGGGAAGGTTACCCTTTGGTTTTCCTCCTGTCATCAAAGAGTGGCGTTCCCAAAGCCTTTGCCCCAGTCCCATCATCCAGTGAGCTTCCCTGCGAAGGGCAGCTGCACAGGAGGTACTCCCATGGAGTGGGTTGTAATTTCCTCCACCGACCTCCCAATTATCCCGAAACCAGAACTTCAAGTATGTCTTGCATCCTCAACGTAAGGCTGCTACAGTTATTATTTTCTTCCTTACAAAATAAATTTATGTCAACTCCAACCATCATGAGAATTATGTTATTTCAGGTGTGGACTGACAGTGTTCTGGGACCTTGGGCAAAAGGGGTCTTTCGGCCCCTCATCAAATTTTTGAATGAGACTTAGTGTGAAATAAATGTTTGCTAAAAGATTTATGCATAAATAAGCAGAATAATAATGAGACCGTGAATTAAAAATAAATGCACCGTAATTTACGAACCAGAAACTGGTGCACCACGTGTTGCCTTGTGTTATTATTTCTGTTATTATTTCACCACGTGTTATTATTTCACCACGTGTTAACACCACGTGTTATTATTTCTCCCTTGTGATTTACCTGAACATTTTTTCCCAGAAAAAGAAGTGGTCTCAAATAAAGATAACGGGACGTTCGGACCGACCGAGTCATTTTGTACCCTCGTCTATTGAACAGCGGTATTTCTCTATAATGTTAACAAAAAATGTTTGTGAAGATTGTGAGTAATTTTTTTGGGAAAAAGATACAAACCCAGATTTTTTTTAATGCACTTTTATAGTTAATAACCATTTTCTGTAAAGCTTGAATCTGTAGCTTTAACAGTGGTAAATGTTGGTTGTTTAAAGCAGGTAAAATATTGTTACAGATTCGCGCCCGCCGGCGTGCTGACGGCCACGTAACTCGAATCGCGGCACGTCGCCCACCGGACGGACAATCCAGTCGTGACCCTCTCGGACTAACGCCGGGAACCAGTCACGGGTGGACCTTTCGGTCTCACCGCGATCGAGCCAATCAGCCCCCGTGTGGGATAGGGTTGCTCGCCAAATTCGACCTACCTAAGTACCCACACGGAGGGTAGACCGGGCGATCGCACCTCGCCGCAGGTCGACTTCGGACACGGGCCACTTAAGCGACCCGTTCCGTACTATCGGGATAACCGAGCGGTGTTATCGTCGGCCTCGACGGTTCGATTAATTATCGGGTGTATTCAGCCCACTACCAACCCTTTACGTGAAGCAAGATGAGGATTCAATGAAGGAAATGACGAAGCGAAGCGGGAAACAATTCAACACAAAGCACATTTATTCGCGACGAACGGAAAGCACACATATTCAATTCCACCAAAAGCACATAGAAAAGAAGAGAAACACAATGCAATTTTTACACAAAAAGCAAATGCGACAATGCAGATCTAATACCGATTACGCGAGCACACGGCAACACTTATGCAATTTTACTTCACAGACGGCGCCGACAACACACATTCCCAAAACAAAAGAAAAGAGAACCCTCAAGGATGAGGCGGGCCTGAGGCCGAGACCGGGTCGGGCCTACCCGTCTGGTGATGAGACGCGGAGCGGCGATGGTGCCTCAACTCCGCGGGCCTCGCGGACAGTGTCTGGTAGGGGGTGGGAAAGGGGCCCCCTTGGTCGCACTATCTCAGCGCGGGGGGAAACAGGAGGGGGTTGCTGATGCTCGGGGGAAAGGAGGATTTCCACTCTGCCTCGAGTCCCGCGACGAGCGTCTCCACCTCGGCCAGGTCGCGCCGTCGGCCTCCCTGGTGTGCAGCTCCCTGCACGACGCGAGCACCCCCTCGTCTGCCCTCGCCGCCTCTCCACAGCTCCATCCCCTCCGTTCCGACTCCAACGCACACGACGACGACGACCAACAACCACGACTTCTTCTTCTTCCCAACTCCACCGCCCGCGAAGTCTTAACTCTTATCCACTTGACTGACGAGCGCGGTCGCTTATATCAGCCCCGTGGCTTCGCTCTCTCATCTTTGACCCCCTCCCTTCGACCTTTCACCTCGCTCCCCATTGGCCCGAGAAAAAGTGGGCGTGAATGCTTTTTGATCCATAAATTTGCATATATCGATCGCCCTCCAACGCCCTGGGGGCGGGGCCAAATTGCCCCTCGCTCACCGATTGGACGGAACAAAAGTGGGCGTGTGTCGTTTTTGATCCGTTTTTGAAGTGGAAAATCCGTGGTTTTGTACACGCTGTTCGGCGCGCGCCCTGCACGAGTCCAACACCGGTACCCACAAGCGGCGCAAGAACGGTGGCGATGCGACGGTTGCGAGGTGTGACGTGAGGCGGCGCCGCGGTGGGTGGTTGATGTTGTGGTTGGTGGTGGTAATCATGGAGGTTGGTCCAAAATAAAGACAGTAAAAGAAAAACGGCTATCCTGAAGAGTCGCAGCACGCATAAATGACATGTATTCCCACTAGACAACGGGTTTGGGCCTAACTACACATATACTTACCGAGATACCTCACCTAAGGGACCTGAATGGTGGTTTGCGAATTTGGTAACCACAACAATATGTTTAACAGCAATAAATGGCTGCTGCATTTCTTTTTCGAGAAGTGATCAAAATCGGCTTTCAACCATCAACAATTAATACACGATGTTTAAATATACATTCTAAATTCGCCTTTCTCTCCAATTTCTGGAAACATAAATATTTTTTTATTATATATATATATTTTTTGGAGCATGGGCCCCTTGATGATCTGAGCCCTCGGTAAATGCCCGAATGCCCGACTGCTCAGTCCGCCCCTGTGTTATCTTAATTCATTCCATTCATTGCTGGATTATTGGTGTTTTACTTTGACCCTCTGCCTGTCAAATGCCATCATCTGGCCTTGGCAGGTATTCAACTACTTCATAACAAAATGACAATTTTAGCTTATAATAAAGCCTGGTGTTGGCTTAGTGGTTAGGGTGGTGGCTTGGGATCCTAGGGTCCTGAGTTCAAGCCATGTTGGCCGCTGAATTAAAATACACCAGGAGGTTGACTCAGCCTGTCATCTTTCCGAGGTCGGCAAAATGAGCACCAGTGTACTGGTAAGGGGGACACTGCATCAGGGGCATAGCCGTGTCCCAACCAATGATGCAACCAGCAGCCACAGGCTGTACCCGATAGAGAGAGAGAGAGCTTATAATAATAATAATAATAAAAATGGTTAGATATTGGAATATATATATACACATTTTTTTTAAACAACAAAATATCCACACCCAAGTAATTGTGCCTTGACAGTCTAATTAGCATAATTGGTACAAGCTTTTCCAATTACTTAGAATCTTTCATCAAGGTACCATAACCAAGTGTGCAAAATCTTTATAGAGATATCTGCATTATAAATGTCTTTTGGTAATGTGTACGTGAAAAATATGGAGCAAAAGCATCATCATCCTTAATAGTCATATTGATACTGGGCGAATGTGGACCCACAGTGCCAAAGCCATGTGCTTCACAAATGGCCAAAATCAAAGGGAATCATGCCTGAATGGTAAGCATGGTTCCCCCAATTAGCAATGGACCATCGTAGGCTGTGTGGAGGTTTAAAAGCCACACACGGGATTCAAACACGTCCAAAACCATTCTGCTACCACACTGTCCTCACCTTGCCTGGTTGCCTTGCCTGACTTAGAGTGGACACGCACGAATTACACCTTCCTATCTCTTACCAATGTCAACTGCGCCACCCTTCATGGCATACATATGAACAGGGCAACTTCACACTTACAGGTCCCTGGTTACAAAAAAATGTTCTAACCTACACAAACATGCTAACTTAACATCTGAGCTAACCTATACCCTCTCCAACATTACAAGACTCAATTTCAAGAATGATGTTTCTGACAATTCCAAACATTTGTGCATACAACTCCATAATTGCAGTGGGTTATCATCATATATATATATATATATATATATATTTAGTCTCATTTTCAAGTTTATTTCCTGCAGATTTTGTAAATGGTAATATTTTTGAAATTGTTGTGATATAAATTTTGTAATTCTGCTTAGTTTAAGATATTCTCGCGGTTATCACATGTGTGGAAATTGAATAAATCCACGAACGCTGATGTCTCCGGGCGTTTGTAAGCATTGCAATATATCGAGTGATTTGTAGTTGTGATGAACAGGCATTCGATAACATGAGTGAGGAAAGTGAAAAATATAACTTTATTGTTAAGAAATCGTCGCAGCCTTTTCCAAGTCAGGGCATGATTGAGCAGGCCAAAAAACATGGCGGCTTCAGATCCCAGCGAGGTAACTCAAGATATGCTTTAAGACCCCAATGGAGAGCAGTGGCCGAGGGTGGTGCATGATAAAGGATATAATTAAATAAGGCCATTAATTAACTTCAAAAGTGGTGTTTATATTAACCCAAACACCCAATTCTCACTCATGTACTTCCTTGGAGTTTTCTTTGTATGCTTGCAAAGTTTCAGACTGCTAGATTTCATGGTTTTGGAGTTATTGAGGAGACACACATACACACACATGCACATTGACATTTATTAGTATAGACCATCAGACGTATCTGGCATTGCCCATTTCTATTCTAATCCGATTGGCATGTTGAAGAAATCAAATTTTGTTCTTTCTATTTTGTTATGGGGGCCTAAAGCACTTCCCTCCACCCATGAACGAATGGTGTTGGCAATAATTTTATACATAGCTACCTTTCACAGAGCTGCAAAGGCTTAGATGCTATAGAGTGATAAAAAAAAGAATCTTTAAAATAATATTTTTTTGCATAAAACTCTCCCTGCACTCACTGACAGACTTCTGAGAGTTTGATGAAGATCCGTTTGCCCATCTCTGAGAAAATGTTGACACAGACAGACAGACACATCTCTGTTATTGTATAGATGTTGCTCGTGAAGATAAAGCATTTTAAAGTACAAATTCAGTTCGAATTTGCATGGAACTTCTTCTTTAATGTCCACAATTATGCCCACATTCTTGTGGGGTTGGCCCAGAGAGATTTTTGGCCGAAGTCTTTCACGAACCTCCTGGACAGGCCTGGCACTCGTCTTTGTAGTTAGGGCAGGAATTTGGAATTTGGCCATGGTAGCTTCTTAGATCGCCTACTCTTCGTGAAAGACACTATGGGATCTTTAATGTCCATCAACTAATGCCGGCACATCGGACACCCAGTTTAACCTCCATCCGAGGGACAGCACATGCATTGATGAATCACCCTGCCTGTGAAAAACCAAAATGACAGTTTAATGCTGGGCCGAGATTCGAACTTACTTGCTTTATGCTCAGAATTTAAAAGGAAAGAACATGGACAACCTCCATTGATTGGCATTCATTGGGAGGACGAAATAAATAGTTCCAATGTCATAAATATGGCGTCGCTCTGAGTGAAGTTCAGCAGTTGTGTTTATCTGAAGTTATGTCCAGTGTTATCTCATGTATGTTTGTAGATTTGTGTTGCAGCTCCTAAATGATCCTCAGATCCAGTGAAAAAATAAAAACTTGAGTTAATGGAACACCTTAGCCAGCCCAGATTTGAGAAAAAAGATGTGGGAAGGGTATTTTCAATTATTGCATTGCGTTTCCAAGAACGATCGAAATTTCCCACGAGCCACAATTTTATCTGAGTCTTGATATTCCCCAATGTTGAGAGTGTGAGCTGCAAATTTCATTGGTCAAGACGGCATATCATGGAATAATATTTTTTCCAAGTACTGCTAAGCTGGGGGTTTTTTTGAAGTGCTAACAAAGCGATTTGTGTTCTACAATGTTCATGTATATCATTCAATTTAAATAAAATAAACGCTTTTAAGACTGTTTCAAATATATTTTTAAGTTTTCCACCATTGATGTCTGAATCAAATAAATTGAACACATCAAGGCACAGCCAAGTGAGCCTTATTAAACATAAAAAAATCCGTCATTTACATCATCTTATTTAACACATCAAATTCGTTTTTCTGCCTGTTGTTCGTCTTTCATGATGCCCTTAAAAACAGTAAGTTTCCTGTTTGGAATGATTTTCAATTTTGTTTGATTGCTATACAGGCAGACAGAGTAAAAAAAAAATATTACACTACTTCTTTTTGTGCATGCTCACTCAGGATGAGATTCCTTACAATTCACCAAATTCAGTCGAAGTACTGCTGAAATGCAGGTTCGTTTTTTTGAGTCATGTTTCGATTTGTAATCTACAGTGTTCAAAATGTAACATTCAATTGAAATTGAGGAGTTCCTCAGTCATAGACTGGCGTCCGAAGACAGACAGATGGACAGGGTTTGCTTCACTCCATTTTGCACCGCACATAGGGTAATAAAAATGCCACTTTCCACTCAAAATTTTGATTATGAAGATGTTCAATGAAGGCAAAAAGAAAATCCCACAGCTGACTTCATAATCCCCCAGTGGCTTATATAAATGGATTGAAAAACATTTTTGTAAACTTTATAACTTTAAAGTTTTTTTTCAAGATTTCATTCATTTATTTTGCATGTGCATGTGTGGAATTATTTTCTAATTTCCTGCTCTCTCTTCCTTTAAATTACAAGATGATACATGAAAATAATAAAGGTATAGTTTCCACAAAGCTTATCTTTTTCTTTGTGAATGTAAATGGAGTAAATAAATGTGGACCACATCCTGGTTCCATTCTCTTGCAAATATCTGTACCAAAGGGTAGTGTGAACTCATGCTTGAAAAACCATACCTTCAAAGTTTGTGAAGTAAGGTAGACGTGTAAAAACGTTCGGTGTTTGATCCACATTGAAAGAAGCTCAACAAAGTTCAAACTGCATCTCCTTCATTCTGGAAAATCTTTTGTGGACCAAATTGTCAAACAAGAAAAAGAGCAATCAGAGATTGCAGGCCCTTGCCAGGACTTTTGCGTGGTGTTTTTGTGGTGTTTGTGTACTGGTGTGTTATGTAATTAATGAGAGACATAATTAGAACTGCCACTTTATAACTGCTGGCAATGATGACCAGGTACCAAGACGTCCCGCTTTGATGCAACCCTGCTTTGATCGGACACCTCACCCTGACCCATGACATATTTTTATTCAATTGAATTTAGAATGGGATGAAAATAAATTCAATTCAAATCAAATGGAAGACAAAATAGTTACAGTCCTGCATTGGAGTCATCAGAATGAACCCAAACAAGCAAACAGCAATGATGGAGTCATCAGGAGGAACCTGGATAGTATTCATATTTCAGCTGCTACTCCTCTACCCTCAAACACATCCAGGCACAGCCAAGAGAGCCTCATTCAAAAGAAAAGAAAAAAAAGAACCCAGATCAAAAAAATAAATAATTCTGGCTGCCAGACCATGTGTCCGATTAAGATTGAAATTTTAAAAATATATTCCCCATCATTACTAGATTATAATTGTGAAGTTTCATTGATTAAGCAGTTCAAGAGAAATAATTTTTAAAATATTATTGCTCAATCCAATATGGCTGCCAGACCACATGACATCTATTATTTGTGAATACGCTGCGATACCCAAGGATTGGGAAACATTTGTGTAAAGTTTTGCCTCGATATGTTCATCCATCTCAGAGAAGACTTTTGGAGGTTTTTATATATATATATATATATATATATATATATATATATATATATATATATATATATATATATATATATATATATATATATATATTTTTTTTTTTTTTTTAATTATTTTTGGGACTTCTGGTTCTGGGTTGAGAGCGTTGGCAGGTCTCCTTCAGGGCTCTCTGCTGACTATCTGAAAGTTAAGTTTCCAGTCGTTATCTCTCCCGTTTTAACTGTTTATTTTTTTACCTGCATGTTACTGTATGTTCCTCGTTCGGTTTTGTTTCAAAAATCGTGCTATTTTGTGAGTTTTCGTTGACCTTTTCTTACCAAGTGCTTGAGGCCTACCCATCGTTCCCCTCGGCATAAGATCATGTTTATTTGTATTTTCTCCCCATTACCTTCAATTTCTATCTTCCCCACTTTCCCAACATCCCCCATCCCTCCCAAATAAACACTATTTCTTGTCTTAAATCCCCCAAAAATAAAAAAATACCTTTCTCCTTGCACACTCACAAGTCTCGATTCTTCTTCCTCTTCCTCCTCTTCTTCTTCTTCCTCCTGCTGGCACATCATCTTTATTCTCCTGAGCTGACCCTTTCTCGCCATTACCTGAATGATTTCTTCTGATCTACAACCTTCCATTCCCGAATCTTACCTGTTCTTCAAAAATACATCAAAAAATAATAATCTTCCTTGCATCCTTTCGATCTCCACAACTCCTGAAACCACATGTCTCTCTCTACTCTTCCTGGCACTTTTCATCGACCCAGCAGCTTCACACTGTGTTTACCGTCCAAATTCACCACACACTTCCATGATTTTACTTCAACCTTCCCTTTTCCAAATGTTACGCAATCCTTATTTAAAATAAATAATTTCACTTTTGACGATACACCTCCCAGAGCCAAGTGCTTCTCCCATAACCACGTGATCTGTTTTGACCCCCTGCGTTTATCGATCCAATGACACCATTCACCTCACAATTTTTTCTACAACATTACCATGACCTAATCTGATGAAAACTCTCTCAAACAATAATAATAATAATAATAATAATAATAATAATAATAATAATAAAAACGATCTCTTATAATGCTTCATCTTCCTCTTTCACACATGTGGTAATCTTTACTGTATCATAATGCACTACTCTCAGGCCCGTCGCTAGAGGGGCATTTTGGTGCAATGCCCCCCATGACGCATCTGGTGCCCCCCCCCCGCACTTGTACCCCACCCATTTATGCCGTGTTGCACCCTATGAATAACTTAGTGTTTAAGGACAAGCACCCACTGTGAACTCCTTGCAACGTTGCTGTTTAAGAGTTCACCTCTGTGAACTAAACCCCTTATTCCAGATGTTCAACATGGTGAATAATAAGGCCTTCTTGGACAAACTGTTCTTTCATAATATCCTTCTTTGAATAACAGTCAAGAGATAAGTGTGCGCTTGCCAGCGCATCTCCAAAAGCAATTGGCAAGAAAATACAGTTCAAGGCCACAAAATAAAAGATAATAACGCAAGCACCAACGCCAGCAGCCAAGACGACAGACAGCCGCAAGACCTCGTGTCGAATGTAGTTGCTGTGGGTGGTTATATATATATATATATATATATATATATATATATATATATATATATATATATATATATATATATATATATATATATATATATATATATATATATATATATATATATATATATATATATATATATATATATATATATATATATATATATATATATCGTGGATCATAGGAATAGCCAATCAGCGTCTTCGATATGGAGGCCCTATTAAGCAGGTTACCTGATTGGTTGTAAGTTAGGTATAAATGTAATATAGTCATAATATGATAATATGAAGAAGGAAAAGACGTAAATTTACATAATTTAAAATGAAGTGCACCGCGTGACCTTCACAACCCTCCATCTTTCAAAAGTGGTTTTCCAATAAAAATTAAAAATATGTGTGTTTGCAATCGTGCTTTCATTTGAAATTATACAGATAAAACCTGTTTTTGGTGCATGCATCATTTAATAAATAAAACCGTCAACCGTCAAATCTGGCGAGTCGTGAGATTAGTGACACGAGTCACGAGGGACGAGTCACGGAGAGCGCAAGCTCGCAGCAGTAGAAAAAGACATGGATATACGAAAATGGCTAAGAAAAGGAAAAAATGCAACCGACGAAAATAAAGAAGATGATGAAAGACATGTTGTGGGAGGAGTTGGAGGAGGAGGAGGAGGAGGAGGAGACGATCATGTCGATGAAATACCGACAGATGATGGCCAATATTAAAGAAATTTTATAATTGTGCCCCCCCATCCAGTTCATATGTCCCCCTTAACACTAAGCCCTGGCGACAGGCCTGACTACTCTTCTACTATTTAAACAGACTGCTATCAATTCGACCTCTCCTTCATACCTTGCCTCAAAAATTCAACTGTTCCAGTGCTTCTTCTCTCCATTCTCTGGATTCGCCTTTATTGCATCCCTCAGGAAACGTGTTTAATTGCATCACTGACCTAAAACTTAAAAAACCCAGTTTGCTATGAATGTTCGCTTTCCATCAACCATTTTTTTTCCCCAATTTCAGTGCCAACTCACCCCTCACTCTCAAAGCAACCATCACACTCTTCTCCCTCCAAGCCTCCCTCTCACCTCTCTCAAAAACTCCCCCCTCACCTTTCTCCCACCATTCACCCCCCCTCACTCGTCCTTCTCAAAGTTGCCCCCCTCTCATCCACAAAGCTCCCTCCTTCCACTGCCCTCTCACCTCCATCTCTTAACTCCACCTCCTCAAATCCTCAACTGCCTTCTTCCCCCTCTCTTGTCTCCCCCTCTCCCCCAGCACCACAGAGCCTTTTCTCCTCTTCATCCGCCCCCCCCCCATAGCTATTCTGCAATCCCCCACACACTTTCAACAACCCTCATTACATCCCCCCGTCGTCCCTTGTCCTACCCTCCCCCTCCCCTCCCACCCCCTGCACCAAAAGCCTCCTCCCCTTCCTCTTCATTAACAGTGTGGACCTCAAATATCCGGGGCCTTCGCTCAAACTTTTCAGATCTTTCCATACAGGTTGCCACAGACAAACCAGACATGATCTGCCTAACAGAAAATTTCCTCGCCCAAGACGTATCTGACTTCCAAGTATCTCTCCCTGGTTACTCCCTCCTCCGGTTTGACAGACCTGAGCCTCGTCCTGGTGGAGGAGTTGCTCTCTTCATCAAAAACTATATTCCTCACTCTCCATGCACTGTCCTCACTCCCCCACACCCGCAGGAATACCTCTGGCTATGGCTTCCCTCCACTCCCACCTCATGTTTATATGTGTACTGCACCGTCCACCAAACAGTGATGACTCCATCGACACCTCACTATCCAAAAATATGGACCAACTTCTATCTTCTCATCCAAACTCTCTCTTCCTCATATGTGGTGACTTCGATTGTCATCATGCCAGTTGGCTAGGTGTGGGTACCTCTCTCACCTTTCATGGCACCTCAGCAAAAGCTTTCTGCGACTCATTGGGACTGACTCAATCGGTAAAATTCCCGACCCAGATCTCAACCAATGGTACTCCATCTCTTCTGGATCTGATTTTGACAAATTTCCCTGAAAAAATCTGCTGCTTTTCCTCTGCTCCAATCGGTTCTTCTGACCACGTCCTTGTCAAAGTGGAAATCTCTCTGGCTATTATCAGAGAACCACCTCACTGCCGTCGAGTCTGGCATTTCACTCAAGCCGACTGGCATGGTCTCCAAGCAGCCATCAAACTTACAGACTGGTCTCCTACTGCTACTTTCTCCAACATCAACTCATCCTGGGGATTCTTTCAAATAGACTTGCTCTCCCTCATGCACAGATTTATTCCCTCTCGTCTTCAGTTGTCCTACCCTTCCTCCCGTCCTTGGTTCACTGAAGCTTGTGGTGAGGCAGTTGGCCTGAAACAACTTGCCTTTGTCTCATGGAAAGCAAACTCAACTGAGGGTAATCTCAGTTCCTTCCATAAAGCTCAGAACAAGTGTGTGTCTACCCTCAGGAGAGCCAGAAAACAACACCTTTCTCAGCTCAAGTCTGAGCTTTCAAACCTCTCTTCCTCCTCAAAATCCTGATGGCGTCTAATCAAATCTGTTTCTGGTATATGTTGCCCCTCCATCCACTCCTTTACCTCAAATGGCCGCACTGCTGATACCGCACGTGAAAACGCTGAATGCCTAAATTCGGTGTTTGCAGCTAAATCTTGTGTCCAAAACCCATCACTTTCTCTACCCACCTTACTCAGTCGCACCCAACTGTCCCTGGACATTGTGTCCTTTTCTCCTGACAAGGTGGAGAGCTTGCTGTCAAACCTCGACTCAGATTCTGCAACCAGTCCAGACGGCATCAGCCCACATGTCCTAAAAACCTGCTCTTCTGCTCTTGTTCACCCTCTCTCTCTCTCTGTTCTATTCACCCTCTCATTTGCTCAAGGTCATCTGCCATCTTCTTGGAAACCAGCAAACATCACTGCCCTGCATAAAAAAGGGGGAAAAACAGATCCCTGCAACTACAGACCAATCAGCCTTCTCCCAATCATCAGCAAGGTTATGAAATCAATCATCGCTTCAGACATTAAATCTTTCCTCTTCTCCAATGGCTTGATTTCTGATCATCAATGTGGTTTCAGACCAGGTCACTCTACCCTGGATATGCTGCTTCTGCTCTTCCAACAATGGATGGAGGTCCTCAATGCCAAACATGAAATCCGAGCCGTATCCCTGGACATATCACGTGCTTTTGACACAGTCTGACACTCTGCCCTGCTCATCAAACTCTCTTCCTATGGTATCCAAGGTCATCTCCACTCATGGCTCGCAGACTTGCTCTCCTGTCGCAGTCAACGTGTGGCCCTAAATGTTCTTTCATTCCTTCTTCCTGTCCAGGCTGGAGTTCCTCAAGGTAGTGTTCTGGGCCCTGTTCTTTTTCTGGTTTTCATCAATGATCTCTCTGACTCTCTAGAAAATCCCCTATTTCTCTTTGCCGACGACTCCACCCTCTGCCGTACCATCTGTCATCCCTCAGACTGGCAAGCAGCAGCTTCTTCGCTCACTGCAGATCTGGGTAAAATCACAAACTGGTCCAACACGTGGAACATGTCTTTCAATCCGGACAAATCTCACACTCTCATTATGTCTCTCAGAAAGGACCATTTAGAAACCCCCCCCCCCATCTACTTCCCCAACAATCCTCTGGAAGAACTCCTTTCTTTCAAGCTTCTGGGTCTCACTATCTGCCATGACCTTTCCTGGAAAGCCACATTTCAAACCTCGCCTCCAAAGCCAGTTGCCGACTGGAAATCCTCCGTCGTGCAAAGTCCTTCCTTCCTCAGCCCACCTGAGCTCCTGACCACTTACAAAGCTTTCGTCCACAGCCTGATGGAGTACTGCCGTCCCCTCTGGGCTGGTACTCCTGCCTCCCACCTTTCTCGGCTTCACGCTGTGGAAACCAAGGCATTTCAGATCATTGGCATCTCCCGCAATGAGGCTGAGTCTTCGGGACTCTCACTCTCTCACCGCAGGCTGGTCGGTGGTCTTTCTGTCTTCTACCGTCTACTCTCCAGCATCGTCCCCCCCCCTGCTGTGTCTGCGTTTTGTCCCCACCACATTTCCGCAGTGCGCTCAAGGTCCACCAATAACCCCCTTCTGGTAGAACTGCCAAAATCACAAATCACTGCTCACCTTCACTCTTTCATTCCTCTTTTTTCCCACCTTTGGAATAAACTCCCTCACTCTATTCAATCCCATTCTTCCCTCCAGGCCTTCAAAACAGCTGTTCACCACCACCTCTTATCATCCCCCATCCATATCCTCAATCTTTTCTACCCCCGATAATCCACCCAAGCCCACCTCCTTCAAATTCCCTGCTTTCCTTCCTGAAAGTCCTTGTAATGTCCATCTTCTATTCCCCATGTTCCCCACCCCAACCCTCTCCCTTCCACAGATCTCCTAATGTCTCTGTTCCCCACTGTTTTGTCCTTCCCACTCCCACCCCTCTTGTCTCATGCCCCCCTTGCTGTGCGTTGTGTGTTAGCTCTCACACGAGCCTCGACAATATACAAAAAAATAAAAGGCTGCTGAATCACTTGACTGATGACATCATCAAATTTTTTTTCTGTGGACCATTTTATCGCTCGGAGACCCTCAAAAATGTTCACACTGATCGGATGTATCGTTCTACATATGCAATTATGATGTCAGAACGAAGACACCTATGATGTCATCAAAAAAATCACACTTATTCCCCATGAGGAGTACTTGCCGTGTACCAAGTTTTATTTTTTTTTTCCTTTGTGCAGTTTCAGAGATACATAGGTCCAAAGTTTTTCATTTTTCCAACATGGCTGCCACACCACGTGACCTATGACATCATAATTATCAATACAACTTTCTACATGAGCAGTCGCGACTATGGTGAAAATTTCGTCTCAATCTGACAAGCGGTTGTGGAGAAAAACACGAAAGTACTGTGCAGAAAACAAACAAACAAGCAAAAACAAATGGACCCAAATGTAATACCCTCTCCTCTGGCAAGGGTAATAACATTGCAAATCACTAATGGTTTTGATGTGTAAATATTACAATTTCTGTCTTCAATTACTGATTGTAATGCTCATGAGAAATCTTTTTTAATCTACATTGTCTAGATGGATTGAGATTTTTAGATGATAAAAGACGACCCAAGAACCCGTAAGGTTCCCGTTGTGACAGCGGTTGAGGAAAAAAAATAATTTCAAGAAAAAAAAGATAGATCCAGCGAACTATACCGCTGAGGTTGTTTGCTTTGATCATATACTCCCGAAGAGTACTTGACTGAATTGGGAATTGATTTTTTAATAATTTTTTCGTTGCCCGATTTGAACGAAACTTGATACTGCACACTGCAGGCGAATGGTGAGTAAGTTGGCCATAAAATTTTTGCGCTTTCGTGTACCGTTTTGGCTGTATTTCGGGAACATACATACATATATATATATATATATATATATATATATATATATATATGTACATACAATATGAGAGTTTTAGTAATATACTAGACGACCCATGAACCCGTTGGGTTCCCGTTGTGACAGCGGTTAATAAAAAAACATCATTTCAAAAAAACAAAAAGCTCCAGCAAACTATACCGCTGAGGTTGTTTGAATTAATCAAATACTCCCGAAGAGTACTTGATTGAATCGGAAATTGATTTTTTAATAATTTTTTCGTTGCCCGATTTGAACGAAACTTGATACTGCACACTGCAGGCGAATGGTGAGTAAGTTGGCCATAAAATTTTTGCGCTTTCATGTACCGTTTTGGCTGTATTTCGGGAACATACATACATATATATATATATATATATATATATATATATATATATATATGTACATACAAGATGAGAGTTTTAGTAATATACTAGACGACCCATGAACCCGTTGGGTTCCCATTGTGACAGCGGTTAATCAAAAAACATCATTTCAAAAAAACAAAAAGCTCCAGCAAACTACACCGCTGAGGTTGTTTGAATTAATCAAATACTCCCAAAGAGTACTTGACGGAATTGGAAATTGATTTTTTAATAATTCTTTTCGTTGCCCGATTTGAATGAAACTTGATATTGCAGGTCAATGTGAAAAAAACCCGGAGAAAACAGTCAAAGAAATTATTGTGCGTAATCTTCTAAACACAATTTTATTTATTAATCAACATGGAAGTATCAGATCAAAATGGCGATGTTTATTTTATGCTTAAAAAATATCCTTTGTCTACACTAAATGTTTGAGATTTTTTAATAAATCATTTCAAGAAAAAAAAAAGATCGCTCCAGCGAACTATACCGCTGAGGTTGTTTGCATTGATCAAATTCTCCCGAAGAGTACTTGACTGAATCGGGAATTGGTTTTTAAATATTTTTTTTTTCATTGCCCGATTTGAATGAAACTTGATACTGCACACCGCAGGAGAATGGAAAAAGGTGGGTGAAAATTTTTGCGCTATCGTGTACCGTTTTGGCTGTATTTCGGGAACATACATACATACATACAAGATGAGAGTTTTAGTAATATATATATATATATATATATATATATATATATATATATATATATATATATATATATATATGTATTAGCCAAAGGACATTGGACATTATTAGTATTATTATTATTATTATGTTATTTTTATTTTATAAGGGTTCCCAGTCTTATGGACTGGGTAACCTATTGTTTTTCTTCTGTTTATTTTTACAGCACGGTGACATCGCGCTGTTATATATAATTGGCTATTCTGTACTGTGTCTTCTGTCACACTTATTGTTGGGTGTGATGTGGGCAGAGATTGCCGGGTGGATTGTGGGCGGAGATTGCCTGGTGGATTGTGGGCGGAGATTGCCTGGTGGATTGTGGGCGGAGATTGCCGGGTGGATTGTGGGCGGAGATTGCCGGGTGGATTGTGGGCGGAGATTGCCGGGTGGATTGTGGGCGGAGATTGCTGGGTGGATTGTGGGCGGAGATTGCCGGGTGGATTGTGGGCGGAGATTGCCGGGTGGATTGTGGGCGGAGATTGCCGGGTGGATTGTGGGCGGAGATTGCCGGGTGGATTGTGGGCGGAGATTGCCGGGTGGATTGTGGGCGGAGATTGCCGGGTGAATTGTGGGCGGGATTAATGCGGAAGAGCGACGTTTTTTGTGCTGAATCGTTTTCTGTGATGCCGGAAGTTGGTTTTCTGAGCAGGAAGTGATAATCTTCCTGTTCCGTTAGTTGTTGACGCGCAGCGTTGTAACTCTCGTTCGTCATTGTTTTTCACCAGAAGTGTTTTTAAAACGACTTGTATAATTGGCTATTCTGTCCTGTGTCTTCTGTCACACGTATGGCCGTGTACGTCCCTTTGATCTGAGGGCGAAAATAGAAATTTGTCCAACGTCACAACTCTTCCCATCATGCATGCTAATTCACCGTGTCTACATTTAAATTTTCTAACTGCAAAGTTGTTTCATCATTCTTAACCTCGACTTTTACTGCCCCCAACCGCGTGATATCGAAGTATTCGCTTCTTGTTTGTTGTTGGTCCATGAGCGCCAGCCAGAGTGACCACTATATTCGTTATGTCTGTGTGTCTGTCTGTCCAGAGCATAACTCCATGGACTTTGATCCGATCTTGATGAAACTTGGTTATGTGTTCGATATCAATGTCTCGTGTTTTCCTGAATGAGGGCGTGTTACGCCCATTATCGGCGGAGCCACGCCCAAAAAATAGCCATTTTTAGGGGGTAGTCGGATTAAAAATCGATCTTCTCCGAGGGAATTTACTGAATAGAATGGGTTCTTCGGTATTTGAAGAGCAAAATGAATTGTCTAAAACTTGTTGTCTGATTTTTCATTTTTGTCCCAAGGTCAAGGTCACAAGGTCAAAAACTTAGAAAATTGCGAATTTTGACAAAAATCAAAACACTGCCCAAACTTTGAGAGCAAGGGTGACAATATTTTTTATGCATAATCTTGAGGTCATTCCCCACCTAAAGTCTTGAAACAATTTTGCTCTATCTCGAACACCTTGCCCGTGGTGCCCCTTCAAGTTTGTTTTTACGCTGATGTCATCAAAGTATGGATAATCCGAGGAGTGCGAAATGCTATATCGCCTATATGATGTTATATTGTTCCTGGAATGTTCCAGAGGAAGTTTTGCACCAAAGGTCATAATCCTTGACCTTTGACCTTTAAAGTTCACAAAGGTCAAATTTTCAACTTTGTGAGAATCAAACCGGGTTTTCGACCTTCTTCGATGAACTAACTCCATTAAGCTATAGCACGTATCCTGTTTCCTTATTTTAATGTCCACAACATTGTTTTGTGACCTTTAAAGGTTATGCAAAGGTGGAATTTTGAAAGTTGTTGAACGAAACTGGGTTTTCGACATTTTGCAGCTTATAACCTGTCACCCAGACCATATCATGTTGATCATTTTTATAACTTGGTCAAAAATTATCACATTGTCTCATCCTTGACTTCTGAAACTATCTACATCGTCAAATACCGCTCGTGAACATTGTCGTCTTCAGACTTGTTATTATTATTTCTCCCGCAGGCAATTTGCAGGCTTTTTCGCTTTAAAAATTATCTTCTCAGGAACGGTAAGTCCGATCGGCACAAAATTTTCATCAAAGTATGTATCTTTTTTGATAGCATACTTAATTGATAATTACGACGTCATAGGTCACATGGTATGGGCGCCATCTTGAAAAAACCGATAAACTTTGGACCTCTGTACATCTGAAACCATGCAATGGAAATTTTTGTCGCTTCATACATTTTAATGAACTCCGCATGGGGAACACAGGTGATTTTTCATGACGTCGTCGGTGAAGCGGTATCCCGGTGAAAATTCAAGTAGAACGCTGCATGGGAAAAATCTGAAATTTCTTGAGCGTCATCTACACGATTCACTGTGGAAAAAAATTATAGTGACGTCATTGGTGACTTGGTTCGGCAGCCATCTTGTTTTGAATTTTTTATTTTAATCTTCTTCTCCAGAACGGCTGGACAGATTGAGGTGAAACTTTATACACACATTCCCCATGACATCCTTTTACAAGATTGTTAATTTCTTATTGAAAGGTCACATGGTTTAGCGGCCATATTGAATTGACCTTAAAACCTTCAAAATCTTCTCCAGAACGGCTTGACAGATCAAGGGGAAACTTCACAAATGTATTCTGTACACGTTGGGGATACAAGTTTGTGAATGAATAATTGATAGGTCACATGGTTTGGCAGCCATGTTGGATTTAAGAAAAATATTAAATAATGTTTTCTCTGGAACTGCTTAATATATCGAAGCGAAAATTTGCAACTATCATCTACCGTTATGTCTACATACATGATAAAGATTATGACATCACAAGTCACATGGTTTGGCGGCCATCTTGGAGAGATAAACGCACCTTATCCGATTCACACAAAACTTCACACACATGTTCCACTACATGAGTGGAAGCAGAATGTAAAGTTATGATGTCATATGTCACATGGTTCGTCAGCCATCTTGGATTGAAATTTAATAAATTTTAAAAAGCTTCTCCAGAACAGCTGGACAGATTGAAGCAAAAATTCACACACACTTTCCCCAAGACATCCTTTCACAAGTTTGTTAATTTCTAATTGATAGGTCACATGGTTTGATGGCCATATTAAATTTACCCTAAAACCTTCAAACATCTTCTCCAGAACGGCTGTCCAGGTCAAAGGGAAACTTCACATATGTATTGCACACGAGTAGTGAATATAAGTTTGTTAATTTCTAATTGATAGGTCACATGGTTTGACAGCCATGTTGGATTCAAGAATTATATTAAATAATGTTTTCTCTGGAACCACATAACCTATCGAAGCGAAACTTGGCAACTATAATATATGTATATATATATATATATATATATATATATATATATATATATATATATATATATATGCATATACAGTAGACTACTCGTAAGTCGTCACCATCGGGACCGAGAAAAAAGTGACGACTTAGACGTGTGACGACTTACTCGTATGCGAACATTCATGATGACCGTGGGGTGAAGGATGAAGTCGCGCATGGCCTGGACATGTACGTATGAGAGGGCGCAACAATCTCTAAGCCGGCTATTGTACCAAAAGGGAAACACAATCCTCGGGGCATAGGTGGGGGTTCATTGGTGAGTTGGAAAGTGATCAAGCAAAGATGGAATTCATGAATCAGTTTATCAAAAGTAAAGATAATGAACAACTGTATGACAACTTATATACCATCGGTGATGGTATATCACCATCGACAAATGTGGAATGAATTGCTGTTGGAATTCATTCATTGGAATGAATGCAGAATGAGTTTTCTTATGGCATGAAAACTCATATACCATCGACAAATTTGGAATGAATTGCTGTTGGAATTCATTCATTGGAATGAATGTGGAATGAGTTTTCATATGGAATGAAAAATCATATACCATCGACAATTTACATGACACACAGTCATCGTGGTGATGACTACCACTCAATGCCTATGTGTAAGTGAGTGCGGTGATGTACAAAACAAGCCAATATAAAACCATGATCGGACTTCACCACGAAGCTTGATCGATCCTTTACTCCTTCGCCAGACTGCATTGCGCAGCCTGTCTACCTCCTCAGATGCATGTGAGACAGCACGCTGACTGAGCTGAACGAAGCGCAGTTATAAATAGCCTATCACTGGTGGTGTAAACCAATGAGCGAGCATCACGATTACATGAAATTGAGCTTCTCACGAAGCAGCAGTTCCATGTGACGAGTTAGGCGTGGTAATTTACTTGAGTTTCCATTAGGGAATGGACATCTGACGATTTAGAGATGACGACTTTCAGACTTTATTCAAAGGGATTTAACATTAGATAAATTCGGGACTTTTTGACGCTGCCGACTTCGGCGAAGTGACGAGTTACACGCTGCCGACTTACGCGTAGTCTACTGTATATTATGTATATGTATATATATATATATATATATATATATATATATATATATATATATATATATATATATATATATATATATATATATATATATATATATATATATATATATATAGCCTGGTGTTGGCGCAGTGGTTAGGGCAGCGGCTTGGGATCCAAGAGATCCTGAGTTCAAGCCCCGTTGAGCCACTGAATTAATACACCAGGGGGTTGACTCAGCCTGTCATCCTTCCGAGGTCGGCGAAATGAGTACCAGTATACTGGGCCGGTGTATACCCCGGTTAAAATCGGTGTACCATATCCCTGTGTCGTAAGAGGCGACCAGGGTTGCGTCAGGAAGGGCATCCGGCGTAAAACGTGTGCCAAATCACTATGCGGATCAGACGGATGATCCGCTGTGGCGACCCCGAAAGGGAGCAGCCGAAAGAAGAAGAAGAAGATATATATATATATATATATATATATATATATATATATATATATATATATGTATGTATATACACACTAGTAGTAATGCCCGGCATTGCTCGGGCTAGCAATAAAGCCCGGTGTTGCTCGGGCTTTCTTGCAAATTTCCTGAATAGCTGTTAGCGGTTAGCGGTTAGCGGTTAGGGGTTAGCGGTTAGGGTTCAGGGTTAGGGTTGCAGTTAGGGTTAGGATTAGCGGTTAGGGTTAGCGGTTAGGGTTAGGGTTAGCTGTTTGGGTTAGGGTTAGGGTTAGGGTTAGCTGTTAGGGTTAGGCTTAGTGTTAGGGTAGCTAACGCTAACCCTCACACTAACCCAAACCCTAACCCTAACAGCTTGGTGTAGCGAAGGTAAACAGCGCCCGGGGCAAAGTGGAAATTTGTGTCCCCCGTAGGCCTTAAACTTGAGTGGATTTGAATGGAAAATCCCATAAGGGATATCGATTTATCGATTTTTTTCGAATATCGGAAGTGTTATGGAAAAAATTTATAGCCAATGACCAAAGTTAGACCAAAAGCCATAATCGTACCGAATTTGAATGGAATCCGTTGGAATTTGTGAAAATGCATCAAAACGAATTTTGAGGGGCCTCTTCAGGAAGACAATAATATCATTAGTATATGTGCCAAATCTTGTTTCATTTCATGCAGTAACAAAAATCTGATGGTGGAACAAAGAAAGGGGCGTGCCGAAATATTAATATCGATATATATATTTATATATATATATATATATATATATATATATATATATATATATATATATATATATATATATACATACTTTTCCAACAAGCTCAAATGAGCTAAAATCCTCGTCCTCTTAATGATGACGTCATAAAAACGAATATGACGTCATTGTGATGTATCAGGTTTGCGATAAATTATCTGTGCTAATGCCTGGCTTGAATCCCGCAAACAAAATTCAAACAGCTTGCCCAGTTTCGGTGATAATGGTGTAGGCGATTTCCATTAGCGGCGATATTATGACGTCAACTTTTTTTCTAGGAAGAATTTCCAAAATCGGAGATGGTTACTGTCTGCGCGTGGGCTTTCTGCATATACATGGCAAGTTTCACGAAGATCCGATGAAAACTCTGGGTTGTGAAACAAAAAATGTCAAAAAATAGGAATGACGTCATAAAAATTGATGACGTCATAGTGATGTATCATATGTGCGGTAATTCATTTCTGCTAATGCCCTGTTCGATTCCCACAAACAGAATTCAAAAAGCTTGCCTAGTTTCGGAGATAATTTTTAGGCGATTTCCATTCGCGGAGATATTTTGACATCATAACTTTTTTTTCTAGGAGTAATTTTTAAAATTGGAGATGGTTACTGTCTGCACAGGGTATTTTTACATCAATAGGCCAAGTTTCAGGAAGTTTCGATGAAAACTGTAGGCTGTGAAACAAAAAAGTCCACAAGAAGAAGATGAAGATCAACAACGTGAGTAAGACTTCGAGATCCTCCACGAGGATCTAAAAAAAAATTGACAATGATAAATTGATTAGATTTTAATGAGAATCTGGATCAGGATACTATAAAAAAATTTTAGATTCTTTACGATTGAAAAATGAGGCCAAAAACTATGTATAGCACTATATTTCAAAATGTTGTGGACTAGTTTTTACAAAGCTTGGTGGATGAGTTGGGTTGATGACAAGAACAGGCTGATTACATTTTGGTTAAGGTCTGGATGCAGATCTGGCCTGTCAGTGGGTGATAAAACATAAAGTATTCAGCCTGGCGGAGGTATGTGCTCTTCTGAGTGCCATGCTAGTTTATGATATTAAAATTAGAGTGCAAGTAAAGATGACTAATAAATTAAGAAAAGGCCAGAACTTCCAAATGATTATGAATTTTGCATTATGAGAATAACAGAGTGAATTAACTGCTGATGATGACAGCTCATCCAATATGTATCACCTGCCTATCGAGATAGAGATGTCTTGGAGGCCAATTATTATAAACAAAGGAGTTTTTGGTGATTCTGTACGTTCCGAATACTGCACAAGCAGAATAAAGTTGAGGTTCGATCAAAGGAAACAAACCCTCAGAATGTTCAACATTTCAGCCCATGACCAGTTCCCTTCATCAGAGACTAAAGGTCACTTGTGGCTTAAATGTTGGACTTTGTGTTATTGAAAAAACCTTCAGTTGCTTGTTCTTGGCCATTTTCCATCCTGCTGTTAGTTTTTTCATTTTTATATATATTTCTATTTATTGAGTATTTTTGGATGGTGGGGCTTTATCATAGACGGTATTTCAGTGTCCATTCAAGGTGCCCCGAGGGCATGGGAATCAATGCTCATGTGTCAAATGGAATAACATGGGGACAAGACCAGGTGAGGCAGGCATATTACTTCGTGCCTGAAGGTGATTAATGAGTTCGCCAGGCTTTTATTGACAATCCACCAATTATATGCTAATTCCTACGAGATCGTTTCCAAAAGCTTGTAATTCAAATGGAAAATCAGCAGGATTTGAACCCACAACCTCTTGGAGATGAAACCCATCCAGTTTCTTCACCAAGCCTCTGCTATCCTCTTCTTGCATTTTATTTTGTGAACGTGGATTCTCCCAATGATGAAGTCATCTTTGTTTCAAAAATCTTGTCTTAATCAATGGTTTTGAACCATTTTGTTTTGCTTTTAAAGACCTTTTTAGCAAGAGAAACTATTTGATGAATTTCATTTTATTGTTCTTCTTTGCAGTTTTTTTTATTTTTGACCAATGTTTGTTTATTGCATTTGCTGATTTCATCAAGGTGTTATGTGCTTTTAAATCGGCTCACTGTGTAAATCTTGACGGTGCAATAATGCTGGTGAAATCATCTTCCCTTTACACAAAGGGCTGTGTTATGCTGTCATGAAGAAGCCAATCACAATGTAGAATACCTCGTTAAAAAGAAGAAAAAATGTTGACACAATCATTGCTGGGAGTTGGGAGGATAGATCACAGGTTGTATACTCACCTTTGAATCTCTAGCCAGAGTTCAATTCACATCCTGACTAGTCACCTTGTGACAAGGAGCTACAAGGAACTCCAGCACATAAGGAGGCCATTTAGAGCAATCAAGCCTGCCTTGTTGCCTTTCTGGCAGGGGTGTTTCATCAATGAGTGCGCCATCCTTCAGAGGGGCATTATTCCAGGCATCCCATCTGCTAGCATTTCGTAGCGGACTCTAAACATCCCACAGTGTCATTCACAAGAGTGATAAGCCACTGTATTCCAAGCACCCTGGTGTAATTCCAAATTTCTGCATGAACCTGTCACCTGCAACTTTGACAGGGCCACTGGAGTTATGTGCAGGCATTACGACGGAGACCCAGATTAGGAAGATGGCACAACACGAGCAACGATTGGACATTGGGAACAAGTTGGAATGCTCAGTTCTCAAGGGAGAATGACCAATGCCAAGTTAAATGCCACTACTTCACTAGAAGTTTACAACTACATTCATGGAAGGTTAACTTGCCAAGGTGAACATCTTGTGATAGGGAGGATATTGTGTGGGAATGCTGAGAGGATCGAACATCACAGCATTTTTTTCATTTTTCTTTATGTACGAAGAAATGTGTAATATGGAGCTGAGATGTGTACATAAAATGGAAGATGTAAATTAAGAAAATGGGATGGAACGAGATTTCTTGTATGAAAACTTCATAAAATTACAAACAACAGGGAATAAAGCAAATAACAAATAGCGAAATAATGATAATAAATTGAGATTTTGGTTTTGGGTTTCTTTTTAGCCAAACAGCAGATGCCATGCATCTCCTGCACTCCAAGAGAACGTCTTCAGAATTGTCTTGTTTAACAGCTTTTATTATACGCCCGATATACATATACATATATATATATATATATATATATATATATATATATATATATATATATATATATATATATATATATATATATATCGGGGAGTATTATGTGATACCGGTCATCCATCTGTCCGTCCGTTCCTGTCCACACTCTAACTCCCAAAGTTTTCAACTTTCACGTTTCGTATTTGGTACATAGGTACATAGGTACAGACTGTGGAGATGGTGTGTCGCTACAAACGTTCATCATATAAAGTGGTTGCCATCGCAACCAGGATGCTGTTTTCCATGTCGTAGCACAATTCTGTATATACCTTCTGTATTGTGCTCACTTGAGCTGTTGTTAATTGTTGGTGTTAATTTGTTGATATAATATATTTATGGGGCTCATGTGCCTTTATGTATTTTTGCACTGGATTTGTGTGTCCTTCTCGAGGTTGTGTGTTCTCATGAGCCTTATCCATGTCTCTTGCTGCCTTTTTCTCCCCTTCTTCTTTTCCTGCTTGTTCACTTCCTTTCCCGTTACCCCCCATTGCCCCCACTGTAGGTGCATTGCATTTTTCCCATTGTCACCTCACTATTCCATGAGCCTCGATTTTGTAGAAACTCGGAATGTACTAGAACGGACGGCACTCGGTAGAGCACATACCTCCGCCAGGCTGAATAGTTTACGTTTTGTATCCCACTGATAGGCCAGATCGGCATCTGGACCTAAATCAAAATCTAATCGGCCTGTTCGTGTCACCTTCCCAATTCTTTCATCAACTTTCATCTGACTATGTCCAGAACCTTTTGAAATGTCATGCTATGTTTCGTCTTTGGGCCCATCTTTTAATGAAGAAGAATCCCTTAAACAAATTTTTTAATTACCTTATCCGGATCCCATCTTTCCCAAAACAAATTTTTTAATTACCTTATCCGGATCCCATCTTCCCCAAAATCGACTCAATTCGTCCTTGTCATACACCCAAACTGCTCACCAAGTTTCATCCGAATCCGTCCATTACATTTTTGAATATCCTGCTCACAGAAAAACAGGGATGTAAACATAACCTCCAACCACCTTCGGTGGTGAAAGTAATAAAGAAATTACTTTCTTCCGGATGATTTTAGAAATATCAGAAATGGCGGAGATAGTTGTATCCATCTTATCTTTCAAAACCGTAAGGATATGCTTGGACCTGGTAACAACTTAAAGATATCTTGGCATCTTCTTTTATGAAAGATATCTTGGCATAATCTACATACTGCTGATTAGATATAGGACATCCAGCTTTAATGTCGTCTTTCAAGGATGGCTTACTCTAACACTACTTTATCAGCAGCAGGATTCCAATTTTGAGTTACATCTCCTTCCTTTATCAGTGGAACCCAAACTAAATAGGTCACAAGAAAATAAGCCAACTGTATCCATTGAGTTATGGTGATGTAACATGAGCATGACGATGTAAATATTATCTACAGTCGTGGGTTTGGTTCATAGTGTGTCACAGGACTGATGTTTCTACTTGTGCTGAGAAAATTTATGTTGCAAAGGTTTACATCAAATTATCCTTTGCTGTTCATGTCGAGCAAGTGCCTCGAAATTGCAAACAACACTCAATGATTGTCCATTTCGAAACCCTGACAACCAGTTTGCATTTATTGCAGATGATTCACTTCCTGAGGCTCAAAACAAAAAAGCACCTTGTGATGTGTGAGGATATGCAGCCTGTTGGTTGCACATTGATTACCATATAAAAATGTTCTTTCTGTGGATCTGGGTCTGTTGGAAATAATCAAAAGTAAAGAACATCTTTCTAAAGATACCTTCTTCTCCATTCTAAAATGGGCCATCCATATAAGCTATATGCAAATGTGGTATCATTTTGGTCCATACATTCCACTCTACTTCCCCCCATGCCCCCCCCCTCTTTTCTCATGACTGAATTTTTTTTTGTATAGATAGTCTAGGCCTGTGGAAGAGCTATTACACTGAATGGATCAAGAGATAACACAAAACAGGCCGCAAAACACACATGCCCATGCATGGAATGCTCGGTTATGGGGTGGATAAGATGGATGCAGAAGGAAAACTCCAAGGAGGAAAAACTGGAAAATTGGGAGGATGGATTTGGGTGTGATTAACAAGGATGGAAAAGATCGTTGTTTTGGATTGGGGACGATCTTCGATGGTGGTGAACAGGTGTCTTGAAGACCTGGAGGGAAGAGTGAGATTAAAGACGATGTGGAAGTTGATTCCACAGGCATTCATCCTCTCTCCCCCTTATTCCCACATTTTACCCCCTTAATCCTCATGCTATCCACTTATTTTTATCACATAAGACGAATGCCACTTTTACCCATCACTCTCATTAAAACAAACTGGATATGAATAGTATACAAAAAATTTATCCTCTTATACTGATGGAAAATGTTTCATGTTTATATCGTACAGGACGAGGACATCTCCCCACAGAACCATAAAGACCCCAGCCTGAGTCATGCTTAACAGTTACAGAGGAAGAAAGTGCTTCAATAAAATGTATTGCCTTCAAAACAATGTGTTCTGATTTTAACCAACATCAATGATTTTTCTTCGTCTCGTAGTCCCGAAGATAAAGATTACATGGTTATTGAATGGTGAAAGTGGTTGTCGAGTAATGCAGTCGTTTTTGTGTCATTGCATGCTGAAGTGGGATTACCAAGCTTCTTTACTGTAATTACTAATAGACATGGTTATTAAAGGATTCCAAGGTTGTGATTTCCAAACCCCATTCCATGCTGCATTGTAACCACATCAAAGCTACACCCTTGTGCACCATACATGCGTCGAGTTGCACATTATGCCATCAGCAGGAACATTAAAAGGCAGTGGAAGTAACGTTGTAAAACCATTTAAGAGAACGAACAGAATGAATAAATGTGTCTCACGACAGTGGAACACCATCACTGGCTGAAAGCCTGTTGTTGTGGGAAAGGCTAAATGTTTCCGTCTCCATAATTCTTACAAATTACTTTCTCGCTTGAGGGCATTGTAATAAGGTTTGTGTTTGTGCTAAACTACTTTTCATTGGAAAAGAAAAATCATTTTGCAATCCCATTTAAGATCTATATTCGTTAAGATCTATAGACGATCCACAGAATGTAAACATTCATCTTAATGAGAGTTTTGTTGTGCCAGGTGACCCCTTATTGATGTATTTGGAGGAATTATCAATGGGATCCTGTGTAAGTTGAAGAAGTGTACATTACATAAAAGGCTAGATATGCTTCATGTTGAATCCCGTTCCCACATTCCCCGTTTCCCTACTTCAGGGAAAGATTTATTTATTTATTTATGTTATACATGATCTAAGGCTCTTCGTGGACCTGCCACAAACACACATGGACATACAGACGAACCTCCACAAGACTGTTAGACGACACAAACACAGCCACTGGGCTTGGAGGAAGTCAAGATTGTTTTGCAATGGAGAATTAGTTCAGTGTTTGGCAGCTCAGATATATCTTTGGTAGTTCAGGCTTTTGTTATGAGGTAAGCTTTGGAATGAAAAGTCTGCTTCCATGGAAGAAGAAAAGATATTGGATGGCAAACAGGCAAATATTGACACAACTCGGTATAGTAGCACATGATTTGGGTTAAGAATAGACAAGCAAAAAGAGAAGTTAAACAGTTTAGAATGTAGCCGGGATGGACAATACGGACAGTTATTCAGTTTGATTGAGAATTATATACCCTTAGAAATAAAGAATATAATGAGAGAGGGAGTTGGAATATGTAGACAGGTCATATCATGTTTGCCTTTTGTGTTGGATTATTTGAGCATCTACTGATGTTATTCTATCTATTTGCCTTTTCTTTGTCTGCCTGGTAATTAATGTGTGCTCAGGTCACGACGGTATTGCTTTTATTTCCAGGTGCATGTGGTGCAGTTGCTATGTCAAGTCTGAGTTGTCTGGAACCCAAAATTTACAATTTAGACTTTTAACAAAGTTAAAATGTGATGATGAAACATTGTCTCCAACTGAAACAATACCAGATCATAGATTCCGCTACCTGTACACGATGGTGTCAAATGGTGGTATCATTTTGTGATGTGCATCATTTTCAACAAATTTCCTTTGTCCTTCTGCCCTCACCAGCCTGACATGATGCAGTGGACGCCAGAGCACACACATCAGCACTTAACCCCTTGGCAACCCGCATCAGCTATGCCTCCACCAGTACAGCGCCTTGACTTACCACCTAGTCTTTCACTTCCTCCCCACAAGGCTTCATTGGCTTGTCCTGGACCAGATGTCTACACAGCTCATCTGCAGCGAGGTCAAACGTACTTGTGGGCTAATGATGACATTTCTGAACTCACGGCCTCAAATCTTCTCAAGAAGTATGCAGAAAAATATTCTGGATCGACTGATGCAGCAGTGGCCGCTGCTGCAGCTGCAGCTGCTGCTGCAACTGCTGCTGCAACTGGGGGCTATCATGAAAGCACAGGTGGAGTACAAGGCCTTGCTAACAATGGACCAAAAAGTGACAGTGACCCAAGTTGGGCCACGGCTATCTATACACTCAATGCTGTCCCTGACTTGATCCGCAGTGGATCGAGTACCCCACTTCCTCCTGCAGAGGCTGCTGTAGGTGGCTCACCATCTCTGGGTGCAGCAATTCAGGACTCTGGCTATGCTCCCTCCTCGAGGCTCAGTCCTGCACCTCCCACACCCACTGCACCACCTTCGGCTGCCCCAACAGCCACCAATGCCCCACCTCAGCCGCAGCCACCCACAACAGGAACTCAGCCTCTAACAACCCCGGCGCGTGATTATCCCTCAGCATATAGCAGCAACGGAGCAACAGTAGGAGCAGGAACTGGGAGTAGTGGTGGTGGTAGTAGTAGTTATATTCCGGCAGTGAGCTTCTGTGGGCAACCTCACCCTGGAACCTGCGGTTATGCTCCAGTCCCGAGTGCAGTGTATGGCTATCCTACGAGTCATTACTTGGCACCACAGGGAACTGTGGGCTATGTGGGACACCAACCAGCATCATCAGCATTCATGGCACCACCAGGAATCTTCCCTCATCCTGCAGCAGCAGCGGGTTCAGCAAGTTATGGTACATTTCCAGGCCCACCATCTTTCGGTGGAGAGGCAGCAGGAGTGCCAGCGTTGTCACGCAAGGCATTTTATGGAGGGCGTGATGGAGAACTTGAATATGGTGAGGGCAATTGGTTAACGATCATTTTATTATACCAGTCAATGATTTGTTATGCAATACCAACACAGCAAACACACAAGAAACACAATCAAGTGATATAATATTTACTCTGTGCTCGCAAAGTGAAAAGCAGGGTTCGGCATTCAGTTACGTGCGCACGTGTTTGCGTGTCTGCATTTTAAAAATTCATTTTATCAGCCACTGTTGGTCCGATTGATACGAAAAAATTTTTACCAAAGGAGTGCCTCTGACTGTAGAATTTTTTTTTACTCATAATTATGACATAGGTCACGTGGTACAGATGCCATTTTGGAAAAAAAGTTACACCTCAATATCTCCCAAACCACTCAGTGGGAAAAAATTGAAACATGGCTCATTGTCATCGGTGCCTTCATTATGACGTCATTTGACAAGTACAATGCTTGATCTGATCAGTACAAAAAAAACAATTTCCTTTGCAACTGTTAGTCTGATGGACACAAAATTTTCAGGACATGAGTAGCTGCTCCTGTAGAATTTTTTTTTAATTTTAATTATGACATCATAGATCACATGGTACAGGCGCCATCTTGGAAAAATTAAAAAAAAAGTTGCACCTCCAAATCTCCGAAACCGCTCCATGGAAAAAATTGAAACGGCTTATTGTCAAGTACTCCCCTTGGGGAATAAGATGTGTTAATGATGATGTCATCGGTACCTTAATTATGTCATAATTTGACAAGTACAACACTTGATTCCATCAGTATGAATTTTATTTTTCTGCAATTCTTGGTCCGATTGACACAAATTTCACCAAAGGAGTGCCTCCTCCTGTAGAATATGTTTATGATAATTATGACATCATCGGTCTTATGGGACATGTGCCATCTTGGAAAAACTTCACACCTCAATATCTCTAAAACCACTCCATGGAAAAAATTGAGACCTGGCTCATTGTCAACTACTCCCCATGGGGGAATGAGTTGTTAATGATGATGTCATTTGTTATGCATTTGTTATGACGTCATAATTCGAAAAGTACAACACTTATCTGATCATGAATTTTTTTTCTCAGCAACTGTTGGTTTGATGGACACGAAATTTTCACCATAGGAGCGCCTCCTCCTGTAGAATATTTTAATGATAATCATGATGTCATAGATCATATGGTCCAGGCGCAATCTTGGAAAAACCGAAAAGCGTTGCACCTCTATCTCTAAAACCGTTGACTGCACAGGGTAAGTATTCTCTGAACACCATGTAGTTTATTGAATGATTTGAGCACATAGGAATGTTGTGCAATTGAAGACCCACTCACCAAGTTATATTTGTATTTTTCTGAAGAAATAAGGCAAGGTCGAGGTTGTGGATTGGTGGTAGTCGTTTATGGATTGACTGAATATATATATATATATATGTAAATAATTTTTTAAATGTCTGTGTGTGTGTGTCTCCTCAATAACTCCAAAATTATGAAACCTCGCAGCCTGAAACTTTGCATGCATACTGAGGGAACTCCACAGGAGTGCATGAATGAAAATTGGGGTTTTGGGTTAATTTAAATACCCCTTTTGAAGAAAATTAATGGCCTTATTTAATTACCCTGAATCAAGGGTCATCCTTCGCCACCTTGCTGTGGTCTTAATTCACCATTTTTTTTTTGGCCTGCTCAACAATGCCTTCATTTTGAACAGCCAGAAATGGTTTCTTAACTACAAAGCACTCAAAATTGTTTTTTTACTTTCCTCTCCCATATCATCAAATGCCTCATCTTCATAACTTAGAATCCCTTATAAACGCCCAGAGAAACCAGTGTCTGTGGCTTTATTCATTTCCACACATATGATAACCTCAAGAATCTCTTAATCTTAACCTTTTATGTATTCTGCTTTCATTATCCACCCATCTCTGTGACATAGATACATATAAAAAATAACGTACACATCTCACATCGACTGACTGTATTGGGCTTGTGGTGCCTAGCCTGCTGAAAATGTTGTGCAATTAAATTTTTAGATGGCATCACTTTTTTAACCTTTTTGTGTGATCTGATTTCATTATCCACCCATCAATTCGACTTTGATACGTATAAAAATAACATACACATCTCACATCGACCGACTGTTTTGAGCCGACTGCCTCGGGCCGACATAGATACATGTAAAAAAAAATAACGTCCTTGTGTGCGGCGTTGTGTCCATCGACACAGTCCTTGTGTCCATCGACCTCGTGTTCATGTTGTGTCCCTCATGTTGTGATTTATGGACCTCATGTTGTGTCCATAAACACCGTCCTTGTTTCCATCGACCTCGTGTTCAGAGTTTCTCCATGTTGGTTCGAGCTGTGAAAAGTATAGACTGACATTTTGTGTATTCTGTGGCTTGATATATTTTTTTAATTTAATTTTGCTAATTTTTCACTTCAATTCCACATTTGAAGAACTATATGCATAGGTAAGCCTTTGTGGTTCCCCTTTTCATGTACTTTATCCATGCGGAACCTCATACGGAACTTGGAACAGGCCACATTTGCCACGCAGGAGTGGAGGCTACTCACCCGGTGATTTAAAAAGCTTAGCGGGAAACTAACCATTACCTTTAAAAGTGAAAAAACAAATTTAACTGACGCTTGAATGGAGTCAGGTACACCTAGAACTTATGACGTCAAGAATTGCTGCTCGGATAACAAATTATCTTGATCTGGCCAGGATGGAGGTACAGACGTACAGTAGGTTTTAACTTTTAACCTCAGCAACGTATGAGCGATTGCATTTTCCTTTGTACTCGTGGCTGTTTCTAAAGCAATTGGTTATTTAATATGAACCGGTATGCTTTAGAAAGGTAATGTTGTTTCTCTTTGTGAGTTTCAAAGCTTAATCAATATGATGACACCCAATTTCTGAGCCATTTAACATATTTACGTGTTTTCTAAATTACAGAGCCAAATTTTTTTCTTCCAATCATACGATGATTGGCAGCTGTTTATAAAGAACTAGTGGGCCCATTGGTCCAATGGAACAAATTTTCGTTGGTCTTCACAGCCTTGTTGCATACCTGCCTGCTATACTGCTTGAGCATTAGCTTGCCTTTCAGCAAGCCCAGATGTGGTTGGGGACATTGTAGAGATTTTATGTTCGTAATTATTATTGCCATATGATACTACTGTTCTTATTATTGTTGTAAATGTTATTAGTATTAATTAATATATGCTTTGTTGCAATGTTATTGTTTTTGGTATTTATTTTGTCATGAGAATGCCATGCCGTGGTAAAACGACGTACTAAGCTGCTTTATATACCTTAGCATGGCGTGTGTTTAAAACATGGGAATTCTAACAGATTTTTTTATAGTTAATTAGCCGAATCAACTCAGGAGGTCATGATGATAATTTTGGTAAATCACATTACACACCAGAATGCTCCAGTAGATCACAAAAAACATGACACACACACACACACACACACACACACACACACACACACACACACACACACACACACACACACACACACCTCATCCATTCAGAGTAGAGTCTTAAAGGGTATACAGGGTCTTTTAGGTCCTTGTGGTTTTAGGGATCTTAAGAGTGTTGGTGGTCTTAAAGTGTCTCAACATTCTAAAGGGTCAAAAGGTACATTCCAATAGTGCGTAATTAATAAATAAATGGACGTAATTAATCGACACTAAAAGTACTCCTCACACACACACACACACACACACACACACACACACACACACACACACACACACACACACACACACTTCATCCATTTATATTTTTATTTCTAAAGAATAATGTTTATGCACATCTTGAAACGTCTATAATGCAATGTTGTTTTTTTAATTTGTTTTTTCAAATTCGCCCAAAACAATGGTGAAAGTTACTTTAGGTTTTTCGGTTGTATACAGTACATGAAGGGATCATTTTTCTTCTTCATCCATCACAATCCCACAACAAAAGTAAAATGTCAAAAGATATTGTGATGGTAATTCATAAGATTGTTGTGTCATATTATGCCATTGTAATGTGGTGTCATTCATACCTTGCTTGGTTGTTTTTTTTGAGATTTCATCCATGTTTTTACATTTTTTTGAATGTTTTTTTTTTCCTTCCTGTTGTCGCAATTTTTTTTCAGGAACAAAATGCGTAATGTTTTATTTATTTTGGTGTGAATTAAATCCATCGATGTTATTTTCCCCCATTGGACGAAATCCAAAATGGGGGCTTATGGATTTGGTCTCAATTTTCGTGTCCATGTGTGTGTGTTTGCGTGCATCCGCAACCATATTTCAGACATGTATGGACCGATTTTATTTGTACTTGGCACAGAGCCAACACATGATGGTATACAAATGCACATCATTTTGTTTTGCAACATGATCAAAGATGGCCAACTTAATGTTTCATATATTTTTTGTTTTCGCCATTTATAGTACAACCATTTTAGTTGTAAAAAAACCCGATGTTGAACACATCCTCAACCAATTCTCAAACATGTATTTACAGATGTTATTCAAACTTGGCACACAGATAATGAATAATGGCTTAAGGCACTGTCACACCTTGACGATTTAGCCAGCAATGGCAACATATAAAAATGCATGTAAAACGTTGGCGTACGCTGAAATTTTGATGTTTTTTTTTTTAAGTTTTGGTCGTATTCATAACGTGTTGGTCGTATGCATAATATATTACTAACGGGCACAGAACGTTTCGTTGTCTTATAGATAACTTATACCAACAAATGCTTAGCCTGTTGTCGGTGTTCACAACCTATGCCCAACGATAGTTTAACTTAGGCATAGCGCGCTGCACGAATCGCCGACGAACTCGTGGCGTAGCCTGTTAAAAACCTGCCACACGCCGATTTAAATCATAACCGCCTGAGAATTGGAAGTGTCAACATCGCAGTCACACCTTGACGATTTCGCCAGCGTATGCTGACCTATGAAAAATGTGTCTAAAACGCTGGCACACGTCGAATACGGGATGGGTAAGTTGTGTATATGTTTCGAGCACGCTGAAAAACGATGAAGTACGCTGTCATATTTCGTGGTACGTTTAGTACGTCGTGAAATTTCAAGCATGCTGAAAATTTTACAACGTACTCGCCGTATGGCTCACACGTTCCGCTACGCTGGGAATAAGTTGTAGGCACGATTTGCGATCGTTGACACACGTCAATACAAGTTCCTTGTAAGTTACTCATAAGTCGAAACACGTCGAGGTAATGTTTAACATTCCCGAAACTTATTTTCTCCGTCAAGGCACATTTTCTTTTTTTCTCCTTGGCTCCGTGAAGGCACGTGACGAAATATCTGAAGTTGTTGTTGTTTTTATTATTATTTTTTTTTTAGTCTATCACGAATTTTAAAATATATGAGGACATTTGCTTTCAAGTTTCGACGTCGACGTGACAATATCCTCAAACAGAAAATATTCACAGAGGAGGAACTAAGAATAAGACATGAGAAAACTGAAGAGGCAATCGGACGTGACGTAACAGCACGTGACGAAATATCGGAAGTTTTTGTTGTTCTTTTTTTTTTAAACGCTGCCAATACGCCATTATACGGTAGCTGTAAATTAGAAACACCTTCAGTAAGTTCTGTGATCATCCGGAAGACGTCAATCAAATACGTCTAAATACGTCAATATACGTTGGAGGTACGTTACACATAAGTTCAAAGCACGTTAGTCATAGGTTAGAAATAAGTTTCGGATACGCTAAGCATTACCGCGACTTGTTTGGACTTATGAGTAACTTACAAGTAACGTGCCTCGACGTGTGTCAACGATCGCATAATGTGCCTCGACGTGTGTCAACGACTGTGTAACGTGCCTACAATACGTTACTCATAGGTTATAAATAAGTTTCGTAGCGGAACGTGTAAGTCATACGCTGGCATATGTCATAAAATTTCAAGCATGCTAAAATTTGAGGACAACCGCAAAGTACAACGATGAAAGCCAGCGTACTACGACGTATGGCATTGTTTTTCAGCGTGCTCTTAACGTATACAAACTTACCCAAAACGTATTCGACGTGTGCCGGTGTTTTAGCCCAATTTTGCATACGTCAGGCATACGTTGGCTAAATCATCAAGGTGTGACAGGGCCTTTACATATGCGCATCATTAATTTTAGAGATCAGATCCAAGATGGCCGACTGGTGGCCATTTTGTTACTTCAATGTGTCCCCAACCATTTCTGACACGCATGGTCCGATTTTGTTCAAACTTGGCACAAGCACAGTACATGAGGCATACACATGCACCTAACTTCATTTTGTGATCTAATCAAAGATGACCGACTGGTAGACTGGCTGCCATTTTCGTTGTAGAAAATACCCAGTTTCGAACACGTTCCAAACCATTTCTCAGACATGCATTCATTTACTGATCTTGTTCAAACTTGGCACACAGATAATAAATGATGGCTTACATATGCACATGATTTTTCTTCAAGATAAGATCCAAGATGGCCGACTGCCGGCCATTTTAGTTGTAAAAAAAAACCCAAGGTTGAACATGTCCTCCACCATTTCTTGGGCATGCATTTACTGATGTTGTTAAAACTTGGCACACAGATAATGAATGATGGCTTACATAGGCATGTTATTTTTTATTTTTTTTTGAGATCACATCCAAGATGGCTGATTGGTGGCCATTTTGTTACTTCAATGTGTCCCCAACCATTTTTCAGACCTGCATGGTCGGATTTTGGTCAAACTTAGCACAAGCACAGTACATGATGGTATACACGTGCGCCTCACTTTATTTTGCGATCTGATCAAAGATGGCTGATTGGTAGACTGGTGGCCATTTTAGTTGTAAATAAATATTGGCGAGACCTTTAACTCCACACAGCAAAATTACAAAAACAACAGGGGCTATGATATTTTATGTCTTTTTTTTTCTTTGTTAAATTTCGCTTATGGTACACTCTACTTCTGCCACTGTCCCCCTCAATCTTGGCTTTTGGTTCAGTCCACCATGTGGATAAGCACATACATGAAACGATGCAGTTTTCCTTTTTTAAATAATAAAATGTTTAATGTTTTATATATTTTGTTACTTTGGTATGGATTAAATCCATCTGTTATTAAATTGTTTTAATACTTATTTTATTTGATTTGGGGGATGGTTAACCTCCGCCATCTTTGAAGATGGATGGAGGTTACTGTTTTCACCCCTTTCTGTTTGTTTGTTTGTTTGTGTGTTTGTTTGTTTGTTTGTGTGTTTGTTTGTTTGTTTGTTTGTTTGTGAACAGTATTACGGAAAAACTCCTCGACGGATTTCGATGAAACTTGGTGGGGGGGTTAGGTATGGTCCAAGGATCATGCCATTAAATTTTGGCCTTTGTTCCCCCCCCCAAAAAAATTGTTCGAGAAAAAAAAAGTTTTTTTTTTTGCATTTCCACATGTTTTAAGTGATTTCCAACCCCCCCTCCCCCACAAAAAAAAATTGTTAGAGAAAAAAAAATTTTTGCAATTTTTTTCAACAAAATTTCGATTTCTTTTTTTTTACATTTCTACATGTTTTAAGTGATTTCCAACACCCCCCCTCCCCAAAAAATGTTGGAGAAAAGAACTATAACTCTGTCAGCACTGTTGACATCATATTTAATGAATAAGATATAAGGTTCACTTGAGTGACCCAGCAGTATTGGCGGCGGAGGTTTTGCACTCTCCCGAGTGCTCCCCCTCTAGTTTGGATATGTATTGATTCTGGAATGGTTCTGTCCACTGTCCATTTTGCCCTCTCCCACAATCCTGGCCTGTTTTGTTTGAGTCCATATTCATGTTCGATTTCTTTTCCTAATAAAACGATTAATGTTTTATATATTTTTAAATTTTGGGTTGCACGCACTAGCCCAGAGACAAAGTAACTTTCTCACATTGTAATCACCATCATGGCTTCAGCAATTATTGAGGTAGGTTGGACTACAGTTTTACATTGTTTTTAGAAGGGAAGAAGCAGAAGAAGTACAAATTGGCGTTTTAGCCATCTGTCGTACTTTAGCAATGTATTCTGGCATCTTTTTAAGTCTTGGTAGTTCAGAAAACACTCGAGAGAAAAAGGTATGTCTTATAAATGCTTATGACTTCACTCTATCGTACTTTATAATCCTATCATTGTGTATAAATTTGAATGGGTGGCTATTTTTCCAACATCATCCCTCTATATGGTGTACATCCCTCTGTACTCCATGATAAATGTGTGTCATATAGTGCCGTCCATGTATGGTGGAAGCCGGTATGACAAGTCATCATGGAATATGCCACAAATATCATAGAACCCATCCATAAGGAAGTGTTCTTTGCTAGTTGTTGTAATTTGGGAACCAGCAAAGCCAAGTGGCATATAATATATAAATGTGTGAAAACCATAATCCATTTCCATTCAAATGTTGTATCATGAACTTATTCCTGGAAACTTGTAGCAGGTTATCCTAGTTTTTAGAGTGCTTTTCACTGAGCTGCCTGCTCTTTGGTATGGTTTTTGAGGATATTGAATCTCGCTAAAACATCCATTCCCATTTGATTCCAGTGGTGGGTGCCACAATGAAGAGCACATCTCCCTTTCAAGGGATATTCCATGAATTATATTGTTATAAAAGATCCTGTGGCATACTTTACAAATCACTGGGCTTCAAGTATGCCACTATATAGACATTGCCAAAATTAATTGGACATAAATGTTTTCGATGATGGAATATGGATTTCACAAAGTCATGATTGGCGTAGGGACCTCTTGTGTCTTGGTTAACTTGTATATTTACGATTGCAAATATAACCTTAGCAAGCTAAGCAATTGTGTGTTTCGCTGTTGGAAAAGGCAAATGTGCAATTTTTTGCTGTAAATACACCAATGCAGAAAGCAGTACCCTTATTCATCAGTCACAATCAACAGATTCACAGTGACATCTCTAAATGGTGATCCTTTTCATCTTTAAACTTGTTAAAGTACATATCTTCATTTCAATCCTTCTCGGTTCAAACGAAAATTCGTTCTTCATTTCCATTTTTACCCTGTGAGGATGGCCGAGAGGTACGCACACTCGCCTCTAAGCTGTCTAACCTGGGTTTGGATCCCGCCCCAGATATAAACTGTCATCCGAGTGTTTCACAGGCAGGTGATTCATCAATGTGTGTATCATCCCTTGGGTGGATGGTAAATGAGTGTCCTATTTGCTGGCATTAGTTGGTGGACGTTAAAGATCCCACGGTGTCCTTTGTGAAGAGTAGGCAAACTATCCCTGGCACCATGAACAAATCCCAAATTGCTGTCAATACTTACTGTGTCAGAGTGGTGACCTGTCCAGGATTGTAGCTATAGCCATAGAAACTGCTTCAGCAGCACTGATGCTCTGTTTTTATATTCCCTTTTTGTGGTCAGTCTTCTTTTTGTACATTGTCTAAGGCTCGTGGAATAGATGTTACACAAAGCATGCCGACAGAGACCAGCCAACACAAGATTGACCAGACAAACAGCTAGTGACCTTGGGGGAAGTGACATAAGTTCCTGGGGCATTCTGGATACCGTACACCAGTAGTCGGTGAAAGATGCTAAAGATCTCACTGTGCCTTTGGCAGCACTGAGTACCATCAGGTAGTCCCAGAATTGTATTCAGAATGTAGAATGGAGAACTCTTCTTCATCGTGAAGGCGAGTGTGGTCTGTATCTGAGGATAGGAAGAACAATAGATGGAATCAACAGTACATTGATCGAAGTGTGCTAACTGTGAGAAGATAGATCAAACAAGAGGTTAATTGAAGTACCATCATCAACACTGTTTTGCACCAATTAAGGGTTAATGCCCAAAACGTGGCAACTCCAAGATTACCATGGCAGTTAGCATACGTCAATCAATCTCCTGTTTATTCCATCCATTGTCCTAGCTAATGTAACCTTTCCCTAGCACACGTGGGCACAGTAAATTTAAAGACCATCTGCATAACCTTCTTTACACATTTCGGTAAAATGCTCAAACCACATTTGATAATGAATATGTTGTTTGAATAAACAATTTGCATATTACTTTCACGACTACCCAAACACCTTCACTATTCCTCATTTATTACGTCTATCAATTACACGAGTTAATTTTATCAATGCTCAGCGCTGTGCATAAAATTAAAATTGCGATGTTCTATATGTTTTTTAAATTAAACTTACGACTAACAAATTGATTAAAGGATCATTACACCCTGATCCTCCCAACAATCTTCTGAAAACTCAATCATTTTGGTACAAGTCTTTCACGAACTGACTGGTTTACTGCAGGAGGCCAGGATGCTCGCTTCCTCTTCTCAAAAGTCACCGTGAAAACTTTAACGTCCATCAATTCACCCATTGCTGGTATACGGGTCCACCAGTTAAACGTCCATGCAAGGGATGGCACGCACACATGGATCTATCATCCTGCATGTGAAACACAGGGTGATAGTTTGGAGCTGGGTCGAGATTCAAACCCAGACTCGACACCTCGAAGCTATCTTGCCAGACCAATGCACATAATATATAAAATCCAATTCAAAATCTTGCTCTTTCCTTTTGTCAGCTTTGTCATCATAAAACATTAAATTAAATGTTTTATCTTTATCGCAATTTACTGTGTGCTCTCTGTAATTCTCATTTTCTTGGTATCCACAGACTCACGGTATGGGGTATAACCATGACGATGCTGCTCCAAAGGACCAGCGGTGGAGCTGACCCCGTAAGGAAAAATATACAAGGCTGATGGCACGTCGTAGCCCAGGCATTGCCTATACATGAACCAAAATGTTTTCTGTCCCTGGTGAATGGGACTGTGACCGCACTCTGTGTTGCACGATCAGGGCGCAGTGGCTTTGCTCCATCCGAGTCAGACAGGCAGGGACCATCGAAACATTCTTGGCTGGGCACCCTCTCTCTGCTGCAGTTCAGTTGTTTGTTTATCTTCCCATTGCAGTTTACCTGAAGGTTCTTTGAAAGTCCATCGGTCTTTCTCGCAGTGCGGCCCTCGTGATTTTCTTGTTCTTATTTTCATTTTTTTGTTTGTTTGTGGGGAAAAATAGACTGACACAAAGATTTCATTCCTCCAAGGTGTTCACTACTGACCGTTCACTTTTGACTACCTCATGGCCATGATTTTAGCTGTTATAATTTTCCTCCTTACTTACTTTAAATTATTATCAAGTACATGGCAAGTAAGAGGATTTCCGTTTGATCACCTGACCCTAAGGATGTTGTTATACAAGCGTAACTCTGATGCTCCATTTCGCCAATCGGAGGTATTCCAACAAAATGTTCAAATTGGGATTTGTTTAGTTTTTTTTAATAACCCACAGCTTCCTTATCCTTGTGTGCCATCTTCTTTGTCAGAATATACTTTGGGGTATAAAAAGTAAGTCATGGCAGGTATCCGTTGTGAAGCCAGATATGGTTTCATGCAGGGCCGGCATGCTCAAATTCGATTTTGGTGGAAAGGGGTTGTGCCGATAACCATGCAGTTTTAGGAATCGTGGATGCATGAAGGAAACACCAGCTGGTGTTGATCGTATTTTTGTGCTCGAGAGCTCGAGCATTTATTTTCAATTTGCATTTGCAGCGTTCATCCAAGGGCCCATCTTCAAAGCAGAGTTGTCCGTTCTGAGCTTTAACCCTCGCAACCTCGCCACTGGCTAACCCCATTACCTCAATCCCAATGCTCAACGGTGCATTTAGGGCTACATCTTGCCTGATGATACTGCATGGACACGTTTTTTATAACATCCTTATTTTATTTTATTTTCCCCGTTTTCACAACCACCATTTGCACATAAAAATAAGATGTGGCAACACCTAGTCACAATTATTGCGTTTATCTCTGTTATAAGCCTGGTGTTGGCTTAGTGGTTAGGGTGGAGGGCTTGAGATCTTATGGTCCTGAGTTCAAGCCCCGTAAGCCACTGAATTAACACCAGGTGGGGTTGACTCAGCCTGCTGTCCTTCTGAGGTCAGAGAAATGAGTACCAGTGAACTGGTAATAGGGGCATCGCATCAGTAGTGCCCCCATACTTGGTAGCAGTGGCGATGCACCGTTGATCATAGCCAGTTGAAAGCATGAAATCATGCCACCACAATATGTAGAAGTATTAAAGAAAAAAAAATCTCTAATGAAAGGCACTTACACATCTTGGCCTGTCGGGCTGTTTTGCATTTATAAATTATCAATCCTGGTGATGTTCATGTCTATATAAGTAGTATATTGATTGTCATGACACAAGGATCATTGTTTTCTCATCTGCTTATCCCTGGTCAAATCTGATTCACAAGTTATACCTTCACCCTTCCTTGGTAATCTCTTTACTGCACCACATTCTATACAGATTCATGCTCCCTGCCCCGTGCACCAATCACGGGTGCTTAATCTCTCATAATGGCGACCAGGACTTTCGGCCTTGCTTTAAACGTGCGTAACGGATGTGTCGCTGGACCAAAGGAAGCTGTTCAGCACAGTCTTTGGTCCATCTGCAAAACTCATTGCTGTCGTCACAGTAAATCTTACCTTCTGGAGATAGTTTTGGGGGCAGGGGGAGATGCAGAAAGGTGTTTCATTGGCCCTGGCATGTCACGTGACTCCCAATTCAACATTTCATGCCGTACTGACTTTAACCCGAGAAATGCTTTTTGATGCACCTGCTTTTTGAAGCAGAGTTGTTTGGCGCTCAAACTGGAGATTGTCAATCGTATAAATTTGACCTAACACCGCTAAAGAGCATGGAGGATGTTTATTGATCACATGAACAAGGTTTCTGGGTGGGTGGACTGTAATGCCTTCAGAGTGGCTTGCATCACCGATCTTTCTTCTTGTTATTGTTTACCTTGTCATTGTTCTCTTTACAATCGATGCGATTTTCCCAGCACGTTCCAAGTAGCATGAGATGATCAGTTCTTCTCAAGTGTTCCCCTGAAGCACTTGCGTCAAGATTTTATTTCTCTCTGAATGTCTAGTGAGATGTAGACTCATTCTTGGCTGGGATTATGATTTAATTTTATAGTGAATGCATTTTCATCGCTCAGGAAAGCTAATGTGTTTTATTTCACTTTATTTTTTGACCTCTAAATCACAAAAAAAATGTTCATTTCAGAGGCATTGTCATTTTTGGAGTCGGGGTGCAAGTTGCTTGTGGCAGTCAGGTTGGGGTGAGTGGGTCATGGGTATAGGTCGCTGGAAATTAGAGAGGGTCGCACCATGAATTAGAGAGGGTACAGCATTGTGTAAAGCAAGTCCACACTCTACCTTTGAAAGGGGAGGGGATGCTCGAGTGGTGAGTTCAGGGATGTAACTGGAAATATCATTCATATTTTGGGGCCAAATCGTTATTTATTTTTCTTTACATCAAAAGGATCTTTGAGTATGCAAGCGAGGTCGCTCCAGATTCATTAATTTGTTTAGTTTAACGCAACTAGAGCGGGATCCAGTGTATAAATGATTCCATCCACGCTCCCATTAAGTCCAGAATCTTTCACCAACAACGATGACGTGAAGAGCTGTCAAGAGTTCTCTTGTATAACGTCATCCCTATATGTTGAGGTTGGAGTGTGCATATCGTGTACATGGCAGGAGCTTCGTCTCTCGTTTTGATCCTGGAAGTTTCCTGAAAAAGTGTCCCTTGGAATTTTGTGATGCTTCTTCATGGAGGGATGTCAAAATGTCTACTCTTCACCTTCTCTCGTTCTCTGCCGTATATACCATGGCCCCTTTGAGAATACTTCTCCTCCCCCTCTCCATCCCCCCCCCCCCACAACCAGGCGTACCGAGCTCGCCCCCTTCTCGCTTGTGACACCTATTAGGGCAATTATTGCTCGTCGTTTGGAAAAGCGACTTGAAGTGATTAGAGACTGGCTCTTCGCTTTCATTCTAAACACCCTTCACCTCTGCCCTCTGCCCTCCGCAGTCCCTGCTGCCTGGGGGAGCAGGGTGCCTGTGTACGGAGGGATGGGTGGGCAGGGTGTTTCTGGGATGCACACGTTCCCAGATCTCACATTTCGCCCACGGTCAGAACGGCATCCTCTCGGAATCCTCTCGGAATCCTCTCGACTTAGCGAGGAATTCCACAAATTGCGTGCAAATCCCACTCCCCTTTTAAAGCTGTGTCATAATAACGAGCGCTTTGCTTTAAAGACGACTCGTCTCATTTAGCTCGCTGTTGTGTTTACCACTTTGTTTAGCATACGTATTCAGTTTTAGCAAGATTGCGCAGTAGTGGGTCGAGCTGAGATCAGGAAATTCAGAGCTTGTGTGCTGAGGGTGACCCGGTGCCTCGCCACCGAGGGATGAACATGAGGAAATAAAAAAAACGACTCATTGACACGACGTGGATCCAGCATGAAGTCCAGAGGTGCTAAGGCGCAGTCAGATCAATGTGTGGAACTTGTTTTGCGAGGAGGGGGTTTTCACATTCCGATTCCCCCTCCTCCCCCCACTCCTTTTCTCCAACCAAGACAAACTCATCACACGTCTATTTCTCAGTGCAGTTCCGGAATGTAGGGCGTTTTCATGGTTTAGTCCTTTCCTCTTCTGTGTGGCTCAATTGGACAACCTCATACATCCTCAGTCTGGTTCGATGTACTGAGGGAGGTTTGTGTCCGCGTGCTTCCACATTTCCTTCAAGCACGAGCCACCACCTCCCCCCCATGCTTGGTACCGAAACAAGAACCTCCTATTTCAAGGTTCTAGCCAGATATATTTCGTGTCTACACACACACACACACACACACACACACACACACACACACACACACACACACACACACACACACACACACACACACACACACACACACACGGACTTTGTCCATGAATCGTGATCCCTTACTGAAACAGAAATGGATACTTTGACACCTGGGAGGACTCTGTTCCAACTCTGAAACCTGCATGTGGAAATAACAACGAATCACACACACACACACACACACACACACACACACACACACACACACACACGCACACACACACACACACGCACACACACACACACACACACACACACACACACACACACACACACACACGACGACATGACCACGCCGAGAACCCTGTATGATGTTATACCTGCACATACGAGTCTTGCTTCGTATGTCACGAAGCTCACGAGACTGTGCAAACACCAACGGCGAGTCGTGCACAGCGCACACACACTCTCCTGCACCTCCTCTTCACGTACGTACATCGTCATGTGCTCAAGAGAAAATGCATACCTCACGGCGAGAGCATGTTCCACCCCGTTTTACTTTTCTTAATCACGAGCATTGTTCGTTCTAATTTTGAATATTCAAGTCTACCTCAACATGATTTTGGACGCAGTACGTGTGTAATGCTGTCTGTGCAGTGTGAATTAAAATGTATAAACGAGAGAATTCAAAGAACCCCGAGCATTATATAGTTTGTGTATAGCGCACGATTGAATATGATTTTTTTTTCCTTTCAATTTTCATTGGTTCTGATTTTTCATTGTGGTTGTAACCAAATGTTGTTGAAAGCTTTAAAACAAACAAAAATAAATCTCATTTACACTTGCCACCCCATCGTGCTCGGTACAAGAAATACATGGAAACTCCGTCATCACGAACACACCTGCTCACAAACTTTGTGCACATACACTATGGTTAAGGTATAAAGTCACCTGCACTATAAACCCATCAAAGGGAAAGATTATGGTTTTGTTATTTTATTCTTACTTTGTAAAAGCCATAGCTTATCGCATTTTAATAATTTCCGCTCGATTGCCCATGTCCACGAGTCGAACTATTTTGTGACGTTGCTTGTGCCATCATTTTGTTCTGAGAAGCAGTGTTGACTCGCGCTTCTGGTTTGCTTTTCGTGACTGTGATCGGGATGCTCCATTTGCCTCGGGGCACGAGCTATATAGGAGTTTTGCAAAGGGGGAGGAGGGGACGTTATGGTCAGAATTTGGGAAGGCGCATAAGCTGTAATAACAGGAACTTGTGACATGCCTATCTTTTGTTCTACGCATTAAATCTGCACCCATTGATGGACTTGCTCGGTGAGGGGTCACGTGCCCTTTATGAGTTCGCCTCAACCACAGGGACACGAGTCGCCTGGATTTCACGGTCTCCCCCGACCCCGCTCCCGTACACCCGATGGCCACGCAGATCTTCCCCGTCCAATCGACGTTATTGCTTCGTTCCACGAATGGTCCTTGCGTTGCTTCTGTGACTCCGCCGATGAAATGAATGTTGTATTTGACTCATTGAGCAATGTCGTTAATTCGTTTCATTTTTTTTTTAATATATGTTCGACGTTTATTTTTTGACTCTTTATTATTTCCCTACCCCCAATTCTCAACATTGTGGGGTTATTCCGCTGACGCGTGTACAAAAAAAAAAAAAAAAAAAAAAAAAAAAGAATACAAGACGGCAACAAACCAGAAACCAAATGGAGAACTTTCATGGCAGACCTGTTGTTATGGTTTTCACCCATTGAAGCCAGCCAGGTGCACCTGCGGTCGTGCCTCGATGGCTTCGGCTTTGGGTCATGAGAAGGTGCTCGTGCTTATGGCCGCGATTTGCATATAGTAGTAATAACATCCAATGTGTTTCGATCGCGTTAATTGGCAGCTGAATGGGCAGCGCAATCTGTGACGAGATTTTTATCACGAAGAGCTAAGAGACTTTATTGTATCGTTTGATGTATAAATATCCATGTTTCTATAAGCGTGGAAGCGAGGGAGTACATACCTCAATAAACTGGAAAAAAAAAAAAAGTGAAATTTACGTCGTTGTCTCGCTTTCAATGCCGAGCGACAATAAATTGTGAAATGCGCCATGTGAGGTAAATGCTCCTTTCGAGGTTTTTCTTTTTCAAATCACTTGTTTATTGCGCCAAAGTGCCTGAGTTACGGCTGGAACACGCCTGTGCCAAAGCGTTAGCAACAGTGGCTTTGTCTATCAGCACCAAGACCCGCCTCCTCCTCCCTTCTTCATTGCTGACCCCGCCCGAGTTCATTACTCTTCATCACCACAAATACCACTTCCGATACTTCCCTCCTATAACTTGTTCCTATTTCTGATTAATTTCCTACATGAGCACCCCTCATCCTTTAAAAACACGTTTTCCTGAAAAGGAGGGTGGGGCGAGCCTGTTTCGCTTTTGTATACAATGTCGAGGCTCATGGAGGAGCTTGAGCATTCAGAACGGATCAGTAGAAGGATAGGAGGGAAGCACACCGACGGCAGGATTGAGGAACAAAATAGAGGGGGACAGACAAATGAGGGGTAGGGTAGGATGCAAGGGGTGGACAAGATAAATATGGAAGCAAAGTCTCAGGAAGGAAAACCTGGAAACTTCGAAGAGTGTGGGCTTGGGGGGATAGGGTTATTGGGGGAGGGGGGAATCATGATTTTGGATGGGGGATGATCTGAGATGGTGGTGAACAGGTGTCTTGAAGACCTGGAGAGAAGAATGAGATTGAAGGTAATGTGGAAGGTAGTTCCACAGATGGGCGGGGGGGGGGGGGGGGAGAGGAAAGAATGAGTAGAGATGAGCGGTGATTCTGGATTTTGGGAGTTTCACCAGAAGGGGATTGATGGTGAACCATGTGCACCCTGCAGATACCTGGGGCAGTGGGGGACAAGACCAGAAAGGAGACGGTGGTGTTGCCAAAAGAGTGACTTTCCGGCTATCCCCGTGTGAGTCTCGAATGGCATTTTGTGTTTTAACTCCCTGAATCGCCCCCCCCCCCCCGGGGTGAATGCCATTCCTGCAACTCGACACCTCCCGCTCTTTTTTCGTGCCAGTCCTCCAAAGCCCTGCAAGTGTACGCACCGTGACTCCGGCTCGGGTGCTTCGCTACACAATGCCGAGTAGCAAACCCGGGTTGAGAGCACCGCAAGTTCATCTAGATTCCCGTAGATCCTCTCTGAGCATCACCTCGAATGTTTGGTTCCATGACGTGGCCGAACCAAACTTATTTACTCAAGCGTAGCCAGAGTGTATAAGGTATACCACGGGTTCGGCAGAGGTCAGGGTGCGACGCGGCCACGGGGTGGGGCAACTCAATGGGAACGCTCGAGTCGCCCCCGAAGGGCCTAATGGTAACCATGTGCGCTATGGAGGTGCAGGGCCTTCCCACCCCCAGCGGAGCTACGGTCCTGCATCAAGAAACGATTGCTGTATTTATTTTATCGACTGATTCCACAAACGTGGCCATTTGGAAGCAAAATGTGCAGCACCACCCAAAGCACCATTTGACCTGATAATAGAGAAGTGAAAAGATTCACAATATCAACTGGTGTGGCACCCGGTAGAGTGCATACTGCCACGAGGCCAAAGAGTTCACGCATTGTATCCCACTGGCAGCCCGGATCTGTATTCGGACCTGAACCAAAATCGAATCGGCTTGTTATTGTCACCTAACCGGCTCATCCGTCTAGTTTGGTCATAACTTGTCCACAACTTTTTGAAATATCATGCGATGTATCCTTTTTTGGCCACATCTGTCAATGGTGAAGAATCACTTGGAAAAATAAAAATTCTAGTAGTTGGATCCAATTCCGGATCCGGATCTTCACTAAAATCGAATCTTTTCGTACTTGTCACGCACCCAACCTGTCGACCAAGTTTCGTCCGAATCCGTCCACAACTTTTTGAGATATCCTGCTTACAGACAAACGAGTGAAACCACCTCGTAGACCTTCGGTGACGGAGGTAATAATGAGCTCATAGAGCAATAATCATTAATTTTATGAACAGAACTCCATCCATATAATTTCAACAACAAAAAAATCTCGGAAGATAATGGACAGATGCTGGCAGGATGGCCGAGACGCTGGAGGTCCGTGCACCCCCTCCAAGCTGTCTATCCTGGGTTCAAATCTCGACCCAGATATAAACTGCCATCCTGGTGTTTCACAGGTAGGGTGATTCGTGTGTGTGTGTGTGTGTGTGTGTGTGTGTGTGTGTGTGTGTGTGTGTGTGTGTGTGTGTGTGTGTGTGTGTGTGTGTGTGTGTGTGTGTGTGTGTGTGTCGTCCCTTGAATGGACGTCAAATTGGCTGGCATTACTTGGTGGACGTTAAAGATCCCACAGTGTCCTTCTCGAAGAGTCAGCGAGCTATCGCCGACACCCTGAACAAATTCGAAATTCCTGCCCAAACATTAGTCGAACGTCAGGCCTGGCCAGCCGGTTCGTGAACAACTCGGGTCAAGCTTCCCCGAAGTGGGAATCATTGTGGCTGTTACAGTGGGCAGTGCTTTGGCAGCAGCAATGTCAAGACACATATGTGGTACGTCCATTATGACGTCATTTAGACATTTTTAAAACAAGCGAACTCGCCGTCTTCATGACGTCACATTGCGACACGATGCGCCCACGTGTTATAGCTCTGGTTCGGCCTCGGCCACCCACAGGCAGCCGCGGCCACTCTGGACCGACAAGGCTTTCCCGGAGGCCGTGGGGCGGGAGCGCTTATCTCTCGGGTCGCGCTGACAGCTCTTGTCACGACAGCCATTGAGGCGCCGCTGCGCTCAACATGACAGCACTTAGTGGGACAAGCACATCGAGCGAGAACTCGAGCAAGGTGCTCTACACTCCATCCCTCCCCACCTCCATCACCATTAATCGCTTTCTCTCCATCCGTGTTCTCTTTTTCACATTCTCAAGTCTGAAAAGGACGTCGACCCATGGACCACGGCATCCAAATCGCACTCATGGAGCACACGTATCGTTATTAGTTAAGGCCTTGAAATAAATCCATAAAAGATAAACAGTGTAAATATGGACGAATGAATCTGCGTCATGTGGACGATATTAGAGTGCCGTCCGACGGTCCGAGTCCCGATCCTCGACAGCTGGTTCCTCCAAGTAGGCCCGGCATGCGCGCCCATTGGTGATTCCATTGCGGAAAGGTACACCGAGCGACCGGGCCTTGAGACTCTGCTCGAGCGACTCGCGCTAATTGATTCCCATTGACGTATCTGCGAGCAAATTGAGTCGCCTGATTGCTGTTTGCGGCGAGGGACGGACGCGTGGCCCTTTCTCCGTGATTTAAATCAGCACTTCGCTGTGTTTTTAATTCGCTCGACGTGAGTGTAATGCCTTGAAATCGCAGTCCATTGGCGTACTTTTAATGAGCTCCATGCCAAGCTTGCTCTTCGCTTCTCTGCGGTGCTGGATAAGCGGGAAATCGTGAACCGAGGATGCTATCGGGCAGGATAGGGTAGAGGAGATCCACCGTCATGCTCAGTGATCGCAGCGACACGAACTTTGGGAATACTCAACAATTGAGTTACTGAGCGCGAATTTGCCTGCAGTTGCGCAATATATCGTAACAGTCCAATCCGGGGCGAGCGTGGGTCCAATGCCGAGGCCCGAGGTTCCAGACCCGAGTTCCACCCCCACAAGAGAGTGCGGATATCTATCGCTTTGACATTCCCCCGTGAGCTCGAGTCAAAATATTTCGACGGACGTGGAACGGAACGGAACGGAACGGAAACGCATTTGCATTCGCGGAGCTGAAGCGCGCGCACGCGAGATAACCGGCCAATGTTAATGAGGCTGCGAATCCCGACGCTCGCGATGCCGTCAAGATCGGGGCGCTAATGAAGCACGTGCAGAGCGCGCTCAGGGAGTCTGGGAAGACCTGTCGGCAGAGACGCTCTGCTAATTAAGCATGCCGCGAGTGACGAGACGCGCGGGAGGAGAGTTTGAGCATGTGGGGAGGAGGGCAGTTTGGAGACGAGTGGGCGGTTGGGATGCCTGCAGAGGGCAAAGGGGCATCGCGTTCTGGGAGCGGCATGGCCACCCATTTGCTTTGCAAAACGCACCTCGATGTGCAAGAATCCTTCTCCTGCCCCTCCCCTTATCTTCGATCCCCACTCCGGTCCGAGTTCCGCTGGGTTACCTCGCAAGACTGAACCCTGGGGCATTCTCCTCTCCCCTTACGAGTTAGTCAGTTACCATACAGACTTAACTTCTGTCGGTTAGGTAGTTTGGGCTTATTAATACTGTACTCCCAATACAATTGTGCATACTGTGAAACACTCCTTCCTTCCTTCCTTCCTTCTCCATCCACGTTGGTCACGCACCACGTACCGATACACACACACACACCCTCTTGCTTCGTTTGCATTACCTACAAATTGTAAAATGACAACTTCAGCTTTGATAGCTTGCTTGCTTATTTATCTATCTATTTATCGATCGATATCTATCTTTATTACCTTCAGTCATTATACCGGGGCATTATGACGGTATTAACGATTGTTACATAATTGTTCTATCATTTGCTGTCGATTATTATTGATTGTTAAATTATGGCCGAACAGGATAGCCTAAAGGTATGTGCTCTCCCCTTTGAACTGCCGAGCCTGGGTTTATATCACGACCCAGTGATAAAGGGTCAGCTTGGTGTTTGCAAGGAGGAAGATAGATGCCTCCACCTATCAGTGAGTGCCGTCCATCGAATCAAGCACCTTAAGCCAAAGTATCCCGTCTGCCAGCAATGGTCGTTGATGTACGTCAAAGATCCCACGGTGTCCTTTTGGAAAAGAAGGCGGATTATTTGAGCAAATTACAAATTCCTGCCCGACCCACCTTGAGTCAAACGAGAGCCTTGCCCAGCCGGTTCATGAAAGACTCGGGCCAAGCTTCCCCCAGCCAACCCCACAAGAACGTGGGAATAATTGTGGCTGTCGAAGAGGAACAATATTGCAATATAAAGTATTATTAACTCTCATTTCATTCAAAAAAACGTGTCCTTTGTGAAGAGAAGGCGAGCTATCGTCAGGACGATTAAAAATTAAAAATTTCTGCACTAACCTACAGGGAGCACTGCATCAGCAGCACAGCTATGTCATCAAGCAAAAATGCAGCCCAGCAGGCTTGTGTTGCACAGGAAAGAAAAGACCACTCGGCCACTACACCTTTTAAATGTATTTGGGGATGGCTCCAAACCATCCAATCCCTCGCTTGTCAGAAATGGACCTCCTCCCAACCCATCCAATTACTCACTTATCGGAAGTGTACCACCTCCAAACCCATCCAATCCATTACTTGTCAGAAGTGTACCAAATCCCTCACTTGTCGGAAGTGTACCTCCTACAAACCCATTCAATCCCTCACTTGTCCATTCAATCCCTCACTTGTTGGAAGTGTACCCCTTCCGAACCCATCCAATTCCTCGCTTGTCGGAGGTGTACCTCCTCCCAACTCATCTAATCCCTCACTTGTTGTGAGTTTACCTCCTCCCAACCCATCCAATACATCACTTGTCAGAAGTGTACCTTGTCGCAACCCACCCAATCCCTCACTTTGTGGAAGTATACCTCCCCCTATCCAATCCATTCCCTCACTTTTCGGAAGTGTACATCCTCCCAACCCATCAAACCCCTCACTTTGTGGAAGAGTAGCTCCTCCAAACCCACACAATCCCTCAATTGTCAGTATCGAATCAAGGGGCATTAAAATCAAGGGGCACCTCCTCCAAACCCATTCAATTCCTGACTTGTTGGAAGTGTACCTCCTCCCAATCCAACCAATCCCTCAACTTTCTGAAGTCTACCTCCTCCCAACCCACCCAATCCCTCAACTCTTGGAAGTGTACCTCCTCTCAACCCCTCCATTCCTTCACTTGTCGGAAGTGTACATCCTCCCAACCCACCCAATCCCTCACTTTTTGGAAGTGTACCTCCTCCCAACCCATCCATTCCCTCACTTTTTGGAAATGCATCCATCCATTGGGACCATACTCTGTGCAGAGCGTTGGTGCTGCCGAAGCAGTCTCCTGGGCTATTGGGCACAATCCTGGACAGGTCGCCACATCGACACAGGATACCAACAAGCTGGCACATGTTTTGCCGACCGCGAAAGGATGACAGGCAGAGTCAACCCCAGCTGGCATTAATTCAAAAGCCGAGTGGGATTTGAACTCGGAAACCTCGGATCCCAAGCCCACCACTCCAGCCATTAAGTCAACACGAGGCATTTTTTGGAAACGTACCTCCTCCAACCCTCCCAATCCCTCACTTTTTGGAAGTGTATCTCCTCTCAACCCATCCAATCCCTCACTCATCAGAAGTGTACTTCCTCCCAGCCAAATCAATCCCTCTCTTGTCAGAAGTGTACCTCCTCCCAACCCATCCAATCCCTCACATGTGAGTTTATTTCCTACCAACCCATCCAATCCCTTACTTTATGGAAGTGTACCTTCTCCAAAACCCATCCAAATCCTCACTTGTCAGGAGTTTACCACCTCCCAACGCATCCATTCCCTCACTTTTTGGAAGTGTACATCCTACCAACCCATCCAATCCCTTACTTTGCAGAAGAGTACATCCTCTCAATGCACACAATCCCTCAATTGTCAGAAGTGTATCTCATCCAAACCTATCCAATTCATCACATGTCAAGAGTTCACCTCCTCCCATCCCATCCAATTACTCACTTGTTGGAAGTAGACCTCCTCTGAAGCCATCCAATCCCTCACCTTTTGGAATTGTACCTCCTCCAAACCCACCTCGTCCCTCGCTTGTCTGAAGTGTACCTCCTCCTGACTCATCCAATCCCTTAATTGGCAGAAGAGTACTTCCTCCCAACACACCAAATCCCTCACTTTTCGGAGGTGTACCTCCTCCCAACCCATCCATTCCCTCACTTGTTGAAAGTGTACCTTCACCAAAACCTATCCAAATCCTCACTTGTCGGGAGTTTAACTTCTCCCAACCCATCCAATCCCTCATCTGTCGGAAGTGTACCTCCCCCTATCCCATCCATTCCCTCACTTTTCGGGAGTGTACATCCTCCCAACCCATCGAACCCCTCACTTTGTGGAAGAGTACCTCCTCCCAACCCACACAATCCCTCAATTGTCAGTAGTGTACCTCCTCCAAACCCATTCAATTCCTCACTTGTCGGAAGTATACCGCCTCCCAACCCATCCATTGGCTCACTTGTCAGAATTGTACCTCCTCCCAACCCATCATCTCAAGGAGATGGGGATGGGCCTGGCATCTGCCTGGGGGATGGCCAGACGGAGGCCCCTGGAGTACCGGCGGAAAGGGGACGCAGCGACGCGCTGTTCTGGCACATGCTCCCATACCTGACCTGACCTGACCAACCCATCCAATCCCTCACTCGTCAGAAGTGTAACTCCCCCAACCCACCCAATCCCTCATTTGTCAGAAGTGTACCACCTCCCAACCCACCCAATCCCTCACTTGTCAGAAGTGTACCACTTCCCAACCCACCCAATCCCTCACTTGTCGGAAGTATACAACCTCCAAACCTAGCCAATTCCTCACTTGTCGGGAGTTTATTTCCTACCAACCCATCCAATCCAATCCTTCACTAATCATAAGTGTACCTCCTTCCAAAGCTAAACCTCTCTGAAGACAATTGTGTGTTCAGTCGAGTCCCTCTGTGCTTTTCCAGCCGGAATGAAAGCCATTGGTCGATAAAGATGATATTGTAACGGTTCTGCGAACTGTCACTCCTGTCATGGCAACCAACATACATCGGTTCTTGAGATAGTTATTTTGTTCATATTTGTTGCAGATAATGTTCTTCCCTTGTGTCTAATGGGCTGCAAAGGGATATACGTTGTGTGGGATTAGTTCGATTTTTCCCCACTTTGTCCCATTTTTCTTTCTTTTAATTGAAAACCCCTTTCAAACCCTGCACACCAACTTCTTTAGCATATGATAGTTAAATAATGGGGTTTCTAAGACACCTCAAAATTTACATGCAAGTGAATGGGAAAAATTAAGGATACTTCTTGACTTCTTCTTTTTTCGGCTGCTCCCGTTAGGGGTCGCCACAGTGGATCATCCGTAATGATCCGCCTAATGATTTGGCACAGGTTTTTTTACACCAGATGCCCTTCCTGACGCAACTGATGGCAGCCTCTTACGACACAGGGATACGGTACATCTATTCCAACCGGGGCATACACCGGGCCCAGTACTGGTACTCACTTCACCGACCTCGGAAGGATGACAGGCTGAGTCAACCTCCTGGTGTGTATTAATTCAAGTGGCCAACGGGGCTTGAACTCAGGACCTTTTGGATCCCAGGCCGCTACCCTAACCACTATGCCAACACCAGGCCTCAGGATACTTCTTGACTAACACCTCAAATTCCTCAAAATATCTTCTGATTTCTCTCTTCCTTAAAACAATCATCAATACTATTAAATATTAAGAATATATAGTTCCAGCAATCTGATAAGTGAATGGTCTCTCACATTATTCAAATATATATATATATATATATATATATATATATATATATATATATATATATATATATATATATATATATATATATATACACTCAAACAGGAAACCAATGAATATTTGTTTATGTATATCATTTATTGGTTTTAATATCTTTGTTGAGCAGGGATTAAATTTAAACTATTAGTTGGAAGTTGATTTTTATTTTAAGCAATAAATTATTACTCAATAAATATGGTTAAAACTTATGAACAAACAAAAGATGAATCTAATTTCATCACTTCAGAAAAGAAGAGATTGATAGAGGATATTGAAAAATATGTGGGAGATGCATCATTGAAGAATTACAATAATAATTATTGGATATAGAACGATAATGAACAATAATTTTAACTCAACAATTAACTTGTGAGAGAAAGTTTCTTTGTTTTCTTCAAAAGCATTGTTTAATTATTTTCCTTCATTACAATTAATCTTAACAAAAGTTTATCCTCTCCTTTTAGCAATATATCCAAAACTGCAGAAGGCCATGAAACAGATTCAAATGAGCGGATCAAAACTTTTGTGACTGAAGCATTGCAAAGAGAAGATACAACTCTTATGAATAATCAAGATGGAAATTGTTTTTATATGAACAATCTAAAAGATGTAGAATATTTTGTGAGCAATCCTGAAGGAAATGCTTTTGACATTAGTATGATACTGAGAGTTTGTGTTTAAATGAGAGTTATGAAAGTAGTTTTATACATGATAATGATGATGAATATGAAAGCACTGATTATAGTGAAGATGAATTTTATTTGAAGTGAAAACATACTATATAAAGGTAATTGTAATGACATTGAGATAGGGGAATTGAATGATGTTACTATATCAGGAGAAATGGTTTTTCATTCAATTGTTGTCAAAACTAATTTTAAAATAACCTTTACTGTTAAAAAAAAACATAATAGCTGATTCTGTTAATACAAAGAAATATATAGATATAGATGGTGTTTCAAGAAATTATGAATCAAGATTTTTTTCCTAAATAAATGAGTCATTATACAGCCAAAGATTTTGAAGATTACGATAGTGATAATAGTATCTCTGTTGGAACAGAAGACAGTTATGATACTGAGAGTTTGTGTTCAAATGAGAGTTATGAAAGTAGTTTTATACATGATAATGATGAGGAATATGAAAGCACTGCTTATAGTGAAGATGAATTTTATTTGAAATGAAAACATACCATATAAATATGCTGACTCCAAACAAATATACCAGATATTTAACCTCTTGAATTCCCTGACAATCCATATGATAAATTTGAGAATTGTCCTGTGTGTGATAGAGTGGGAATAAACACAATCAAAAGTCTTCAAACAATGTATATTTTGGAATTATCTTCGAATTAATGATGAAAAAAATATTAAAAGGAACACAACTGTTTCAAAATTATACCAAAAATGAATTACTTTGTAAGATTAATGAGATAAATAAATGTCAACTATAAGGGTGATAATATAGCTGTTCATCCAGTATAAGAGATTGATCAAATTAGGGTAATGTTTAACGGACTGATGTTATTTATTATTCACAATTGTCATTTTCAGGGAAATATCAACACAAGATGTTGTATAAATAATATAATGGACTCTCTTAAAATTAAACCTGAACTCAGGATTAAACATAGTTTCTAAAAAAGCCTATAAAAATTAAATAAATAAAAACTTCTAACTATATAAATTAATGACTTTTTTACCCATTTGGGAAAATAAGATGAAATTCAACACCATAAAAAATCTTCCAAATTCATTAAGATGTCTCATAGTTGGTTCAAACGGATGTGAAAAACCTGCTTGCTTCTAAAGATGCTCCTGACTCCCAACTTTTTAGATTATGATAATTTAATAATTTTCACAAAGTCGAGTTTTCAACCCGCACATCAATGACTCTCACAAGGTTTTAATGCAGGTCTTCAAAAAGAAAACATCATTGGCTTATTTAAACTTCAAAACAAACTAAATGATTGCAACATTGAAAATATAACACAATTATTTTGTGATACACAGAAATATAAAAAGAAATCAAAACCTCTAACTTGTATTCTTAGTGATAATACGGATGATATACATTCACCCCAAGATTTGGATAAATCAAAAAAGAACCTCGTTATCTTTGATGATTGTGTTAATGAGAGAAACCAAACGGTAATGGACAGCTACTACACAAGAGGGAGACATTCTTCTTGTAATTGTATTTATCTGAGTCAATCATAATTTCAACTCCCTCGTCGTTCCATAAGAAACAATGCTAATACTTTTATTTTATTCATGTTAAATTCAACAGATATAAATAACTTTTGGAAAGATAATTGTTCTGTTTTATTAAAAAGGAATTTAAAGGGTAAATGAAACACAGAACTGGAAGATATAAATATATTGTTGTGAAACAAGATGAGAAACTAAATGATATTTTTCAATAAATAAATGGATGCGAAAGAATGAACAAGATTTAAGGAACATCAAGTGTTGGTTTCAAAAGTTGGAAAACAACAAGAAAGCCTAAAGGAGAAACGAAGACAGAAACTAACGGGTGAAGAAGCGTTTGAAAGAAAACAAGAAAAAAAAAATATTAAACCGCTTTTTAAAACTCCTCAATAAATATCTGCAATTCCCATGATATAATCCACTCCTAAAAAACTTCAAATTATAAAAGATTTCAGTCAAATGACAGAGCAAGAGCTAGAAGATATAGGAGAATTACAATATGATGATGAAAGATTATTTCAACAACCGGAAGAGGCAAATCAACCTACTGATTATATTGTGAAGGCTCTTCAAAACAATGAATATTCATCGGATTCAAAAACCACAGCAGGTCCCATTCCAACAGAAGAAACAGCAATGTTCTATCTTGTAAACAAAATGCATTGATATTTAATAATGAATTGAGGTTTTTGAGTTCTACCCATCCATGTGTTAAATTAAACCCCAGATTAATGTTTCTTCTAACCAAAGATGGATATTATATTTTGGCTTGTAGCATTGTATTGTGTACACTGTGGTCCTAAATGAGGAGAAAGCTTAGAAATTAAACCCAGTTTTAATAAGATAAACAATGTTAATGGTATATAATGCCCAAGTGTCTGTGCTTTCAGAAAATGTATACTTTGCTATGGGTCCTATGGATATAGTTGCTTACAAAGCATGTTTTTTTTATCCAAACACAGGCTATTTTTTCCATTTTTATAGCTCATTTTTTAGAAATGGGTTACATGTATGAGTGTATATGTTGTCCAAAATGGTTGAAAATGCATTTTTTTTGTTTGATATATATATATATATATATATCAAATATATATATATATATATATATATATATATATATATATATATATATATATATATATATATATATATATATATATATCATTATACATAAGAATAGAACAATTCCTCGAAACGGTACATTTCTTATGACCTTCTGCATATATTGGCACCTTCAAATGTGTAAAATCTCAGATTTTGCAAAATTTCCCCCAGTCATAGTGAAGCTTACAAATTCTTATTCCAGAAATTTGAAATGTATCTGATAGAACATCTTTAATAGCAATTTACTTCTGCATAAAGTGATGATTTAAAATGGCAAGTTTCAACATTGATCCTTACTACATACCAGTTTTTAGGTTCACTTCCATGATTGGGTCAAAAATGTGAGGAAGTACGTAACAAATTGCATTTACCAAGCTGCTACAAAATTACTGGTAGCTATAAGCTCGATTTTATAACCATAGAACAAGTTTACCAAGATGGCCATATGATATAAAAAAAAATCAATACCAAAGGCCAGTTTGTGTTCAGTATACAGAACATCAAAGGTCGTTAGGAAGTACGTAATGTTTTTTAAAAATCTGCACTTTTAATCCGAAGATGTTAGTTTGGTTCATCACAGCATGTATTTCTATGGTTAAGTTTATGTGCATATATATTTAGGACCTGAATGAACACTGATCAATTTGATCAATTTGTTAATTTCATATGACCTTGACCTCTTTGCTCAAGGTCAAATATCAGGTAAACCAAATATTCTCCATATATGTTGTTTCCAATTAGTGTATAATACATATCGAAGCCATCAGACCAATTTTACAATTTTACAAGACCATCAGATCAGTTCCTTGATGCAGATAATTGATAACCAACTTTGACCCTGTCAGAGCAATAGAAAGAGGAAGAATTAAGCTCTGCCCAAATAGATCCTGAATCCCCATGATGTTGGCAAACAAATGATATGCAAAACTTAATCATACAATGACTTTCATTTTTTGGTCCCCCGCGTCCTAAATGTGTCCATGATACCTTGCTACAAGCCTTTTAGCCAAGAATTGTCTCAGATTATTTCAATGAACCATTGAATATGGAAAATAAGGATGATAGAGAATATATCAATTTACTAATCTCACTTGATTATTGCACTGATGTTGCTGTGAGAGAAAAGAATAATGAAAAGGAGAAACATATTACACAAGCTTTAAGTAGGCTTGGGTTAGGTGTTAGTTTTCTTCCAAATGACCCATCACAATTCATGGAAAGACTGTTAATGCTGTTAGGTAATAAAAAGGCTGGAAACAACAATTGTTTCAATGAAGCCTCAGCCATTTTCATAATTAATATGAAAATAATTAATAAATATCAATACAAAGATATTTTATCCCATATTAAATGAGTTTTATGCTCTCTCACGATGAAAATGAAAAAAATTTCAATTGTAGATGCTAATGAGAATTATTTTTTATTGTTGAAAGATGATAATGAAGTATTTACATTTATCGATAAGATAATGGTAGAATTACTACCACTGAATGTTGGAAGAAAAATGATTTGTATTGTTTTCTTTTCAAAATTATTTAACAAGTATGGTGTTTCAGAGGATAAAAAAAGAGATTTATAACAATTATAATTATATCCAGACTTTTGTAAACTTCTAAATGAAAAGCATAATCCTTAGTTTTAATTTCACAATGAGTGATCACTCATCTTCATTTCCATACCAACTACAACTTGATGCAACAAAACAATATGAGGGATCTTTATTGTCTCTGGAAACTTATAATGCCTTGTTTAATATCACAGAGAAAAACAATAAGTTCAGTTATAATTCAGGAAGTGGATACAAAACTAGAACAGTTTCATCTGGAGCATACGAGATTTCTCAAATATCTTCCAAAATTGCTCGACATATGAAAGATCAAGGTGATGAACCAAAAATATTGTTATAGACATTCAAAAACATCCTTCAAAATCAACCATCAACCTTAAAAATTGATAATTCATTTACAGAGTTATTGGGTTTCTCCTCAAGAAAGATTGAAACTCATGGAACGTTTTATAGTGATAATGTCAATCAAATAGCTTCAGGTATAAATTCAGTACTAATTAACTATGATTTGATTGATGGTGATTATAATGATGGAATAAGAACAAATACAATATTTTAATTTAGCGCAAACTCAATTGGTAATAAATTCAATCTGTAACCAAAAAATGTGGTTTATCTTCCTGTGTCAGGAAAAACCATATACAGAGTAAAGTTTAGGAAAACCGATCAAAATAATCATACGATTTCCTTCAATGGAGAAATTATATCCATCAGAATTCACCAACGTGAAGTTTTCCAAAAAATAAATATGATGGTTATTATGAGGAAACATGAGTTTGGAAAATATAAAATAATTACAAAAGATGGGGATGAGATGTTCCTTTCACATATTATAAAGGTGAAGGAATTTATCTTGGTGGAGGATATTATAAACCGAAGAGACAATGAGGTGTGGGATATCAATTTAGAGATGGGATAATTGATACTCCAATTGGGTGTAGGTTCAACTATTCTAAAACATAAAGACCTAATAGGATCAACTGCTCCTGCCATGGGAATTGTAGCAGGTGCTATAATGAATATAAAAGATGCCGAAAAAGAACCCCATAAATTGCAAGTAATAAAATAAATTAAGAAAAGCAAAACTCAGTTGTCTCCTCAAGAATGACAGAAAATTATTCAAATACTCAGATCAGGATTTCAAAAGTTTTAACATCTTTTTTTGACGAAATAAATACAAGTATGAAAGAAATTGATAATATCTATGATTTGGATGATACCATTACATTATCATCTCAAACTCTACTAAAAAAAAAAAGACTATTTTAAGGTAAATGCTTCAACAGGAACAGACTGGAATGCAAACGGAACAAAAGGTTTTGAAATAAATAATCAACAAGCTTATTTGAATGTCGCTGATAGTTTCTTCTTGTGTAAATTTAAATTCACTAAAGCTAGGAATAACACAAATGCTGCACTCATAAATGATTTATTCTGCATAATGTTTGATAGTGTTCATTTGTATATTGGAACACAAGAAGTTGAAGCGGTTCATTATATTTCTGCTACATCTGAAATGATGAAATTTACACGATATTCATTTAGTGATAGAATGGGTAAGGGTGCTGTCGAAGGTTTTATTCCTGATATGGCAGCGGGAACAAACGCAGACACTGGTTATAGTCAAAGAAAGGCAATGTACAAGGATGATACAAAAGCAAAAAATAGTTCCACCATGGCAGTTCCCCTTAAAGGTACATTTGGATTTTGTGATTATGATAAAGTTCCATGTGGACTTAAATTAGATTTCAACTACAAGGGAATGATAATGAAAATAGATTGCTTTTTGAGGTTGGTAATGCTTTTGGCGCTCAGAATAAATTTGTTATTGATGAAATGAGTTGGTATATTTGTGAATATACTCCTAATCTTAAAACAGAAGAGATGTTGACTTAACTCAAAGAAACCGCTAAATGTATCATACCTTAAATTAAGATGTCAACATGTCAAACTGAACCAAACCATTTACACGTGGAATTTGGGTATTCTGGAAGGAAAGCCATGATACTGATGGCTTATTTTTAAGAAAAGTGATGGAGATACTGCTACTGATGAGAATAATGTGTTGAGTGATAATGCTAAGGTGAAACAACTTCCACTTTCTCTGGATGGAACATTTTATCCATGAGATAGATTGGAAATTGATTGGGAAAAATATGATTATAGTGAAGCATGCAAGTCTTATCAAAAGATGAGTGAAGGCAATGGTAATAAAAAAACAATTTTGGATGTGGTAGCATTTTAAAAACTTTATAAAATCTATGTGATTGACCTTAGCACTCAAAAGGAAACTATGAGGTCTAATAGAGTGAATACTTCTCCATAAATTGAAAGAGGACAGAGTGAAGAAGCTGATATGTGTTGTTTGCTTTTGGAAGAAGCAGATTTACAGATCAATACAGATAATGGTGTTATGAATTGTCGCACATAATTTTTGATAAATAAATGAGTTGTAGAGTGTCAAGTAGGGTTTATGTTAATCAAATCAATCATGATAAACAAATTAAGTATTCAAAATCAAAAGCCTTGTTTGATTAATGTTTATACAATTCAGAGAGGAGCTGTAAGAATTGTTTTTCTCACAAGAGAACAGGTGAAAATGTTGAACAATACTGACTCACTAAACATTAAAATGTCAAAACCAATGTTGTAGAAATATTCAGTCACGGAGACAAGTGGAGGATTTACTATATCCCTCCCTCTTTTATTGGCAGATCTTGATGCAGTGGGAGCTTTGATTGGTGGCATTTCCACAGCAGTAAAAACTGTTCATGAAAGGAAGACTCGAATACAGGCTCAAAAGGAGTTGGAAAGACATAACAAATAATTAGAGAAACAAATTAATGAGAGTGATGTAATTGTAGTTTTTGTTGAAAAACTTGAAAGCCTACCTGATAAAGCAAGGATGTTAGTTGGAGATATGCTTTCTTCTATCACACAAGCTGGTGTAAAATTAACGAAAAAGGGATAAATGACATGTTGGAAAAGGTGGTTCGACCTTGATTTTAACCCAAGAGTTGGATATTGATTTGTTAAAAATTATTTCACAAAGGCACAGGCTGAACAACAGAAATACAGTATAACAAAAATATTAATATGAAAATGCTTATAAATGAATAAATTATCCAAGCTCTACAGATGTGAATGACTTGGTGAGATTAAGTGATTTATCACAATAATGTGTTTATTTCTGAATTCTGAATCCTTAAATAAAATGGCTGTGTATTCCAAAGATACAGAAATGTTTATTTTATCTCCGGGTCATACAAGATTCACAGTTCCAATCGAAATTTAATTTTGTAAAGAAGGACGTATAGTTTCTATGGGAATAGAACATTGGAGATATGATATGAATGATTTAGGGTAAAATTGGTCATTTAAAATAAACCTCCAAGACCTGAAATAATTTAATCACTCATAAGGAAGAATGTTATCCACTTGGTGGAGCTAATGGGATTTGTATAAACACTGTTAGCAAACAAAAATAAAGGAATTTATTTAAATTAATAAGGCTAAAATCGATAACAGCTTCACCATAGTTTATGTCATGAAAACACAAAGAATATAAATTTACATAATAAGTAAGGGAATACAAACTGATTTAACAACAGAAGGATGGGGATTACCTGTCATCATATTCATCTGTCATATATTTCTGATGCATAAATGACAACAAGAAGGCTTCAAGAAAATTATCATTTCTGTGTCCAAGCATACCTACATGAAAAGGGTATTGGTATTTTAATAAATATGTTCTACAACATAAAAATGGGGGAGGTTTCAATAATAGATTGGTTTTATACTGATGTTAATAAACCAACAAGTTTGGATTTAACTAAAATGTTAAATAATGAAAAAGTTTTAAAGTTGATAAAATACAAAGCTCTTTTAGAAATTCAGAAGTAATTTTATTGGTTTCCTGTTATAAAAAATATATTTTGGACCCAGGAATATTGAGAAATCCAGATGAATATATGTATGATATTCTATGGGGAGATCATTCAATGATAGTGAGGGATGAGAAAGGAGATGAAGAAGAAAATGACGCAAGAGAGAAGGAGGAGAGTGAGAAAAAGGAAAAACAGGAGAGAGAGAGAGGGAGAGAGGGAGAGAGGGAGAGAGAGGGAGAGAGGGAGAGAGAGGGAGAGAGAGGGAGAGAGAGGGAGAGAGAGGGAGAGAGAGGGAGAGAGAGGGAGAGTGAGGGAGAGTGAGGGAGAGAGAGGGAGAGAGAGGGAGAGAGAGGGAGAGAGAGGGAGAGAGAGGGAGAGAGGGAGAGAGGGAGAGAGAGAGAGAGGCCGTACGGAAACCATTTCTATATCCCCCGCCAACTTCGTTGGTTGGCGGGGGATAATAATAATTTATTGTTTCAAATGTAAAAATAACACCAATACTAAACATTCTCATATGTTAAAAGTAAAAATAATAGAGTTATACAAAAAGGGATATGTTCACTGTGTGGCTCTAAAAAGAGTAAATTTATTTCTAAACAAAAACATTGGGGAGATATTCAAAAGTTTTTAATCAGGGAGTAAATTTACAACAATCGGAATACCAGGGGAATTACATCTACCGGGGTATTCTTTCTGTGGTCCGGGTACAAATTTGGATTAAAGACTAGATGAGGCTAACAATCCTAAACCTTGATCGAAACTTCGAAATCAGGTTGATGAAGTGTGTCTGAAACACGATATTGATTATGGAAATAGCATGATGTTGGAAGAAAAATACAAAGCTGATTGAGAAATGTTGTACAATTTGTCTTTAATACAAAATCCAACATTGAGAGAAAAAGTTAATAGGTTCATCATGAAGATGATAAGTGTTAAATTGAGACTTGGGCTTGGAAATACAAAAAGAACTTTAAAACTCAAATTATGTCATTAACATTGAAGAGCAATTACCTGATGAATTACATGAACCAATAATCACAAGCTTTAAAAGAAGGAAGGTTTATTCCAAAAGGGTTGATTACATTTGGTCTGCTGACTTAATTGAACTCAATAATGATAATGGGGCAAGTATGCTTTAACCATTATCGATTTGAAGAGTAGATATTTGTGGCCTGTTCCTTTGAAAAACAAAAGAGGGACTACTCTTATGTTAGCCTTCCAACACATATTTAATAAAAGTGAGAGAAAACCTAATAAATTGTGTGGTGATGGAGGCATCCTTCCTTCCTTAACAAACACATGAAGTTGGAGGGATTGAGTCTTGGCGGAAAGGGTATGCATGGGGATGTCCCGAGGAAGGTGTGTTCTTCAGGTTGGTGTTCATAAAGGTCATGATTAATTAAAAGCCATGGAAAAGCCATTTCATGGAAGTGTGGGGGAAAAATTTATATTAATGTATTTTAAATTGTAACAAATGGAGTTTCAGAAATGTAACTTTTATGCTGCAAATTGAATTGGCTGTCATTTCTGGCCAAAAGACTTTTGCCCTAAATGATAAGAAATGTGTTGTTCTGGAGCAGAGTGACCGAGCTGATAAATGAACCTTTGCTTAGAAAATGTACGAAGTGGCTTTTTGTCTAAAGGACACATCTACAGTCTGGGTGAATATCCCCCAACCTCTCTCTCATGGAAGTATAAAATGTTTTGAAAGGCACATTGTTCTCAGTGCAAGCACGTGAGGAAGTATAGTTTCTCAGTGGCTTGTACTCCTTGGAACTGACCAAGTACCAAGTTAGAATAAAACTCTCTGATGTAATGTAGGAGTGAATTGAATCGGGTTGGTCTAACTGTTAACTAAAGTAAGAATTAATGAAATAGAACCAAATAATATTGCAACAAATGGGGATTCTTAAGTTCATTGTACAAGGGTGAGAAGTGTTTGGTGTATAATTAGAAAATAAATTGTTTCACAAGGAAGGACTTGTGTGGACATCAGTTTTATCAGTGTCGATAGGGTTTTTGTAGGATTTTATAATCAAATCGGACAAACGTAAAACTCTGTCTGAAGTCAAATAGGATTCCACAATCGGCCAGTTGGAATCCTTCAGGAGGACAACGATCACAACAAGGTGGGTTTAAAAAATCCACATCAGTTGGTGCCGAGACTCGGATTCGAACCGACTTTGGTGCGGTGCCCGTGACCGGAGGTGCTTAATCTGCCAGAGGCAGTGCCTGGAGGAACGACAAGTGCTTGAGCGAAGGTAAGGGAGAGCGCTCTCAGCAGGTAATGCATTTCGAACAAAGAAAAGTTCATTGTCAGATAATTTTATTGAGAGAAAGAAGAGGATCTGGCGGAGGGAGTCCATTTTAAAGTAAACAATAAGTACTGTAGTTGTTTTAGAAAAGTTCTGGAGAAGAAGAGGAGTCAGATGACAAGAAGAGGCTCGTTAAGGAGCCAGATGCTTAATTAAATGGGCATGATGAAGCGACATGCCACATGTTTGCATTGATACGGACCGGCTGTGAGAGAGATGGCCGAGGACACGGCTGAGACGCCGAGATAGGGTTAAAATAGATAAATATTATAAGTTACCTGTTTGTAAGAGTTATAAGAGTTACTTTTTGTTCATTGAACTCGCTGGAAGTTTGTTGGCAGTGAGGTGTTATATTATATTGTGTGGAGGTTTTACGGATTTGTAAATGCAATGATTTGCACGAAACGTTTTGTAGAGTGCAGGAGACGATTAACCAGCTGGGAGCATGGTTGGTGATTTGCATTGAGATGCATGTGTTACTGAGAGTAAAAAATGAAACTTGTGCGAGTCCAATATTCACTGCAATGAAACGTGTTCTGTTGGGATTTTGACGATATTTTAACTCGTGCTGAGTTGAGCTGTGGGTCTGTTTGAAATGGCATGTTATACATTCTTGGCGTTGTATTTCCACGCGAAGGTCGCAAACTACACTGTGTGAGACCCCCTCCACTCGATCTGTGGGGGGTGGCCTATCTTTACACTGAGTCTTTGTTCGAGCCTTTGCTTTAGGTGTGAAATTCGATTCATATGCAGATTCAAGAGGATGAGATAGAAATGTGATTGGTATTTGTCACGTGATCACACGCGAGTCTATGAGATGCAATGCTGTTTAGTGTATGTGTTGAAGCCATGACAGAGTAATGCAAACTGTGGGTTTTGCCTGTCAGAGTTTTTTCCTTTTTCTTCCCACCGGATGTGGAGAGAACTTCCTGTTCCTTGTTCCTTGGTGTTTGTGGTGTTTGTGACTGAATGTTTAAAGTGAAGTCCATTTCGGAAAAAGTGTTGAAGTTTTATTTTACAACGATCGGGATTTTGAATAAATTGTGAAATAACAATTGTGAATGTGGATATACTGGATGTGATTTAAATGTAGAAACGTGATTTGGAATGATTTTAATGATTTGATGATGTTGAGCACGTGGGGCAATTCACAGATAATAGATGATTCCCTCGGATGGACGTTGAAATATTGTTTTATTCATCTGCGAATGTTGAGGTTACCTGAACTTGTGCTGGAAGGCAATGGCAAACAACCCAGTGTAACCCTTTGATCGATTCAGTTAAGGTAAATTCATGATTTAATTGGATAGATGCTGAAGATTTAATTTTTCATTTATGGATTTTAAAAGGAAATATTTTATTGTTTTGACCAAAAAGTTGTTTAAGAGAGTTTGGATGTTTATTAGTCTGAAGTTTAAGATGCTTTTCCAAGACTGGGATAAAATTAGGGGAGGGTGTAGCTACATGTGTAGACAGTGTTTGAGCTGCAATATAAATGATATTCGCCTGATAACAGATTTGACAAGTGATTTGACAATTTTTGAACAACTGTTTAAAATGATTTATTTGTTTTGATAAAAGAAAATGGATTCGTAATTGAGAAGGTCGGAGGAAGTGATAGATGGTTTGTGTATGTGAATTGGAAAAATGGCAGCATGTTTGCCGTTTTGGTGAGAGAGAAGTGGACAGATGGAGAAATGTCAGAGATTTAAAATGTCGATGGAAATAGCAAATGAGATGGATGTTTTGAGGAAATGTACAACTGGGATTTCTGTATATTTTAGCATGTTGTTTTGGGAAATAACAAGGAAAAGGGATTAAAATATTGATATGACATATAATGCAAGTTAGATGCTTCCATAAGAATCTTTGTTAGTCTTGTAGAACTACATGTGCCCATGACGTTTATTGATTGGGGTTTAATTAATGCTTTGTTTGTTTCGGAGTGTTGAAAGCAGTCTTTGAAGCAATGTACGATTTCATCTAAATGAAGTTTGGAAAGAAGTTCAACACAAAGATTGGACGATGGGAGAACCCAGATTTGGGTGATTGAGCATTCAACACATGATTATGTCCCTTCCTGAGGAGATAAGATGGAGCAATGTGGGAAAAGAAAGAAAAAACCCACTGAGGAGAAGGTTGAGCAAAGTCTTAACGTCGGTGTTGTGTGGTGCCTGTGTGGAGGAATGTTCTCAGCCACACTCTCGATTGCCGCTCTGCAAATACATCGTGAACTTGCTGTGGTTGCTTCAATGTACGACAGGCCTGGAGTTCCACACTGCGCTCCTTCAACCCAGTGTCCGGCCCAAACTTGAACTTGCCCACATCTACCTTCTCCTCAGCTCAAGGAGTGCTTCGATTATGTTTCCCGTTGGGTGCTGCTCTATCCACACCCTGACCTGTTTATCTTCTGACTTCAGGTAGCATGTTTTCAATGTGTGACACATGCTGATGAACAGGCCATAAATTAAATGGAAACTCACTCATTTTCTGATATGAGCACTCGCTGCCATTGTTGATTGAACTTGAATAATGGAAATCTTTTCTCCTTCAGGAATGGGACATGGTAATCACGTGTCAGAAAAATTATTCAAATTTTCCTTAAAAAAAAACGGGGGAGTGTGGGGGGAAATTTATATTAATGTATTTTAAATTGTAACAAATGGAGTTTCAGAAATGTAACTTTTATGCTGCAAATTGAATTGGCTGTCATTTCTGGCCAAAATACTTTTGCCCTAAATGATAAGAAATGTGTTGTTCTGGAGCAGAGTGACCGAGCTGATAAATGAACCTTTGCTTAGAAAATGTACGAAGTGGCTTTTTGTCTAAAGGACACGTCTACAGTCTGGGTGAATATCCCCCAACCTCTCTCTCTCATGGAAGTATAAAATGTTTTGAAAGGCACATTGTTCTCAGTGCAAGCACGTGAAGAAGTATAGTTTCTCAGTGGCTTGTACTCCTTGGAACTGATCAAGTCCCAAGTTAGAATAAAACTCTCTGATGTAATGTAGAAGTGAATTGAATCGGGTTGGTCTAACTGTTAACTAAAGTAAGAATAAATGAAATAGAACCAAATAATATTGCAACAAATGGGGATTCTTAAGTTCATTGTACAAGGGTGAGAAGTGTTTGGTGTATAATTAGAAAATAAATTGTTTCACAAGGAAGGACTTGTGTGGACATCAGTTTTATCAGTGTCGATAGGGTTTTTGTAGGATTTTATAATCAAATCGGACAAACGTAAAACTCTGTCTGAAGTCAAATAGGATTCCACAATCGGCCAGTTGGAATCCTTCAGGAGGACAACGATCACAACAAGGTGGGTTTAAAAAATCCACATCAGAAGAGAGGAGAAATATGATGGGAAATATGATGAGAATAACCCCAGCCTTTTTGAGAAATGGTTTACCTCGAGCCCAAACAAGTATATCTAATATGAGGAAGGTTTAACTTTGATGCAGACCTTTTATTTAGAGAATATGTCAAAACAAGGACAAATGTGTCCAAGAGCCGCATCCTAAAGGTTTTGTCTTCACCAGAAGAAGAACAAGAAGAGGAAGAAGAATTAAATAAACAAAAAAAACAACAACAACTTCTGATATTTCGTCACGTGCCGTCACGTGTGAGGGAGGGGTTGAGAGGATAGCTTTTAGGGAGAAGAGAGACAATGAGAATATACACGACCATGGGGAGGGAGGGGTGGGGAGTGCGGAAGCATGAGACTGGGTAGCAGTATTGTGGAGATGGGAACGGGTGGGGGAGGAACAAAAATTGAGGAGGTGGGAAGAGGGGAGGTGTGATGAGAATCGAGGGATGGGAAGAGAGGGGGCAGCTTTGTGAAGGAGGAGTGGGGAGGGAGATTTGAAGGGTAGGGGTCAGGGGAAAGATTTGAAAGGGGGGGGGTGAGCGGGGACAATTGGGGAGAATTGAGGGAGAAAGGTGAGGAGGGAGAATTGAGGGAAAAAGGTGTGGGGGAAGCTTTTGAGAAGGGTGAGGGGGAAGAGAGTGAAGTTTGTTTTTAAGAGGAAGTGGGTGGCTCAATTGAGAGCGAGGATGAGAGGGAAGCTTTGAAAGAGAGGGGAGACGATGAGAGCAGGCACGGTCATGGGGGAAAAGAGAGAAGGGAGGGGAGAGGGAGAGGATGAAACTAGGTAGTGGTCTGGTAGAGGTGGGAGTGGGTGGGGAGAGGAACAAGATTTGAGGAGATGGGAAGAGGAGGAGATGTGATGAGAGGAAAGAAAGAGCATGATAGAGATATTGAGCAGCATGCTGAATTAGAGTGCGAGATATTTGAAAACCATCAAGTTTAGGATATTAGAGGGGGAACTGTTAGACAGTGGAGAGATGCTTGGATGGGGAGCAAGATGGGAGGGGTAAGGATTGGAGGGTATAACAGGGAATGGGTTAGGAGGATGTAGATTTAAGGAGGTGGGTTGAATTTGCACCGAAGTTGGAAAAAAGAACGATTAATAATGGAAGACGAACAAGCATTGCAAAATGGTATTTTAAAAATTTGTAGGTCAGAGATTCGTTCAAATACCGTGGATAATGGGTGGAGTGCAGAAGAATTTTAAACAGTGTTGAAAGGAAGCGTTGTTACAGATGGAATTTTTAGACACGGGATGAAAGAAAGGTCGAATTGAACACAAGGAATGAAGAAGAAGAACCGGGCAAAGAGGGGAAGTTGAAGCATTGTAAGAGACCATTTTTATTTATTTCCTGAAGATTAGGAAAGAGGGAAGAAGAGTGAAGGAAAACTTTGAAGAAAAGGTCATGAATGTGTGTGGTGAAAAACCGCGATCAGAGTGGGATTGGCAGGGAAGAGGGTGTATAAGGAAGAAGAAGAGTTGGTACAGGAAGTCACGTGGTTATGTGGGGTATAAGGTGAGAAAGGAAAAGGTATTTATTTATATTTTAAGATGTGGAACAGAGGGTATAGTTGGGAGTGATAGAAGGAGGGTGGAGGGAAAAGTGGAGAAAATAGAAACTGAAGGTAAAAAGGAGAAATACAAATAAGCACGATTGTGCACAGAGACGGGTAGGCCTCAGGGAAACCCAATATGACAAGACCGACAAAAACTCACCAAATAGCACAAATTTTGAAACAAAGCCAAACTAGGAACACACACTGAACATGGAGGCAACAAAATAAAGAGTCAGAATGCGACAGACAACAACCGGAAACTTATCGTCGAGAAAGTCGGCAGAGACCCTTGAAGAGAACCAATGGTCGCCTCAAAAACCGGAACCAATTTGGGGATAGATCTTGCACACTTGCATGCATTTTATCATCCATGAATGTGGGGCACTACCAAAAGCTCTTTTTATCGTCTATCCAGGCTGTGGACAGTTTGCTGTTTCTCCTTTTGCACTTTTCGAGTATGGCTTTGTTTAGTAGCTCACCTACTCTTCATGAAGGATACTGTGGGGTGTTTGCTATCCACCAACAAATGTTGGCAGATGGGATGCCCAGTTTAAAGTAAAACTTCAAACTTACGGTTCTGGGTTTGGAGTGTCGGCAGGTCTCTTTCAGGGCTCTCTGCTGACGATCTTAAAGTTAAGTTTCCGGTCGTTATATGTCCCATTTTAACTGTTTATTTTCTCACCTACATGTTATTGTGTGTTCCGAGTTCGGTTTTGATTCAAAAATCGTGCTATTTTGTGTGTTTTCGTCGACCTTGTCCAATTGGGTGCTTGAGGGCTACCCATCCATCCCCTCAGTGTACGATCATGTTTATTTGTATTTTCTCCCCATTACCTTCAATTTCTATCTTCCCCACGTCTCCCATCCCTCCCAACTAAACACTCTATTTCTTGTCTTAAATCCAAAAAAAAACTACCTTTCTCCTTGCACACTCACAAGTCTTGATTCTTCTTCTTCTTCTTCTCACTCCTACCGGCACACCATCTTTATTCCACTGACCCTCTCTTGCCATTACCTTCACGATTTCTTCCATTCTCCAACCTTCCATTCCCGAATCTTACCTGTTCTTCAAAAATACATCAAAAAATAATAATCTTCCTTGTATCCTTTTGATCTCTCCACCTTCTGTAACCACGTGCCTCTCTCGACTCTTCCTCAGGCACACGGGAAGGGGGGTGCTGAGGGCGCCAGAGCCGTATATTAGAAAGAGTATGGTAAACCCGGTTTCAGCGCATCTGCTTTATGATTGGTCAAAAGCCCTCATGTGACTACAGGGCGCCATGTTGTGGACCAACCTGCGTACCGAGCAGACAATACTCGCTTTGCTACAACGCTACAAACATATCATCTTGCATCGAATGCTTCCTCATAAAACCTCACTTTGATGAAATATTTAGAGTTACAACATAAATAAACATGCCCTGCTGTGCAGCATGGGGTTGCTCAAATCGAAAGAACCGCGGGAAACAGATGCATCGCTTCCCCTGCAACCCAGAAAGGAGGAAAATCTGTGAAGTAAAGGTTCGTCGGGATGACTGGAAAGCCAACGACAACTGTCTCTTGTGCGAGGTAAGGTCAACTTAACACGTCGAAGTAAAGACTAAATAAGACCCAAGTATTATTTCACCAACGAAATAAATATTGATGAATAAATAAATACTGATGAATAATGAAATATTGAATAAATAATGAAATAAATACTGATATCTTTTTAAACAATTTCAAAAAACTGTAGCAAGTTAGTGTATATTTAGTTGAAGATCACGGATAACATGTTTCGAAACTAACATGTATTTCGGTAGATGGGACAACAGAGTACAGTGTAAACTTTGGGTTGGTAATTTGAACCATTTACCTTGGAACTGTAAGATGTGCTTTAGTCCAGCAGAAATGTGAAAAAGCATGTTGTGGCATCATTATTAAGTTTTTTTGGTCAATTCATCATCTCTGAGCTATCCTGAATCAGAATCAGCCAGGTGCCAGACTCGCACCATTGAGGAATTTTTTTTCAGAGGCGAAAAACAAAATGGCTGCCACCGACTTTCAATAATTTCTGTTTTGGGCTATATCTTCACTTCTAATGCACTTACAACCACAATTTTGGTGTCTACTACTATGTTTTCATATTCAAGGAATCCGATAATGATAAAATTTAAGGTGTATATATAAGACCTGTCTCATATTTTCAAGATGGCCACCATTTTAATATGAAAAATGGCTATTTTGCAGTTCCACTGATCACTTTGAGTAAGAAATTGAATTTGATGAACGCTCAAATATTAATACGACATACAATAATAGTCAATGACAGCTGAAGTAACTTACTTGCAATGATCAATGAATTGATGATTATATTGGAATACGATTTTTACACAAATATATCCGGATACATGTGGATAGTTGAAGCCTGGTGTTGGCGCAGAGGTTAGGGCAGCGGCTTGGGATCCAAAAGGTCCTGAGTTCAAGCCCCATTGGGCCACTGAATTAATACACCAGGGGGTTGACTCAGCCTGTCATCCTTCCGAGGTTGGCGAAATGAGTACCAGTGTACTGGGCCGGTGTATACCCCGGTTAAAATAGGTGTACCATATCCCTGTGTTGTAAGAGGCGACCAGGGTTGCGTCAAGAAGGGCATCCGGCGTAAAACATGTGCCAAATCACTAAGCGGATCATACGGATGATCCGCTGTGGCAGCCCCTAACGGGAGCAGCCGAAAGAAGAAGAAGAAGAAGAAGAAGAAGAAGACATGTGGATAGTTGACTATGACTTTGGGTTATGTCTTAAAGTAAGTATTACATGTATATGATTTTGAAATTACCTTATATTTTTAGGCAAACAAATATTAACTTTGGTAAGGATGCAATGTTCTAAATTATGTTCAATCTTCGTCATCGTCGTCGTAATTAGCAGCTACTGCCCTTGTCTGTTCGTTACAACAGTCTGATCCAGCATTACAACTGCAAACCATCAAACATGACATCTATGCTGCCACACAACCACACCTCCCAGTGGAACATGGCCGGCTGGTGGAGCATCCACACTTGATCAGCTGCAGAATGGTGACTGGTGCAGCAGACACATCACGTGGAAGTGTGGTTGGACACAACGTCGCACCGTCCTCACCTTCTTGCCATCCATACTTGATGGGATCCAAGTTCGGAGGGTCTGACTGAGTGGCCGATTTTCATATAATGACTTGATGATGAGCGCCATTTACATGTTGAACAAAGGCATCATGCAATGGGGGCAATGACTTCAATTTTGGAGCAGAGGTAATCTTGGAGTTGGCCATCTTAGACCTCCACAACTGATACCAGTGTGTGGACATATCACCTTTGACTTTGGAACAATAACAGGCAGCAATGAAGGTAGTTTCCTCAGATATCATCTTTTCCTCGTCTGCTTCCAGCTGACCAAGTAAGGTAGGATGATGTCCGCCCATTAGTACCTTCAGCGCTGTGGCCGTTCCAATGCCAAACAAATACGACACAATATCGCATCTGGTCAGAGCATGTACAGCAGGCAGATATTTGGTGATGCTTTTGCGTTTCAGTGCTGTTTGGAGAATGTCTACGTTCGCCCTCCCAGCACACGGACTCTCCATGCTGACATCCACAGCCATCTTTTCCTCGAGGTAGAAATGAATCAACAGGACAAAGACATCTGTATCGTCGCAGACCACTTTGATGTGTGAGTCACCACTGACTCCTGACACAATTCTAACTAAGTGATGGATGATGTTGACATCTGCTTCTTCATGGTGTGTTTTCAGATCCTGTCTCTGCAGAGTGGAATTGTTCCATACTTGTACTGGCGTAGGATCTTTTCCGGTGATCACCAGTTTGGTCTGGTTGTCCACAATGTGGGTCATCAGATACTGACAGATCAAATCGATCAGTTGTACTATGTTGTAGGCTACATTTAGGACCACTTTTTGCGCTGGAAGTGTTGTGTGTAAGTTGAGTTGATGTTTTCGACTAGAATCATGACCTGCGCGACTGGATCTCGTCATTTGTTTCGTGCTGATTTTGATGTACCTGTCGAAAATCAGGTATATGTTACAACACTCCAGGTGGTATTTGATGGTTCCCATTAAGTTGATCACATAATCCTCAACTGTACCATTTGTGGGCCAATGTACAGTCCATAACATGGTGCATCCATCGATGATGACAGCATCTGGAACACCTTGGATTCAACTTAATTGCTCAACTTGGAGTTGATCTGTTGATCTGAACATAGATTTGTCGGCTTCCTCGTAGCACAGATAAGTATTACGAGTTAAAAGATGGACAAGTACAAAAGAAAATATACCATCAGAGATGGGGAATCCCCCGCCATTGAAAAATAATTGAAATCAGATTAGCGTTTTTCCATTTATTACAAAAAACACGGCCATCTTGGTTCCGGCCACGCCCAAAACCAATAGGGTTCTTCATTTTCAGGTGGTGCATGTGTGACCCAAATTTCAAATCGATATGGTGAACAGTTTATGAGTTATCGCACTCACAGCTATAAATGTTGACGCCCACCAGCCAGCCGGACGGACGGACCGCCTCAGTCGGCCATCTTGGGTCTGGCCATGCTCAAAATCAATAAGCTTCTTCCTTTTCAGGTGGTACATGTGTGACCCAAATTTCAAATCGATATGACGAACAATTTATGAGTTATTGCACTCACAGCTATAAATGTTGACGCCTCGCCAGCCGGACGGACGACCCGGGTGACAACAATATCCCCCTTCCGCCACGCGGCGGGGGATAAAAAGTGTGAAGAGGGGAAAATGCAGAAGTAAGAATATGTAAAGGGATGGATGATTTCAAGAGGAGGAATGAAATGGAAGAGGGAAGAATGGTGGGAGAAAGAGCGGGGAAGAAGAGATTTGGAGAGATGAAAAAATAAATTTCTAAGGGAATAAATTTGAAAGTGGATTGAGGTTTGAGGAGAGAGAAAGAGATTTGAATTCAGGGAAGGAAGAAGAGAGGAAGGTGAGGGGAGGGGGGGGCGAGAATGAAGTAAGACCCAGAAAAAAAAACATTTAGATTTGAGGGGTTATAAACACTATTATTATTACAACAGCCCCAGATTGCGATGAATTAATGAAAAAGTCGGTAAAATTCCAACAAAGATTTAGATCTATAGATACAGTATATGTAGATGGGACAAGACTTCAAATCTTTCACGAAGAAAACCAGAATTAAAACAATCCAGAAACAAAACTTCAGTAGGGCAAGCCCTAAAACATACAGTCTGCACTTGCGATGCAAGCTTGAGCGCACACGCCCTTGGTCCACAACATGGCGCCTGTTGTTAAGTTGGCCAAACTCTTCCAATATACGGCTCTGGAGGGTATGCAGCATCCCCAAGCTGCGGGCACGAGGAGCGCAGCACCTCCGGCCTGCAAAAAAAAAAAAGTCATTTTTCAATATTAAATACATACAGTATATTAAAACGATCTAATAAATAATTTTGCTTTGGGGAAGATAATATAAGTTTAAAAAATGTGTTTGTTAGTTTTTAGTGATCACAGACATGGAGATCTTGCTATGGGGTTGGGGTTCACGACGATTCCAACACCATCACTAAAATAGACAGCACCTCAGCACCTCAGCACATCAGCACCTCAGCACCTCAGCACCTCAGCACCTCAGCACCTCAGCACCCCACTCAAAATACCTTCCCGCGCGCCTGCTCTTCCTGGTACTTCTCATCGACCCAGCAGCTTCACTCTGCGTTTACCGTCCAAATTCACCACACACTTCCACGATTTTACTTCAACCTTCCGCTTCCCGTATGGAACGCAATCCTTATTGAAAATAAATAATTTCACGTTTGACGATACTCCCTCCCATCGCCGGTGCTTCTCCCGCAACCACGTGATCTGTTTCGACCCCCTGCGTTTACCGATCCAAATTCACCATTCACCTCACGATTTTTTCTCCAACACTTCCATGACCTAATCTGATGAAAACTCTGTTAAACAATAATAATAATCATAATAATAATAATAATAATAATAATAATAACGATCTCTTACAATGCTTCATCTTCCTCTTTCACACGTGTGGTACTCTTTACTGTATCATAATGCACTCCTCTTCTACTATTGAAACAGACCGCTCTCAATTGGACCTTTCCTTCATTCCTTGCCTAAAAAAATCCAACTGTTACAGGGTTTCTTCTCTCCATTCTCTGGATTCGCCTTCATTGCATCCATTAAGAAACGTGTTTAATCGCATCTCTGACATAAAACTGAAAAAAAAACCCAGTTTGCTTTCCATCAACCATTCTTTTTTTCCATTTTCAGTGCCAACTCACCCCTCTCACCCCTCCCTCTCAAAGCAACCATCCCACTTTTCTCCCTCCAAGCCTCCCTCTCACCTCTCTCAAAAACTCCCCCTCACCTTTCTCCCACCATTCACCCCCCTCACTCATCCTTCTCAAAGTTGCCCCCCCACTCTCATCCACAAAGCTGCCCCCTTCCACTGCCCTCTCACCTCCATCTCTTCACTCCACCTCCTCAACTGCCTTCTGCCCCTCTCTTGTTCCCCCTCTCCCCCAGCACCACAAGTTGCCTTTTCTCCTCCTCATCCGGCCCCCTCCCGAGCTATTCTGCAATATACCACACTCTTTCAACAACCCTCCTTACCTCTCCCCCCACCCTCGTCCCTTGTCCAACCCTCCCCTCCCCTCCCCTCCCCTCCCCCTCCCCTCCCACCCCCTGCACCCAAAGCCTCCTCCCCTCCCTCTTCATTAACAGTGTGGGCCTCAAATATCTGGGGCCTTCGCTCAAACCTTTCAGATCTTTCCATACAGGTTGCCACTGACAAACCAGACATAATCTGCCTAACAGAAACTTTCCTCCCCCAAGACATCTCTGACTCCCACGTATCTCTCCCTGGTTACTCCCTCCTCCGGTATGACAGACCTGAGCATTGTCCTGGTGGAGGAGTTGCTCTCTTCATCAAAGACTCCATTCCTCACTCTCCATGCACTGCCCTCACTCCCCCAGGAATACCTTTGTCTACGGCTTCCCCTCCACTCCAACCTCATGTTTATATGTGCCCTGTACCATCCACCAAACAGTGATGACTCCATCTACACCTCACTATCCGAAAACATGGACCAACTTCTATCTTCTCATCCAAATTCTCTCTTTCTCATATGTGGTGACTTCAATTGTCATCATTCCAGTTGGCTCGGTGTGGTTACTTCAGCAAAAGCTTTCTGCGACTCATTGGGACTGACTCAATTGGTCAACTTCCCGACCCGGATCTCAACCAATGGTCCCCCATCTCTTCTGGATCTGATTTTGACAAATTTCCCTGACAATATCTGCTGCTCTTCCTTCGCTCCAATCGGTTCTTCTGACCACATCCTTGTCAAAGTGGACATCTCTCTCTGGCCATCAGACATCATGGACATCATTGAACCACCTAACCACCGTCGAGTCTGGCATTTCACTCAAGCCGACTGTCAGGGTCTCCAAGCAGCCATCAAACTTATAAACTGGTCTCCAACCACTACTTTCTCCAACATCAACTCATCCTGGGAATTCTTTCAAAGAAACTTGCTCTCCCTCGTGCACAGATTTATCCCCCCTCGTCTTCAGTTCTCCAACCCTTCCTCCCGCCCTTGGTTCACTGAAGATTGAGGCGAGGAAGTTGTCCTGAAACAACTTGCCTTTGCCTCATGGAAAGCAAACCCAACTGAGGGCAATCTCAGTTCCTTCCACAAAGCTCGGAACAAGTGTGTATCTACCCTCAGGAGAGCCAGAAAACAACATCTTTCCAAGCTCAAGTCTGAACTTACAAACCCCTCTCCCTCCTCAAAATCCTGGTGGTGTCTAATCAAATCTGTTTCTGGTGTATATTCCCCCTCCATCCCCTCCCTCACCTCAAATGGCCACACTGCTGATACCGCACATGAAAAGGCTGAATGCCTAAACTCGGTGTTTGCATTGAAATATTGTGTCCAAAACCCATCGCTTTTTCCACCTACAGTATCCAGTCTCACCCAACTGTCCCTGGACTGTGTCCTTTTCTCCTGACAAGGTGGAGAGCTTGCTGTCAAACCTCGACTCAGATTCTACAACAGGTCCAGACGGCATCAGCCCACGTGTCCTAAAAACCCGTTCCTCTGCTCTTGCTCACCCTCTCTCTGTTCTATTCACCCTCTCATTTGCTCAAGGTCATCTGCCATCTGCTTGGAAATCAGCAAACATTACTGCCCTGTATAAAAAAGGTGCAAAAACAGATCCCTGCAACTACAGACCAATCAGCCTTCTGCCATTAGCAAGGTTATGGATTCCATAATCGCTTCAGACATTAAATCCTTCCTCTTCTCCAATGGCCTGATTTCTGATCATCAATTTGGTTTCAGACCAGGCCACTCTACCCTGGATATGCTGCTTCTACTCTCGCAACAATGGATGGAGGTCCTCGATGCTGGACATGAAATCAGAGCAATATCCCAAGATATATCGCGTGCTTTTGTCACGGTCTGGCACCCTGACCTGCTCACCAAACTCTTTTCCTATGGTATCCAAGGCCATCTCCACTCATGGCTCGGAGACTTTCTCTCCTATCGCAGTCAACATGTGGCCCTAAATGGAGTTCTTTCACCCCCTCTTCCTATCCAGGCTGGAGTTCCTCAAGGTAGCGTTCTGGGCCCTGTTCTTTTTCTGGTTTTCATCAATGATCTCTCCGACTCTCTGGAAAATCCTCTTTATCTCTTTGCTGATGACTCTACCCTCTGCCGTACCATCGGTTATCCCTCAGACTTGCAAGCAGCAGTTTCTTCGCTCATTGCAGATCTGGGTGAAATCACAAACTGGTCCAACACGTGGAACATGTCTTTCAATCTTGACAAATCTCACACTATCACTATGTCTCTTCGAAAGGACCGTTTAGTACCCCCCCCCATCCACTTTCTCAACAATCCTCTGGAAGAAGTCCTTTCTTTCAAGCTTCTGGGTCTCACTATCTGCCATGACCTTTTCTGGGAAAGCCACATTTCAAACCTCGCCTCCAAAGCCAGTTGCCAACTGGGAATCCTCCGTCGTGCAAAGTCCTTTCTCGGCCCACCTGAGCTCCTGACCACTTACAAAGCTTTCGTCCACAGCCTGATGGAGTACTGCTCTCCCCTCTAGGCTGGTGCTCCTGCCTCCCACCTTTCTTGGCTTCACGCAGTGGAAACCAAGGCATTGAGGGTCATTGGTATCTCTGAATATGAGGTATGAGGCTGAATCTTTGGGCCTCTTACTCTCTCACCGCAGGCTGGTCGGTGGTCTTTCTGTCTTCTGCCATCTCCTCTCCAGCCTCACCCCCCCCCCCCGCTGTCTCTGTGATTTGTCCCCACCATATTTCCGCAGGGCACTCAAGGTCCACCAACAACCCCCTTCTGGTGAAACTACCAAAATCACGAATCACTGCTCACCTTCATTGTTTCATTCCTCTTTTTCCCCACCTTTGGAATAAACTCCCTCACTTTATTCAATCCCATTCTTCCCTCCAGGCCTTCAAAACAGCTGTTCACCACTATCTCATATCCCCCATCCAAATCTTCGATCTTTTCTACCCCCGATAATCCACCCAAGCCCACCTCCTTCAAATTCCCTGCTTTCCCTCCTGAAAGTCCCTGGAATGTCCATCTTGTCTTCCCCATGTTCCCCACCCTATCTCTCTTCCTTCCACAGATGTCCAAATGTCTCTGTTCCCCACTGTTTTGTCCTTCCCACTCCCGCCCCTCTTGTCTCATGCCCCTCTTGCTGTGCGTTGTGTGTTGGCTCTCATACGAACCTCGACAAGGTATACAAAAAAAAGTCGTCCATCTTAGGGACAGCACACACAATGATGAATCACCCTGCCTGTGAAACTTTGAGATAACAGCTTATAGCTGGGCCAATATTGGAATGGAGGTGAGACAGCTTAGATTTGAGTGTGCATACATTTCAGACATCCTGCCAGGCCTCAATCAGATTGGTCACATGGAAACACCACCTTGGATGGTGACTTGTCTCACCTATATATCAGTTATGGCACTTGAAATGGAACAGAATGTCATGCAATCAAGATAGAAAATGGACATGGCAATAAGATGATGATTATATTCTGGAGGGAGGCAGTGGGTAGATCTGGTAATGTGGAAATGTACCCAGACCTATTTTCCATACAAATATATCTTATCTGGGGGTGGGGGGAATGTCTCGAGAGCAGAGCATTCACAAGCGTTGTGATGACATCATGCTGTGTGAATGGACGTGGTCGGCACTGGTTGGTTCATAATGGAGAGACTTTCCAATTGGTTGAAAGCTGAAATGCACTTTTGGGTTTATGACAAAAGCTGGTGAATCTCAGCCTAACCAGCTAATGAGGCAGTACTGGATCAGAAAATCAATCAGCACTGATGCAGAGGCAGCACTGGTAAATAGTGCTGGGGTTGGGTTGGGCTGAGTTTAGTCAGTTTGGAATGCATAGTTGCTCACTTCAACAGTAATGAAGAGCTGAACCACACCCCAATTAAGTTATCCAAAGCCAAACGTAGCCAAAATCACATCTGAAGCACCATTGAGGAGAGGTGCTTAACTGGTCACAAACAATGTTTCAGAAGATTATATTGTCATATTTGAGATTATGCAAGTGTGGTCAGTTGTCACATATCGATGTTGAGGGTGAATGAGTTGAGTGCTTCATTGTTTCAAAGGCATTGAAGAACAATGGACAGAAAGGCATGTTATGATTCAAGGGTGCATTATGAGTGGCACCATTTTGTTGATCATTTCTTATTGACCCATGACTTGTAACTCACTTTTAGCCATGAGTGATTATGAAATTGCAATGATTGGAGCATGCCGAAATGCCCCGTCAGTTTGCAGACGAGCTGATGTTGTTTCATGTATTTCATCCTTCAATATCCTTGCCATATTCTTTACCTCCCCTTGGCTACCAACCACAGTTTGACTTAATCTTCCTCCATCAGTGTCATTCTCCAAAAACTGGTAACGAGCAAGTACACTAAACATGGTATCACTAAGAACATTTACAAACCTGTTGATCTTGATTAGACTACTGTTAGACCTGTACCATGAAGTACTGTACTTTTAAAGTAAAGATAAGAAAAGGTAAGGTTAAAGCTTGGTTTGCTCAGTGTCATTGTTGCTTCATATTGGTCTTTCCGTTTAGACATTTTAATATAGTGAAAATAAATGCTTATATTTTGAATTTTTTTTTTTAAAAAGTGTTGTACTGTGATCTGATATCCATGTGTCATTTTACCTTGTTTTTTTTTGTTCAGAATAATTCCGTTGGTCATTCAATCCATCAAATCAGCTCCTTAATCAGGGGTGCAGCACCTTCTGAGAGAGTGAGGTAGCATTGTGCCTTCCTGCAGGGCATGGCTTAGCCTTCTAAATGCCTCTTGGGCCATTTTGACCCTGGTCACTTGATAATGTTGTTGTGCGTGCAAATTGCGATTGTGCCCAGGAGTTTTGCTGCTCTGTTGATGAGCATGCAAGGGTGAGCATGCCATGTGGCACCATCGTATAACTCCCTGGGCTTCTACCCCTGATTGTTATCACCACATTGACCAGTTGAGCTGATAGGATGGCCTAGAGGTATGCATACTCGCTTCTAAGCTGTCTAGCCTGGGTTAAAATGCCGACTCAGCTGTAAACTGTCATCCCGATGTGTCACAGGCAGGGTGATTCATCAATGTGTGTGCCATCCCTTGAATGGATGATAAACGGATTCCCATCTGCCAACATTCGTTGGTGGACCTAAAATAGCCCAAGGTGCCCTTCACGAAGAGTAGGCAAGTTGTCAATTGTAGCCAAATTCCAAATTCCTGGCATAACCAGCAAAGAGCATTGAGGCATTGAGCCATCAGTGGCACAGCCGTGCCCTCAGCCAATGATGCTACCCCGCAGCCTCGTGCTGCATAAGAACGAAGAAGAAAATTGCCGAGTTACTCCCAAGATGCTTTCTCTTACATCCACTCACCACTACAACCATTCTACACACCATAGAAATGTTGCAACCAACGGAAATGTTGCAAGTGCTACAATGCATGGCACAGGACCACGATGAACTAATATCAGGGGTTGGACTGATAACCATGCAGGATATACATATTACATTTAGAAATCAGCCTGTTTGGAATTCTGATCTGGGCATATGGTTCATGATGCTGAGATACTAAGTTTATATCCCAAATACTACGTTAATGTCTGCATTGTCTGAAGATGTTCTGGTGATCCCATGTAAGAGTGCATTGATGTGTACTAACGTCCATATCCTACATGCAGTTTATGTACACGCTCCGAGCTGTGAGCTTCAGATCACGGAAAGTAAAAGACTGAAGTCTTGACCTTCTCCCACTCCCCACCATTCTGCCATCCTCCACACAACTACCATATGGTATATAAATTCCCCTTTCTCTTCCTCCCCCCTACTTACAAAATGTACCAGCCTTCCCTCTTTTCTCCTCTCGTTTGCTTGTTGATCTCTGGCTACGTTTTCACAAAGAGCCTGGGCCTTCTACCAGCGAATGGTTCTTTTCTCCACTGATGGTGATGAACAGTGACAGCGTTGATTGAAGCTCATACATTTCGGTCGGAGTTGGGTCCACCATGCACTCTCCGCTAGCCGATTTGCCATCTGTGGTAGTGCAAGTAATGGCATTTCTTCGATCTTCGCAAATGCTCACAATTGGGATATTGTTTGCCACAAGGTTGGTTGATGGACAGGAACAACGATCGTCCTGTTGGAAAACCATGATTTTGAGAGGGTTGTGGACAATGGAGAAAAGGAATGCAGCTTATTGATGAATACACTACAACGACTGAAGATTTCAAAGCAATAAATCTTCAAATAAGTTGGTTTGTGAGTTTTGTTGAAAATTCAGAGGAATAATAACAATAACAAAATAATAATAGTAATAAATTGTTTTCAATTAATCTGAGAGGTGACTTAAAGTTCAGCTTAACTTGTTCCAGATTTTGGTTCCTTCCACTTGGGGAATCAAAGGGGAAAGGGTTGGCAGTGGGGAAAGGAGGGGTTCAGTCTGTGAGCCAACAACTTCTTTAATGAAGAACATTTTGCTGAGACCCTTTCTGAGCACCACACATTGGTATTGGGTTACCTGACTTTTGTGGTGTTGCCATGGGTGACAGCCCAATACAGATGGCAGTATTTACTTAAGTGTCAATTTCTAGAGACCTCAAGTGACGACAGCTGATTTTTAGTTACGCTTCGATGTGTGACAGATATGTCAACGAACCTGCAGTATGAGGCAGTGCTGTGAAGGGGATATAACCACACAAGCTTGATGGTCCAAGAGGCCGTTTCATTTTCCTATTCTATCTCGTCTAAAGCAACCTTTGTACTTTTACGGATACCAGGACAGATTTAGATGTAGCTGGATCTTCTGAGGGTTTTTTTTTTTTAATAAAGCCAGAGTTGTAAAAGAAGCATGCGGTGACATTCCTTCCATCTGCCATGTCGCCACTGCTGAAAAGACGTCTCGCTCATGTATTATTAACGACGTGTTTGTGTTTTTTTTTTTTCTTCTTTTCTGTAACGAACTTGTGTCTTATCGGAAATCGATGGCGCTGGATGTGCTTGCACAGGCTTTACATCCACAGACATTTCATGGCAATGGGCTGTCTGCAGCATTCTGTGGCATCTCATTTTGAAGCTCCCATTTTTGTTACTTTTTGACAGTCCATGTAAAGTGAATAAAACTTCTTAGAATGCATTTTACATGCATTGTGAGGAATCAAGTTAATTGTATTATACAGGGTGATTTTATTGTTTTTTTTTGTATTTTTATTCCAGAACCCTAAATAATTCCCATACACTGAAAACTATATCTGTTAGGAACCTAATGTTTTGCGTAAATATAGGCCAATGGTACAGAAAGATATGACATGACCTTTCTGGGCATGTAAAGTCACAAAACACTCGTATGTGGCGAAGTGAACAACCTTAGGAAATGCGTGCAAGGCCATTGCGTTCTGTGAAAATTGGTGTTTTGTGTGCTGTAAGTCGGCAAAGAATTATTGGCCCAATTTTCTTCTTAGAAACAGTAAACTGAGAATTTTACATCAATATAATCCATGAGATAATCAAAAAAGGATGGTTTCAGAAAGATGGTGCCACAAGTCACACTTTGTGATACAGTGTGGACGAACTTAAGCTACTCTTTGGTGACTGTGTTGTGTCCAAGTCATTATGGCCAATTCGATCTCCAGATCTTAAGTCGCCAGATTTCTTTTTGTGGGGATATTTGAAGGATATCGTGTACGCTTCAAATCCACGCACTCTTGGTGAATTAAAAGCAATAATCAGTGACATAATCAGAAATATTCCTCAAGAAATGCTACACTCTGTGTCGGATAACATGTTGCGAAGAATGAATCTGTGCCTGCAACATGGTGGTGGACTCTTTCAGCACTTGAGTTTAGGTAATCAATTGTGTGGATTATGTCACGTCTTTCTCTAACATTAGGCAACATTTACGCAAAATATTATGTTCCTAACTGATATAGCTTTTAGTGTATGGGAATTATTCCGGGTTCTCGAGTAAATAAATAAAATCACCATGTATGACTGATGTATGTTCCCTGAAGGTTTCAGTACTGAGAACGCCGTTAACAAAGAGGGAATAAGAACAAGTACAAGGGGCTTTTAATGTGCACAAAGTATAAAATTACTGCAATGGAAATCAAAGCAGCAGATTGGTGGTGGAAGGGAAAGAGGTTTCTCGTTCGTTTTTGCTCACACTGTGCTTTTGAATCCGTGAGAATGGTTGTAATTACAGAATGAGGCCGATACGATTTGAACCGCTCCCCAATTCCACTCCAACCTTGCCATATTTCACCTTGCCTACTCACACTTCTCAATCCTACCATTCCTGATGAGCCCCCACCCAGACTTCCCTTCATTCCCAAAACTCCTCCACCTGTCCTTCCATGCACGACATATTTTGTCACTCGGTTCCCCTTCTCCCATCGCAACCACCTGCTCTTTGCTTCTCTAAACTCCCTCTTCGCCCCCCTCTTCCATCCCTCTGATTATTAAAATAGCACAGCTCAAGCGATTCCAGAAACAAGTGCTGAGTGGCTGAAGAGTAACAACCCAGCCACTTTAGCCGATATAGAATGCACAGTATTTCAAAAATCATTTTGAGGTTTCAACACAAAGTTCCCGAGCATCTGTGTGATAAACCCATCCATCTCCATAACCACACAATAACGCGATTTTTGGAGTCAGAGAACAAATAAACAAAGTACCAGTCTATTATAGTGATAACTACAGTCAGGAGAATTGTCAATAGCTGAGAGTATCTATCGAGGAGGTGAGGAAGGGCTTTTGCAGAAGATCCAGGTTGGAGTGGAGGAAGTAAAGGAACAGCTTGGTAATCGAAGAGTAGATGAGGCTCCAGGTCCAGATAATATGCAACTGAGAGTATTGATGGAGGTGGCTGAGCAGGTAAGTGAGATGTTAACGGATATTTTCAAGAGCTCACTGGAGTCAAGACAGGTATCAGAGGATTGGAGAGTAGCAAATGTAATACTATTATTTAAGAAAGGATCCAGAGAGGAATTGGGAAACTATAGACCAGTTAGTTTGACTTCAGTTGTGGGGAAGGTGTTGGAGACATTAATTAAGGACCAGATGAGTAACCGTTTAAACATATACAAACTTATTAAAGGTAGTCATCATGGCTTTACCAAAGGTAGTTCCTGTTTAACAAATCGTTTAGAGTTCTGTGAAGCAGTGTCTGATTGGGTGGATGAGGGAAAGGCAGTTGACATAGTATATATCGACGTTAAGAAGGCATTTGATAAGGTACATCGGAGGTTGTTCACCAAAGTGAGAGCTTGTGGAGTGGCTGGTCAGGTAGCTAATTGGATTGCAAACTGGCTTAGTGGTCGGAAGGAAAGAGTGGCTGTGAGTGGGAGGTTGTCTTGCTGGGAGGATGTAAGTAGCGGGGTTCCTCAGTGATTAGTACTCAAACCAGTACTATTCATTATTTACATCAAGGATTTGGATAATGGGGTAAAGAGTAAACTTTCCAAATTTGCAGATGGCACAAAGCTTGGAGGTGAGGTGGATAGCAGAGGGGGTGGTGATCAGACACAGGAAAGTATTGATACTTGCATAGATTGGGCAAAAGATTGGCAGATGGAATTCAACCTGAGCAAGTATAGGGTGTTGGGGATGGGAAAAAAAAAACAATGAAAATAGGGATTACGGGATTCCAGGAGTAATTTTGGAGCATGTCACACAGGAGAAGGATCTGGGGGTGGTAATAAATATGGGAGGTAAGCAGGCAGCACAGTGCCAGGCAGCTATAGGTAAAGCAAAGAGGGTTTTAAGTTGTATTCGGAGGGGGATCATTTATAAATCAAGAGAGGTGGTGTAAACATTGTACAGGAATTTAGTGAGGGCCATGTCTATAATATTGTGTGCAGTTCTGGTCATCACAATTCCGGAAGGACATAGATGCCATAGAGAGGGTTCAGTGCAGGGCTCCGAGATTGATTCTGGGCCGAGCAAGACTCAGCTATGAGGAGTGGCTGAAGGAGACAGGGCTTTATACACGAGAAAGAAGGCGGTTACGAGGAGATATGATAGAGATGTTTAAGGTTATGAAAGGTATAGATAAAATATGTGCAGATGAATTTTTCAACAGAGTAGACAGTGATAGAACCAGGGGCCATAGCTTGAGAGTAAAGAAGAGGAGAGTTAAGATGGTAGCAAGGCAGGGGACTTTCACTCAGAGAGTAGTTAATGAATGGAATGGCCTCCCTGGAAAAGTCGTGGCAGCAGAAAAGTAGATAAGTTGAAATTAGAATTAGACAGGTACCTGGAAGTTATGGAGATAGAGGGGTATGGGGATGTTGATATGACTTTTAGGCAGTTTGAGCATTGATGGGTGATTGTGTGCATGTGTAAGGAGTGCTGTTGGTGGGGGTCTTGTCAAGGGGGGTTGTGTGATTGATGTTGTGTGTTTTTAACCAAGCCCATGCCCCCTCCCCTGAGGGGAAGAAAATGGGGGAAAAATACAAAAAACACAAAAATATATAGAAATACAAAAAATACAAAAAATACAAATAAACCCTCCAAGAAACAAACAAACAAAAGCATTTGTTTCATGAATTAAAAACATTTTTTGGCATTGTATTCCTTGGATCTAGTGTAGATGGGTTGGTGTGGTGTTCGCACAGGCATGATGGGCTGAAGGGCTTCCACCTGTGTTGGATTTCCTTGTTGTCCTTGTTGTTGTCCACAATTCTTTGAGATATCATGCTATATATTAGTTTAGCCCTCTCTCTCAATGGTGTAGAATCACTTCAAAAATTATCGTCGTCAGATCCGGATCCGGATCTTCACCAAAATCTCATGAGTTCGTCCTCGTCACACACCAAACCCGTCCACAAAATTTCATCTGGATCTGTGCACAAATCTTTGAGATATCATGTACACAGACAAACAGACAGAAAGGGGTGAAAACATAACCTTCGTCATCTTCGGTTGTGGAGGTAAAAATTGGGTGTTTGGGTTAATTTAAACACTCCTTTTGAAGATTATAATTAACTAGTACGGTCCGGTAGGAGCGGGCCCGTAGGTGCGTAAACGACGACTGGATTGGGGCATTATTTCAATTAGATTGGACCAACCGTATCATAAATGGCCATAACTTGGGAAACATACTCAGGTCCCCAGTGTCAATTGTGACGTCATATCAAACGAAGAAGAATTGTGTTGTCCTGTCATTGGTCGACAGATAAATGGCCGTAACTTGGGAACCGCTCGTCCGATTAATACCAAACCTTGAAAAGCACATCCGCGGGGCCCCGACAATATTCCTGCAAGTTTGTCAGATCGGACTGTCAATCATGCAAAAATAAATAAATAAATAAATAAATATTAATTGTGACGTCATTTGTGACGTCATAGATCGTGTCTTGTCATTGGCCGACAGATAAATGGCCGTAACTTGGGAACCGCTTGTCCGATCGATATCAAACCTTGAAAAGGCACATCTGCGGGGCCCCGGCAATATTCCTGGCAAGTTTCAATCCGATCGGATAGGCGGTCGTCAAGAAACGGCGGTCGCAGACAGACAGACAGACAGACACACACACACACACACACACACACACACACACACACACACACACACACACACACACACACACACACACACACACACACATTGCTGGAATTATAGATAGATGGCATTATTTAATTATCCTTTATCAAGGCGTTATTGGTCAGCCATCTGTCAGATAACTGCTGAGGTCTGAAATCGCCATTTTGTTCGGCATATTCAAACATTATTGCTTTGGAAAAACGGTTTACTCTCAAAAGCTAATTAAAGTATAAAATCAAAATATTATATCTTCTTCTTCTTCTTCTTCTTTCGGCTGCTCCCGTTAGGGGTCGCCACAGCGGATCACCCGTATGATCCGCATAGTGATTTGGCACATGTTTTACGCCGGATGCCCTTCCTGACGCAACCCTGGTCGCCTCTTACGACACAGGGATATGGTACACCTATTTTAACCGGGGTATACACCGGCCCAGTACACTGTTACTCATTGCGCTGACCTCGGAAGGATGACAGGCTGAGTCAACCCCCTGGTGTATTAATTCAGTGGCCCAACGGGGCTTGAACTCAGGACCTTTTGGATCCCAAGCCGCTGCCCTAACCACTGCGCCAACACACCAGGCTTAAAATCAAAATATTATATCTGATTTGAAAATCAATCTGTTGGACTAAATCAGTGTCGAAATCTGGAGTTAAATCTGAAAATTTTAACAAATTAGCTATTTTTATCACTAAGTGTATTTATTTAAGCAAAGCATAAACTATAAAGCTTAATTATTTTTTTTACCTTTCGTACGATTATATTTCGTGGAGAAAAGATTTGGGAATGTGCAGAAAATATAGATTCATAAGGGCACAACGCCATGCTCGATGTGTAAACTGTTTTTGCAAGCCATTGCGATACACAGTCCACAAGGGTCCTTCTTTTCGGAAATTACGTATGCAGTTTTCTTTTTCACCATTTTGTGCGACTTGCTTTCGTGACAAAATATTAATATGAATTTCCTAATAGTTGCTGCAACATATTATTAATTAATATACTCGGCAGTTTCTGCAAGTGAAGAGGGACTTTTTTGTTGCTGCAAGTGAAGGATTTTTTGCTTTACAGCGTTTTGTGTGATCTGCTTTCATGACAAAATAATAATATACATTTCCTAATAGTTGCTGCAATATATTCATGCAGTCGGCAGTTTCTGCAAGCAAAGAGATCCATTTTTGTTGCTGCAAGTGAAGAAGATTTTTTTGTTGTTGTTGTTTGTTTGTGTTTGTTTGTTTTGCGTTACATCATTTTGGGCATGCTTGGTGTTGGCTGAATGGTTCGGGTGGTGGGCTTGGGCTCCTAGGATCCTGAGTTCAAATCCCGCTCAGCTGTTGAATTAATATCAGGTGGGGTTGACTCAGCCTGTCATCTTTCCGAGGTCGGCAAAATGAGTGCCAGCTTGCTGGTATTCTGTGTCGGAGTGGCGACCCGTCCAGGATTGTTCCCAATAGCCAAGGAGATTGCTGAGGCAGCACCAACGCTTTGCACAGAGTATGGTCCCGATGGATGGATGGATTGATGGAATTGTAGAGGCCCAGGGAATAGTTGTCATACTGTGTACATTCTGACAAGCCCGAGTTGGTTGCCTGTTCAGTTGACTGACCCTGTCTGATCAGCAAAGGGACGTGTTGTTCAAGGCGATCCTTCAATCTCAAAGATGTGTGGCCCACATACCGAGCATCACACTGGCACTGAAATTCCTAAATAATCTTACTTATATGAGAGGCGGGTAGAACGTCTTTTTGGATTGACAGAAGCAACTGGCGGGTAGTGAAAATCACTCGTGGTTGAACAGCATAGTAAGAATGGGACACTGTCTGTTTGATCTGGTTTTCAAATCGGTGGGACACTTGCCTTTCCAAGGTAGACGTAGGTATACCGGACATTTACCAGGTCAAATTATAGGATTCTTTGGTGGGTTCAGAAATTTGTATGTGTGTGTATGTATATATATATATATATATATATATATATATATATATATATATATATATATATATATATATATATATATATATATATATATATATATCTGTTCATCAATAGATAATGCCCGAAGACGATGGGATCGTCTTTGGGTATTATGTCCATCCTGTTTGTGAGCTATCATGGAAGCGTCTGAGTGTGCCATTTGTCTATGTACAGTGTTTTGGGCCTGTTCTTGCATTGTAATGGAATGTGGACATGCCTGTATTCATTCTTAAGCAGCAGAATTTTCTTGTGATCTGTGGTCATTATATTCTTGGTGTGTTCTTTTTCTAGTTCTCACGTTCTTGTTCAGCCACCATCTCTGCCTCATTTGCTCTTCTGGCTTGCAAATGTTGCCGGGCTTGCTCTCTCTTTTCATCATCAGTTTTCAACCCTTTTGGTAGCATGATTAGATAGAGAAGAGGAAGAGGATTGAAGAGGAAGAAGGAAGAGTGGTTAAAGTGTTTGAAAGTCATAAAGTTACCGGCACGGCAAAATTTTCCATGGGCAATAGTTTCTTCATGCATGTTCGAACGGAATGCGTAACCATGCCTTCAGTTTTTCTCAACCAATTAAATTGATTATTACTTTTCCACCGGGAGATAATTGGGTGACGGTAGAGGGCAGGGGATAGAGTTCAAAACCTCAAACAGACGTTTTTGGGAGTGAAATACATTGCCAGTAAAAGAAGAAGAAGATGGTGAACTCTGCAGATGTACATCAAAACACTCCGCTGGGACCCTTATATATCACATGACTTGGACGGCATTTGGTCGGGGCAAGGTGATCCCATCGTGTCCGTCATCACTATGTGGTGTCAGAGATTCGAGGTTTTCTTCTTCAATGGTGATGGAATTTAAACCGCCTGGTTATCTCTGGCTAGAAGAGAATGTCGCTGAGAACTGCTAACGCTGGAGTGAGGACCTTGACTGGTATATTGAGGCTGCCGGCCTCGAGTCGACGAGCAACAGTCGAAAAGTCGCCATCTTGCTGAACTGTGCTGGGCCAAATGCTGTGGATGTACATGAGAACCTCCTATTTGAGTCAGCAGTTGCTTCGAAGATATTCAAAACTGTCTAAGAGGCATTCGACACGTACTGCAACCAGCGGAAGAACCTTGTCCATGAGCAATTCAAGTTCTGGGAATTTGCCGAGTCCGAAGGTCAGCCATTCAAATCATACTTGAACAAGCTGTGCCTCATGGTGAAGGCATGCAAATTCATCGAGACTGAGAACATGATCAGAGATAAAATCATTTTTTGCATGCGCAACCTCGTATTAAAAGAGCATCTCTTACGTGAGTCGAGACTGACTTTCGAAAAAACGATAACTCTGGCTGCTGAGTTGAGTAGATTGCATGCCAGGGCCATGATGTTGACTCCTACATCGGCCGCTTCCACCGGACTCTCCCAAGACGTTGAGTTGATTCGCCACCAAGGGTGCCGCAGTCTCAAGTCTGCTGACAAGAGTCCCTTTGCACCCAAGCATGGGTTCACCAAGAGCAATAAGGACACCCAAAATTGTGGGAACTGCAGGCGTGTTCATCAACCTCGCAAATGTCCTGCCTTTGGGAAATTCTGGATGAACTGTAATAAGCAGAACCATTTTGCAGAGGGCTGCCAACAATCCAAGAATGTTCATACATTGGCGACAAGCACGGCATCGACCGAACTTCTGTCTTTTAGTGACTTGTACATTGATGGCATGTCAACACTGCTGGCAGGAGACATGCAGGTCATGAAGCCAGACATCTCTTTTTTTGCGAACATCAACATCAATGGCCATAGGATAAAGGTGAAGGTTGACTCTGAAGCACAGCTATCGATACTCTCTCGCAGAATATTTGATTCAATGGAAAAGCCAGTCAAGACTATGAACTCAATGATCCAATAGAAAAGCTACTGTGGGGGCACCCATTCCTCATCATGGAGTGGCCAAGCTACAATGCACTGCTGGGTCATCAATGGGGTGCTTCGACTTCTATGTGGTCGACACCAAAGCGCCTCCTACTCTCAGTCTTCATCCCTCGAGATTCCTGGGTCTTATCCAGAAGGGCTCCAACAATCGTTTGCTGTCTGTCGAGACTGTGATGTCAGTGGCTTCACCACAGCCTAACCTTCTACTGGACAAAGTCCAGGCTGATTATGCAGATTTGTTCACTGGACTGGGGAAGTTGACACACCATACCACATTGAGCTGGATCCGTCCATTCAGCCAGTCATCGAGCCACCTCGTCATGTGCCTCTCAGCCAACATGAGCACTTGAAGGCCAAACTGCTTGACATGGAGGCGCAACATATCATTTCCAAGGAGGATGGACCAACGGAATGGGTGCATAATGTTGTCGGCGAGAAGAAAAATAAATCGTTGCGTTTGTGTCTCGACCCCAGGAATCTCAACAAGGTTAATAAGCATGAGCAACACCCCATTCCCACACTAGATGAAGTCATGGGTCAGCTAGCCGGAAAGAAGGTCTTCAGTATATTTGACCAAAAGGACTATCTGTTAGGTTCAATTCGATCAAGAGAGTGCCCTCAAGTGCACTTTTAATTATCTTCTGAGGCATCATCGTTTAACCGTCTACTGTTCGGTGTGACATCAGCCAGTGGAGTTCTCCAAGAGAGGAATGAGAGCACATTTGGAAACACTGAAGGGATTATCTGCATCACAGATGACATGATTCTTGCTGCAACCACCACTACTGAGCACGATGCCATCACACGAAGGTACTGGACCGTGTACAAGAGAAGAACGTCAAATTCAACCCAAACAATATCCAGTTGAAGGTTGCAGAGGTAAAATACATGGGTCATGTCCTCACCTCTGCTGGAGTTTGCCCGGATGAAGAGTTTGCACAGTGCAAGCTGTGTGTGGTTAAGCTCTGGGTGTGGTTAATTATCTCGGTCGGTTCATACCCAACATGTTTACCATCACAACACAATTTTGACAGCTGATAAATAAAGATGCAGACTGGAAATGGCATGAAGAGCATGATGCAGTGTACTAGCTGTAAAATCCTCAATTGCCAAACAACCAGTGTTGAAGTTCTTTGATCCCGCAAAGCTGGCAGTCCTTCAAACTGATGCATCTTCAGCTGGGTGAGACACATGCCTGCTGCAGGAAGGGCATCTTGTAGCATATGCCTCTCAGTTTCTAACACCTGCTGAACAGAACTATGCCAAGATAGAGAAGGAGCTTCATGGAATCATATTCAGGGCAGAGAATTTTCATCAGTACATCTACAGGTTTGGCACGACCATACACACCAACCACAAGCTGCTGGTGGCTATCGTCAAGAAGCCACTCCACCTGCTCTCACCCAGACTACAGCTCATGATGCTTCGCCTTCTCCGATACACTGTGTCAGTGCAGTACGTCCCAGAAAAGTATCTATACATCGCAGACACACTCTCCAGAGTGCCATCTAGTTTGCCACTACACGATCAGATGCTGGAAGACGACATTCACCTTCTTGTACATCAATTTGTCAGTGAGCTTCGTCAGCACTGGCAGAATTAAGGTTCTGCAACATGAGACATCATGAGATCCAGCACTTCAACAGCTCAGCACTACCATCACATAAGGCTGGCCTGAGCATCAAGCCAGAGTGTCTCTGATGGTGAAACCGTTCTGGCCTGTTCGGGAGAACATCCATCAGTCTGAAGATTTGCTATTCTGTGGCAAGTGGATCATCGTTCCAGCCACAATGTAACACGACATGCTTGCTCCAATTCACGAAGGGCATCTCGGAGCTGGAAACTGCAAGGCGTGTGGAAGACCCATCTTGTACTGGCCAGGCATGTCGAGACATAGAATCATGTGTTGCTGAGTGTGGGGTCTGTACCAAATTTTGGCCTGCCAATCAGAAAGAGCCACTCATCCCACACAGTGTCCCTGACTGCCCATAGCAGAAGATGAGTGCCGATATATTTCACTTTGGTGGAAAAGACTATCTCATTCTGGTAGACTACTCCAAATTTCCTGAGTTGTCACAACTAAATTGGCTCACGGCTACTACGGTCATCTCAGCAATGAAAGCGAACATTTCTCTCCATGGCACACCAGAAGAGGTATTCGCTAACAATGTTCCCTTTGGTCGCACAGAAATTCAGGACTTTGGACACAAATGGGGAATAATGTTCACAACCTTATCCCCAGCATATCCGCAATCCAACGGTCAAGCTGAGTGTGCGATTCAGACAATGAAACAGGCATTGTGAAGGCACATGAAGATGGTACTGACATTCAACAAGCAATCCTTGCTTTCCGCAACTCTCCTATTAGCGGAATGACACTCTCCCCAGCTCAACTTTTGATGAACAGGAAGCGAAGGGATAAATTACCTGTTTACAGTGAAAGCCTCCAGCCAGGTGCTTGTCAGCAGCGACCAGATTGTCAGCAGATACTAGATGCTTGTCAGCAGCTCCAGGACCATGCAACAAATTATATGATAGAGGAGCAAAATTTCTTACGGTGCTCCAAGTAGGTGACGCTGCCCACATCAAAACCAGACAGGGCTGGCTACCTGTTGCTGTATCAAGCAAACTTTCCACACCAAGATCGTACCTAGTTACCACGGCTAATGGTAGATCCCACTGCCACAACAAGCGAAACCTGCCGAAATCTCCATCTGAGCCATTGACCATTTTCCCACTTCCAGACGTTGGAGAAGTGAACATTCCTCCAGAGGAAGCTCAGATCACCATGAACATGACACCAATGCCACCTTCAAGTGCTGAGAATACCCCATTTCCTCAACCTCCTAGCCACAAATCACAGCGTGCCCATGCTCTCTGTTCTATCAGTCATATTGTGTGGCATTTGAGTATTCATTAGCTGATTATAAAGTTTGTTTTTGCTATTTTCATGGAACATTAACCTGCTATTGGTATTTTCAGTCTTTCTCTTCATACTGAAAGAGGAGATGTCATGATATTGTTGAAATATATGCTTGCTTCATTGGTTGTATTCATCTGGTCTGTACGTGTTGTGTTTGCGCTTGCACCAATAAATATGGCAGTTGCTCCGGGCAAGGTGATCCCATCGTGTCCGTCATCACAACAGGATTTTCGTATTTTTTTTAATTTTCCAAGGCTCATGGAAGAGCAGAACACAGAACAGCCAATGACGTTCACGGCAGCAACAAAAGCTTATGGATTATGGAATATCCAATTAATTAATGGGAATGCGAAACGGGAACAGATCAAAATGTTGGGCAGGATTTCTTTGCTGTGCTTCAGGCATATGCGCAAAATGCATAAACATACGGTGTATAAGCAGTAAGCACAACCTCGATTGTTCTCGAAATAATAAAAAAATAACGCGGGCACTGAATGCTGGCTTGATTGCTCGATGCCTCGAAAAAAACAACAAGGGGTAAGAAATGAAGCCAAAACATTGATTTGATTTCGTGCATCTATATATTACATCGTGTTTATATAGCTTGGATTGATTCTAATTCCACTGGGCTGTAAAGGAATCATCCTACAGTAAAGGCCAGAAGGCTTAAGGGCCTGGGGCCTACACAAACTGTGCAACTCAACGCCTGTGATGTTGATTGTGATAGGTTGCAACCTTCCAACAATTATTGATGATGTTTTTAGTGGACACTTTTTGGTGTTTTTCACAATGAAAAGTTACAAGGAACTCACGGCAATTTTATTTGCAAAAGTAATTTTACCTCACATCCAACTGAGTGTATTATTTAATTATATGGGGCTTTTATAAATCGTTTTTCCGAATTCTTCTCAGATTTAATTCTCGATTTCGACAAAATTATTTAGGCCATCAGTTCTGATCGTAAAAATATTGAATCCAATTTCGAATATCAGCTTTTAATCAGCATATACGATAATCTTGGCAGGAGCCAATCACATTGCACCGAGCCTCCTCACACAGCCAATCAGTGTTACAGATGAATGGACAGCGATCCTTGTCATACATATATATATATATATATATATATATATATATATATATATATATATATATATATATATATATATATATATATACAAATATATATATACAAACATACATATACACACACACACACTGTTTATATATATATATATATATATATATATATATATATATATATATATATATATATATATATATAAATATATATATATATATATATATATATATATATATATATCTATATCCACAGTTTTATATATATATATATATATATATATATATATATATATATATATATATATATATATATATACACATAAATATATACACATATATATATATATATATATATATATATATATATATATATATATATATATATATATATATGCATATATATATATATATACACATATATATGCATATATATATACATATATATATATATATATATATATATATATATATATATATACATATATGTATGTATATATATATATACATATATAGTATATATATATATATATATATATATATATATATATATATATATATATATATGCACACATATATATATATATATATATATATATATATATATATATATATATATATATACATATAAATATATATATATATATATACATATACATATATATATATATATATATACATATATATATATATATATATATATATATATATATATATATATATATATATATATATATATATACAGATACATATATATATATATATATACAGATACATATATATATATATATATATATATATATATATATATATATATATATATATATATATACAAATAGTAAAGGGAGAGTAAAAGCACATTGAGCACATTTATGGAGAGCACATATTATATGTATGTTCTATATTCTCGGTCAGAATATAGAAATGCTTTATTTGCCATTTGAAATTAATTTCTAAAATAACAGTACTTTTTTGTGGAGCAAAAGTAAATTCACAAGCCTGTGAGTTATAGCGAACTTAGTGAGCTTCATACTTAACGCGTGTATATGAGAGAATAGGAAACAACAACAATAAGAACAACACAATACTCTGACAATTTGGAATCTGTGTCGTTGGCTATGACCAGTGCCGTATATAAAGAGAGTCTGGCCAACTTTTGTCTCGATCATGCTGCGCTCTGATTGGTCAACACCCGGTCACGTGCGTTGCTGGCGCCATGTTGCAGCCCAACTTAACGCGAGTGAATTTTGGAGCGAAATTAGAATTGTTTTCGCTGTCTTTTCACGTTTTCTCGTCAGATTTCGACTTTTTTGATGACACAATGTTGTGATGTGTGGCAGTGGAGTGTTCTGTGCGTCCCGGGCAAGGCGCGAAAATGCACCGCTTCCCCAGGGACCCGGAAAGACGTCGCCATTGGGCCGTAAATGTGAAAAGGGAGAACTGGACTCCACACGACAATGCCTACCTTTGTGCGGTAAGTAGCGGCGGTTTGCAGTTCCCATCCGACGTCAGATCGGAGTATCTGGGTTAAAGTCAGATTGAATGAATGCCTGTCGGATCGGATCAGATCGGAGCGCTGAAACAGCTCAGAATCCGAAAGAATGAGACGTAATCCGATGCCGAAATTTCACTCATGTGTAAGTAGTCAACACCAGATTTGCAATATATCTGATCCGATACACACCACTAGCCGAAAGGAACTTTCTTACGTTGGTTTTATCCATATTAGCTTAGGAAATAGTGTTTGCAGTTTTCCCGGAAAATTCAATCCCTTCAACTGACGACAGTTGTCATGTGGAACAATATGCACTGATAACGTTGCTGGATAACTGCAGCTGCTCACTGTTTTTCATTTATCATCTTTATCTGATGTATATTTCCCCGGGATTCCCGGCATACGTTTCTCTGGAAATCGTTCCCACATTTTGACCGGCAATCTCAGGAATTTCCCGTCCCGAGGTTCTCGACTGCGAATCGTATTTGGAAACTTTCATCAACTTCGAATTGAGTGTCAACACGTACTTCAATTTTCCGTTTTTTTGTTTTTTCAGAAGCATTTCGATGACAGTCAGTGTGAAAACAGGAGGGTTGATGGTTCAAGACCAATCAAGCACAATGCCGTCCCAACTGTCTTCCCGCATATTGTGCCTGTCACGAAAAGGAAGCCGAGGAAACGACCCCATGACGAGACGACACCACAGAAGGAGTCCGTCCCAGATCACACATACGCAAAACAAGACATGCCTGTGAATGATGACGACAACCAAGATGTCCAACTCGTTGGCCTTGCCTCCGATGCCCCTGTAACGCTGGCTGAAACAGACCAAGATCGCAGCAGTGGAGGTGAAAGTGGTCTCTCTCAAGTGGCGGTTGCATGAGGCACAGTGGGACAAATGCAAACAAGCCAGGGAGCTCGTCACTCTAAAGGCGAATGTCCAGAAAGTTTTCAACCTCGATCAGATCAACAAACTGTCTCGTCTCAGCACAAGGGGTACTCAATGTTCAGCAGAAACTTACAAGAAGGCTCTGCAACTCCACTTTGCATGTGACAGTACCGGCTACGAAGTCGTGTTGTCGCAACACCAGCCGCTGCCATCTCTTCGTCCGTTATGACGGAAGATGGAGGTTATTGGGATGGAACCTGGTATTCTTTATAAAGTGTTCGACTTCCTCCAGCTGAAGGTTGCTACCATGAAGGAACCGGAGCATGAGTGCTGCCTAACGCTGGATGAAATGACAATTGAAGTGGGATTGCAGTTCGACAGATCATCCAGTAGTTTGCGCGGAAATGTAACTTTGCCAGGACATGGTGGCGTTGCGACTCATGCCCTCGTATTCATGCTGGCTGGCATCACCTCCAGATGGAAGCAAACAATTGCCTATCATTTTACGGGCAATTTGGTGAACGGAGCCTACTTCCAACCACTTGTGACTGAAATCGTACAGTGGGCTCATGTCATTTGGCTCACGTCAACGCAGTCACATGTCACATGGGTAGTGCCAATCGAGCAATGTTCAAGAACTTCAGACTGGTGAGTTCGAAGCAGGCAGTGACAGTCAATCAAATTCCCCACCCATGCGCTGATGGCAGGTTCCTACACTTCATGTACGACGTACCGCACCTGATCAAGAATGTCAAGGCGGGTCTGGTGAATGGAAACGAATTTAAGCTCGGTGCTGATATCTTCTCCAGGCATGATCTGCCTTCAAATGTCGTTAGCCTGGGGGCAATCAAGGAACTGGTGACATTTCAGGTCAGTGACTATCTGAAGCTGACGCCCAATCTCGACATGGAAATGGTGTCGAACACCGCCCATTTCGACAAAATGAAAGTGGGAAAGGCATTGAATTTTTTCAGTAAGTCGGTCAGTGCTGGTCTGCACTACCTGGTGGAAAACGAAGGTTTTGACAACGCGTTGCTAACGACTGCCTGGTTTTTGGACTTTATGAACACCTGGTTCGACCTGATGTCCAGCCGTCACCCCGCCACCGCGCTCAGTAAAGCGAATACGTGTGCTTACGAGAAGGCGATCCGGCACCTTGAAGAGACGCTGGTGGTATTCGGAGGGATAGAATATGGCAAATCGTTGAAGCCGTGGCAATCCGGTGTCATATTATATATTGACCTCGTCTGTCCTCAACATTCAGAGAGAACTGCTGGCCAGGGGACACCACTTTGTGCTCACATCCAGACTCATGTAGGATTGCCTCGAGAACCTGTTTGGGTGCGTCCGATTCAAGAATCCTGTCCCAAACATGCTGGAATTCCGACAGGCTCTGAACCTCATGACGGTGGCGCAATTTATGAAGTGTCCCGTGTCCGGTAATTACCTCGAGCATGACTGGTCATTTTTAGCGGATTTCCTCGACACTCCTAAAGAGAAACCGGCGACACCAGACGAATGTGACACATTCAGCTATTTGATTGGAGAGCTGCCTCCTGATCCTCAGCAAAGCCCAAGAGAGCAGCTTGTATTACCTGGCTGGCTACTGCATCTCTTCCGTCTACAAATCCTGGATACATCGCACCACTTGCCTGGAAGCCGCGGAGGACCGCCGAAAGTCACTTTCGCAGGGCAGTCATGAGGCAATAACAAGAATGAAGGAGTACAAAGAAGGTGCTTTGACTCATTGCAGTGACGAGGCTTTCAAGCTGTTCAGAGAAGGAGAGAAGCAGTTCAGGATGGTGCAGGACCAGTTGAATGGGCATAACCTGGTTGAAAAACTTGTCCATCGTCTGTCAGCTTTCTCAGTTGATAATCCCGACTGCCACGATCTGAAAACGAAGCTACTGACAAAGTTTTTCACTGTGCGTCTATACATCTATTCCAAAGCGCAAAATTCGATCCGTGTCAGCCAGGCAAAAGTTGGTACTGCCAGTCAACTCGGCAGCAAGAGCGCGGCAATGAGAGCGTGTGTGAAAAAAATTAAGTAGAACTGAGCTTGGTGTCAGTTGTTCGTATTAACCCCTTCAGGTTGGGAGGCAGCCATAACCGCCTGGCGGTTATAGCCACCTCCCGTCCTGAAGGGGTTAAGTCTTATGGAGAAGAACCGAAGATGGTTTTGACTTTTAACCCCTTCTGGACGGGTGACGGCTATAACTGCTATTGCTATAGCGGTTATAGCCGTCTACCGTCCTGGCCATCTATAGCAGTCTACTGTACTTTTTCGTTTTGGCGTTTTATGAATCTTGTACTCTGTAATTCTGGGTCATATTTCTTTTCATTCACCCTGAGGAGCCCTCCGAACCATGGTTGGCTTTTCTGAACTGGTCAATTTTGCGCTAGATTTCTCGCCTCTGTGGTTCGTGCGATATACAGGTTTCCATAGATTCAGGCAAGAAATCTTGTACAGTCAAGAAATAGATTAGTCCGTCCTCAGTATGCGACTTGTGGTATTATGCCACCTCAGTTATTTTTGGGTGGGTTTATCAGCATCCAGAACACACCATCTTGTAGAGCGACTTATTTTCGAGCAAAGCTCAAAATTTGAAGTCGAAACTCCCATTACTTTTTGTGTAAGAAGGAAAATGCCCGTTCATATCACGCCACGCGTATGCTCCCACATAGCCAGCATCACGCTGGCTGGGACGCAATATGGCGCCTGCCTAGCCAGTTGGCCAGACTCTCTTTATATACGGCACTGGCCATGACCCTTTTGCTTCAGGTTTTTTTTTGCTTCCGGTTTTTGTCATGGGGAATGATGCATGCCGGGAGATAAAGGCATCGTCAGAGACATGAAAGACCCAAATATCAGACATGGTGTATATTTCCTCCACTGATTTTAATAAACATATCTCCCACATCATCAAAAAATAATTTTTAATCGTGATTTACATTATTTGATCGCTGATCCTGAATCCAGGCTGAAGTAACCGGAAATTGCGTATACAGTTGTGAACAAGTTATAAGTAAAGTCAGAAGCAAATGTAAGAAAAATTCTACGTTCGCTTCTCGTATTTATTTTTTAAGATGAGATCCTGTTCTAGGTGGTGTAGTTGTCGTTGTGAAGGTAATGTTGAGGATTTTTTTCTTCTTTTAGATGAGATCCTATTCCAGGACGTGTAGTTGTTGTTGTGAAGGTAATGTTGAGGTAATATTAATTTTTTAAGATGAGATCCTGTTCTAGGCGGTGTAGTTGTCGTTGTGAAGGTAATGTTGAGGTTTTTTTTTCAGATGAGACCCTGTTCTAGGGGGTGTAGTTGTTGTTGTGAAGGTAATGTTGAGGTATAATGTTGAGGTAATATTTTTTTTTCGATGAGATCCTGTTCAAGGCGGTGTAGTTGTCGTTGTGAAGGTAATGTTGAGGTAATATTAATTTTTTCATAGCAAAAAGACTTTAATTTGATATATTTAAGAAGTGAATGTAAGAAGAATTCTACGTTCGCTTCTAGGCTTTGCCTATTCCATATTATTCTTTGACAACTGTTATATTCAACCTTCCGGTTCTGTGTTTGGAACGTTAACAAGACAACAGGTCTTCTTCAGGGCTCTCTGCTGCCGATCTGAAAGTTAAGTTTCCGGTCGTTATTCTTCCCTTTTAACTCTTTATTCTCTCACTTACATGTTACTGTGTGTTCCTAGTTCGGTTTTGTTTAAAAAATCGTGCTATTTTGTGAGATTTTGTCGACTTTGTCATACCAGACGCTTGAGGCCTACCTTTGAGGCTTGAGGCCTCACGGTACGATCGTGTTTTGTTTTTTCTCCCCATGACCTTCCATTTCAATCTTCCCCACTTTCTCAACGTCCTCCATCCCTCCCACTTATCACTATTTTTATCTTAAATCAAAAAAACAAAACAAAAAATAAATGCTATCTTTTTCCTTCCTCACTCACGACTCGATTCTTCTTCTTCTTCTTTTTTTTTCTACAACACTTCCATGACCTTATCTGTTAAACTCTCAAACATTAATAATAATAAAAACGATATCATGCTTCATCTTCCTCTTTCACACGTGTGGTACTATTTACTGTATCATAATGCACTACTCTTCTACTATTTAAACAGACTGATCTCAATTCGACCTTGCCTAAAAAATCCAACTGTTCCAGTGCTTCTTATCTCCATTCTCTGGATTCGCCTTTATTGCATCCCTCAAGAAATGTGTTAAATCGCATCCCTGACCTAAAACTTAAAAAAACCCCAGTTTGCTATGAATGTTCGCTTTCTATCAACCATTCTTTTTTCCAACTTCAGTGCCAACTCACCCCTCACTCTCAAAGCAACCATCCCACTCTTCTCCCTCCAAGCCTCCCTCGCACCTCTCTCTCAAGAATTCCCCCCTTACCTTTCTCCCACCTTTCATCCCCCTCACTCATCCTTGTCAAAGTTGCCCCCCTCTCATCCACTAAGCTGCCGCCTTCCACTGCCCTCTCACCTCCATCTCTTCACTCCACCTCCTCAAATCCTCAACTGCCTTCTTCCCCCTCTCTTGTCCCCCCTCTCCCCCAGCACCACAGAGCCTTTTCTCCTCCTCATTCGGCCCCTCCCCTAGTTATTCTGCAATCCCCCACACTCTTTCAACAACTCTCCTTACCTCCCCTCCTCGTCCCTTGTCCTACCCCCCCTCCCCTCCCACCCCCTGCACCCAAAGCCTGCTCCCCTACCTCTTCATTAAAAGTGTGGACCTCAAATATCTGGGGCCTTCGCTCAAACCTTTCAGATCTTTCCATTCAGGCTGCCACTGACAAACCAGACATAATCTGCTTACCAGAAAGTGCAGAATCTGGGTCCGTTGGACCCAGTGCGATGTTTATTGTGCTATAACTTTTGTTATATAAATGGTTATTTGCATGATCTTTTAACAGAACATGATATTTTGCCTAACAGAAACTTTCCTCTCCCAAGTATCTCTTCCTGGTTACTCCCTCCTCCGGTATGACAGACCTGAGCCTCGTCCTGGTGGAGGAGTTGCTCTCTTCATCAAAGACTCTATTCCTCACTCTCCATGCACTGCCCTCATTCCCCCCACACCCTCAGGAATACCTCTGGCTACGGCTTCCCCTCCACTCCAACCTCATTTTTAGATGTGTACTGTACCGTCCACCAAACAGTGATGTCTCCATCTACACCCTACTATCTGAAGACATGGACCAAATTCTATCTTCTCATCCAAACTCTCTCTTCCTCATATGTGGCGACTTCAATTGTCATCATGCTAGTTGGCTAGGTGTGGGTACCTCTCTCACCTTTCATGGCACCTCAGCAAAAGCTTTCTGCGACTCATTGGGACTGACTCATTCGGTCAACTTCCCAACCCAAATTTCAACCAATGGTACTCCATCTCTTCTGGATCTGATTTTGACAAACTTCCCTGACAATATCTGTTGCTCTTCCTCCGCTCCAATCAGTTCTTCTGACCACGTCCTTGTCAAAGTGGACATCTCTCTGGCAATTATCAGAGATCCACCTCACCACCGTCGAGTCTGGCATTTCACTCAAGCTGACTGTTAGGGTCTCCAAGCAGCCCTCAAACTTATCGACTGGTCTCCTATCACTATTGACTCCAACATCAACTCAACCTGGGAATTCTTTCAAAGAAACTTGCTCTCCCTCATGCACAAATTTATCCCCTCTCGTCTTCAGTTGTCCTCCCCTTCCTCCCGCCCTTGGTTCACTGAAGCTTGTGGTGAGGCAGTTGTCCTGAAACAACTTGCCTTTGCCTCATGGAAAGCAAACCCAACTGAAGGCAATCTCAGTTCCTTCCATGAAGCTCAGAACAAGTGTGTATCTTCGCTCAGGAGAGCCAGAAAACAACATCTTTCTCATCTCAAGTCTGAACTCTCAATCCTCTCTCCCTCCGCAAAATCCTGGTGGCGTCTAATCAAATCTGTTTCTGGTGAATGTTCCCCCTCCACCCCCTCCCTTACCTCAAAAGGCCACACTGCTGATACCGCACGTGAAAAAGCTTAATGCCTAAACTCGGTGTTTGCAGCTAAATCTTGTGTCCAAAACCCATCACTTTCTCTACCCACCTTACCCAGTCGCACCCAACTGTCCCTGGACTCTGTGTCCTTTTCTCCTGACAAGGTGGAGAGCTTGCTGTCAAACATCGACTCAGATTCTACAGACGGCATCAGCCCACATGTCCTAAAAGCTTGCTATTCTGCTTTTGCTCACTCTCTCTCTGTTCTATTCACCCTCTCATTTGCTCAAGGTCATCTGCCATCTGCTCGAAATCAGCAAACATCACTGCCCTGTATAAAAAAGGTGCAAAGACAGATCCCTGCAACTACAGACCAATTAGCCTTCTCCCAATCATCACCAAGGTGATGGAATCAATCATCGCTTCAGACATCAAATCCTAACTCTTCTCCAATGACTTGATTTCTGATCATCAATTTGGTTTCAGACCAGGTCACTCGACCCTGGATATGCTGCTTCTGCTCTCCCAACAATGGATGGAAGTCCTCAATGCCAGATAGGAAATCCGAGCTGTATCCCTGGACATATCACGTGCTTTTCACAGTCTGGCACCCTGCCCTGCTCACCAAACTCTCTTCCTCTGGTATCCAAGGCCATCTCCACTCATGCCTCGCAGACTTCCTCTCCTGTCGCAGTCACCGTGTGGCCCTAAATGGAGTTCTTTCATCCCCTCTTCCTGTCCAGGCTGGAGTTCCTCAAGGTCGCGTTCTGGGCCCTGTTCTTTTTCTGGTTTTCATCAATGATCTCTCTGACTGGAAAATCCTCTATATCTGTTTGCTGATTCCACCCTCTGCTGTACCATCGGCCATCCCTCAGACCCACAAGCAGCAGCTTCTTCGCTCACTGCAGATCTGGATAAAATCACAAACTGGTCCAACACGTGGAACATGTCTTTCAATCCGGACAAATCTCACACTCTCACGATGTCTCTTCGAAAGGACCGTTTAGAAAACCCCCCCATCAACTTTCTCAACAATCCTCTGGAAGAAGTCCTTTCTTTCAAGCTTCTGGGTCTCACTATCTGCCATGATCTTTCTTGGGAAAGCCACATTTCAAACCTCGCCTCCAAAGCCAGTCGCCGACTGGGAATCCTCTGTCGTGCAAAGTCCTTCCTCGGCCCACCTGAGCTCCTGACCACTTACAAAGCTTTTGTCCGCAGCCTGATGGAGTACTGCTCTCCCCTCTGGGTTGGTGCTCCTGCCTCCTTCCTTTCTCGGCTTCACGCTGTAGAAACCAAGGCATTTCGGATCATTGGCATCTCCCGTCATGAGACTGAGTCTTTGGGCCTCTCACTCATTCACCGCAGGTTGGTCGGTGGTCTTTCTGTCTTATATCGTCTCCTCTCCAGCCTCGCCCCCCCCCCAGCTCTCTCTGCCATTTGTCCCTACCACATTTCCGCAAGGCACTCAAGGTCCGCCAACAACCCCCTTCTGGTAAAACTACCAAAATCACGAATCACTGCTCACCTTCACTCTTTCATTCTGCTTTTTTCCTGCCTTTGGAATAAACTCCCTCACTCTATTCATTCCCATTCTTCCCTCCAGGCCTTCAAAACAGCTCTTCACCACCACCTCTTATCATCCCCCATCCAAATCCTCGATCTTTTCTACCCCCGATAATCCACCCAAGCCCACCTCCAAATTCCCTGCTTTCCTTCCTGAAAGTCCCCGTAATGTCCATCTTCTATTCCCCATGTTCCCCGTCCCATCCCTCTCCCTTCCACAGATCTCCTAATGTCTCTGTTCCCCACTGTTTTGTCCTTCCCACTCCCTCCCCTCTTGTCTCATGTTCCCCATGATGTGTGTTGTGTGTTAGCTCTCACACGAGCCTCGACAAGGAATACAAAAAAACAAAGCAAAACTGTGTTGTGATGGTGGTGATTGGGAGGGGAGGAGGGGTCAAACTACCTTGTCGGTAAGAAAAATGAAAATAGGGATTAGATATTCCAAGAGGTCGTCTTGGAACTTGTCACACATGAGAAGTATCTGGCGGTGGTAATAGATACAAGGTGTAAACAGACAGCATAGTGCCCGGCAGATATATATATATATATATATATATATATATATATATATATATATATATATATATATATATATATATATATATATATATATATATATATATATATATATCTCATAGGGTTTTCGGTTGTATTCGTAGAGGGATACATTATACATCCAAAGAGGTGTCCACACTGTACAGTAATTTAGTGATTCCTTATTGAGAATATTGTTTTCAGTTTTGGTCACATCTGAGAATTGACAAAGTTGCTATCGAGTGGGTGCAGCATATGGCTACTTGAATGATTCTGGGCATAGCTGGAATTAGCCATGGGGAATGGTTGAAGGAGACGGGACTATTTACATTGGAAAGAAGGCGATTACGAGGGGATTTAATTGAGATGTGGGAATGAAGGGTGTGGACGAGATAGGAGCTGTGGAGTTTTTTTTAATAGAGTGGATAGTATAAGGACAAGGGGCATAGTTTGAGGGTTAATAAGAAAAGAGATAGAACAGCTTTCAGGCCTTCAGGTCGGCCACAATGTCTTGTCACCCTCAACAAAATTGTGACATTGTCTTTTATCATATCAGCTGACAATACTGAAGGGTTCTACAAGCTATACCACATACATTAGCAGTACTCTTTTACTTTTTTATACATTTTACAGCATATGACAAGTCTTAAGTGTCCAGGGGATCTGTTTGTTCTCCATCATTGTCATTACAGAGAATAATTTTGCATCACATGTTCTGTGAGACATTTTCCGAAGCATTTGTGGGTGATACGATTAAAAGCAAGTCTCACTGCTTGTTTAACTTCATCAGTGGTTTTGTAGCGCTGCTGTGCAACACTTTTTTATGAAGGCCCAAAGGGAATGTCAATTTTTACAAGGGGTGACAACACATTGTGGCCACACTTTGGAGTGGTTAATGCATGCAATGGTCTCCCCAGCAGTGGAAGGGTGGAGACGTTTATATTGGAATTAAATATGTACTTAGATGCATTATAGATGGAAAGTTTTATGAATTTTGGCAGCACTTGTGTCTTATCGGTGGTTTATGTGTGGAGGGGTGATCGATATTGGGGGTGGGTGCAGCGCAGGCATGATGGGCCAAATGGCCTCCTCTTGCGCTGAAGTTCCTTGTGTGTATCCTAATGCAGACATGATACACACATACACATCTGACAGAAATCGATGGCTTTGCCAGATATTCTGACAAGGGTCCAACAAATTGTGAATTGTTTCAGAATTTTCTTCATTTCAGCTTTCTTCAATTTCCAAGTCCTCTTAACCTAATTTTTCAGATCCTGGTATTTGGTCATTTTCCTGGTTTCTAAAGCATGTAGTCCAAAGTCATTGGGAACTGAAACCTTGATCAAGAATGCTGACTGACAAGAACGCTGTATGTGTGTATCCTTGTCTCTGATTTTTTTCGGTAAAGTCTCCACTTAAAATCTCCAACAGCTTTTCGGTAAAGGATCATGATTGTGTGTGTGTGTGTGTGTGTGTGTGTGTGTGTGTGTGTGTGTGTGTGTGTGTGTGTGTGTGTGTGTGTGTGTGTGTGTGTGTGTGTGTGTGTGTGTGTGTGTTTGTGGGTTTCAGAATGTGGGAGGAGGTTCTCCCAGAACTCTATCTCCACCACGTTTTTTGGTAAAGGATCGTGATACATAAACCAAACTGAAACTTCGTTCTCATAGTCTCTTTTCACAATCTTCGCTGAACCTCTGACAGCCTCCACTTGCAGCTCATTTGTAGTGATATTCCCCAGAATGATTTTTAAATACTCAGCAAGGGTTTTCTTTATCACTCCAAGCTCTGACAATAACTGGTATAATTTCAACTCTGCAATTTTTGAGTCCTTGACCTCATTTTTCAGATCCTGGTATTTGGTCATTTTCTTGATTTCTCTCGCATTTAGTCCAAAGTCATTGGGAACTAAAACCTCAATCAACAATGTTGACTTTTCTTTGTGTTTGATTACTATGTCCAGACGCAATGTTTTGTTTGCAATGTCCACACTTGATGCGATTATCTTGTCATGTGTGAGCATTATATGTTAATTTTCAAAGATCGAATTTGGTTTGTGTTTCCATGATTGTTTTGGAACCGGGATGTTGAAATGTCTACAGATGTCAGTGGATTACTCTACAGATGCTGTCATGTCTTTCTATGTAGAGCTGTTCCACATGAGTTTTTTTACATCCCGAAAGGAGGTGATTGGTACTTTGTTTCAACCATACAAAACCTGCATTTGTCTAATTGGTTCAATCCCACCATTTTATTAATGGCATTAGTGTAGTGTCCTTGGTCTTAGCCATTGATGATGACTCGTTCTTAATCCCAAATAATTTGACCTCTTGGCCATTCCAATGAGCCATCCTTGTCGATCCCTACTATCAAGCTCTTTTTTTTTTTTTTTTTTTTTTTTTTAAGATTCTTGCTCTTTTGTCATATTACAGGGTGTGTCAATAAAAGGTTAACCACTTCAAAATTTTATCAACCAAAAAATTTGTAACTAGAGGGGGAGCACTCGGTGGAGTGCAAAACCTCCGCCGCCAATACTGCTAGGTCACTCAAATGAACCTAATATCCTATTCATTCAATTTGACATCAACAGTGCTCACAGAGTTATAGTTTGCAACTTTCCCTTTTACTTTTACATACTCAATTAATTCGTCATAACTAGATTCCTTGAGACAAATTGATTTTACGTGGGTATATCCACCTGAAGTTCAAAAATCAGCCGCAATTCTAATTTTGGCACGTTTTTTGTTGGAAATCACTTATAACATGGAGAAATGCAAAAACATCTAGAGGGGGAGCACTCGGTAGAGTGCAAAACCTCCGCCGCCAATACTGCTGGGTCACTCAAGTGAACCTGATATCCTATTCATTCAATTTGATGTCAACAGTGCTCACAGAGTTATAGTTTGCAACTTTCCCTTTTACTTTTAACTTTTACATGCTCAATTCATTCGTCATAACTAGATTCCTCGAGACAGAAATTTATTTTACATGGGCATATCCACCTGAAGTTCCAAAATCTGCCGCAATTATAATTTTGGCATGTTTTTTTGTTGGAAATCACTTAACATGTAGAAATGCAAAAAAAAAAATTGAAATTTTGTTGAAAAAAAAGTTGCAAATTTTTTTTTCCTCGAACAATTTTTTTTTTGGGGGGGGGGGGGGTTGGAAATCACTTAAAACATGTAGATATTCAAAAAAAAAAATTCAATTTTTTTCAAAATGGCTGCCATAGCTGCCATATTGGATTTTGGACCAAGTCCAAAATCTCATGGCATGATCCTTGGACCACACCTAATCCCCCCCATCAAGTTTCGTCGAAATCCGTCGAGTTTTTCCGTAATACTGTTCGCAAACAAACACAAACAAACAGAAAGGGGTGAAAACAGTAACCTCCGATCTTCAATGGTGGAGGTTAACGAAACTCATTATGCATGAGTGCACTGATAGTTGAGGTGTTCGATGTGAGCACTCCATGCACACAACATGCTTCACAAGAATTGCAAAGTTTTCAATGACGTTTCTGCAAGTTTTAATGCTTGCTGTCTGCACGTAAGGGTAAACTGCTGCCTTCAGATCAGGTTCAAATCTGGGGTGTTCCTTGTACACGTTATCCTTACAATTGCAAAGGAAAAAAATCCAGCGGCTTGAGGTCTGGGCCGTGCGGAAACCATTCATTTTCCATACGCAAATAGAGAACTCGTTGTCCGAATTTTTGATGCAGAAAGGCAATTGTTTCATTGGCTGTATGTGGGGTAGCACCGTCTTGCATGAACCACTGTCTTAGGAGGGCTGCAGTGCTCATCGATTGCTTCAAGTCTTTGTAAAATGCATTGACAATCGACCGGTATCGTTCTTGATTGATGGTAACCGTTCTTCCGTTTTTGTCTTCAAACCAATACAGGCCAAACACACCTCTGTAGCTGACAGCCACAAAAGCAGTGACTTTCCGAAGCCGACCCTTAAGCGACTTCTCTTCCACCTTATCTGGGCGTTGACTTCCCCAGAAAATGTTGGTGTGTGAATTGACAGAACCATTGACACGAAAGTGTGCCTCATCACAAAACCACATATCGTGAATACAGTTTGGGTTTTCATCCATCTTCTGCTGCAGCATCTCACACAGAGCGACTCGTGCTGCCTTTATCCCCATTGGTCAATGTATGGGCTGTTGTGATGTGGTAAGTAAAGAGGTTTAAACCTTGCTTCATTATTCTTCGGATACTGCTGGAAGTGAGATCCAGTTCAGCTGATCTTTGTCAATGTGATTTCTTCGGACTTTGCATGACTGACTCACGAACTCGTTCCATGTTTCCTTCACACCGTACACTTCTTGGGTGACCGGACCTTCCCTTGTCAATGTTGAGAATCGTCCCTTCACTTTTGAACTTTTTCACAAGTTTCCAAATGTCTCGCCTGCTTGGCATGTTTCTTGGATGCACTCCATATTCAGAACAGAACCTCGTCTGGCCTGCTTGGCATGTTTCTGGGATGCACTCCATATTCAGAACAGAACCTCATCTGGACGGAAGCAATTGATTGGTTCTCAAAATACCACTTGACAATGTTTACTCTTTGCTTCGTAGAAAACATCATTTTTTCTGTAGAATACTTTGGTTACTAGCATAACCCGCGCTCTGCACGACATGTTGGGGTGAGTGTGTTTGAGAAAGGAACTGATGCAGAGTACCAGTAGTAATTTTACTTTAATGCAGTAAGTTGAATACGATTTCACTGTTTCAGAACCATTTTATTTACTTTTTTTGTACCATGCACCTGATATGGTCTTTGAGATAATGTAAGCCGAATATCACGTTACTCGAGCGCAGAACAAAGTCGAAGATAGTGCGACACGAAACCACAAACTCGGAAATAATATCTAAGATGCGTGAATGACTTCACCAAAGATCATTGATCACTCCTGCAAAACAAAACAAAAATTAAGGTAATGACTAAAAGTACAAAGGTCATTTGAAGTGGTTAACCTTTTATTGACCCACCCTGTGTATCTGCTAATATGTATTTTCATAATTTTTTTTCTTTGCATTCATTGGGGCTGTGTTTAGTTCTGTTTCGTTTTCCTGTGTAGTATCCATCATTTGCACCTGTTTTGCAAGTTTATTGATAAATGGATTAAGAATCCCTTTTCTGGCTTGTTTTCTTGCTCATGTACAAATCTCATCCGATAGTTTGTTGAGCTGAATATATTTTGCTTGTCCGACGCACGTTTTTCTGTGCATGTGTGTATCTTCACATGTGTATATATGCGTGTATACTTATGTGTTTATATATGTGTGGGTGTGCATCCTTGTGTTTGTATGTATCCTTGTATGTGTGTATATCCTTGTTTGTGTATCCTCATGTTTTAATTTTCTTCATCTCGGAACTGCTTTGGCCACGCAGATGCTCTGGAAATTGAAGTGTCCATGCAATAACACGTCGATTAAGATCATTGTTGAAAGACAGGAAAACATATGATGGCTAATTTTAAATTTGATTGGAGGAATAGACCTTGCGGAATTGTAATAGAAATGAATCCAAGCCAAAGCATGGCGATGAAAATGAGCTCATGCTTATGGCAACAGCACATTACTGCCCTCTCCTGATCGTTTTTCAGCATCACAGAAACCCATAAAAAACAAGGAAATGATACCCTCGGGCCCCCACCTTTTGGGTGGTATGAGGAATAGATCTGTGAACTATGATAGCTAAATCTTGAACATTTTTTGAAATATCATGAACACAAGCCAAGTTACCAATATTATTGCCATGACAACATGATTCAGCCAATCACAGGCATTATCTAATCAGTTTGAGATAATGTCATGAGGGATAAATATGTGCAATATGAAAGCCAAATGTTCAATGGTTTGTGAAATATTGCGTACACAAGCCAAGTTACTGAGATGGTTGGCATTGCAAAAAAATTCAGCCAATCACAGCCGTGATCTGATCATGTTGACATAATATCATGAGGAATAGATATCTGCAGTATGAAAGTTAAATGTTCAAAAGTTTTTGAAATATCGCATCCACAGAAGTTCACGGACAGATGATTGGTTTTTTTTTTTTGTGTTCGTGCTCTGTGGGTGCTCATTTTAATGTCCCCCGTCTTTGCGACCTTTTCGGAGGAGGGATGAACAAGAAGTGTACATAAAGATCATCAAGTCGTTTATGTGAATCCAAGAATAATGACACTATAATGTGGTGAGGAGGGGATGCTCCCGATTAAAATTTATGCTGCTGACAAAATGTTAAGCAAGTTTAAAGTTGAAGAGGGAAAACGTGAACAACAAACTTATTGATTCCACCACTGAAGATGGATGGAGGTTATGTTTTCACCTCTGTCAGTTTGTTTGTAATGGTCGTTGGAATGATTTTATTAACATGATTCAAAACACCACAGACAAGAATATGATCAAACAGAGACAATAATGTGTTATTACTCACTTGACTGATTCTGTGGAGTGTGAAAACTGCAGGCTTCTGGAACTTGAGGATCTGTGTATAGACACAGTTGCACAAATGGATGATTTACTTAGCCTCGATGTCTTCAACCACTCAGACATTCTACACCCGATTATTTAAAAGCTCCCTACTCATACCCACAACAGTTGGAGGAAGCATGCCATAAAATACAAGATGACAAATGGCAGTGACCCACCATTCACCATACTCACCAATTATTGAGAGAAAAGGCCATAACACCATCATGACCCTGAGTTATACTCACCCAGCAAAACAGAATTATCAGATGACAGAAAAGGGGAAATAATACAGAAGTCTCGATTTCCCCCTTTGTATCTTGGCAATGTCGACACCTATGAATTTGGAACAGCGACTACCAGTCACAATAAATTGTCAGAATCACGACAAGCCGGATTATCATCTGTCCGAGTACATCTCATTCAGCAGGAACCCCATCCTAGGGAGAAGGGACTTCCTCAAAATGAAAGGCCTCTGCTTTAAGTATGGTGGCAACCAGAGATTTAAAAACTGCAACAATGAAGTGCAATGCAAGACATGCTATAGCAAAAAACATGCCTTCTCCATGCGTGAAATTCCAAGACGAGATGGCGGGTAGACCCAGAATGCGATACATGAAGAAAAACTCCAAAACCAAGGAGGCGAAAAAATGCACTGGGCATTTCATATGTCCTTAAGCATGATCTTGTTCCAAGATTGTGCTATTCAAGGTATATCACCAAGATCGCCAGTCAAACAAACTCCATCAACGGTTGTGCGGAACTTGATGACCTGTCTAATATCTGGCTGGCACTTCCAGAACTATTTAAATCTCCAAATCTCCCTCGTCAGACATTACGCTATGAGCTCTCCACCTGCGGCAGACAGTCATGGCAGAAGGAAGACGTACAAATGGCCTGATCGTGGAAGCTGAAGATGGGGAAAATGGAACGATTGCCAACAATCGTGCAGAATCCTCACATCCCTGGTGACAGGAGCGAGATCCCATCTCCAGACCTGTGTCTACAGTTTCCCCACCTCAGATCATTGGCGGTCAAAGTACCAGAGCCGAGGGAGGATTTTAACATCATCATCCTTGTCAGGAGAAACTGCCTGGAGCCCCTCAAAGTCAGAGAATCTCGAAATGGGCCAAAATGGGTCGAAATGGGTAAACATAGGCCAAAGGTCAACAACTTAGGTGAGATTTCTAAAATCCTCAATTTTCATCTGATTGACTTGAAATTTAAACTGGATTTGCACATCAGGTCATTGAATTCAACCACATTACTTTTTAGGTCAACATAGGCCATAAGGTCAACCCAACATAATGTAGGCCAATTTTTTTAATTGCTTCTAAAATTGTAAATTTTCATCCGATTGACTTGAACTTTGAGAACCATTTGCATATCAGGTCGCTGAATTCAACCACCTATTAATTTTGAGATCACCATAGGCCAAAAGGCCAATTTCGTCCAAGTTTATAAAATACTAAATTTTTATCCGATTGACTTGAAATCTGAAGAGGATTTATATTTCAGCTCACTGAATTGAACCAACCAATTATTTTGAGGTCAACATAAACCAAAAGGTCAGCATCGGTCCAAGGCCAACAACAAAGTTATTATTTATAAAATCCTCAATTTTCATTCAATTGACTTTAAATTTGAACAGGACTTGCACATCAGGTCACTGATTTCAACCACCTATTACTTTTGAGGTCAACATAGGCCCAAGGTCAACAACTAAGGTGTTATTTCTAAAATCTGCAATTTTCATCCGATTGACTTGAAATTTGAGCAGAATTTGCACATCATGTCATTTAATTCAACCACCTATTACTTTTGAGATGAAGCGGTCAAAAGGTCAACGTGGGCCATTATATATACATATATATATATATATATACATATACATATACATATACATATACATATACATATACATATACATACACACACATGCACGACTGGTCAAAAATTTTAGAACACCCCCATTTTTCCAGTTTTTACTGACATTTAAGCAGTTCAAGTCCAGTGAATAACCTGAAATGGAACAAAGCAAGGCGGTAAACTGCCAGAGGTTAAAAAAAAGTTTATGTTACCAAAAACTGAAAAATAATGTAAATTTCAGAGTTGTTAAAAAGGCCCTTTTCAGGGAACAAGTAATGGGTTAGCAACTGCAGCTGTTCTGCAGCAATGGAAGTAAATGAAGCCTTGAAAGTTGAAAACAATTCCTACTGGTGTCCCAACTTTTGTTGATTAGTTACAAACTCTGTGTCTGTATAAAAGCAGTGTTGGAAAAGACTGTGTTGCTACACCCTCCAAAGCATTATTTGGACAATATTGCACTGCAGGAAGTAGTAAATTGCTATCATAAAGGCAAGAAAAAAACAATGAACAAAGGATTACAGACAGACCATTATAATTCTTAAAAGTGTAGATATTTCCTTTTGAGAAATTGCAAAGTTAGCCAAGGTGTCAGTGAGTACAGTTTCCTCCACCATCAAAAGGCACTTCAAAACTGGAGGAAATTCTGACAGGAAGAGGTCTGGCAGACCCAAAGCCACAACACAATCAGAAGACAAGTTTCTGAGAGTCAACAGCTTGCGTGATAGGTGGCTCACAGGACAGTAACTTCAAGCACAGCTTAACACTGGTCGAAGTAAGGAAGTGTCAGTTTCAACTGTGAAGAGAAAACTTCAAGTTGCAGGTTTGACAGGTTGAGTTGCAGTAAGAAAGCCATTGCAAAAAGGCCAATTTGGGCCAAATTTTCTAAAATCCTCAATTTTTATCTGGTTGACTTGAAATTTAAAGGTCCCATGACACTCAAAAGTTTCTGGTTATTTATATATTAACTTGACCTTCCTCGTGAAGAAATCACCCATGTTTCTTTTTTTAAAATCAACAATGGGATAATTAGACCAATATTTCGAACATTTGTAGTGCTTTTCACAACTTGCTATGCCCCGCCCCTCAAAAAGTTGAGTTCAACTAACCACAGGTCACGTGACCATTGACCTCATCTCCAGAACGCAACTCGCTCAGAGTGGATTGATTAGACGTCGCGTGCCGTAAAAATACGTACAAATGCACTGTGCACATTTGTTTGCTATCTCACTGATCGTTTTAATTCCTGTGATTGTTTCGCGGAAAAGAAATTCTGCTTCTGAGCCGTGTATGCACAACAATCACGAGGCAATTATTTATCACTTTTCTACCTTGTCGTGGTCGTATACAAATCCAACACATGTATGCACAATAAAGGGCTATACCATGTCCACAAAATATAAAATGTGACTGTTGAACCTTTCCATTAAAAAAGAAACTTACAGGGACAGACAAGTAAAATACTAAAGATTAATATTGCATCATTTCAAGGTGCAAGGAGATAATTTTAAAATCAAACAATGTGAAAAACCTGCACCCACATTTTTCAGCTTATTGAATTGTTCGTTGAAACCAGCCTGCTGGGATAGGTACGATTCCACATACATGCAAGCCAGGTATGGCTGCACTCGACATGCATGGGTTTATTCAAAAGTGTAGGTACTGCTTCTATTGGCTTGCTATTCATTAACATTTAGCCAAAATGCTGTAATAAATGAACAGGGAAAAATATGTTGGCACAACTACGAAAGACAAAATTTTCTGTCCTATTACACGGCCTCATAGCCTCGGGACTCTTACGCATTGACTTATACATTGTGTGCATGCTAATACAAGTTACTTGTCAACTCTGGAGTCTCGACTCGTCCGATAAATCCGTCGTCCGTTCGACTAGTCCGATAAATCTGACGTGCTGTAGCTTTCTTTTATTATTCTCTTCTATTCATTGTTTTCTACTGGCGCTACACGACGACAGTAGGAATAAAATAAATAAAAATGCAACAGAACGTCAGATTTATCGGACTACTCTAGACAATTGTCGCAAGGTGTGTTCTGCACACAGGTTTTCATCGTATCCGGACAGCGAGATTGCTTCGTTTTATGTGCGGAGAGATACGGCCGATGACATGGGCTGGCCTTGCTTGCGATTCATTCGCTGCGGAGCAACATGCCCGCTGCGCTGCGCTGGTCACGTCACCTCACTAAAATATTTCTGATATCGAGCAGTCTGCAAGTAGAATTTACATTATTTAATTATGAATAGGATTTAGTCGAACCAGTTGTTATTGCCAAGTCTTCCTTCGATGTCCTCCTGATCATCATGAACGCTGGGAATTTCATCGCCAGTTTCCTCTGCTTGTCCTGCTTCGGGCTCGAACTGGTAAGGCCGTATTCCATTTCCAGCTGCCTGAACTTCACCTCCCGCGACTACGTTATCCGACAATTCCCCATCTGATTCAGACCAAAATCCTTCATTTCTCTCACACTCACTGTCACTTCCAGACAAATCAAAGTCCATGTCATCCATTATTGAAAACCAAATGTTGGATTTTTTTTAAAGCAGAAATGAACGAAGTGTTTGAGTCGACCAATCGAATGTGGAAACGCACATGAAGCCAATACAATCACGTAGACCACCAACCCGAGTAATTTGCGTGCAGCCTTTGTTGTTCTGGAGATGACGTCATGTGGGTTCAGTAGATTTCGGCAGAATTTTTAGGGGCATTCCCGAAGAGGTATTTTTTTTTTTTTTTTAATTTTACATTTTACAGAACGAGTATTGTGAAAAAACATTGTCAGATCAGAAATCACGATGAAAAACTCCTATAGGACATATAGATATATATATATATATATATATATATATATATATATATATATATATATATATATATATATATATATATATATATAAACTGGGTGTAGTGGCGTGCACCTGTAATCCGGCTACCCGGAGGCTTGGGTTTGAGGATCGCTTGAGGATGGGAGCTCTGCACTGGGCCACGCAATGAGAGGGTGTCGGGCAGCCCGGAATCATGGCGAAACCCAATCCTTATCCCTGTGTCGTAAGAAGCGACCAGGGTTGCGTCAGGAAGGGCATCCGGCGTAAAACCTATGCCAAATCAGTATGCGGATCATAACGGATGATCCGCTGTGGCGACCCCTAACGGGAGCAGCCGAAAGACGAACAACTATATATATATATATATATATATATATATATATATATATATATATATATATATATAATTCCAACAATCTCTGTGTCTGTCTGTCTGCGACCGCCGTTTCTCTACGGCCACCGGTTCGATCTGATTGAAGCTTGCCAGGAATATTTCCGGGGCCCCGCAGATGTGCCTTTTCGAGGTTGGATATCGATTGGACAAGCGGTTCCCAAGTTCCGGCCATTTATCTGTCGGCCAATGACAAGACACGGTGCTATGACGTCATGAATGCCGTCACAATGTTTATTTACTTATTTATTTATTTATTTATTTATTTGCACAATCGACGTTCCGATCTGACAAACTTGCCAGGAATATTGCCGGGGCCCCGCGGATGTGCTTTTCAAGGTTTGATATCGATCGGACAAGCGGTTCCCAAGTTACGGCCATTTATCTGTCGACCAATGACAGGACAACACAATTCTTCTTCGTTTGATATGACGTCACAATTGACGCTGGGGACCTGAGTATGTTTGCCAAGTTATGGCCATTTATGATACGGTTGGTCCAATCGAATTGAAATAATGCCCCGATCCAGTCGTCGTTTACGCACCTACGGGCCCGTACTAGTATATGCAATTTCAGTACTTTTGAGTGTCATGGGACCTTTTAAAGACAGATTGCATATCAAGTCGCTGAATTCGAGCACCAATTATTTTTGAGATCGACTTTGGCCAAAAGACCAAATTAGAACAAATTTTCTAAAATCCTCAATTTCCAGCTGATTGACTTGAAATTTGAACAGGATTTTCATATCAGGTCAATTAATTAAACCACCAATTAATTTTAAGGTCGAAAGGTCAACACAGGCCTAATTTCTAATATATATATATATATATATATATATATATATATATATATATATATATATATATATATATTTATGCCTGTTGCTGGCTTAATGGTTTGTGTGGTAGGCTTGGGATCCGAGAATCCTGAGTTCAAATTCCATTTCGCTGTTGAATTAATACCAGTTGGGGTTGACTGCCTGTCATCCTTCTGAGGTCAGCAAAATGAGTGCCAGCTTGCTGGTATCCTGTGTCACAATTGTCCAGGATTGTGCCCAATACCCAAGGAGACTGCTTTGGCAGCATCAATGCTCTGCACAGAGTGTGGTCCCAATGTATGTATATATGTATATATATATATATATATACTAGTAGTAATGCCCGGCGTTGCTCGGGCTAGCAATAAAGCCTGGCGTTGCCCAGGCTTTCTTGCAAATTTCCTGAATAGCTGTTAGCGGTTCGGGTTAGTGTTAGGGTAGCTAACCCTAACACTAACCCAAACCCTAACAGCTTGGCGTAGCAGAGGTAAACAGCGCCCCGGGCAAAGTGGAAATTTGCATCCCCCGTAGGCCTTAAACTTGAGTGGATTTGAATGGAAAATCCCATAAGGGATATCGATTTATGGATTTTTTTTTTTTTTTTCGAATATCGGAAGTGTTATGGAAATTTTTTTTATAGCCAATGACCGATGTTGGACCAAAAGCCAGAATCGTACCGAATTTGAATGGAATCCGTTGGAGTTTGTGAAAATGCATCAAAACGAATTTTGAGGGGCCTCTTGAGGAAGACAATAATATCATTAGTATATGTGCCAAATCTTGTTTCATTTCATGCAGTAACAAAAATCTGATGGTGGAACAAAATGGGCGTGCCGAAATATTAATATAGATATGTACATATGGACATAAACAGAGACATTTTGAAGGACATTAGCATAAACAGAAAATGACAAAGCTTTTCGTTGTGCTCTCTTCAGGTGAAATTCGCACAAAGTGAGTGAGTAATGATGAACAGTCAAATGGACACTTTTCAACAGTCAATTCTGATTGGACGTTCTCTTCTGATGCTTAATCACCTCCCAATGGTCGAGGTGGGAGGAGCCTGTTCAATGTTCAGCTCTCCAGTTGGAGGTTGCAGAGTCTGAGGCGGAGCCGCTGAGGCTGTTGTCGAATCTTCTTCATAACCAGCTGTGATCATGAGACGAGTTGGTGTTCCTCTTCTTCTTTGCACAAATAAGCAAAGCAAGTGGACAAACTCTTTTTGCTGCCATAACATGGGGTCTGTGGAATCGATAAATATCGCTTCTAGTATTCGGAAATGCGTTATACTTCGTCCTCTACTCAATATCTTGAATGCATCCACATTATAATGTTCAGCACAGTTTGCATTCTCAATCAAATGCTGTTTAATAGCAGATGCACATGATGTTGGGATTGATGCTGAGACCTTCCTACAAGCATGTACCAATTGTATTTTTCCTGATGGACAAAGGGACATGCTTTTTGATTCCGTCAGTCAGTCTGGGTAGTTCTGTCTACATACCGAGCATCACATCGGCACTTGAACTCATCAATAATATTGGTAATTTTTTTTTTTTTTTGAGGCAGGCAGAACATCCTTCTTAAGTGCAGGAATCGAATGTCGAGAGGTTAAAATCACTCTTGGACGAACAGCCAGATACGTGTTTGAGACATCTTTTGATTGGTTCCTCATATCTTTGCGACATTTTCCCTTTCCGAGGAATCTTGATGTAACTCGGGCACTTTTCAGGACCCATCTTCCGTTCATCTTTAGCAGTGAGAAATTTGTGCATAAACCTCCTGATATACTCAGGATATCCATTCTCACTGAGGATGCCAGCAATTTTGTCCATCACTGTATGAAACTTGAAATTGGAACATATCCTCTTAGCTCGACTCACTAATACAATGATCAAACCAATCTTGTATCTCGTTGAACTAAAAGAGTCCCATCGAGTATACTGGCCAGTGAAAGTGGGCTTTTTATAGATGGACATAGTTAATGAAGATGCAGATCTCTCTACGAGGACATCCCGGAAGGGTAAGCAATTTCGTGAACTTTCCAATGCTATCGTGAACTTGAGGGCAGGATGAAGAGAATTCAATTCATTTAAGAAGTGGTCACAGAGTTCATGAGATTCGAACAGGCAAAATATGTCATCCACATGTCTGTAGTATACAATGGTGGATTGCATCACCTGCAACTTGGTCAACTTCTGCAGTTCTTGATAGCCAATAAAGATGTTTGCTAACGTTGGGCCCAAAGGAGAGCCAATGGCCACCCCATCAATTTTGACGAACACAATGTTATTGAAGCTAAACTCGACATCTTTTGTATGCTATGTTCATCAATTCGACGAAGACAGATTCAGAAATGGGCGGATGCTGAAGTTCCATGTGATACGGCAAATGTGCACATATATTGATGGTCTCTGTCAAAGGGACATTTGTAAACAGGCTATCAATGTCAAAAGAACACATTACATTCTCCAAACCAGTGGGACACGTCTCCCTTATGGCATCAGCAAAAGTGAAAGAATCTTTGATGACGAACCTGGAGACCGACTCGAGCGCTGGTTGCAGTAACTCTCCCAGCCATTTCGCCAGCTGATGCTGGGCAGAGCCGACCATGGACAGGATTGGTCTCAGTGGAACATTCTGCTTGTGAACCTTCAGTCGACCATACATTCTCTGACTAAGAGAGCCTACCGGCTTGATCCTCTTGTAATATTCCCTCTTCAGTTCACCACGTTTATGTCGTGTATATGTATGTATATATATGTATGTATATATATATATATATATATATATATATATATATATATATATATATATATATATATATATATATATATATATATATATATATGCCTGGTGTTGGCGCAGTGGTTAGGGCAGCGGCTTGGGATCGTTAAAGGTCCTGAGTTCAAGCCCCGTTGGGCCACTGAATTAATACACCGAGGGGTTGACTCAGCCTGTCATCCTTCCGAGGGCGGCAAAGTGAGTACCAGTGTACTGGGCCGGTGTATACCCCAGTTGGAATAGGTGCACCAGATTCCTGTGTCATAAGAGGCGACCAGGGTTGCGTCAGGAAGGGCATCCGGTGTAAAACTTGTGCCAAATCATTATGCGGATCATAACGGATGATCCGCTGTGGCGACCCCGAACGGGAGCAGCCGAAAGAAGAAGATATGTATATATGTATGTATGTATATATATATATATATATATATATATATATATATATATATATATATATATATATATATATATATTGAGATCAGGGTGTCCGTGCTGCTTGAGATTGAGCGCTGTCTGAAATGAGAGCGAGAGATGAACCTTCAGAGTTTAGGCTTTATTCCATTTGATTGGAGCCGCTTCTGTGGGCACACCAGGAAATACAGGTTCAGCTAGGAGTACATAAGCAGAAACGTATACATGTGCAGTTAACCATTGCAGACTAAATCCGCATAAGCACGGAGTTCGATATAATCTCCATTCTCACCAGTCAATGAGCACCTTCAGTTAACGAGCATCAAGTGGACAGCCGATGTCAATAGCAATGCCCCGGGGACAATCACCCCGTGCCGCAGAGAGACCTCCCCTTATACGCGAGATGCACAACATGTGATCCCGCGTCATGTCCCTTGATTCACGTTAATTCACCACATTCTCCCCACCTTTAAAATGTAACTAGGGGCCCATCTTACACACCATGATTGCTTTAGCACTATAGGAGTATACATTTCAAGCAACGCGGACTAATTGATCTACAGGAGCATACATGCCAAGCAGTGATTATTTTGAGTTGTAGGAGCATGGAAATGAGCATCGATATATGATATAATGGGCATATAGGAGCATGAGCAGCGAGAATGCCGATAATCTCCTTCACAGATTGAGTCGTCGAGGGGGCCTTATTCGTCGACCTCTCCGGGAGTAAACGGCAGTTTCACTTGAGGGAGACTCCCGATCCTCTTGGTGAGCCTCGACTTGTGCCGGGGATGACTCCTCGATCGCTCTCGGGGGAACGCGGCAGCCCCGTCGCCTGGCGGAGTTCCTGGGGAAATGTCAGAAGGAGGAGTGCCAGGAGGTGGTGTACCGGCGGGAGCCAGATGGCGAACCGACACAGTGGTCTCCCTGCCATCCGGGAGCCTGACATGAGCATACTCTGGATTAGTGTCAATGAGTTCGACCCCCTCCACCAGCGGTTCATACTTGCTTTGTCGTACCGGGCGTTTCATGAACACTGTACCGGGGTGGGTCAGCCAGTTGGGCACCGTTTGACTGTCAACATAACGTCGTTGGTGAGTAAACATACGTTCGTGAGGAGTGGCATTTGTGGACGTGCAGAGCAAAGAGCGTATGGAATTCATTGCGTCAGGAAGAGCAACCTCCCATCGCTCGGGGCCCAGTCCTCTCGATTTCAGCGCCAGAGTTATGGCTTTCCAAATAACTCCATTATACCTTTCCACCTGCCCGTTTCCCTGTGGGTTGTAACCCGTCGTTCGACTAGTTGCTATGCCGTGCTCTAATAGGAATTGTTTTAGCCCGGCCGACATGAAACACGGCCCTCTGTCTGAATGTATGTACGAAGGTCTCCCAAACATAGCGAAGAGGTCAGAGAGACATTTTACGACAGTGCCCGAGGTCATATCCGAGCACGGAAACGCGAAAGGGAACCTTGAATATTCATCAACAACGGTGAATATGTATCTGTTGTCTGTTTCGGTCGGTAGGGGCCCTTTGAAGTCGATGTTTAGTCTCTCGAAGGGGGAAGTAGCCTTGATCAGTCTGCCAGATGCCGCGCCAAAGAATCTGGGTTTTAGTTCAGCACAAACAGGGCATGAAGCATTCATTTGTTTAATATCTTCAACAGAATAGGGAAGATTTTGTCTGCGTACGAAATGTGCCATCCTGGTTACCCCTGGGTGGCACAGAGACACATGGAGGTCTTGCAAAGCCTGACTGATTGTTGCCGAACTGTAGACCCGGGAGAAGGTATCTGCAGCAGGGTTTTCCTTCCCGGGCCGGTAAACAATGTCGTACCTGTAGCAGGCTAGGTCTATCCGCCATCTCATAATTTTTTCATTCTTAATTTTCCCGTTATTTTTCCCATCAAACATGAAAGCCACGGATCGTTGGTCCGTAACGAGCGTGAAGTGGTTTCCCAGTAAATAATGTCTCCATTTACGCAGCGCTTCGACGATGGCGTACGCCTCCTTCTCTATTGCCGAGTGTCTCTGCTCGCTTCTAGAGAGAGTTCTCGAGAAGAAAGCGACCGGCCGCCCAGACTGATTAAGTGTTGCAGCTATGGCGTGATTTGAAGCGTCGGTCTCCACCACGAAGGGCACCGAGCTGTCGATCGATAAAACCACGGACTTACTGATATCATCCTTGAGATCGTGGAAAGCTTTCACGACAGCGGCATCTGGTGGAAAGTTTTTGCAATGCACTAGGGGATGTATTTTCTCGGAGTATTGCGAAATCCATCTTGCATAGTAAGCGAACATCCCGATCACCCGGCGCATTGTTTGCAAGTCCTGAGGTGGTGGAAGCTCACGGAGCGGGCGCAATCGCTCAGGATCAGGCTTAATTGTGCCGTCGGCTATCGTGTAGCCGAGAAGGTCAATTGACCTTGCCGAGAATACGCATTTCTCGTAGTTGAGAGTCAGATTATATTTTCCAGCAATGCTCAAGAATCTGTCCAGATTCCTATCATGTTCCCTCTGATCCCTACCGCACACTGTGACATTATCCACGTAAACAAAAGTGTCTTCGAGGTTTTCATCTGAGATGATGTCGTCCATAACCCGTTGGAAGCAAGCTACTCCATTCGTGACACCGAATGGTATCCTTCTGAACTGGTAGAGGCGCCGCCCTGCCTGGAATGCAGTGTACGGTTTGTCTTCCTCTCGGATGGGAATTTGATGATAGGCGCTTCGCAAGTCGATGGTACTGAATACCTTATAATTGGCCACGCGTTCGACCATCTCATCTATGCGCGGCAGGGGGTAGGCGTCGAGTTGGGTGAAGCGATTGACCGTTTGGGAATAATCGACAACCATCCGTCTCTTATGGTTCTGACTGCTGGTTACTAACACCTGTGCGCGCCATGGCGAATCGCTCGGTTCTATAATTCCCTCCTCCAGTAATCGCTTGGTTTCTGAAGTGATGAAATTCATGTCAGCAGTGGTATATCGCCGCGATTTGATCGCTATCGGTTTGCAGACCGGCGACAAGTTAGCGAACAGCTGGTGGTACGTCACCTCCGCGGTGGTCAGCGCATTTAAAATTAGACGAGGCTTGCTTCCTCCAAAGGGTATTTCGACGCTCGTGTGCTGCTTGAGGACATTATGACCCAGAATTACGTCTGCGCACAAATCACGAAGCACCAGCACCTTTACATCCCGATGCGTGTACCTTTTTACGTCCAATTCAACATTGCAGTACCCTCGTACGCGGTATTGTAGTGAGGTGGCGGCCATGCATACCGTATTGTCAGTCGGGTGGATTACCCATTTCCTGCCCTTCACTAGCGAGCTGTTGACGAAACTTTCAGAGCTACCGGTATCAATCAGTGCCTCAGCCATATGCCCGTTAATTCGCACGTTGATGATAGCCTTGGATAGATTCCCCGGGGAGGCTGCAGTCAATTTATTTTGCGAGTAGAGAGCCGCAGAAGTGGGTTTATTCCTCCTTAGAGTAGATTTACATACCCTGGCATAATGCCCTTTCTTGTCGCAATTCATGCATGTGGCATCTCTGGCGGGACATTTTTGACGAGGATGCCTTTTGTACCCACAAAAGAAGCATTTACCGACCGGAGCAGTTGCTGAGGAGTTTGACGAGGTCTGGGTATCCGGCTCCTCGGGTGTTTCTCCATCCCTCATGTCTGGCTGTGTCTGTGCCAGTGGGGTTCCTTGGGTTCCCATCGTAGCAGCGTTCATGAGCAGCATCGGTGTCCCAAATGACTCAGATTGCTGCTGAGCCGTATCCATCGCTCGAGCCTGATCGACTACCTTGTCAAGAGTGGGTTGCGCTTTCTCTAGTAAGCGTTGCCGTATGTGGGCTGATCTGAGTCCTTGGATGAATGCCTCCCGTGTGGCTTCCTTTCGGTGTTCCTCGGCGCTTACCGCCCGGAAGCTGCAGTCTTTTCCCAGCTGATTCAGAGCTTGCAGGAACTGATCGATTGTCTCCCCGGCTGCTTGCTTGCGTGTGTTGAGAAGATGTCGTATGTATACCTCGTTCTTGGGCTTCACGTAGAGCGCCTGCAGCACGTCAATCGCTGCTTCGTAAGTGTCGCACCCCGAGAAGAGCCTGTACACGCCGGGCGAGACATGATTCACGAGAGCGGCAAATTTGTCAGCTCCCTCCGCGATGATGGTCAGATAGTGTGAGAAGGAGCAGAACCAATGTGACCATTTCATTTCTGCGTCAGTCGTGTTTGGGTCTGCGTCGAACCTCTCTGGTTTGTAGATCTTGTCCATCTTTGGTTGAGAGAGCCGAGAAAATCAAATGGAATAAATTGAAATGAGAGCGAGAGATGAACCTTCAGAGTTTAGGCTTTATTCCATTTGATTGGAGCCGCTTCTGTGGGCACACCAGGAAATACAGGTTCAGCTAGGAGTACATAAGCAGAAACGTATACATGTGCAGTTAACCATTGCAGACTAAATCCGCATAAGCACGGAGTTCGATATAATCTCCATTCTCACCAGTCAATGAGCACCTTCAGTTAACGAGCATCAAGTGGACAGCCGATGTCAATAGCAATGCCCCGGGGACAATCACCCCGTGCCGCAGAGAGACCTCCCCTTATACGCGAGACGCACAACATGTGATCCCGCGTCATGTCCCTTGATTCACGTTAATTCACCACACTGTCCACACATATGATCTTGGTCGAGAAGAGCTTTAATTCACATCAAGCATGTATACATGGAGAGAGACACAGAATACCCACAGTAGTCCAGCTCAATCTAACTCTGGCTCGCTAAGCATTTTGGCTTGCCTTAGAAACAATTTGCTCTGCCCCTTGTGGGGCCATCTGTTTTCATGATTTACCCAGCTCCCATCACTGGTTTCTATTGAGACACCCATTCCCAGAGATTAATTTCCTTCAAGGTGAAAAAGCCTGGTGCCGGTTTCCTCCCTTTGGGCTTTGAAAGACATCTGGTTTGGTCATTATCCGGCTAAGGAAAACTAGGTTGTCAGGAAGACAGCTTACATTTTAAGAGCCTTTACATTCCTTTCTTTGTTCTACTCTTTGGAAAGTGGAAACAGCTGTTAAACTATGTCAAGCAGTACTGATTTACGATCGGGGCCTCCCTTGGCTCAAGGCTTAAAGAATGTTTTTACAAGGGCAAATGAGAAAGCCAGATGTTCAGCTGTGTGACAAAGAAAGAGATCGACTACGTGCTTTGACTACAAACACAGTCAAGAGCTGCAGCTGCTGAGAGCACTTTATGATGCCAATGAATGCTTGTGGCTTTCTTTTCGAATGTTACTTTCAACTGTTTAAAAGGTAATTCTGCTAAAAAAAAAATGGCTGTTTTCAGCTTGGGAGATGTACAATATCTCCACAATCGCTCCTCTTGTTACTTTGGAACATTTGTGTAAAATAAACAAACAGTAACACAAATTTGAGAGATGGAGCATCCATGGATCGGCAGGAGGGCAGGCAGCGGTCTTCTTTAAAGGTGGTCCACTCTTATGGTCAACTCCAAGTGGCCCATGACGGTCGGAGATTCCACCTGCACCTCCTAGCCTGGAAAGAGACCCCTACCTCTGTAGAATAGTGGATACATCACAGCAATTCTAAATTAAGCATAGGTTATGAGGAAGCAGAGTTACTTTCTCAAGCTTCTCACACAAGGTTCTTGATGAACAATAGACAGAAATGTATTTTAACTAACTGCAGTGTTCTTTATGAACGACAAGAAATATATATATATATATATATATATATATATATATATATATATATATATATATATATATATATATATATATATATATATATATATATTTGGCTAACTACTGCGTTCTTTAGGAACGATAAGTACGAATATATATTTCACTTACTGCAAGCCAAAGTAAAAATAAGAAAGTACAAAATCCCAATATTTGCCAACAAGGCAATGTTGAGATTGTATTTCTTCCCATCCCCTCCATTGGCGCAAGCAATTCGAGACACTCATCCAATGTGAGTTTGAGCAGTGGGTCAACAGTCCCATCAAGTTCACAATATATTTCAGGTTCTATGGGTTGGAGAGAGAGAGAGAGAGATATATATATATATATATATATATATATATATATATATATATATATATATATATATATATATATATATATATATATATATATATATATATATATATATATATATATATATATATATATATATATATATGAATTATCGGGGAGGGTAGAGACTGTGGAGGTTATGGCAGCGGCTTGATCACAGCAGGCCTTCCCAGATCTGTCTTCGTTTTTGTTGTCTTCTTTCCTTGGGAGGAACATCGTCTCACGCACTCCCTGATTAGATTTTAATACAAGCGATGACAATGATCACAGCTATGAAGATCATGAGCTCCATGAACAACCAATGGATTATCCAGGCTCCCCAACTGCCAAATATTCCCATCAACCAAGATCCCATTGACCATCCCTTGTTAAAACTGATATTTTGCACCCTCAGCTTTAATTTTGTTAGCCAAATTATCAATTTCTTATGAATTATCTGGGATGTATGTGCAGCATTCTGCCCCTATGACCGAACAAGTCCCCCCTTTTCTGCCGGCAGCATATCCAGAGCGATACGGTTTTGCATAACGGTCGTCCGTATCGTTACCAGCTCGGCACTTGTTTTGTGAAATCCTTCGCTCATGGTGTTGCCAGTTTCTCCAATGATGCTGCCAAATTGATAATTTCCCTTGCACTTTTGCCAGCTCCATAAAAGGGGAATGCAATCATGAAAAACCTCTCAACTTCTGAAATGGCTCCTTTCGATCTGGCCTGTGGCATAAATGGCAATTGGTCAGTGATCTGAATCCGGGGTAGTACAAATCCTAAATAGCACGACCCTGTCCATCCCACCGGTAGCCATGAGTATGCCTTATATCCACACACGAAATACATACCATTCAGGGGTGCCTGAGGTTCGACGAGGTTATTTGCTTCTATTTTTACAGGTATGGTTGTCCCATTAATTCGTCCTTCAATGGTAACCGTCTCATTACCATGTCTCGCATAATGTCGGCATGTTGACTCTCCAAAGTGGGGTCCCATGCTCTGTCTTCTAACTAGGCACATTAATCCAATTTGTTTGTGCATAAGTTGAAAGTGTGGAGGGTACTTTTCTAATCCTTCCCCCTTCTTCAATCCGTCATAGTTTGTTATTTTTATTGCTTTCGCAGGGCCCTGTATCGTGGCTTTCTGCTCAATACTTCTGTACTGAGGGTAATACCAATGCTCATAGTTCGTACAATTGTATCCCCCCTCTTCCCAGTTACTCCTTATTTCCGCTATTCTTCCTTTCACTGATGCTGGTGTATTCTCTACTCTAGTTAAAATTGGTCTGTCCTGCCTACGGACTAAGTACCTACACATGTCATCCCCCTGGAGTGGAACTGCAAACAAGGGTAATCCGTGTTTTGAGGGGTGTGGGAGGTGGGAACATACCCAACATTTCTTTTTGTTCATCACCCTAGCGTACTGTAGGGACAGTGCCAGGTAGGTGTTCAGTGGATGATCGGTCAATTCTTTATGTAGGGTTATTTGTCGTCTTTCTTTTACCACCCCTTAAGTCCACCTGATCTAATCCCTTACTCCCTTTTCCCATTATTGCAGTTCTCACATTATTCGTGTTTCCTTCATCATCACGTTTACAGTCGGCATTGCGAATTACCCCGATGCAAACAAGTGCGCAAAGAATCGCGGTCATGGTAAGATGGGTGTTGTTCATGTTGCCCCTACCTCTGCTGGTATTGCAAGCTCACAATGTGTGGCGTGTATCCAGGCTGTCTTACCTTCGCACTTTACCGCAGTTGGAGTGGTCACTAGTACCTGAAATGGTCCTTTCCACCGAGGTTCCAAGGCTGTTTTAATTGTGAAGTGTTTTATCAGTACGTAGTCTCCTGGCTGGAAGGCGTGGTACAGCTCTTCCACTGGTTCGGGTAGGGCCTCTTTTACCCTTGTGTGTATCGCCCTTGCGATCCTGCAGAGCTGTTTACAAAAAGTCAGCAAGTTCTCGTCCATCATTGTAATATTCAGCTTATTCATGTTTGTGGGGGCAGTCACGGGCAGCCGCATCGGCCTTCCCATTAGTATTTCGTGAGGGGATAACCATGTTTTCCGGTTTACTGTCGACTGCATGCTCATTCGTGCCAGGGGTAATGTATCTGGCTATTTTAACCCCGTTTCTGTTTTTATTTTTGCCAATTTGTTTTTAAGATTCCGTTCTGCCGTTCTACAGCACCTGCTGACTGCGGGTGGTAAACACAATGAAATGCTTGTTTAATTCCCAGTGCTTTGCATGCTGCCTGTGTCACTTCCCCCGTAAAGTGTTCCCCCTGATCATGGGACACCTTATAAGGGATGCCAAATCGGCAGAAAAAGTTTTTTAGCAGGTGCTTTACCACGGTAACGGCATCAGCCTTTGCACATGGGTATGCCTATACCCACTTAGTGAACATGTCTACCACTACCAAAACATTGCTGAACCCGCATGATGGAGGCATTTTTATGAAATCTATTTGTAGGTGTACAAACGGCCCCCAAGGGGCTGGATGGGTTCCCAGCTCTCTTGTTTTTCCCTCTTTCTGTTGGTTATGCTGTTGACATACCTGGCAGCTTTTACAAACCCCTTCTGCTATTTTCCCAATTCCTGGTGCATACCAGGATTCTTGTATCTGTCTCACAGTCCCACTCTTGCACACATGTCCATTCATATGGGAACTGCGTGCAAGCCTTGGTAGGATCTCAGTCGGGGCTATGACCTTCCCTTTGTTTGACCAGAGTCCGTCTTCATCCGCTGTTCCTCCTGCAACTTGCCATTTGTTGCGATCATTTAGGCCTAAGTCACATTTGCTCCACGGCGAGGATACGGCGGCCGTACGCCCTCTGAATTGACAGAAACGTGCGGCAGCCGCAGTTTCTGCGGTGGCCTCAGGGTGGCCCTATGCCGTTTGGCTATATTTTACAGGTCGTAAGGTCGCCGTGGAATTATAACGTGGAGTTGTAACTTTTGAAATTTCTACGTTCGCCGTAGCAATTCGACAAGCCGAATAAAAAAAAAAAAAAAATTAACCCATTCGTTACTATCCGTCTGGCCGCACGTTCGCCTGAGGGCCCCCCTGCGGTCGCCTTGCGGGCACCTTGCGTCTGCCTTGAAAATTCTATGGCCGCCGCAGGAACGCCCTAAGGTCACCGTGCGACATCAAATCAAAGACCGTACGGCAACCCCACGTTTTCGGTCTCCACAATTTATAAATATGCCGTGCAACTCCCCAAAAAATAAAAACATTTGTGACTACTGCATTGCGTGACCGTGGAAATACTGCGGCCGCCGTATAATTGCTAGTGGCTGTAGATTTTGGAGACCCCACGGCCGCCGTGGCAAATGTGACCGAGGCCTTAGCGATGCTGCAGTTTGAATTGCAATAATATCTGACAAGCTATATTGATGCAGCTTAATTTGTTCCGTTGGCAGTCGCGCTGGCATTACCAAAGGGATAGGCAGGCCAGCCGCCTCCTTTGCAGCTTTATCTGCCTTGTCATTTCCTTTGTCTTTATCCGTAGGCAGTTTCTGGTGTGCTCGGCATTTAATAACTGCAACTTCCGCTGGTGCCGAAATACTTTTTAACAGCTCAGTAACCAAACCACCATTTTTTATGGGTGTTCCTGCAGAGGTGAGAAATCCTCGCATTTTCCATATCGCACCTTTGTCATGTACTACACCAAAGGTATAATTCGAGTCGGTGCATATATTTACCGAAATATCGGAAGATAATTCACATGCCCTTACAAGGGCACACAACTCCGCCTGCTGGGCAGAAAAATGTGAAGGCAGGCGTATTGCTTCGGTGCACACGGCGTATCATGCATGCCCCGAGCCGTCTTGGCCTTGATAGGCCGAACCATCGACAAACAAGGTGAGGTCCGGATGTTCTAGGGGTTGATCCTTTAGATCTGGGCGCACGGTGGATACTTCTTGTATTGCCTCTGTGCAGTTGAGGATCGCCGTCTTCTTCCGTTGGCAGCAAGGAAGCAGGATTAAGAACGTTGCATCTCTCAACCTGCAGATTCTGCTGGTGTAGGAGAGTCGTCTCGTACTGCATCAGGCGCGTGTTGGTTTAATGTTGTGTTTGCTTTTGGGTTAATAAAGCTGCGACGCAGTGAGGTACCTTTAGAGTAAGAGGATGACCCTTTACGATCTCTTCCGTGTGCTTCACTGCATAGCTGGCTGCGACCACTGCTTGCAAACAAAGGGGTAGGCCGCGTTCGACCGTTTCCAGCCTTCGGCTGAAATATGCAATTGGTTGCTGGCGGTCGCCGTGAGATTGTGTCAGCACAGCCTGCGCAAATCCTTTAGTTTCGTGAGAATAAAGAAAAAATGGTTTCTCAGTCTGGTAGGCCCAAAGCTGGTGCCGTCCAGAGTGCTGTTTTTAGTTGGGTAAAACATTCCCCCATCTTCTCAGTCCACTCAATTACATTGGGCTGGTTTTTGCCCACCACAACATACAGTTCCTTAGTCAGAATTGCATAATCGACAACCCACTGTCTACAGTAGGTTGCCATACCTTGGAATCGCATCATCTCTTTGTGCGAGGGCGAGGCACTTCCGCAATTGAAGTTATCCTCTCCTTGTCCAATTCCCTCTTTCTGTGTGAAATGTGGTGTCCCAGATACTTAACCCTTTCCTGCACTAATTGCAGCTTGTCTTTATTTACCTTGTGGCCTTTCCTTGCCAATGCCTGTCGCAGCTGCAGGGTATCTGTTTCACACGCTGCTTTGTTTGGGGAGCAAATTAGCAAATCATCCACATATTGTAGCAGCACTGATTTACCCTCGAGGACAATATCTTCTAAATCTTTATGCAACGCACGTGAAAACAATGTGGGACTATCAGCAAACTCTTGCGGCAGCACCGTCCACGTGTATTAACAGCCTTTATATTTGAAGGCAAATAAAAACTGTGATTCCTTATTAATGGGTATGGAGAAAAATGCAGAACATAAATCAATGACAGTAAAATGGGTGGAGCTTGCAGGTATAGATGTTGTCAACCCCTCTGCACTAGGTACCACGGGGTGGATACTTTGAATCACCTCGTTTACTTCCCGGAAGTCCTGGACAAATCTCCACTTATTCTTCTGTGGCTTTTTCACTGGCAGTATAGGTGTGTTACATGGGCTTGAAATTTCTACAATTATACCTTGTTCCTTCAAAGATTCAATTACTGGCGCTATCCCGGCCTCAGCCTCTTTTCGGAGAGGGGATTGACGCACATTCAGCCAAGGCATTCCAGGTTTGAGTTTAACCACTAAGGGCATTGCCCCAATGATACGGCCCACATCATTGTCATGTTGGGTCCACAATTCTTGTGGGACTCTTTCTATCAAACCTTCTAGGTTTCCTGTTTAACTTGCCATTTCCATCATCATCTCGCGCTTAGGTGGTATATTAACGTCGTTCATCAATCCTCGTAACGTCTGTTCCTTAAAATCACAAATCTACCCTTCATCATTTGCTAGCTTATGCACTTGCCAATGCAATACTGTTGTGCAGGTCACTACTGCCCCCTGCAGGCGATAAACCATAAAACCCAAATCCTTCGAGTGATACCCCTTTGCCGTGGTTATTGTTACATGCGAGGTTGCTCCCGGCAGGTACTTTGTCAATTGCCTTTGTTCTCCCATGAGCTTAACCTCCATTGCAACACCTTCCTTACCAACCATTAAACGGCAAATCAGTAAATCATTGCATGTTTTGAGACGCGGAGCAATTTTCTCCACAAATTCAACATCATTTCCATCTGCATCATAATAGATTGTACAATGTGGGGGATCATAGTAGGTGTGTCATTCATTACTTGTGCATTGTCTAGCCACATTTGCATTTCCTTACTTTCGGCTAAGATTGCATTTAAACATATCAAAACATCACTAATCGACTGTCTTGGCAGCCTCCACCAATAGAAACTGGGTGCGGTGTCATCAAAATCATCATTGCTGAATGTGTTTTATCCCGGGGAATATCAACAAAAACCCCTTTGTTTGTGCATGCTATTGTGCATCCCAACTTGCACAACAAGTCTCTGCCTAGCAAATTCACCGGTGTAGTGGTTGTGAGAAGGAAAGCATGTTTTTCCTGTAAAGGTCCACATCTTACTGGTAATTGTGTTGTTGTATTTAATGTCTGTATCTTACCCCCTAACCCTATTACTTGTACATTAGCATTGGATTTTTCAACCCCTGGCAGTTCTTTGGCTGCAATAGTAGAGTGAGTCACTCCTGTGTCAACTAAAAAGGAAAGTTTCTTACATGAGACATCCAGAGTGTAGGTCCGCTTCTCTGTTGGTGTTAATGTCAGCATCGCTCCTTGCACCACGAGGCCACCCGCGGTCTGTCAATATGACCTACCATCCTGCGGTTGGTTTGATCCTCCTTCCTGCTGGAACCCTGATCGTCTTCTTTGGGGGCAATTAATTCCTTTTCCAATGTCCTGGTTGTCCGCACTGGACACATCCTTGCGGCGCAGTTGGTTGTACCTGCCCTTGGCCTGCTGCAGTTCTTGAGCGGGTCTGTGGTGGCGCTTGTGTCCAGCTTTTGTTTCTTCCATTCCCTTTATTGGGCCGTTCATCCTGTGCTGCTGGTGGGGGTCTTTGCAGAACTCTCCTTTGCCGTCCCCATTGTCTGGCCGCCTCTTCTTCTGAGTCTGTGTCGTCTTCCTCCAGTTCCCACTTTTTCCAATCCTTATTCTTTCTTTGCTCTGCTACTTTGTCTAACAACACCATCTGAAGCACTTCGTTTTTAATTTTTGTCTTTGCGCTCTCCCTTTCTTCCGCCCTGTCCGAACATTGATCAGCCGCTATACAAATCTCACTTGCTCCTTTGCTCTGCCAACCAAGCATTACATGCTTTAATTGCTTCTTAATTTGAGGCCTGAGCCCATCCATTACGAAGTTAGTCATCGTTCGCTGCGGTATGTCTTCTTCATCTTGAAAACCCCCATATTGTAAGAATGTCTGCACTAATCTATCCATGAATTCGGACGCCCGTTCCCCTTGACGTTGCTTTGTTTCATAAATCTTATCCCAATCTAGTGCTGCCGGTCGCAACGCTTTCTCAATTTCATCGTACAGGCGCCGTCGCATATCTTGCCGATCTGCGTTGGTGCATCCTGCTGGTTCGTCCGCTGTCCATTCAGCACCTTGCTTAGCTTTTTTTCCATACATATGGGGACAACACTGCTTGACATAACACCCCAATGTCGCTGTGTGTGCAGCGGTGTGCCTCGACCCACTGCCTTATTAACTCCTTTATTGCTCCTGCATTTCTTCTCAGATCTAACACTCTTTCCTTCATTGATCTTAATTCGCTTTCTTTAAACGGTCAGTACACCGATTGAGCTAGGAGTAATCCTTGTACCTCCGGAGTTATTTCTTGAACCGGGAAGGCAGAAGCTGTGGCCAGCAGCCCCAAACCTCCCAGGTTCGGATACAAACTTGGTGTGTTATTCACATATGCAGATGGATCACCTACATTACTACCCTGAGCTTCCCGCCCTTGCACTACAATTTCAGAGGCAGTTACAGGGGGGGAGTATTCTCAATCCCTTGTTGTGGCAACCCTTTAACCTGTGTTTCTAATTTCAACAGTTTCCATTTTATCAAATCTCAAGCCACTTCACTTACTTGTTGGGCTTCTTCTTCCCACATTTTACAAGCTTCAAGGTCTGGTTCTGGTTCTAACTTATCGCTTGTCCGTTGTTCTAATCGGCATGACAAGTTATCTATAATTTCTGCTCTTAAGGAGCCCCATCTCAGGAATGGGTGTCTGTCCTGCTTTGTCCATTTATGCCATAATGCCAATTGAGTACATGACTTAACTCCATATTTTTCATACATCATTCCCACCACGGTATTCGTGGGCGGGGCATTTTTATCCGACTTTGGTTTTACAAACTTATTCCCCATTTTCCCTTGTCGGAATATTGTACAGTCAAAATGTCGGAAGACCTCCCACAAATTGCAACAAAAGCAAACTCAACAGATTTTGATTCCTGGATACGTCCTCAGTGACAGAAAAAAAGTCTGAAGGGATCCTCCGGGGGTAAAGTCCTGAAATCATGGAAATCCAATATGACCACCACCTGGCTTCGGGGAAAATGAGAAAATTGTAATGATTGATATTTTAACATGTAAATATATGTTTTTCTGCATTCTAATTGTTTCAAGTTATGGTCAGTATATTGATATACAAGAATAATTATAAAAAAGTGAAATGTGTTGAGGATAAAATAAAAAATTATAGCTTTTTTTGTCCAAAAATGTCAATTTTTTGTTCCGAAAATTTTTTTTTTTACCTGATACTGATTTTGGCTCCTGGACCAAAAAAAATAAGAAATGTTGAAGACACAAGATGAAATCAAGTCTATGGCAATACAATATAATTATGTAAATCATTAAAACATGACAAAATTCACAATTCCACTCGGGGCAATCACATCTGCCTGACGAAGGTTTTGTAATGAAAATGAAAATTCGCATTAAACTCAAAAACTGCATCCATTATAAACTTACTATACATGCTGAGAAAAATCAAGCGTATTAAAGTTAGAACTTGACAATGTCGTCATCATCCTCATCATTGTCACAGGGAGTGTTTGTGCAGCCAGAGTCCCTGCACAAGCTGGAGTGCACTCAATGTTGTGCTTCTTGCATGTGCATCTCATGGTGCTACATTCAGCCTGGCCGTTGTACCTAATGACACGTAACATCTTTTCAGGAGCTGGAGCGATTGATGTCTGAAGTGGCACAAAACCCTCGTAACACTTCTGCCAACCCCAGTCTGTCGGAAGAAGTTCATCTGCACATCCCTTCCATTCTTGGACTTGCAGATACACGCGCAGGCTGTGATACTTTGCTGCTTCTGATGTTGGTGGTAACGTCTGTGGTTGCAGGTGAGAGGAGCTCCAAGCCACCTTGTCCCAGTACCGCTGATACTGGAGGGTGTCCAGGGTGTCAGTTGACTTTCCATTGAAGATTATCACCAATGTTTTTTTCTCCTGCATCTGCCACATCACATGCGGAAGCTGGATATGTATCAAAAACCTTGGCCTGCTCACGGAATGTGTTGTTTGCTTTGAACTTCTTGAGGGAGGCTCCCTTTCCAATCCCATGAAGACGAGATGTCATGTCGCACCCAAGAACTGCATGTAGAAACAGTATGTGCTTGCATATGTCTGTACCAATCATTTTCTTTGTAGCCTTGTATTGATGTTCCAGATGCGAGGCTTCTTCGTGTTCTTCTTTGGCTCGGGACAAAAGAAGAGGTCATGGGATTCTAAGCTTGCATGGTAGCATAGGAGGACGAGGAGGTCTGTGTCATCACCAACTCACACGGTTTTGGTGACAGTAGCAGACTGCACGGCCTTCAGTACAATCAGGAGATCAGCATCCCCTGAGGCATGGTGTCTCAGTTCTTCTTCTGAAGCTCTTCACTCACCATAAAAATGAATCGCTGTTTATTCTGCCTATTGGCAAGAAACTGTTCCTTCTTCATTGTGAGACGCATGTCAGCTGTAAATGTCACAGTCGTGCCAGCATTCCCTTTAGACCCTCTCTGGTGTGTCATGTCCTTCGTGTTGGTACTCTCATAACCATCAAACACGACTATGGCATCTCCGTACTTCTTCGTTACATAATCAGTGTACTGGTGGCATATGTCTCTCTCTCTGTATGTAGATCCACGAGACCATGGAATGCGTTGAACAAGTGCCCCGCCATCCAAAACATACTGTTGCCCATCATTGGGGATATCGGCTGGGACATCGGATCCAAGAAGATCCCAGATGGCATCAGCAAAGACTGGCTTGTGTGCTTCTCGGAGCTGAAGAGAGGAATCAAAGAGGGCTGGTGGATAGCTGCACAGTTCATATTTGAAGGCCAACTCCAGTACTTCTGCTGTCTGTGCAACAGTGATCAGTCTCTGGAAGAGGAGTTGTGGGTCAACCTGGACTTGCTCTCCATCAATCTTGGCATGACTTCATGTCGAGGGTGACAACTTGGTCTTTCCTCTTAAATGTGTACTCGGCAGGTGTTTTCCCATCCATCGATTTCAATATTTTGGCTTCTACAGCATGTGCTGTATCGACGTTGACGGTGGGGTGTGCATGACTCCAGTGGCAATGTTCCTCAGACGTGGATCACTACTGAACGGATTCCGTTCCTGTAAATACTGAAGAGCTGATAGCGTGTCCTTCCAGTCACGAGATTGTCTTGCCTTGGTCATGTCCTTCTTCTGCTCTCCAGTGTTGTAGTTCACACCTGTGAGCTCCTGCATTGCCTGGTGTATTTCTGCACAGGCAGGCATTGATAGTCGCCATACCAGCCGTTGTTGCTCTGTCATTCCTCACCCTCGTGTGAGCCCCCCGCTGGTCTTCAAACTTCTCATCTGAACTTGTGCGATGATCAGGTCAGATGAAAAGACCTGCCCACAGGCGATCACTTTGTCGAACCACATGGAACCCCTCTTCAAAATGTTGTTGGACATTGGGATGTTGAGTTTTGAGGTTTGACATCTGTTGCAGAAACACCCTCGCAGATTTGGCATACAGGTTGTGGCCCGAGGCTGCTAGGTAAGGCAGCATTTCCTGGAAGGCCTGTAGATGTAGTGCCCAGTTCCGAGTGCGCTCTGCCTGGATGTATTTGCGTAGAATGTCGAGCATGTCCATATACTAAACCCAGAGCGCTGAAGCTCGAGAAGATATTTTTGCAGACTCGGCATGCTTCTGAAGGTGGTCTTTGATTCGTTTCAAGACGTCAGACTTGCATACTTCTTCCACAGACTGGGGTTGGCAGAAGTGTGATGAGGGTTTTGTGCCACTTCAGACATCAATAGCTCCAGCTCCTGAAAAGATGTTTCGTGTCATTAGGTGCAACTGCCAGGCTGAATGTTGCACCATGAGATGCACATGCAAGAAGCACAACATTGAGTGCACTCCAGCTTGTGCAGGGGCTCTGGCTGCACAAACACTCCATATGACAATGATGAGGATGATGACGACATTGTCGAGTTCTAACTTTAATACGCTTGATGTTTCTCAACATGTATAGTAAGTTTTTATAATGGATGTAGTTTCTGAGTTTAATGCAAATTTTCATTTTCATTTCAAAACGTTCGTCAGGCAGATGTGATTGCCCCGAGTGGAATTGTGAATTTTGTCATGTTTCAATGATTTGCATAATTATATTGTATTGCCATAGACTTGATTTCATCTTGTGTCTTCAATGTTTCTTTTTTTTTTTTTTTGTCCAGGAGCCAAAATCAGTCACAGGTAAATTTTTTTTTGGACAAAACAGTGATAATTTTTTATTTTACCCTCAATACATTTCACTTTTTTATAATTATTCTTGTATATCAATATACTGACCATAACTATAAACAATTAGAATGCAGAAAAACATATTTACATGTTAAAATATCAATCTTTACAATTTTCTCATTTTCTCCGAAGCCGGGTGGTGGCTATATTGGATTTCCATGATTTCAGGATTTTCAGGATCCCTTAGGACTTTTTTTTTCTGTCACTGAGGACATATCCAGGAATCAAAATCTGTTGAGTTTGCTTTTGTTGCAATTTGTGGGAGGTTGACCAAATATTTCTGCTAAAATGCCTGTACTATTGATCCTTCCTTGAGTATTCTTGGGGCGGGACAGTATTCCCCGCCTGGGGGTGTTCTCGGGCTGGGTCGGGTGTCTTTCACACCTTCCCACGGACCCTCACGCTCCCTGGCACACCTCCCGTGCCCTCAATCTCCCAACGGAATACCTTGGGTTGGATCAGGAGCTTTTACACCCTTTCCCTTCCCTCGATCTTCCGTTCGGACCCTGTCCCCGGAGATATTCTTGGGTTGCCCTTCCCTGGGTTTACCTCAACCTCCCAATGGACCCTAACCTTCCCGGGGTGTACCCCCTTTTGATGTATCCAAAAGCTCTCTTCCCTTGTTCTTTTAAGATAAGGACAGATCACAAAGAGCAGCGAACTTGTATGCCCTGGTGCGAGAAAAGAGGCAGTTCCTCTTACCTTATCTTAAGCCGGCCGGCTCTCTCCTCTTTTGTCTCACCAGAGCAGTTTTCCTCTCCTTGGTCTGCTTATCCTGTCCATGACGCCAAATGTTGAGATCAGGATGTCCGTGGTGATTGAGATCGAGCGCTGTCCACACATATGATCTTGGGAGAGAAGAGCTTTAGTTTACATGGAGAGAGACAGAGAGACACAGAAAACCCACAGTAGTCCAGCTCAATCTAACTCTGACTTGCTTAGCATTTTGGCTTGCCTTGTATACAATTTGCCCTGCCCCTTGTGGGGCCATCTGTTTTCATGATTTACCCAGCTCCCATCACTGGTTTCTATTGAGACACCCATTCCCAGAGATCAATTTCCTTGGAGGTGAAAAAGCCTGGTGCTGGCTTGCTGGGTTGGTCATTATCCGGCCAAGGAAAACCAGGGTGTCAGGAAGACAGCTTACATTTTAAGAGCCTTTACATTCCTTTCTTTGTTCTACTCTTTGGAAAGTGGAAAGAGCTGTTAAATTATGTCAAGCAGTACTGATTTACGACCAGGCCTCCCTTGGCTCAAGGCTTAAAGATTGTTTTTACAAGGGCAAATGAGAAAGCCAGATGTTCAGCTGTGTGACAAAGAAAGAGATAGACCGTGCTTTGACTACTAACACGGTCAAGAACTGCAGCTGCTGAGAGCTCTTTATGATGCCAATGAATGCTTGTGGCTTTCTTTTCGAATGTTACTTTTAACTGTTTAAAAGGTAATTCTGCTAAAAAAAATGGCTGTTCTCAGCTTGGGAGATGTATAATGTCTCCACATATATATATATATATATATATATATATATATATATATATATATATATATATATATATATATATATATATATATATATATATATATATATATATATATATATATATATATATATATATATATATATATATATATATACAGTGGTACCTCTACTTACGAATGTCTCTACATACGAATGTTTCAGGTTACGAAGCGCCTGAACGGGAAAATATTGCCTCTAGTTACGAAGGCGTTTCAGGATACGAAGTCAAAAATACAGTACAGTACGCGCTGCTTTTCGCTGCTCCCAGAGTTTCCCGAACGTAAACAAACTTGTAGCTGCTCTGCCATTGGCTATCGCCTAAAATCTGCCTGGCAACCCTTTGCGTATGCGTGTATCCCAGCATGCTCTTCGTGTCCCCGTCCCGCTCTGTAAATATAGTTATACTGTATACAGTCTATGGTCCCGCTACGAAGTGCTCGGACAGTGTTACAGTACAGTACGCGTGTGGATTACAGTAACTTTTATTCACAATGGACCCCAAGAAAGCAATGAAGAAAAGTGGACTAGGAGAAAAGAAGAAGAAGAGAGTTTTTCTGGCCATACTAACAAAGCAAGAGATAATAGAAAGGTATGAAAAGGGGATGCGTTTGATTGATCTCGCAAAAGAATATGGACGTAATATATCTACGATCGGCACGATAATAAAACAAAAGGAAGCCCGAAAAGCTACGACTCCTTCCAAAGGCCTCTCTGTCATTTCCAAGAGGAGGTCGGCAGTGAACGATGAGATGGAGAGGTTGTTACTCGTGTGGATAAAGGAGAAAAAGATCGCTGGTGACACAGTGACAGAGGCCATAATTTGCGCAAAGCCAACCGCCATCTTCACTGACCTCGTGAAGGAGGATACAGGCGAGGGAAATTCGGCGCAGTTCGTAACGAGAATAGCAGTTAAAAGGTAAATGAATATTTTTATTATTTCCTTTATTCTTTGTTTTTTACATTATGTGCCTCTCGTTTTATGTTTATTGTGCGGTAATCTAATTTTAACATGTATTTGTTTCATGTTCTGATGCATTTTTATGATTTATTAAAAAAAAATGTCCGAATTTTGCGGGGCTTGGAACGGATTAGCGCATTTACATTCAAAAGGCGTCTCTACTTACGAAGGTTTCAGGTTACGAAACTACTCCCAGAACGAATTAAATTCGTAAGTAGAGGTACTACTGTATATATATATATATATATATCACTATATCTCAAAAAGTTGTGGATGAGTTATGACAAAACAAAGTGGATGAGTTGGTTAGGTGACAATAACAAGGGGATTAGATTTTCGTTTGGATCCAGCCCATCAGTCGGATACAAAACGTGAACTGTTCCACCTGCAGAGATATGTGCTCTTCTGAGTGCCATTCGACTTTGTGCTGTTTTGCCAAGTGTTGTTCTGTGAGTGATTTTTCATTTGTCTGTCCGTCTCTCTGTGTTTTTCCGCACAGAACTTTAATCTTTTTCTCCGCAACCCCTTATTTGCTTGAGTTTAAATTTTCATCATCGGAGTTACTACTCATGCAGAATATTTTGTTGATAATGATGACACCATGGGTCATGTGGTGGGATAGCCATGTTCGAAAAATGGGAAAACTTTGGAACGAAACCACTCCATGGGAAAAATTTAAAGTTGGCACGTGCCAAGTCTTCTTCAAGCGGAATAAGTGTTTTTTTTTTTTTGTGATGCCATAGGTGCCTTCCTTATGACATCATAATTGCATATGTAGCTGAAATGCAACATCTCATCAGTATGAAAATTTTTGAGGGTCATCTCGTGATAAAATGGTCCAAACAAAAAAATTTGATGACGCCCTCCGTCACGCGATTCGGCAGCCATATTTTTTTTAAAAATATATCTTTAAGTCCGAACTGCTGGTAAGTTCCATTCTGGAGCTTCAATTTTGTAATTCTTCTCAGTTTGAGATATTTCATTTCTGCATGTGCAGAAATGAAATAAAAAAAAAACAAACACTGACATCTCTGGGCGTTTTTTAAGCATTGTGATGCATCCAGTGATGCGTAACTATGATGAACAGCTTGTTCCAAGTTGTGGCTTGTTCCAAGTCAAGATGTGGTTAAGCAGGCCAAAAAACATGGTGGTTTCAGACCCCAGCGAGGTTACCCAGGAAACGCCTGAAGACCCCAGACAGCGAGGTGGCCGAGAATCACCTGATGAAGGATATAATTAAATAAGGGCATTAATTATCATCAAAAGTGGTGTTTTAATTAACCCAAACACTTAATTTTTACTTTGCACTTCCTTGGAGTTTTCTTAGTATGCATGCAGGGTTTCAGGCTGCTAGGTTTTATAGCTTTTGAGTTATGGAGGAGAGACACACACACACACACACACACACACACACACACACACACACACACACACACACACACACACACACACACACACACACACACACACACACACACACACACACACACAGCCTTTTATTTGTGTAGATTTAAAGTGATTCTTCACCATTGAGAGATTGGGCCAAAAACGATAAACATGATATTTCAAAAATGTAATGGGCCCAATATGTTCTTGTGGATCAGGCATTGCATGGCGGAGGTATGCGTTCTACCGAGTGCCCTTATAGTTATTCATGTTTTTGGCATAGCAATCATTGGTGTTTGATGTTTCCAGAAGACAATCAGCAAAGTGACAGGAAATCCAACTTCAGCCAGCATGTTATCCATCTTGAAGACAATTGAGGAACTTTTGAATTTCCTCTCCATTCTCTCAATTTCCCCAATAATGAGTGACTCTAGAATCCAAGAATTCAAAATATATAATAAGAGCAACAATAACGTGAGCATTGTGGCAGTACATTGTGGAACCCTTTCCAACCTGTTGTTGTTTTTGTCCCAGAATGCTAACTATCAATTCTCGATTGCTATAAATATTGCAATACCCAAATTATATCTTGAATGTTCCTTTGTACACATCCTAAAAGTGCACAGCATGATTACTCCATGCTATTATCTACATGAGGATGGTGCTGGGATTTCACATGACAAGATAACACATTTTTTTATGACAAAGATCTCACATTATGCATTATGGTTTTCTCTTTTGCTTCACACACATTTGTAGACTGTCAACATTTTAAAGTAAGTCTAAAATTTGGAATCATTCAAGTATTTCAGTACATATTGAAGTAAGTGCAACCAGATTTAAGGTATTGCAGGTAAAATGCTATCGCCAGGGAATCAATGCAACTAAAATGGTACTTGGTGGAGCACATACCTCCACCAGGCTGAACAGTTTATGTTTTGTATACCAATGATAGGTCAGATCTGCATCTGGACTTTAACCAAAATCTAATCGACTTGTTCTTGTCATTGGTGGGGCAACTTAGCATAACAATTGTGCATTTTGTGAGGAAAGCACCAAACTTGGCACACTAGTAGCCTATCATATTATGAACAGATTTGGATATTGGGCCATCTCCAAATTTTTGATGGCAGTGGAAAATGGCTGCTACAGCCATCAGCGGCTGAATTTGAGATGGCCCAATATCCAAATCTGTTCATAATATGATAGGCTACTAGTGTGCCAAATTTGGTGCCTTCCTCACAAAATGCACAATTGTTATGCTATATTTTGCTAAGTTGCCCCACTAGTGGGGCAACTTAGCATAACAATTTTTGACAGAGGTTGATTATAGTGCGCATAAAAGCACGGAAGCCGACTTTTCATTTTCGATGTTTTTTTTTTTTTAGGATTTTTCAAAAATTTAAAAGTCCCGTTGCTTGGCAACGGTAGCGTCCACAGCAACGGTGCTCAAAATCATACAACTCGATCCTGGTATGAACCTACCAGTCAAGTTTCATCAAAATCGGTTGACTCCTCTGGCCCCCAGAGCTGTCCATTACATACATACTGACAGATGGAAAACCTGAGAATAACGGTAGTCTAGCGACCACCCAACAAACAAGGGTGAAACTGGAGAGTTAATAGAGTACCATACCCCATGCAGCATTCAAATATATAATTAAATTGAAATAAAATAAAGTTGTAAAGGTCGGATATAACAATTAATTCCAGAAGAAGCCTGGTGTTGGCTTAGCGGTTAGGGTGGCTGACTTGAGATTTCGAGGATCCTGAGTTCGAGCCCTGTTGGCCGCTGAATTAATACCAGGTGGGGTTGACTCAGCCTGTCATCCTTCTGAGGTCGGCAAATTCAGTACCAGTGTACTGGTAATAGGGTCACTGCATTAGCTGCATCGCCGTGTCCTTAACCAATGATGCAACCAGCAGCTATAAGGCTGCACTCGAAAGAATTCCGGAAGTTTACCACGTTGATGCAGTGTCTATTACACTACCTTATAATGCCTGTTTGTGTCCTTTATGATATCCTGTAAAAACTGCAAGTTTCCTGTTTGGAATTAATTTAAATTTTGGTTGACTGCCAGGTAGGCAGGCAGAGTAAATATATTATCTCGCTCCTCTCTCGCATGTGCGAGCGGAACAAATTGAGAGCCAAAGTACTGCTAAACTAATGATTCGTTTTCCGATTCTTGTTTAAAATATAACATTCAATTGAAATTAAGTCGTTCCTCGATCATAAACTGACATTTGTGGATGGACGGACAGACAGACAGACAGACATAACTGAACCAATTGCTTGCTTAACCCCGCTTTCGCTTCTTGTGTGCAGGGTAAACATAACCTCCGTCTGCCTTCAGTGGCGGAGGTAATAATCAAATGTACCATACTCTTGACAGAGCATCAGGGCAGTTTCTTGCAAAGATTATGTTGGGTGGCTTACTCTTGCTTTCCCAACAGTCAGTAAGGGCAGGAATTAGTAATTTGTTTGGAGTTCTGTCGATACATGGATGGCTCACACATTGATGCATTTGCCCTGCATTTTTAACACCAGAATTACAGTTTATAGTTTGGTGGAGATTTGAACCCAGGCGAGACAGCTCAGAGGCGAGTGTGCATAACACGAGGCTATCAGTATAAACTACACTGTCAGCTTCAACATAATACAACATGCAATCAATGAGAAATCTTCACCTCCCTGCCAGAATGTTCACATGCTTGGTACTGTGCAGGCCCATTAAGCAGATTATCTCAAAAAAAGATCATTTGAATGATTCGCACAGTACAGCAAGCAACATCAGTCTCTGTTCTTGCTGCTTGTGTTATCCCGAAAGGAAGGCAACCCTGATTTAGCGTTCTGGACTTTTTTGCTGTCACAGGTTCAAGGCACTGAAAGTTTGACATTTACTGTTGTTGTACTCATGATTTGTTAGTGTTGTATAAATTATTTATCAATCAAATGTACCATACTCATGACAGAGCGTCAGGGCAGTTCCTTGCAAAGATTATGTTGGGTGGCTTACCCTTGCTTTCCCAACAGTCAGGAAGGGCAGAAATTAGTAATATGTTTGGGGTTCTGCCGATACATGGATGGCTCACACATTGATGCATTTGCCCTGCATTTAAAACACCAGGATTACAGTTTATAGTTTGGTTGAGATTTTAACCCAGGTGAGACAGCTCAGAGGCTGAATATGCATAATCTCATTTTCAGGCATTTTCTTGCTGCATATAAATATCACCTGTGGTTTTCTGACATACACAATAATCCTTTGTGATATCCAACTGGAAATTACATTCAAAATCTGCAGGAAATTGTCTGTGTGAAACGAATTAAGTGCTCTGCCACAGGTAACAAAAATGACATCAGAAGGATGTTTGAGCCAAACGAAAAGAAAGGAATTAATTGCTCGAACGTCATCGTTGTGATGACATCACAGTCAAATATGGCACCCGTGCCTTATGGATTGTTTTAAAGTTAATCTGCATACTTAGCATGTGAATAGATTAACCCTCCTCACACGATTTCCTGTTGTGCTGTTGAGAAAAACAAGTGGTCGCATATATGAGAAAAAAATGGCTGCAAAAAGGCAGGGGGTTGCAAAAGTGGCTGCACAAGACAGATTGTCACATGTATGATTAAAGCCCACCTCCTTCCAAATTCCCAGTTTTTTTCCCTCCTGAGAGTTTGCTTTTGCATCCATCTTGTCCACCCCTTGCATCCTCCCCGAACCTTCATTCCTCCCACACCCATTATTCCTCCCACACCCATGATTTGTCCAAGTTTCACTCTATTTTGTTCTTCAAACCTGCTGTTGGTATTTTCCCCTTCTCTCTTCTGTTACTTTTGTTCTGTTGCGTCCTGATACGTTCAGTGTTCCGTGAGCCTTGACTTTGTATACAAAAAAATGCAAGTAAGATGGAATGCCTAATGCAAGTGCTGTGCACATTTTTGCCATTTGTAATGCAATGAAAAGCAGTAAAACCTATTCTAATATGGGAAAAATTAAGACATAAGAATCCCTCTTTCCCCTGCAGGTAGAGATGTGATTAGGATTGTGCAGCTCAGGATCACAAACATAGGATTTACATGCTTTTGCCCATTTACATGCATTACATTTACATGCATAGTACAACAAAGGTTTATGTACAACAAAGATGAGCCTCAGACTATTCTCCCTTTCCTTACTTTACTATCAATACAGTTCTGTTATCTAAGGCTTGGCCTCGATGAGTCCGTGCCTGCAGCCTTCAACATTAAAAAAAAAACAGATGAAAAAAATTTAAAAAGTAACTTTCACAACTTCTTATGTACAACAAAGCTTTGCGGATTAATTAAAATAAATTACTCATCTGGATTCATTGTTTCCACTGTCACACAGGGTGGTGCAGAGGTATAGTAAAACTTATTTTTGAGCTGTTTACTCTGGGTTCAATTATTCACATTCAAAGTCAAAAACTACAGACGATGAGCCTTTGTGGATAAAAGTTGAAACCAGAGAATACACCACAAATAGAGTGTATAAGTTAGTCTTTATCAAAGCAGCTCAAACAATGAAACACTTACTACTACTACTACTACTACTACTACTACTACTTTTTTTGGAAAACAAAGTCAAGGCTCATGGAAGAGCCAGTACTAATTCACTGAATGGATCAGGATGCAAAATGACAAAAGGAACTGCAAAGAGAGGGGGGGGGACACCAACAGCAGAGTTGAAGGCCAGGATAGAGGCAGACCTGGACAAACAATGGATTTTTGGGAGAAATGAGGAGGGAAAAATAAATGGATACAGAAGGAAACTCTCAGGAGGGAAAACTGAAAGTTTGGAAGGATGGCTTGGGATGGAGTGAGATGGTGCAGTTAACGAGGGTAGAAAGGATCATGGTTTTGGATTGGGTGTGATTTGATATGGTGGAAAACAGCTGTCTTGAAGACCTGGAGGGAGGAATGAGATTGAAGAGGACGTGGAAGTTGGTTTCACAGAGGAACAAATGAGTGGATGTAAGCAGTGATTGTGGATTTAGGTAGTTTCACCAGAAGGAGGTTGATGGTGGACTGTATGCAAAGCGCGGAAAGAGCAGAAGGTGCAAATCCAGAAAGGAGGTGGGTAGAAGACAGAGACCACCAACATGCCTGTGATGGCAAAGTGATAGGTCCACAGACTCAGCTTCATCGTGGGAGATTACAATAACCTTGAAGGAATTGGTTTCCACAGCGTCAAACAGAGCAAGAGGTTAAACAGGGAATCCAGCCCAGAGGGGATAGCAGTACTCCATCAAGTGACAGATGAAGACCTTGTATGCGGATATGCGTTCAGGTGTGCCAATAAAGGACTTTGTACAATCGTGGATGCCCAGTCAGTGGCTGGCTTTGGAGATCAACTTTGAAATGTGTTCTTCCCAATAAAGATCATTGCTGATAATGAGAGCCAGGAGTTTGAATGACTGAACTTCCTCAAGAGGATTGTTAAGGAAGTCGATAGGAGGATTTGCCAGACAGTCCTTTTGGGGAGAGAGAGAGTGAGAGTGAGATTTGTCAGGATTGAAAGACATATTCCAAGTGTTGGACCAGCTTGTGATTTTTGTCAAGGTCTGAAGACTGGGAAGAGGCTATAACCTGTCTGTCTGAATGATGAGGGATGTCATGACAGAGGGTGGAGTCATCAGGAAATAGATAACGAGAATTTTCCAGCGTCAGAGAGATCATTTATGAAGATCAGGAAAAGGACTGGGCACAGAACACTGCCTTTGGGCAAATCACCCTTGACAGGGAGGAGATGAAAGGATTCTGTTGAAAGCCCCATGTTGATGACAAGAGTAGAGGAAGTCAACAAGCTGTGTGTGGAGTTGGCCTTGAATGCCACATGTTGAGTTTGGAGAATCAGGCAGGATGTCAGACTGTATCACAAGCATGGGATGTGTCCAAAGAAATGGCCCTGAACTCTTGGCTGACTTTGAGGGCCTCCACCCATTACTGGGTGAGTCGAAGCAGCATTTCCAAGGTGGCGTGACCTGCTCTGAAATCAAATTGATGATCTGAGATGAAGTTGTTGGAGAAAAGGAAGGATTTCATATCGATTGTGATGATGGTTTCCAAGACCTTGTTGATGATTGGAAGTAAGTCGATACATTTGCAGTTAAGGGGATCTGTTTTTGCAGGTTTTTATGTGATAGTGATGTTGGTTGATATACAAGCAGATGAAAGATGACCTCGGGCAAATGATAGGGTGAAAAGGGCAGAGAGGATGTGCCTAACCCTAACAACCAACAAGCCATCTGCATGACCCCTCGGCCCGTCACGATCCACCGCCAACAGGCTGCACCCACCAACGTACCTTTGCAGCATTATACTGTTACTCATCAAGTTTGACCCCGCGTGGAAAGAGCGGTTGGGGTTTCCCGGAGGGGCCAAGGCCCCGCCCCAGAAAGGTGGGCCGTAGGACCCTGTCCAATGAGGGGTGGACAGCAAGGCATTTTTCACCAAGAGCCCCTCCCCGTGGTGGGATGAGATATATCTCCGAGACTCTCAGAGTAAGGAGGAGTTTTCACGGTGGCTGTGAGCAGTCTGGTTTGTTCTTCACGGTCGCTGTTACGGGGAGAGGAGTTCTGTGGACCCCGACTATTCACCACGAGCTCTGCCACAAGCCACGAGTCCCACACGTGCGACTGGGACCAAACCGGCGACTTTTGGCAGGTGCCGAACTATAGAACATGCTTTCCCTCCGACAACCAGGAACCCACCGAACTCTGACCCCCAGCTTGTCTCTCTTCATGGCTGTGAGGGTCAAATAAAGACTGGGGTTTCTTTTCTTTTTGTGTGTGTGTGCGTGTGTGCGTGTGGGCCTGTCTTTAAGTAGAACTGAGTAAGTGTTTTTGCTTATTGTAAATATTTCCCTGCTTTCATATTCACACCTAGTCTTGCCTTTGTCTTTATTCACTGTTAATAAATTTATTTGAAATGTTCCCAGTCCGTTTCTGTCCCTTCTTACATTGGTCTAGCACGGTCCGGGTCTGAGTATAAGTGGGGTTTCATCCTCGGTAATCGGTCTATCATAGCTGGGATGTCCTGGGCAGGCCCCACTCGACTGCAACGAGCCGGAAAGGTCGGTAGTGTGAATCTACCGCTGCCGGTAGAGTAAATCCGGTTTGACCAGGCGTTCCCCTGTAGTTTAAATCGTGTAGCTACTTAGGTAAATTGGTTTTAGAAAAACAGACCCTTCGTTACACGGTTGAGATATTGGCGTCCACGGTCGGTTCAGCGATCCGCCAGCTCACGGAATTATCCGGAGCGACTGTCTACAATTCCGGGGAGTCTGGTGGGAGACAGCGTAACCTCCCTCACCTTGCGGTCGTTCTTGCCACCGACCCCCGGCCCGCAACAATATGATGCGGAGTATTTAATGCAACTCCAGCACAGCTCACGAGAAGAGCCACCGGAACAGGGTACACGGGATGTCCGGAACCCCACCCCACTGCGGGCCATTGCATATATAATGGCGCTGGGATGACACACGCAGTGGATAAAGGCAAATCTTCCACAGTCACAGTGGTCCGAAATGGAGGAAGGCCAACAGAATGCTGCTGCGCCGGTTGTGGAAGAAAATACACCAGAAGGAGAAAACTGTTCGGTCCACGTGAGTAACTACCGGGTAGTTGGGTTGAACTCCTCCAATGGACCCCGGGGGGGGGGGGGGAGGACAAACAGTCAAGAGAACCTCGTGAGAGCCTGGATGGGTCTTCTTCTTCAAAATCGTGTGAGGGTAATGGAAAAGTACTTGGAGCCGATGGGTTGTTCTTTGTTTTAAACTGCGCCCAGTTATCTGAACGAATGTAAAAATATAAGTAACTGCACACCAATCCCAGCACATATATCGCAGGAACTTAACACTGTTCGGACTAACCGTTGTAAAGGTCTCAAAACGACATTATATATTTAATATTATAGTTCAACAAACATTGTTGATTTCATATATATATATATATATATATATATATATATATATATATATATATATATATATATATATATATATATATATATATATATATATATATATATATATATATATATATATATATATATATATATATATATATATATATATATATATATACATGATTTTATAAAATTGCGTGCACTTACCGAAAAGTAAAAAATAAAACTTCCCTTCTTCGACAATTGTGTGCGTATTTCGTTCTTTAATATAAACCTTTCAAACGTCTTTTGTATTTATAATTAATATAATTAAATGCTGTCCGGCTTTTTAATCTTCCATTACGTCCACACATCCACTCATTGATTGTTCACGCGTCTCACAGGAACGCTGGTGTGTCGCATCGTTTCATCGGTTTCATTTCATCACAGGAGCGGTTGGTCGTGCGAGTCGAAGCTGACTGGAAATTGGCGCGAGAGGGCGCTCCTTGGTAAAGCGCGCAAATTGCGTTTTCGTCAGAGCGCCTCCGGGAGGAGGAGCATGCGTGAGCTGTGGAGGGGGGAGAGAGAGGAGAGAAAGAGCGAGTGGAGAGACAGGTGAGAGCAATGAGGAGGGATGTGCACCGTGGCACAGCAACAGGCCTGAGCACCTTGTTAGGAAATTGAGAGATCAAAAAAAAAAATATATATATATATATATATATATATATATATATCTCCACAGAGCTCTAGTTACCTCAGAGGGAAATGGATGACGTGAGCGAGTTGTCGAGCTACACCGTCCGCGTGGAGCGCCGAGTTTGTGAGTCGGACAGAGCGCAGTGAGTGGTGAAGAGCGCTCAGAGCGCAGTTCGCTCCACTCCGGACTCAGCTCAGAAGCGCAACATGCCGGTGCGCAGGGGCCACGTCGCTCTTCAAAACACCTTCCTGGAGACTATCATCCGCAAGTTCGAAGCGCAACGTGAGTTCCGAACGCGCAAGAAACGCGATGCGAGAGAATGATAAAAAGGGAAGGGATCAAGGAGCCGCGCTGGTGATACCGTTTATTGCACTTGTTCGCGTATCGCGTTCCTCTCAGGCCACCCGCATCCTCCCCCTCCCCCCATCCCCCTCAGGTGATTTCGCTTCGGAGTGTTTGAGTAATTAGGTATGAAACTAGCCGGGAGGCGATGATGGTTCGTGGGCATTATTGAGGAAGTTCTACCGTAAAAACCTCTCTTCCATCAAAATTGACCAAATCAAATCGGATTTTTTATGTTGTATTTATGGACATTACGCACAGCTTCGAGGAAATGAAATTGCGAGAAAAAAAATCGAGAAAAAAAAAAGTTCAAGTGGGCGTGGCTCCGCCCACAAGGGGTGTGGGACGCCCCTCATACAAAAAGACACAACTAGACCATGATATCTAGCTTGTGTCCAAGTTTCATCACGATCGCATCAAACGGCACGGAGCTATGCTCTGGAGAGAGTCACAAACAGACCGACAGATACACAGACACAACAAAGATAGTCGTCACTGCCGGCGCCCGCGAACCAACTGCTGGAGTCCGCGAACCAATACACAACTGTGGCAGTTCATTACTGTTCAGCATGGATGTGTCAATGCATGATCGTTGGAAGGATATCCTTCGTGTGTGGCGAAAACTTTTGAAACTTCACGCGGTTCTCGAGATTGGGGATCTTTGCGAACGATGCGTTCGCTTTTAGGGACACGTCTTTCAGAGATGAATATTTCTTGTCAGATACAACAAAGACACGGTGAGTCGATGTCGCTTGAGCGAATCGATGATACCTGCAAGGAAACAAGCAAACATTTTAATTTGAAGACGAACAAACACATTTCACTTTTAAGCATTTGATTCAGTGCGTTGTTACTTTTGAAACACCCTGTATGTACATATTATATACATATACCTATCTATATATTTCATCTACACCATCACAATCTACAGGAGATGGGGCCCACCATCTACAGGACATACTTTACTTATTCATACGTGTGTGTGTGTGTGTGTGTGTGTGTGTGTGTGTGTGTGTGTGTGTGTGTGTGTGTGTGTGTGTGTGTGTGTGTGTGTGTGTGTATGTATATATTGTACTGTAAATACATGTATAATTACCATTATTTGGTTTGGGTCGACCACACCTCATCGTCCACTCCTTCAGGTTGGAGAGAAACTCCACACCTGCTATATTAATATTAGACGGATAGAAATATAGTACCACCTGCGGGTTGAGACTGCGGTGGGTGGTCTGAAATCTCCTGCTTAGGGGATCTTACTCAAGCAATGACGTATATTAGAGCATGAGAAAGACCGTCTGTCACTACACGTATCACATTGATACAAAAAAGTTTGTTTTTCACACAATAAATTAATGCCCGAAAGTGAACACCTTGGAGGCCAAAAAGCGTTTCAGATATATCATAAACGATGATAATTTATGTTCTGTCATGAGAATTATCCGTGTGTCGTTCGGTGTGCTATAATACAATCTCATGCGATAGTTTTGTTCATTATATGAATGGCGTTCCATTGATCCATACATCGGTGAACTATATTGCTGACTTTATGTTCTCCTCCTCTTCCCTTCATAAGGGGCGAGGTCCGATGGCAGCAACCTTCTGCCCTGCCTTGACCACGATACTGCTCCACCTCCCTCTGTCCTCAGCCAACTCTCTCCAGTCTCCAACCCCCCCCCCCCCAACCTCAGTTCATCCATCCTCCTTCTCTCCACACTCTTCACTCCTGCAATCCTCCTGAGCCAGTCCTCCTGCAATCCTCCTGCATCTCCCACCCACTATCCACCACATGAGCCAAATTGTCCACATTCAACATCCTCCTTATACTACCCCCAAGCTAACCTTCTTGATTCTCAGCTCCATCACCATGATAAACACAAGTGGGCCGAGAGAGCTTCCCTGCCTCATACCAATGTTTCGGCTGAATTCCTCAGACATCCCAGGATCAATCAAAACTCTTCCCTTTCTTCCCTTGTACATCCCTTACACCAACCTAACTTCTGCTTTTGACACTCGCATCCACTTGAGTGTCGCCATCTCCGCTCTCTCTCGGGAGAGTGTCGTTGGCCTTCTTCAGGTGCACAAATCCCAATGCCATCTCACCTTGTACCTCCAACTTATTCTCCACCAGCTGTCTCAGGGCGAACATCCCATCCGTCATCCCCCTACCCTTTCTAATTCCCTGCTGCGCTTTCCACACTCTTCTTTATCCTCCCATCCACAATCCTCTCCAGCACCTTCATGACATAACTTAGGAGCGTGATGCCCCTGTACTTCCATGGATCTTGATCATCACCTTTCCTCTTCCATATTGGCACAATTAACCCTGTCTTCCAATCCTACATAATTTCATCCTCACTCATACATACAATGCCTTCAAAAAGTGTTCACACTCCTCGACTTTTTCACATTTTGTTGTGTTTCAGCCTGAATTTAAAATGGATTAAATTAAAAAATGTTGTCACCAATCCACACAAAATACCCCGTAATGACAAAATGAAAACATATATTTTTAGAAGTTAATTAAAAATGAGAATCTGAAATGTCTTTCATCAATAAGTATTCAGCCCCCTGAGTTGATACTTTGTAGAAGTGCCTTTAGCAGCAATTACAGCTTTGAGTCTTCTTGGGTATGTCTGTATCAGCTTTGCACATCTGGATTTGGGGATTTTCTCCTGTTCTTCCTTGCAGATCTTCTCAAGCTCTGTAAAGTTGGAATGGGGAGCGTCTGTGAACAGCAATCTTCAGGTTTTTTCTGCAGATTCTCAATGGGATTCAAATTTAGGCTTTGGCTGGGCCACTCAAGGATTTTCACCTTCTTGCTCTGAAGCGAATTCCAGTGTTGCTTTGGCTGTATGCTTGGGGTCATTTTCCTGTTGGAAATTAAATATTTGCTGCAGTCTGAGGTCTTTTACACTCTGAAGCAGGTTCTCCTCAAGGATTTGCCTGTATTTGGCTCCATTAATTGTTCCCTCTGTCCTTTCAAGTCTCCCAGTCCCTGCTGCTGAAAAGCATACTCATAGCATGATGCTGCCACCAACATGCTTCATAGTAGGGATGGTGTGAGTTGGGTGATGAGCTTGTGCTCGGTTTCTGCCAGATGTAGCGCTTTGCATTCAGGCCAAAGAGTTCAATTTTCATCTCATCAGACCACATAATCTTTTGCCTCATGCTCTCTGAGTGTTTCACATGCCTTTTTGCAAACTCCAGGCATGCTGTCATGTGCTTTTTCTCAGGAGTGGCTTCCGTCTGGACACTCTCCCATAAAGCCGAGATTTGTGAAGTACTGCAGAGATCGTTGTCCTTTTGGCAGGTTCTCCCATCTCAGCTAATCAACTCTGTAGTTCTGTCAAATTGGTGATTGGGTTTCTCGGTCACCTCCCTGACCAAGGTCCTTCTTGCCCATTTGCTCAGTTTGGTTGGACGGCCAGCTCTCGGAAGACTCTTGGTAGTTCCATGTTCTTTCCCTTTCCTAATGATGGAGCTCACTGTGCTCTTGGGAACTTTCAACACTCTCGGTTGAGAAATTGTTTTATACCCTTCCCCAGATCTATACCTCCTCAAAATTCCATCTCTGCTCTGTTCTACGGACAGTTCCTTGGACTTCATGGTGGAGTTTCTGCTCTTGGATGCACTGTCAACTGTGGGACCTCATATAAAAAGGTGTGTTTCTTTCTAAATAATGTCCAATCAATTTAATTGGCCACAGGTGGACTCCATTCAAGTTGTGGAGACATCTCAAGGTTTATCAAAGGAAATTGGATGCACCTGAGCTCAATTTGAAGTGTCATGGCAAAGGGGTTGAATACTTATTGACGCAAGACATTTCAGCTTTTCATTTTCAATTAATTTGCAAAAAACCCCTGAAAACATGTTTTTACTTTGTCATTAAGCGGTATTTTGTGTATATCGGTGACAACAAAAATTAAATTTAATATATTTTAAATTCAGGGTGTAACACAACAAAATGTGACAAAAGTCAAGGGGTGTGAATACTTTCTGAAGGCACTGTATATTCAACAGACTCTTTGTCCAACTGACTGACTTCTTCCCCTGCAATTCATCGTTCTCTTCTTCTTTAATGGCACAACACAAATGCTTCCTCAAATATTTGAAAGAATTAGTTTTACCAAGTGACCTCCACAGGAAGTAAAGTGAAGGAGAGGTTTTGGGCATTAAGCCTTCATCAGGCACTGATGCCTCCTCTTGCTCCAATGAAGGGCTAACACCCAAAAACCTCACTTTCACTTAACCTGCTACATTGGTCTACAAATTGATCAGTCAGCACCATCATCGTTCAAAGTGAGAACTTTCTGCCAATGTTGACCAACACTCACCTTGACAAAATGAAGTCCTTTATTTCAAACCCCTGAACGATGCATTTAGCAATTTGAGCAGATAAAAATCAACCATCGCTAATCTGTGCATAAATAATTCCATCGTACAGGCAGCTGAAAGCTTATAACAAATCGATGTGGCCGGTCTCCAAAGGTGCATTTGAAATTTTAAACCGGGCCCAGGCTGCGGGGGTGGGCACACGAGCTCTTGTGCAAACCAGCACAAACACTGCACCAGATCATTCACACATATATATTTATATATATATATATATATATATGTATATATATATATATATATATATATATATATATATATATATATATATATATATATATATATATAAAGCCTGGTGTTGGCGCAGTGGTTAGGGCAGCGGCTTGGGATCCAAAAGGTCCTGAGTTCAAGCCCTGTTGGGCCACTGAATTAATACACCAGGGGGTTGACTCAGCCTGTCATCCTTCCGTGGTCGGCGAAATGAGTACCAGTATACTGGGCCGGTGTATACCCCGGTAAAAAAAAATAGGTGTGCCATATCCCTGTGTCGTAAGAGGCGACCAGGGTTGCGTCAGGAAGAGCATCCGGCGTAAAACATGTGCCAAATCTCTATGCGGATCATACGGATGATCCGCTGTGGCGACCCCTAATGGGAGCAGCCGAGAGAAGAAGAATATATATATATATATATATTATACATTCGACAAAGCCTGTCTTCCACTTCCTTTTCTTCTTCCTTTTCTTCTTCTTTTTCTTCTTCTTCTTTTGCTTCTTCTTCTTCCTCTGCTTCTTTAATTTCACAATTATTCCCATGTTCTTGTGTATTTGGTCAAGGGAAGCATGGACGAAGTCTTACGTACCAGCTGGAATTTGCGAAGGACATCGTGGGATCTTTAATGTGGACCAACTAATACCGGCAGATGGGACACCCAGTTTCATGTCCATCTGAGGGATGGCACACACATTGATGAAACATCTTGGCTGTGAAACACCAGGATGACAGTTTATAGGTGGACCTAAATTCAAACTTATGCTATCTATAAACAGCTTTGAGGTGACTACAAAACCTGTCCACACGATGCTAAAAACCCCACTTCGAATGGACACTCGTGATGTCAGCAGCAACCGAGCCCACTCATGAAATTCCTGCTCTTCCATGAGCCTCGCTCTTGTTTCGAAAAAAAGAATGCAATGACTTTTCTCAAAGTATCAACCTATTTTGTCACAAAATATTCCATTCCACAATCTCTCATACAGAAATGATGTTGATATACCATTGATGTGCATACCTGGTGAAGTGCTACGTTATTGGTGTCCATGATGAAACCGACGACCTTTTGTATATCGACCTTCATTGCTGACCTTTTGCACTTCACCACACAGGGTTACTCGTACAAAAGCATATTTGTTAAGCTGGTTCTCTGCTCCAAGAGAATACTAATAAAACACCAATACTGAGCTCGAAACACTCAACAGTGTTTATTTTGATGCATAGTATTATGAGTACATTACATGCAAATTTCCCCATTGAGCCATTCTCAAGGTGACAATCGGTGACCGATAGTTATCTGATGCCACCATATCAGTTCTCCGGTTTAGTCGGCACGCCTTGGTGGTCACTCCACCGCCATTGTCTTGGCTTGTGTGCAAGCTCTCTGATTACACCTGTTTCTAACATATGCCTTGCATGAATTTTTCTCCTCAAAGCGATGAGCCTTCTTTTGTTTGCTTGGAAATTATTTCGTTTGATTGGGTATATATTGTATGTTCAACTCTATTAAAGGGTGGTTCTTTGTTTAGTTTTGATCTCGAGACGGCTTGTCTTATTATTTCAAGCTAATTAGGTTTCATTCACGTATTAAAATAAACAATGAAACCCTTTTTGTTGAAGATCAAAGCCTTATCTGTGTCTCCCATATGATTTCAAATGATGCATCCTGAAAGTTTCTTAGAGAAATGTAGTTTTTCATGTCTAATGATGAGACTCATTGTCGTCCTTACAGTATGATTGCCCTTTTTGATGGATGTGTTGCGCACAATTAAGAAACAATGCTGTTATCATTTGATACTCCATGTCATATTCTTACCCACGACAGATATATATGTTTTGTATACCTTGTCGAGGCTCATATGAGAGTGAACACACAAAGCCCAGCAAGGGGGGGCATGAGACAAGAGGGGCGGGAGTGGGAAGGACAAAACAGTGGGGAACAGAGACGTCAGGAGATCTGTGGAAGGGAGAGGGATGGGGTGGTGAACATGGGGCATACAAAATGGACATTACAGGGACTTTCAGGAAGGAAAGCAGGGAATTTGAAGGAGGTGGGTTTGGGGTGGATTAACAGGGGTGGAAAATATCGAGGATTTGGATGGGGGACGATAAGAAGTGGTGGTGAACAGCTGTTTTGAAGGCCTGGAGGGAAGAATGGGATTGAACAAAGTGAGGGAGTTCATTCCAAAGGCAGGAAAAAAGAGGAATGAAAGAGTGAAGGTGAGCAGTGATTCGTGATTTTGGTAGTTTTACCAGAAGGGGGTTGTTGGCGGACCTTGAGCGCCCTGCGGAAATATGGTGAGGACAAATTGCAGACACAGGGAGGGGGGTGAGACCGGACATGAGATAGTAGAAGACAGAAAGACCACCGACCTGCCTGCGGTGAGAGAGTGAGAGGCCCAAAGACTCAGCCTCATCGCGGGAGATGCCAATGATCCAAAATGCCTTGGTTTCCACATCGTGAAGCTGAGAAAGGTGGAGGCAGAAGCACCAGCCCAAAGGGGAGAGCAGTACTCCATCAGGCTGCGGATGAGATTACATCAGATTATTGGATGATTGTGAAGTCAATACAAGTTCTTCCTACAATTATCGCTATCGCAGGTTTGGGTGAAATCTTTGTAAGGTTGTTCCCTCCAACGATCTCTTTTTAAATATGTAACACAAGATTATATGCAAGTCATTCATGGTTTTCTGAAACTCACAGCATTTACCAACATTTCAAGAAAAGTGGTGTTTTTTACCAGTCTCAAGTGCTTTTGTGCTGTCACAATGGCTTTTATGCATGTGTTCAATCAGAACCACATCATTATGTTCCAAAACCTCACCACATGATGTATTATGAAAATTCATCATCACATTATGTAATGTATTAATTCAGCCATGAGTCCAGCTTTAGGTATTTAACATCCACATTACTTTTGCGAAGTAGATGATAAAGGTTACTCGATAGAAGGAGGAAGAGGTTTATGTCAAGCTATGTGCATGTGTGTTAAAATGTATGTATATATACATATGCACATTATATATATATATATATATATATATATATATATATATATATATATATATATATATATACATATACATACATACATACATACATCATCATCTGGGGGAGAGGGAGGGGAAGAGAGAGGCAGAGAGGAACAGTGGATTGGCAAGATAGCTTGGAGGTATACACACTTGCCTATGAGCTGTCGAGCCTTGATTTTAATCTCGGCTCAGTTATATAAACTGACATGGTGTTTCGCAGGAAGGGTGAGGCATCAAATGCATGCACCGTCTCTTGGATGGGCATTCGACTTGGCGTCACTTCTGCCGTCATTAGGTTGTGGATGTTAAAGATCCTGTGGTTTCCTTCGTGAAGAGTCGGTGAGCTATCACTGGCATCTTGAATAAACTCAAAATTAATGCTCTCACCTACAGGGGTACTGCAAAAGTGGCACAGTCGTGCCCTCCAGCAAAAAAACAATTGATGCAACCTCGCAATCAGGTGCTGCAGATGAAAAAAAATGGGAGATGCAAATAGCGAAGTAGAGGGAGAGAGGAGAGATGTAACGAATATCAAATGAATCGCATACAAAAGACATGTAAGATAAAAAGCTTGAAAATTTTGGAGAAAACTGAACAGATATCTGATTTATGGCTGCACAGAAATTACAGCAAAGAGATACTTTATACATGCTGCCATGAATTATTTGTACGTTAAAAGCACGCCTATATAATGAGCATCAGAATACTTTGTAACTGCAACAAGGTTAAAATAAATAAAATAATTTTTATCAATAATTGAGCTCAAGAACAATGTTAAGTGTGAGAATTTTTTTTATTCTTTATTTTTCCAACCAAAAGGGACACTATGAACCAATGGTGGTTCAATATCGACCATGTCATTCGACCAATGATGGTTTGCTCTTTGACATGACAGTTATAATGCGTCGGCAAGCTGCTCTGACTCGTACACGGTTAGATTGGCAGAGCTTCCATTGAATATTTTTGACACTTTAAGTATTTTACACCATAAATGTGGTCACGAAATTCTCTTCCTCAACAAGTTTCACCATACAGCATTAACAAAAACATTTTGTATATTTCCATGCTGTGACACCATTTTCCAAATGAAGCTCCAAAGTGACCTCCAAACTTTTTATTTTTACGGTGTGTGTGTGTGTGTGTGTGAATGTATATGTATATGTATATATATATATGTATATATATATATATGTATATATATGTATATATGTATATATATATATATATATATGTATATATATATATATGTATATATATGTATATATGTATATATATATATGTATATATATCTCTTCTTCTTTCGGCTACTCCCTTTAGGGGTCGCCACAGAGGATCATCCGTTATGATTTGACACAGGTTTTACGCCGGATGCCCTTCCTGACGCAACCCTGGTCGCTTCTTACGACACAGGGATATGGTACACCTATTCTAACCGGGGCATACACCTGGACCAGTATGCTGGTACTCACTTCGCCAACCTCGGAAGGATGACAGGCTGAGTCAACATCCTGGTGTGTATTAATTCAAATGGCCAACGGGGCTTGAACTCAGGACCTTTTGGATTCCAAGCCGCTACCCTAACCACGATGCCAACACCAGGCTATATATATATATATATATATATATATATATATATATATATACATATATATATATATATATATATATATATATATATATATATATATATATATATATATATATATATATATATATATATATATATATATATATATATGCAGAGCCAACCCTTCACTTCACTGACGGACCAATTAGTTGTTCTGATTGCCAAAAAATTTGAGTGAGAAGGAATGGAAGACAAATCTCCCATGCATGGAGTGCTTTAACCATTAACATGCTCCCGGACCCAGTCTTCACTTCCCCCCCCCCCCCCACCCAACACATTCACACCCCCATCCCCACTTTACCCCCCTTTTATCCTGAGGTACCTTCCTGTGAGAAATGTCACATATACACACATGATGACAGGCTCCTCCATTTTTAGGGGGGGGGGGTGGAAGGACGACAAATTTACCCGTGCAAAGAGTGCTTTAACTTCAGCGTTGCCGAGGTATAAAGGAAATTGTAATACCCTCTCCCACCACCACTAAGTGGTGCAACATGGTACACATCCACATGGAGAATGTATGCACCCCCCCCCCCCACATCCCTGCGCAAGGCCATGGCCACATGGCCTATGTTATCCCCCACACAAAGTTGCATGTGTACTTCGAGTTTGGAGTTTGTAACTTTAAAGATGTAGCCTTGCATAAGGAACAGAGAGGGAGAGAGGGAGAGAGGAGACATGGTGTTTATATATATATATATATATATATATATATATATATATATATATATATATATATATATATATATATATATATATATATATATATATATATATATATATATATATTTGAAAGTGTGTCTGTCTGTGTGTGTGTTTCTCTGTGACTGATGCACGCGAAAAGTACTGCACTGATCCTCACCAAACTTCACATGCTGACAGAACATGTACCCGGGAGTGTCCCGATGTAAAATAATTGTACTTCCGACTTCCGGTTTCCGAATTATGACGTCATCACCTGATTTCGTAACGTTAATTTTTCAAGTTCAGCCGATTGACATGTAATGGGGCCAACGCCATATACAATATATTTAACATAGTGATGTGGTTACCAAATTCGCAAACCACCATTCAGGTCCCTTAGGTGAGGTATCTCGGTAAGTGCATGTGTAGTTAGGCCCAAACCCGTTGTCTAGTGGGAATACATGTCATTTATGCGAGCTGCGACTCTTCAGGATAGCCGTTTTTCTTTTACTATCTTTATTTTGGACCACCCGCCATGATTACCACCACAACCACAACATCAACCACCAACCACAACGCCGCTTCACCACAACCGCCACGACCTTCACGTCACACCTCGCAACCGTAGCATCGCCACCGTTCTTGCCCCGCTGTGGGTACCGGTGTTGGACTCGTGCAGGGCGCACGTTGAACAGCGTGTACAAAATCACGGATTTTGTGCTTCAAAAACGGATCAAAAACGACACACGCCCACTTTTTGCTGTCCAATCGGTGAGCGAGGGGCGATTTGGCCCCGCCTCCAGAACGATCGATATATGCAAATTTGTGGATCAAAAAGCCTTCACGCCCACTTTTTCTCGGGCCAATGGGGAGCGAGGTGAAAGGTCGAAGGGAGGGGGTCAAAGGCGAAGCTACGGGGGGGGGGGATAAAAGGACGGTGTTCGTCAGTCAGAGAAGTGTGTGGAAGTCTGGAGCCCGAAGCCTGCAGTAGCTGGAGAAGCTGAAGAGAGTCGAACGAGGAGAGCCCAAAGAAGAGTCCAGGGTGGAGAGTCCAGAGGCGGAGAGGCGGCAGCGGCGAAGGCAGACGAGGGGGTGCTCGCGTCGGTGCCAGGAGCTGCACGCCCGAGGGAGGCCGGCAGCGCGACCTGGCCGAGGTGGAGACGCACACCAGGGATAATAAAGATCCTCTATACCCCGAGCATCAGCAACCCCCTCCTGTTTCCCCCCGCGCTGAGATAGTGCGACCAAGGGGGCCCCTTTTTCCCACCCCCTGCCAGGCACTGTCCGCGAGGCCCGCGGAGTGCGGCGCCATCGCCGCTCCGCGTCTCATCACCAGACGGGTAGGCGCGACCCGGTCTCGGCCTCAGGCCTGCCTCATTCTTGGGGGATTTCTTTTCCTTGGTTTTGGGTATGTGTTGTCGGCGCCGTCTGTGAAGTAGAATTGTATAAGTGTTGCCGTGTGCTCGGTAGTCGGTATTAGCTCTGCACTGTGTTTTCACTTTTATGTTTGCTTTTTGTGTAAATGGAATTGTGTTTTCTTTTTTTTGTGTGCATTTGGTGGAATTGTATTTGTGTGCTTCCCGTGTGCCGCGAATAAATGTGCTTTATTGTTGAACTGTTCTCCCGCTTCGCTTCGTCTTTTCCTCCATTGAATCCTCATCTTGCTTCACGTAAAGGGTTGGTAGTGGGCTGAATACGCCCGATAATTAATCGAACCGTCGAGGTCGACGATAACACCGCTCGGTTATTCTGATAGTACGGAACGGGTCGCTTAAGTGGCCCGTGTCCGAAGTCGACCTGCGGCGAGGTGCGATCGCCCGGTCTACCCTCCGCGTGGGTACTTGGGTAGGTCGAATTCGGCGAGCAACCCTATCCCACGCGGGGGCTGATTGGCTCGATCGCGGTGAGACCGAAAGGTCCACCCGTGACTGGTTCCCGGCGTTAGTCCGAGAGGGTCACGACTGGATTGTCCGTCCGGTGGGCGACGTGCCGCGATTCGAGTTACGTGGCCGTTCGCACGCCGGCGGGCGCGAAGACCGCAACAATATTATTTTAAGTTTTTGTTTGTCTGTTCGTTTGTTTGTCTGCACGCACTAATCTCCTGAAAGGTGAAAGATAGGAGCGAACCAATGAACAAAAAATGTCGGGATGGGCCCCGGGAAGGTTATAGGCGATGTGGCAAGGCCCCTCGGCGGGGGGGGGGGGAAGGGGGTGGGTTTCCCCTCACCAACCCCCTTAACCTATGACTGCCATGGCCCAATAGGGAACTGATACTGTGCTCGCGTCAGACATATGTATAGAAGATTAAATTCATTCAAAAAGAACCCGGGCAGAACCGGGTGCATTCACCTCATGTGTACTATATATATATATATATATATATATATATATATATATATATATATATATATATATATATATATATATATATGTGTACTATATATATATATATATGTGTACTATATATATATATATATGTGTACTATATATATATATATATGTGTACTATATATATATATATATATATATATATATATATATATATATATATATATATATATATATATATATATATATATATAGTTGAAAGTGTGTCTGTGTGTTTCTCTGTGACCTATGCACACGAAAAGTACTGGACTGATCCTAACCAAACTTCACATGCTGACAGAACATGTACCCGGGAGTGTCCCGATGTATAAGAATTGTACTTCCGCTTCTGGTTTTCGAATTATGACGTCATCACCTGATTTTGTAATGTTAATTTTTCAAGTTCAGCTGATTGACATGGAGCTAACGCCATATACAATATTGTGACGTCCACGGGACTTGAACAGTCCCGCCAACGTAGAATGAGCCGAAACGATGGAGGCGATTTATTTTTATATAACCCAAAGACAGCGGTTCTAATCGCCCTACCGCAAACGGGACGAGGAAGGTGGCACGAGTCACTTTTCACTGAGTTGATGATGTTTATTCTTTTTACTATTGACCAGAAATAACAAGACTCGGCAAGAAGAGGGATCCGGGACGATTCGACGGGATGGTGTGGGATCGGGCGTGGGGAAAAAACACAGACAATTCCAATGAATATACAGTTCTCAATCCCTCTAAGGCGCCAAGCAGACACACACACACACACACACACACACACACACACACACACACACACACACACACACACACACACACACACACACACACACACACACACACACACACACACACACACACACACACACACACACACCGTAGCTATCTCTGGTGATCAGGCTGGACCGTGGTGTGGACGAAACTGTCCCTGGATCGGCGCCGGACGAGCCGGCCTTGCTCTCCTCAGGGGGGGGGGGGGCAGAAGAAACCGCGGTGCTGTCGACCTCCTCCTGGTCCTGGCCCAAGTCCGCCCACAGCCGCCAGGGAACCAGCTCCCGCGCCAAGCCGCGAGCAGGAGAGGGAGGCAGGTCCACCCGCCGCCGTATTCCGAGTCAGCAGAACCCTAGAGCCAACCAAAGCGAGGCACGAGGCTCGGCAAGGCTCCCAGACACGATCAAGAGCACGATCAACTCAGCCCAGCAACCAGGACGCTCTCTGCCAGCACAAGTTCCACACCAAAAAAATTTCCCACAATTAATTAATTTTTTTTTTTTTTTTTAACCAAAGGAGGCACTTCGCCACTATCTCAGCAGCCGAGCATGGCCCAAAATGCTCAGCCCAATCGAGTCTCCCCGACCCCCGACAGTGATCTCCGGACCCGACCTATGAAAGGGCATCTCGGATAGACCTGGCGGTTCAGCAGGAGGATTCACCCTCTCCGAGTCTAAAAGTCTATTGGAGGGTCCCTCCATCGCCGGGTACCGGCAATATCGTTGCATGTGTCCTCTTCGCCCGCACCGGAAACAACTCCCCATAAAAGGCCCCCGTGAGTATCGGTGAAATGCCTCTTCCGGTTCCGGACCCCCTCGGCCATAATCAAATTGTTCTATTGGCTGGGCTGGACCCCGCCGCTTTGGCGCACCAACTACCGAATTACCCCTTATCAAACTTGACAGTTTCTGGCAGATTTCCTGTAACATTTAGGTAATGCCAATTTCTCCCAGCCCCTCTCCTTGATCCTGGATCTCCGCCTGTCGGACCGTCACTGATGGCCTCTCGGGCACCCGACCCGGCCGCCTCCACGAGGCCAGCCTGGCTGCGCACTCAGCCGCTCAGTGAACGGTGGGTGGATCCTGTAGCTCCACTAGCGCTCGGACCTCAGGGTCCGGAAGAGCAGCTAAAAATTTCTCTAGTGCCAGTCTGTCCCATGCCTCCACTGTAAGGTCCCGATACGCGATCCTGACTGATTGGTAAATGTCCTGTGCCAGCTCCTGCACTGTCTCACCCGGCTTTAATCTGCGGTGCTGGTGCTGGAGCTGAGCCCGCACCAGATCACAGTTTGCCGCGAACCCAAACCGACGGCTCAACGCCTCGCAAATGTGGGAGCTGGTCAACATCCCCTCCGCGATCACGTTTAACACGTCTGCGGCTGGTCCCCGCAACGTTGCCACCAAATTCCCTGTACGTTCCCGCTCATTCCACCCGTTTAGTCGGGAAATGCACTCAAATTGCGTCAGAAAAGCTTCAACGCTCCCTGACCCGTCGAAATTTACCAGGGGGATCACTTTTACGGTGGCCCGCTTCTCAGTTTCTCCCTTGTCCGAATCCAGCCCAGGGATCAAACACCCTTGTGGCTGCGTATCCAATTTCGGAGCCCACTGTGGCCAAAAATGTTTTGTGGTGAGGGTCTCATGGGTCAATTTTGCCTCCTGTTCCAAACGTTGAATGGACCGATTCACCTCTTCCCGCAGGATCTTCTGGGCCCGCACAATCTCCTCCAAGGCTCCGTCGCGAGTTTGTAGCTGCTCCTCAACCAACCCGGACACTCTACTTACAAAAGATGGCTCTACCAGGCCTTTATCCAAGACTTCATCTTGGCTCATAATTTTATCTTGTTCGTCCAAACGAGCCTCCAATCCTTTTACCTCCTCCGCCAAATTCATCCCTTGCTTCCTCAGCTCTCCCCACTCTTCAACTTGCAGCTGCATACGAGCATCCACACAGGCACGATGACGTTCCAGGCTTTCATCCACTTTATCAACCCGAATGTTCGTTGCATCAATTTTTATCTACCAATTTTTTTCGTATATTTTCCCCCTCCAATGTAATTTCTACCTTTGTTTCCTCCAATCTATCCTCGAATTTACTTTGTATTTCTCCCAATTTAACATCCACACACTCCTGCATCTCAGTTTTCATTTTCTCCATCTTTTCCCCCAATTCATCCCTCATTAAATCAATCCGTGCACCCAACTGTACCCCCATTACCCTCAATTGATCTGTCATTTCTGCCCTCTGTGTCACGAATTGATTTTCCATTTGTGCTGTCATTTCTGCCCTCTGTGTCACGAATTGATTTTCCATTTGTGCCCCCTGTGCCGTCATTTCTGCCCTCTGTGTCACGAATTGATTTTCCAATTGTGCTGTCATTTCTGCCCTCTGTGTCACGAATTGATTTGCCATTTGTACCGTCATGTCCGCTATTAAACGTTCCAACATTGTCTGGATCGTCATCGCACCGGTTTCCGGCGCTGCCGGCCCCGTTACGGGCGATGAAGCACGGTCCACGCTCGGAATGGGGGGGGTTCCAACCCTACCCCCGTCTCTCCCCTCTTCCCCCGAATCGCTGCCAGACACGTGGCCTTCCTCCTCAAACATTGCACATCCGCCATGGTGCAGAAGTCCCGTTTGCCGCCAATTAATTTAAATTTGAAAAATCCCGCCAAAATTTTCCCGCGCTTGCGCGCTTTTCTGTAGTGATTTTATATTCCAATTAGTGGCGAGATTTTAATCCTGGTATATAATTTAGAGGGGTTCGAACATCCAACACCCTGACACCAATGTGACGTCCACGGGACTTGAACAGTCCCGCCAACGTAGAATGAGCCGAAACGATGGAGGCGATTTATTTTTATATAACCCAAAGACGGCGGTTCTAATCGCCCTACCGCAAACGGGACGAGGAAGGTGGCACGAGTCACTTTTCACTGAGTTGATGATGTTTATTCTTTTTACTATTGACCAGAAATAACAAGACTCGGCAAGAAGAGGGATCCGGGGCGATTCGACGGGATGGTGTGGGATCGGGCGTGGGGAAAAACACAGACAATTCCAATGAATATACAGTTCTCTATCCCTCTAAGGCGCCAAGCAGACACACACACACACACACACACACACACACACACACACACACACACACACACACACACACACACACACACACACACACACACACACACACACACAAAACGTAGCTATCTCTGGTGATCAGGCTGGACCGTGGTGTGGACGCAACTGTCCCTGGATCGGCGCCGGACGAGCCGGCCTTGCTCTCCTCAGGGGTGGGGCAGAAGAAACCGCGGTGTTGTCGACCTCCTGGTCCTGGCCCAAGTCCGCCCACAGCCGCCAGGGAACCAGCTCCCGCGCCAAGCCGCGAGCAGGAGAGGGAGGCAGGTCCACCCGCCGCCCGACCCCGTATTCCGAGTCAGCAGAACCCTAGAGCCAACCAAAGCGAGGCACGAGGCTCGGCAAGGCTCCCAGACACGATCAAGAGCATGATCAACTCAGCCCAGCAACCAGGACGCTCTCTGCCAGCACAGGTTCCACACCAAAAAAACACGAGTGTTCTGGTTGTAATCTTCTTCTTCTTCCTTTTCGACCCCGAACAGAACCTTTTTATCCTTCTGCCCTCGTCACCTCCAATCGAGCCGTCCATTGGCCCACTGCCGTCGCCTTCTGCCAATCGTGATCACGGGGCGGAGCCATCCGCTGCACTGTACTGTGACGTCACGGCCAGTCTCCAGAGAATACCAAAAGGGGTTTACGCAGACACACTTACCCTATCCCGTGTCCCTATCTAATTACGTGACATTTATCATTTCCCCCTTGAAGAAATGAACATTTACTAGACAACTTATCACCACTGAATTACTACTTATTACATCGAGATCCTGGTAAACTCGAACAGCATGGCATACCTAATTAAACATCCTAATTACCCTTTGAATGCATACCCCCCCCTCAAACGTAACAATATATTTAAGATATGATTCTAAGTTTTGTTTGTCTGTTTGTTTGTTTGTCTGCACGCACTAATCTCCTGAAAGGCGAAAGATAGGAGCTAACCAGTGAAACAAAAAATGTCGGATGGGCCCCGGGAAGGTTATAGGCTCTGTGGCAAGGCCCCTCAGCCCGTGGGGGGGGGGAGTGGTGTGTTTTCCCCCTCACCAACCCCCTTAGCCAATGACTACCATGGCCCAATAGGGAACTGATACTGTGCTCGCATCAGACGTGTACAGAAGATTAAATTCATAGAAAAAGGACCCGGGCAGTGCCGGGTGCATTCACCTATTATATATATATATATATATATATATATATATATATATATATATATATATATATATATATATATATATATATATATATATATATATATATATATTGTTACGTCTGGGGGGGGGTATGCATTCAAAGGGTAATTAGGATGTTTAATTAGGTATGCCATGCTGTTCGAGTTGTACCAGGATCTCGATGTAATAAGTAGCAATTCAGTGGTGATAAGTTGTCTAGTAAATGTCCATTTCTTCAAGGGGGAAATGATAATTGTCACGTAATTAGATAGGGAGACGGGTTAGGGTAAGTGTGTCTGCGTAAACCCTTTTAGGATTCCCTGGAGGCTTGCCGTGATGTCACAGGACAGTGCTGTGGATGGCTCTGCCCCTTGATCACGATTGGCGGAAGGCGACGGCGGAGGGCCAATAAAACGGCTCGATTGGAAGTAACGAGGACTCGAGGATAAAAAGGTTCTGTTCGGGGAAAAGGGGAGGAAGAAGAATATCGATAAAGAAAAACTTTGTTTTGGTGGAGGCTGTTGTGCTCGGAGTGTGCACGATTGTTGCGCTGGTTCGTTCCTGGATTGATCGTGTCTCGTGGCCTTGCTGTGCCTCGTGCCTCACCTCGGTTGGCTCTGGGGTTCTGCTGGCTCAGAGTACGGGGTCGAACGGCGGGCGGACCTGCCTCCCTCTCCTGCTCGCAACTTGGCGCCACAACTGGCTCCCTGGCGGCTGTTAGCGGACTTGGACCGACACCAGGAGGTCGACAGCACCACGGTGTCTCCTGCCCCTGACGAGCGCAACGCCAGCTCATCCGACGCCAATCCAGGGACTGTTGCGTCTACACCACGGGCCAGCCTGACCACCAGGACCAGCTACGTTTTGTGTGTGTGTGTGTGTGTGTGTGTGTGTGTGTGTGTGTGTGTGTGTGTGTGTGTGTGTGTGTGTGTGTGTGTGTGTGTGTGTGTGTGTGTGTGTGTGTGTGCCTGGCGCCTTAAAGGGTTTGACATTTGTATATCCATTGGAATTGTTTGTGTTTTGCCCACGCCCGAACCCTCACCACCATCCCGTCGAATCGCCCCGGATCCCTCCTCTTGCCGAGTCTTATTATTTATGGTTAGAGAAATAAACATTATTAACTCAGTGAGAAGCGACTCGTGCCACCTTCCTCGTCCCGTTTGCGGTAGAGCGATTAAAACCGCCATCTTTGGGTTATAAAAAGTAAACCGCCTCCATCGTTTCGGCTCATTCTACGTTGGCGGGACTGTTCAAGTCCCGAGGAGGTCACAATATGTTGTTACGAATTCCCCGATTCGGACAGCCACGCACGATCGCTTAAGGCCCAACCGCAGTCGCGCGTCCGCCGAAAACCGGAATTCAGTCGTAGCTTCCGGACAACTCCGGAAACCTGCTACGGATGCCTTAATGCACCATTAACTGTCAATATTCTGTCCACATGGTACAGGGTTAATCGCTGAATCTCGATATACCTAATTATGCGCGCAGACAGAAGTACCGATAATTTTCCCTCGACGGAACTCGTACGAAACGAGCCGCGAAGCGCACTCCTTCCGTGTGCGATGCCGAGCAGTTTTAATCGCCAAGGTCCGTCGGACCAAATGACCACTTTTATTTGGCTTTAATAGCCTGCTAATTTCCCGAACGTGCCGTGGAAGTCAATGGGAGGAAATGACACAACGAGCAGATTGACATTCAAACAATGGGGGCATTTATTTCAAATAACCAATCAATGGGGGAAGGGGACATGGCACAAGCAAAGCCTGCAGCCGATGTCTATTTATTATGTACAGGCACGCACTTAACCAACAATTCTACTGAAAAAGACAGAGCGCCACAGAACACTCTTGCATAAAACCCCAGAAAAGAAACTGGCTCGTGAGTCTTTCTTCCAACTCGGAGCCTGGATGACCGAAGGCTCACAAGAGGCCAGGCAGGTTACCTGACCGCCCCTTGTGATGGCTCGTAGGTCTTCAGGTCGGTGACCCCGGATGTTCCTGCTTGGCCCTTGTGTCGTTACGCGCCAGTCGCTTGAGCGGCCGGGCGGCTTGATCAGCTTGGCGAGCGGCTTGCTCGGTTCCCCTCGGTCGTCCGGCCTTCGCTGCGGCCTGGTCGGTCGGGCCTGGCCGGCGGCGCGCTCGGAGGAGTGAACGGGTCTTTGCTCTTTTAGTTGATGTTCTTTGGGACCCGTTCATGACCTCAGGGCTGTTCGCCCGCACCACGACGCAGCTTGCTCGACTCCACCGCAGCTGGCAGGACCTCTGGCGCGCATTCCTCTCCGGCTGTTCTTCGACGACCTCTGACTCTCGTCTGGCGCACTCCGGCATCTCCGCCACCGACGCCTTACTGACTTATTCGACTCGACTCCCCCCCCCCTTTTGATAAGGCTGGGCACCCGCCCTTCGAACTCTCACCCGAGGCTGGGGCTCCGCCCACTCTTCACCTCCGACCTCTCACCCCTCGAAGGAAACCCCAAGTCTGATGTCACCGGTTGGTTTCGGGGAAGCCCTCGCTTTGATCCATTTATGCAAATCGGCCCGTGCCACGGCCGTTCGCCGGGGCACCTGGTGGTGTGAAGATGTCGTTGTGCGTCGATGGTGAGGAGATGAAGGTTGCTGTTTGTTTCGTGTTGTAGGAGATGCTGGGTTGCGAAGATGGCGTTGTTTGTCTGATTAGGAGATGTTGTGTTGTTTTAAAATAAAAGATAGAGAAAGAAAAATGGCTACCTCAGATTCACAGCCCAGCACACGAACAAATCCCTTTACACATCGGTGGGGGTTCTAACCTGAAACGCATACTTATCGAAATAACTGATCTTCGGGGAACCTGAATGATGTTCTGTGAATTTCCACAACTGCAACAATATATGTGTGTGTGTGTGTATATATATATATATATATATATATATATATATATATATATATATATATATATATATATATATATATATATATATATATATATATATATATATATATTGTTGCGAATTCGCGCCTGCCGGCGTGCGAGCGGCCACGTAACTCGAATCGCGGCACGTCGCCCACCGGACGGACAATTCTGTCGTGACCCTCTCGGACTAACGCCGGGAACTAGTCACGGGTGGGCCTTTCGGCCTCACCACGATCGTGCCAATCGCCCCCCCCCCCCCCCGCGTGGGATCGGGTT
>NC_140963.1:103849973-103867473 GCF_056783735.1 Eptatretus burgeri
TATATGTATATATATATATATATATATATATATATATATATATATATATATATATATATATATATATATATATATATATATATACATATATATGTCTGTGTGTGTGTGTTTATATAACCACATCTCCTTCATAAGAAATAATGAACGTGCCATGTGTGTGTATGACCCAAAGTATAAAAGTACCCCCCCCCCCCCTTCAGGGGGAACTTTCAATCTCATCCTCTCAAATGACTATGTGTCGTTCTCGGAATAAGTATCAATGTCTCCATTTGGTAATCCTCATGTCGAGATTGGTGGGCTTTGTAGCCTTTGTTGGATGCTCGTTTTGTCTTCTGGCACGATTAATTTCAGCTCGCCAAAGCAGACATTAGCCAAATAATATTCAATCATGGATGCATTAATTATAATTCAATCAATTAAAATCTGTTTTATGGAAAATTTGTTCAGTGGACAAAGAGAAACAAATAATCTTCTGTTTCAGCTTGCAGACCCGTGAGAAACTTGTTGCAATGTCACTTTTAAAAATGCAAAACATCCTCATAGTTCCACTTTCCTCTCGACGAGATGTTTTCACTTTGGGCCAATGATGGCCTCACAATAGATCTTTATTGTTAAGCTATGATGAGATATATTTTGGATAAATTTGTGCCTTTTTCTTCACACAAAGAAATGAAATGCTTAAATACCAAATCATCGTTCCTTATTAGACATACAAATTGGAAATGGGTAAACATATATTTTTGAGAGTTCAAAATACGCTTTAGTGATGGGGTATTCATTGGCACCCAGGATGGCCGAGAGGTGTGCACACTTGCCTCTAAGCTATCTTGCCTGGGTTTGAATTTTGGCCCAGCTATAAACTCTCATCTTGGTATTTCACAGGCTGGTTGATTCATCAATGTGTATGCCGCCCCTCGGAGGGACATTGAACGAGGCATCTCGTTTGCTCATATTATGTTGGACGTTAAAGACCCCACAGTCCTTCCCGAAGAGTAGGTGAGATATCACCCATACCATGAACAAATTCCAAATTCCTCATGCCCTGACCTACAGGTGGCACCGCTTCAGCGCACTCTGAGCAATTCTGCAACCAACAGCCATAGACTGGATACTAAATGAATAAATTCGCACCCAGTCGCAAATGGGTTTTTGCCTATAATATACTTTCATCCTTCCTTGTTTTATGCCATTTGTTTCATTACTCTGACATTGACAGTATTTGTTATTTTGGAGTGTAACCTAGAAGTTTGCCACATGATGCTACTAGAAGGGCCCTCGGTGGAGCACATACCTCCGCCACACAATGCCTGATCCACGAGAACATATCTGGGCACATTACGTTGTTGAAGTATCATGCTGTACAGTACTATATCGTTTTTGGCTATTTCTCTCAATGGTGAAGAATCACTTAAAAAATCAAATAATTCTCGTATCCAGATCCGTTCACCAAAATCGAATCAATTCTTCGTTGTCACACACATAACGTGTCCACCAAGTTTCATCCGAATCCGTCCACAGCTTTTTGAGCTATCGTGCTAAATATCATATTTGGCCCAATCTCTCAATGGTGAAGAATCGCTTGAAAAAATTCTCGTTGGTGGATCCGGATCCGGATCTTCACCAAAATATTACCAGTTTGTCCTTGTAATACACCCAACCTGCCTCAAAATTATATCCAGATCCGTCCACAACTTTTTGAGACATCCTGTACACAAACAAACAGACAGAAAGGGGGTGAAAACATAACCTCCTTCACCTTCGGTGGCGGAGGTAAATTATGGCTCTTCCCAAAATGTCGCATTTCGGTGTCATGAAACATGCATGTAAAGAAGCTTCCAACTCCAAAGAAAGCCACAAATGTTTGGCAGTGCATGTCATGGCTTACAAAAGCCAAAGAGGCAGCTGTCTTTAACTGGACATGGGTTCTTTGAAGATAACGACAGGTTTGGTTGGAATGGTTGGCAGATGTGACCGACCCAAAAACTGTTGCTCGTGTCGAGGCAGTAATAGGCCGAGGATCAAGGTCGCCAAAATATCACCAATAGTTGGAACTTCTCAAAACAACATTTCCACAATCGTTCACAATCATCAGCAATGACTGGCATTATGTTATGAGCTTCTCAAACTGTTCTTTGCAGATGCAGCAGATTTTATCGCTCATCTGGTGGTAACTCGAGACAAAATGTGGCCTCACCATTGGGATCATGAAACCAAATTAGAATCCACGCAATGGAACCTCAAGGATCACCGCCACCACCCAATACATTTCGTACTCAACCCTCAGCTGGAAAGATAATTGCCAGGTCGATTTTCTGACTTGCCAATGGAATCCTGCTAATTGACTTTATTCCTCACAAAACCATAATCATGGTGAATATCATAACTTGCCACATGCAAAAAGGAATTGTGGCAGGCACTCAAAGACAAACACAGAGGCATTTTGCTCAAGGATGTACTTCTTTATGACAGTGCACCTGGGCACAAGGTCTGTGTTGCAGAGACTGTCATGTATTGCTGTGGTTTTGCACAGCAGGTGGATCATTCCCTTTGAAGTTCAGATCTGGCCCCCAGTGATTATCTGTTTTGGCATTTGAAGTCCGACCTGAATGGCTGCTGATTAGCAAACAATGAGGAACTGGCTGAAGCAATTGAGATGTGGCTGAAGGAGCATTTTGAAAACGGCTGTTTTACTGGTATCTATCGACTGTTTGACGAACAAATTGAATAACATTATATGGGCATGTCTTGGACAATTGCATCTTGTCAATTTTGCAAGGAGAACCTTTTGGACTCTTCTCGTTACTTGAACACAGATGCTGTTAATTTGAAGGACTTCTCCCGTAACTAATTTCAGTGAAGAGATTTTGCTTATTGATCACCAAAATTCACTGCAAAAACCTCTACAGCATTGGGTACTTCCCCAAACACACACATTTGGCAATTTTGCAAGTTGGCCAGCTGTGATACAAAAAGTAGTAGTGTGTGATAATTGGTGCAATGTCGAAACTTTCTGAAAAAATTATTTTGTCAAACTCTCCTCATTACCACAACTTGGTTGCTTTGTATTATTACTGAAGTTGCACATCAACGAGAGCACAAATAATTTTATTACCTACCTTGTTTAAGGCTTGTAAAAGTATTACTATAGACCAGCATTTCTCAACCTTTTTACCCTTGTGGAACCCTTTAAATAGTTTTCATGTCTCAGGGAACCCCTGCCTAAAAATTATTATATACCATAATTAATATCTAGCTCTTTTTATTTTTATCGGAGTTCACATGGTAAATATATATATTTTTTTGATATATATGGTAAAAATAATATATCAGTCACTCAATGATACACGAATCCGCCGCGTTCAGGACGTCCATTAACCAGTGAGGGTGGTTTCACACTGGCGCCATATAGACATCGTCAAATACACTCCCTATAGTTGTTATAATTGTAAATATTATAAGATGTTGAAGCCTCTATTTTAATAACCAAGGAGTTTCCAACAATATGCAGTACGTGCATAGTAAAATTACAAATATTAAATCAAACAAAAACGACTCAAAAATACATTCGCCTATTTATTACTGTTTCTCGTGGAACCCGAGGGGTCTGGGGAACCCCGGTTGAGAAACACTGCTATAGACCAAGGATAACAAGTGCATAAAAAAGTCATTATGGGTTTCCACAATGGTATATAAGCAAAGATCCTGGGCAGTTCTGTTTTCAACATAATGGCATCGCCACAAAAGCAAAACAGTTAATTCGTGCAAACAGCCCTTGCTTAGAGCTGAAGGATACCATGAATGCAAGTGTAGTACCAAAAAAAAAAACCCCACAATGTCATCCTATACTGCCAAAGATAAAAAGAAGCAAAGGTATAAATACAAGTTGAATCGCAAAGAAGTTAGAAAATTAGTAAAGACAGAAGAGGTTTGCAGCCCCTGCATATCGTTTGTATAACCCACAGAGGACCATTGACACAAAACGTATTGGTTTACACATGATATTAGGTATACCTGTATCGTATTGATCATCCAATGGTTAATTAGTGGATTGACCACTCACAAGCCAGGTGAATTCGAAGTCCAGATTTTGAGAGTGTCACCCTTGGTAAAACCCAAATTTTTCGGATGGCCTTGTTCTCCAACCTTTTTTGTGATATATATATATATATATATATATATATATATATATATATATATATATATATATATAATATATGTATATACATATTTGGATGTGTGTGTATGTGTATATATATATATATATATATATATATATATATATATATATATATATATATATATATATATATATATATATATATATATACACACCATTTATGCAATATTTCGGGCAAACTGTGCAAAGAAAAAACAGATGCATCTGAAATGCCTTCTTCAGCACAACAGGATGAATGTGTCTGTGTGGTGGAGTCCATCACGTGTGTGGGGATGTACAATGGGGAGATGGGAAGATGTCTGGGTGTCTGGATCAAAGAGCATAAGCATGCCTTTTGACTTCGCCATTCAGAACCATCTGCCATCGTAAGAAATGCCCCAGGCATGGGCCGTGGTCCTCTTTGGGATGATGTCAGCATTCTAGCCTCCACTCCAAACCAAACTTGATGTCTTTTCCTGGAGAATTGTGCCCAAGGGAGTCAGTCGCTTCCCTGACAGGAGAGAACATTGAAATGCAATGGATTTTTGTTAAAAAAAATTGTCTCAGTTTAACTATTTTTCTGCCATTGCCAATCTTGGTTCCGTCTCATCACACAATATTCTGTTTGTGCAGTATTTCCTTGCATTGATCCTCCAAATTATATGCATTCCATTGTATTGAAGATATTTGTCATGATCCATTTGCCATCTACATTGTAATTTCACACGATGTTCTTCTTTTTCAACTCGTGTTGGTTTCACATTCAAATTTGGAATACATTCCTCTGCTTATATTGTTTCTTTCACCACTGTGGATAAAATTTATCCAATTCCATGTTGTGTTTCGTGTCCTCCTCTCGGCACTTTAGTGAGTGCATCGGTAACCCCTAGGATGTCACGGCAGAAAGGAAATAAAGACGCTACAGTGCCTTTTGTGTTGTAATACGACTGAAACCCACATACGCCAAAGAGACGGATAACTTTGTAAAGAATATTTATGAATCCCGACCATCTTAAAACCATAAATACTGATTAAAAGCAACCCTTAATGACCTTCATAAGAATCCCCAAATTAAACACATACAAACATCACAGATATCAATGCAGCTATAATGTAACTCAGGACTCTCAAGCAAACATTTTGTAACATAAACTCCAGAAGGTTATAATTGGGTGAAGGTTCAGCAGTGAGCACGTTCGAAAGGATCTTGTCCAGAGGGTGCACACAGGATGAAGCCATCAATCCAGTTGCGTCTCAAAAGTCCTTCGAGGATGAAAGCTTTTTATCACCGAAGTCTGCAGGAGAACCCTAGTCCCCAGGTCAAGTTGTGCGAGAGACGCTGAAATCAGGACTTCATGCTGTGAAGGACAATGGTTACTTACAGATGAGGAGAGAGTGGAGAAATTGGTGAGTTGCCTTCTCGACAATGCCAGCAAGGATATGCCTACTTTTAAGTCGTCTCCGAGACAGTCGTGCAAAGTCTGACAGGTATATTCGACGAGGAGATGGAGTAGTAGCAAATATGACATGCCACCGGGTATGATATAAGTGGAGCTGAATCTCCACCAACCAACACACAGTGGGGTGAAGTTGGTTCTTCATAGTCAGGAAATGGGGTTACTGAACCATCCCAGGTTCACATACAGAAGACCCCTGATTCGTTCTTTACTGGGTGAGTCGGTTTTAAAATGATTTTCCCCAGGTGAACAGCGAACATCTCAGGAGAATGTGCTTTTTTTCTCCTTTGTCTCCTCTGTGCCTTCTCTTTATACATTTTTCCTCTCTGCTGTTGACTCAAACTGTCAGTGTTTTATTTATATTTTGCAAACAGTCAGTGCCTCTTACATGTCAAGGTGGTATCGTTGGCAAGGCCATTGCAGCTGCTGTCGTGTCTCTTATCCCATGTTGTTGTCATTGCTGAGCCCCACTCCAGCCTTGGCTGGTGTCATTGCGACCCAACAGGACATTCAACAGCCAAAACAAACGTCACCAAAGTACAATTACATGAAAATACTGGTCCATAACAATGTGTTTACATGGTTTTGGTTTCAGTTTTCTTAATTTTTGCCTTTATCGAAATAATAAGATCCAATATCTGTGTGTCAGTTTTGTATTTCCTCCCAAAACACTGGTTGTATAAAGTTGGAAATGGTTCCATATTTATCGTCAACGATCAAAAAAAGGTGGAGGTTCCAAAATAATTTGAGTTGCACAATTTTTAAAAAAATTTATATCGATAAATGTCCAAACAAAGCATGCATAGGCAGGATATATGTCCACCAAAATTGCCAATTATAAAGCACCTGGGACATCTGAAAGCATTTCTCTGGGGGTTAAAGCATCGTCTGATGTATTAAATAGATACACAAGGAACTTGGACGCAGGAGGTGGCCATTTGGCTAATCAAACCTGTGCTACATCATCACCACATTAATGAAATCTAACAGTTGTCTCGTGACAGCTGGATGAGGAGATTAAGGACATGAAGGGTTTTGGTGTCTTGTGTAACACAGACCTCCCTTTACTGAGTGGAGATGGTGGCACTGTCAGAGAGACAATAGAGGCTGCAGGTCAGCGAGAACAATTTGGTCAGGAGGATTGGGGGGAGCAAAGAGGATGTATAGAAGTAAGCTTGATGGGAAGATTGTTAAAATTCCGGCTGAAGTGGGTTGGTTGTGTGTTGCAGATGGGGGAAGAGATAAGGGCAAAGAGAGTGGATAGGTTTATTTATTAATTTTATTTTTTTCTACAAGATCTAAGGCTCGTAAAGGAGCTGCGACTCGCACATCTCACACACATGGAGGTGCATATGAGACACAACATAGGACTATTACAAAAGGCAAGCACAGCTACTGAATTTGGGGGAAGTACCATTACTTCCCGGGATACTCTTGGTAATAACGATGTCACAACAATTTTTCTCACCATACTCAGCAGGGCATTTCCTCAGCTTTTCTCACCAAACTCAGCAGGGCATTTCCCCAAATTTACTTCTCCCCATCAATGCCAACCTATGGTTGTTTGTCCGTGCTCTATTCTTTTAAATGCTGAACATTAAGCGTGGAAGCAGCACGTACCATTTTAAAAGTCTTTGGTGTGATTTGGCTGGGATTTGAACTGCCGACTTCCCAGACTTGGAGCAGACAGTCTAAAATCTAACCATTACACCACTTGAGTCTGCTGGTTTGTCTGGGCATTTATTGGTTGAGGGAACAAGGCAGGAGGAAAAGAGGTAGACCACAGATGAGATGCGACAATTGTGTAAGGAGGAATATCAATAAGGTGGAGGGAGTTGGCTGAGGACGGAGGGAAGTGGAGGAATATCGTGGTCAAGGGAGGGCAGAAGTGCAGTACCATTGGACCCCACCCCTTATAAAGGGAAGAGAAGGAGAAGAAGAAGAAGTTTATGAACTTAAATGTAGATGTCAGATGAATGGGGATGACAACAGTGGGGGAAGTACAGACATTGTCATCTGTATAATGAGATCCAGTGTCTTTGTGTCATTTTTGCCTCTGCCCCAAACCACTGGTTGCATGAAGTTGAAAATGGTACCATATGAATCACCAAGGACCCAGGCAGTGCAGACTGCAGTGTCAAGGAAAAATATATTTGGACAAAAACATTTTTTTATTATTCACATCCATAAATGCCCAGACAAAACAAGTGTGAACTCTGCTTCACATAGCCCAGTGACAAGCTGTGAGATGCTGCTGATTGGTTGTGTGAAGCTAGATGCAATATGATTGGCTCCTGGCATGTGATGTCAACACATCCTGACTGCACTTGTACCTGTTTCCTGTTCTTAGAACATCAAAATTAATATATTAGAGCTTCAAACAACACAACAAAAAGTGGGCATGGGGCTCACGAGGTCGCTAGTTCTTATGTAAATTACATTCTGACTTCAAACGCATTATTTTGTTATTTCATTGGTTTCGTGGATTCGATTTATGAAATAATGTGAGGAGCTAATTATTTCAAGTATTCTTGTATTGTGAAAATTCATTGTGTCCTTGCTTGCAATGAATGTGACGATGTACATGTTTCCAAACATTTTCACCGTTTATTAGTGGCATTGTAACGTGTGTTTATGTGATGGCATCAAATGACAATGTCAGATAAATGCTCGTGTTCCACACATGGGGCACAATGTAAGCATGAGATCCAGTGTCTGGGACATCAGTGCATTATACCTGAAGAGGGCAATTGGAGCCCCCACCTTCTTTGCTCAGATTACCCATACATTTGTGTATGTAATGCAATTTAAAAGGTTATCCTCTATACCTCATGCCAACCACCTAATGTTGGCAAGTTGTTGAATTTGTTGCAGAGCACAAACATACAGTGAAAATTCTCAACAGAATCTCAGCTGGTTGAATGCACTCCTCACAATGCTGTCACAGTCCTGCTATGTTACCTAACAGATGATGATATGGCATATCACATCAATTCAATATACGAGGTGTGTTCAAAAAGTATCCAACCTTAATTTTTCGTGCGTAAACAAATGAAGCCAGGGAGGCGTGGTTTGGTGCACGTATGTAGGCGATCCTAATCCGTATGCGTGAATATTTTCCCGCCTGCAGAAGCTGTCAGTCACCGACAGACCGCCGATGAGTGAGGAAGTGGAAGTGAGCGCCGTCGGATTTTCCTTTTTTGACAGAATGACTGATCACTGTGGTCTCATCGCCAGTGATCACTGTGTTGAAGAAGTTGGGATCGCTGTTCACACTCTCCAGCATGTCCTGTGCGATCTCCAAACGGATTTGCTTCTGCTCGATCGTTAGCAGCTTTGGCACGAACTTCGCTGAGATTCTCCTTGAGCCCAAATCCTCAGTCACAATGGAATGAACGGATCCAATGCTGACGCCCACCTCGTCTGCAAGTTCTCTGATCGTGATTCGACGATCCCGCATCAGCAGGGTCCTCACTTGGTCAATGACGATCTCATTTCGGGATGTTGAGGGCCTTCCAGAACGTGCTTCACTTTCCACTGATGTGCGACCATCTTTGAAGCTGTTGTACCATTCTTTTATCTGTGTGGTGCCCATTGCTTCGTTCACGAAGGCCTGTTGAATCTTGCGGATCGTTTCCACTTGGGAATCGTCAAGCTTTACACAAAATTTGATGCAGTAGCGTTGTTCAAGTTTTTCCGTCATTTTGTCCAAAACGAAAATCCGACGGCGCTCACTTACACTTCCTAACTCATCGGCGGTCTGTCGGCGACTGACAGCTTCTGCAGGTGGGAAAATATTCACGCATACGGATTAGGATCACCTACATACGTGCACCAAACCACACCTCCCTAGCTTCATTTGTTTACGCACGAAAAATTAAGGTTGGATACTTTTTGAACACACCTCGTATGTGGCACCGATAAGCCTTGGTAAGTGCTTGAAGCAACTTGGATTGCAGTATGTAGTAAGGGGAACTTTCACAATGGAGTAACAGATGAGAATGGGAATGAATTCGGTTTTTGACTTGCTATTTTTCATGTGTTGATTATTTTGTGACTGGCTTTATTCCAAAACCGAAGCAGCATTCCCGGTCTTACGAGATCAACGCGATCCAGATGGAGCCGCAGGAACTGATTTACATAACATATCCTCTCCTTCAGAATGAAAATAAATAAATGAAAATCAATTGAAAGATTGGATTTCACTTCCAATCAACAAATGAACAATTTATGTGAACACACATAGTAGTCATAATAATAACAATAATAATAATAAACCCACACATAGCAACCCACCCACACACAAAATCAAACAAGTCAAAGATTCAGTTTTCCGGCCATTTTACAACATGGCCTAAGCGAATAGTAGAAGGAACAGGCTCATGGAGCTGTTCATCCAGCAGCACGACAGTGGGGGGCAAAAGAGGTGTATTAGAAGGGGGAAGGGCGCAAAGGAGAAACATTGCAGTGATCACTATTGCTGGTACAAGAAGGGGAGGAAGTATCATTGTGTTCATAATCGTCTGAGTTTCCCAATTTCTGGCTCGTATACATAGCCAATGTGGTTGGCCAGCTTGTTTGAAGATCGGAGATGTTGGCGATTCCTGCCGAACAAACGGTTTCCTGCTTGGAGCACCGAGGACCTTGGGAACTCGTGTTTTTGTACGATTTCACCAGGAATCCATTTGCTAGTGCCAGGAAGTGGTTCCATACGGATTGCCGACCCTGAAAAGGTAGTTGCTCTCATGCTTTTGCTTGGTCTTTTCCATGTCAAAATGCCATTTAACCTCATGAAAGCTGTCGGGTTTTGGTACAAGTAAGCTGCACTTTGCAGGCAGCTTGTTACGTGGTCTTCTACCCATCAACAACTGTGCAGGAGACAAGTGTAGTCCGTCTCGGGGAGTGGTGCGATAGCCTAACAAAGCTAGATGTTTGTCCTCCACTTTCTTCCACAATTTTTTTTTACAGTTTGCACTGCTCTTTCAGCTTCACCATTTGCACGAGTAAATCGAGGGCTGGAAGTAGTTTGGTTAATTCTGTCATCAAAACAGAACGATTTGAATTATTTGGACACCAACAAGGATGCATTGTCGCTCCGAAGACCCTCAAATATACCATGTGTACTAAAGATGGCTTTTAGATGATCAATTGTTGTGCGGATTCTCATATCCTTGAGCCCACATACCTCAATAAATTTCGAATAATAATCGATAACCAAAATGTATTGTTTTGACTCGAACTCGAATAGGTCCACGGCGACCTGGTTGAATGGTAAATCTGAAATCTGTGTCTGTATGAGCAGTTCTGGAGGAACCTTATTTTGGTAATCTGCACATGCAGTGCAGTTTTTCACTGCCTCTTCGATCTGTTGGTTCATTTTTGGCCAATAGAATATTTCCCAAGCACGCTGTTTGCACTTTACATTACCAAGGTGAGAGCTGGGTATGAAGAACATGTGCTGACGGAGACTGGGAGGCACTACTATAAGCATACCTTGCGTTTCGATAGTTGGGCCATCCAGTGTGGATCACGTCCACAGAAGTTGTAACTCTTGTCCAGTCTGTTCTGACATCTTGACGTACCTCTCCTTGGTGATGGAGAAGAAGTCGAACATGGAAACCTGCTCCAGATTGACTTCTTGTCCCGACAACTGGTGAGTCTGATAAGCACAAGATCGTGTATCTGGTAGCTGCATGTCTTTGCCTCTTTTATACACTCCCTCAAGATCATACCACTGCAGACGTAACAGCATCCTCTGCTGACACATGGGAGCAGACAGAAGAGGTTTTTTGAAAATATCTTGAAGTGGCTTGTGATCTGTAAATACCGTCACTGTCTTGCCAAATATGTAGCAGTGGAATTTCATACAGGCATGGAGGATTACAAGCATTTCTTTTTCAATCTGAGCATACCGTTGTTCCACCTCCGAGATAGATCACGAAGTGTGTGCAACCGGCTTCCCCTCCTGTATTAAGACACCACCGAGACCGCTTTGACTTGCATCTGCATGGATCTCCACTGGTGCCTTCATGTCATAGTATCTCAGTACAGGCTGCTGACAGCAGAGATGTAATAGTTTATGGAAAGCTTGGTCCTGTGCAGGTTGCCAGTCAAGAATACTATCAGCTCTCAGCAAAGCTCGAAGTGCTGCATTGACTTCACTCATTTGAGGAATAAATTTTGCCAGGTATGCAACAAATCCAAGGAATTGCTGCATGTCCTCTTTATTCCATGGCATTGGCATATTATGGAGACCTTTAATTATTAAGGGGTCAGGCTTGAGTCAATCTGCAGTAAGTGGATGCTTGACATACTGAACCTCCTTGTGGCGAACGTTGCATTTTTGCATGTTCAATATGAGGTTGTATGATGGAGCCCTCTCCATGACTTGCTTTAAAATGCTGGTGTGCTGATCTCGATCTCGTCCTGCAATCAGAATATCGTCCATGATTGCTGTGGCTGCAATAATGCCATCCAACATTTGATCCATGATACGCTGAAATATTTCTGGGGTACATTTCAATCCAAATGGTCGCCTCAGCCAATGAAAACGACCCATAGGTGTATTGAAGGTCATCAGTTTTGATGACTCCTCATCCAGGAGAATCTGTAGAAACCCACTCTTTGCATCCAATACTGAGAATAAGTTGGCTTTTGATATGTTGGAGACCACCTTTTCAACCGTCTTCATGGGATAACGCTCACGTTTAATGGCCTTGTTGAGATCTCTACGATCCAAACATATTCTTAGCTTGCCATTGCGAACTGCAGCTACCATTGAGCTGACCCACTCAGTTGGCTCCTCCACTGGAGTTATGAAGCCGTTATCTACCATCTTGTTCAATTCCTCGATGATCCTCGGTATTAGCGCAGTGGGTTGCCGACGTGCAGCATGTACAACCCCATTGGCTGTTGGGTGTATTTTGATTCGGTAGACCCCTAGTAGGGTACCTGACATGCCGATGATATCAGGAAAGTCTCGTAACTCTGGGGGAGCCGATTCATCATCCACTGACTGAACCCCCGCCAGGGATCTCAGTCGAGCAATGAGGCCAAGGTTTTCAGCGGTCTCCCCCGATATCACGTTCTCCTGATCCAGATTGACCAGCATTACGGACCCCCCTCAAATTCCAGGGAAAGATCCGTGGAAGCAACTGGCCGAATGATGTGGTTGGAGTAAGTTCTCAGGGTTCTTTTAGACTTGTAAAGTTCAGTGTTAACGGGTAGTCTTTGAAAATCCCTCATTGTAAGTATATTGCACCTTGCCCCTGTATCAATACAGAAGGTAATGTTTGCAATGCCACTGACTCTAACAATCAGGGACCATTTGTCATCTGCCAGAGTGCTGATGTTGTCAACCTTGTATATTTGAAGAACCCCTGAATTGCCTTCAGGTAGTTGTTCCTTGTTTTCTCTAGCATCGATGAGGAGTGTTTTGCCCAGTCGCTGTTGCCTATGGCAGACCAACATCCAATGGTTCGGGCATTTGCAATAGGAACAGGCGGCGCCTACTGCAGGACATTTCCCTTGGTTCCACAAATGCCGCTCACCCTTGCCATGTCTACTGCATGCTTTAAATGCTTGCAGCTGCAATGACGAGGCACAATGCTTGGGATGTGATTTGCTCTGAGCTGTGATAGCTGACACCCCAAGTTTGTAGTGATCTTCATTCCACCCGATGCGGATTTGCTTGTGAGACAACTCAAACTGTTGTCCAATTTCCAGAGCTTTTGCTCGTGACACTCCTTCACCTTGATCCAGTAACCTTTTCTGCACACTGGATTAAAAATGCCATCATTGATCACATCGATTAAAATGTCCCTGGGATCGGCATACTCGCAGTCCATGAGAATAATCTTCAGGTCCTTTACAAAGTCATCAAAGGTCTCCTCACTCTTTTGTTTTCGCTGCTTGAACCGGTGCCGGGCAATCCACTTTTTCTTTCTCGGTCGCACATACATTTCAAAATGATCGAGTACCTTGTCGGGATCATCTTTCTTAGTCTCCTCCCATGTGAACATTTTATAAACCTCACGGCCATGAGCACCAATCCACGTGCCCAGCCATCCGGCTTTTTGCTTTGGGTTTAGCTCCAATAACGGGCCCGCGAACATGAACTGAACGTGGTCTCAAAACCGAGTGAATTCTCCAAATAAATCCGCAACATCCCAATCGATAGTCAGGTATTCAAAGTTTGGAAACACCATACCGTACTTGTGGATGGTCGTTTGTTCAAAAAGCAACAAGTCCGGTTAACTTCTGACACCATGCAAGATAACTGGCTTTATTCCATAACCGAAGCAGCATTCCCGGTCTCGCAAGGTCAACGCAATCCAGATCGAGCCGCAGGAATTGCTTTACATTAAAGGGACCCTTGCATGAAACAGCACAACTTGCTTCCACTTCGTGCATCGTTCCTTCTTCCTTAATGTCCGCAATTATTCCAACGTTGTTGGACTGGCCGGTGTTAACGATTCTGGCCCAACTCTTTCTGGAACCGGCTTGCCATCTTCGGCATTCGACTATGCCAGGAATTTGTAGCTTATTCAGGGTGCCGGTGATAATGCGCTACTCTCCGCAAAAGACACCGTTGATCTTTAATGTCAACCAGTGACAACTGCTGGAAGACGGTTAACATCCTTCTGATGGACCGCATGCGTAATGAGGCATCGCCTTCTCTTTTAAACTCCAGAGTGACAGTTTGTAACTGGGTTGAGATTGAAATCCATGCGAGTTAACTCAAAGTAGAGTGCAGATACCTCTAAGCTATCCTTCAACCCCACTTTGTGTGTTGTTCAAAGGATAACATTTCATTGGGATGAAAATCTCTCTTCTTCTTCTTTCGGCTGCTCCCGTTCGGGGTCGCCACAGCGGATCATCCATATGATCTGCATAGTGATTTGGCACATGTTTTACGCCGGATGCCCTTCCTGACGCAACCCTGGTCACCTCTTACGACACAGGGATATGGTGCACCTATTTTAACCGGGGTATACACCGGCCCAGTATACTGGTACTCATTTCGCCGACCTCGGAAGGATGACAGGCTGAGTCAACCCCCTGGTGTATTAATTCAGTGGCCCAACGGGGCTTGAACTCAGGACCTTTTGGATCCCAAGCCGCTGCCCTAACCACTGCGCCAACACCAGGCATTTCATTGGGATGAAAATATGATATTGTTTTCGAACTACATTGGAAAAGAACATCTTTTCACCCTCGTGAAAGAGATGAGTGAGTGCTGTGACAGCTTCACCACCGACGGCTGCACAACGGCAATGACAGCGGCACAGTCTGACTGTGCCACTGACAGCTAACCCTTCTGGCTCCACTATTGATAGCTTTTCATCTCATATGCACTTCATGCATTTTTTACATTGTACTAAAGTTGGTTTGACATGAAAGTGGTTGACATTGGGGCTGCATTTAGCATTTTTGAGTTATTCTAGTGGTCTGAATCTTGTACAACAGAAGAGTTTAGAGTTTATGTTTATTAATTAATTCGTTTCCTTCTGTTTTGTCCATGTAATCGAAATGTTTTGAAGCAGATGGAATTAAAATACAGACAGAATAGATTAAATATAAACAAGCTTAATTCAACCTTAATTTTAAATGTCTTCCTAAATCCATAAACTGGAGCATTACTCTGTCCATCTCTCAAACCTGTACGAGAAACTCTTTTGAGACACGACGTTTTGTAAACATAATGCGTATGAAATAAAAATGCATTGCATGTAAGATTTGTTCTTTTTGGCAAGATCCATGAACATAAGTAAAAATAAAATGAAAGGTTAATTTCAAAGGGAGAATCATTACATATAATAATTTGTCACGTTTTCACTTTTTTATTGTTGAAGGAAAATATTCACCATTTAGCACAAAATGATAGCTGGCAGGATAGTTTGGAGGTGCACACACTCATCTCCAAGATATCTCACTGAGGTTTGAATCTCCGCACAGCTATAAACTGTCATCCCGTTGTTTCACAGGCAGGGTGATTCATCAATGTGTGTGCATCATCCCTCAGATGTACCATTAAACTGGGCATCCCATCTGCCAGCATTAGTTGGTGAACATTAACGATTCCATGGTGCCCTTCACAAAGAGTAGGTGAGCTATTTCCGGCACCCTGAGCAAATTACAAATCCCTGCTCTCACCTACAGAGGGCATTGTAGCAACAGCACAGTACAGCCGCACCCTCAGCCGATGATGCTACCCCACAAACTTGTGCTGCGAAAGAAGAAGCAGAAAATGTAACTTTTAGTAAATTTCCAGTAATTTTACAAAGGCAGTTGTCTTGTATGTTTGGCATATGAAAAACATATGACGGCATTTATGTGTTTTCTGCCTCTATGATGTTTATTTGAACCTGTAATCAGAGATGAGACATGGCTGCCTCCGTGGAAAATTCATTGGTGTTGTATTTGTTGCTTACCAGTGAAAGTGCATATTTTTAGGTAAGGATATAAAATGTATAATTGAGTGAGGATCAAAGTCAGTCATCCTCTATTTACAGTTACACCATCGTCCACCAGTCATTAATTATTTTGGTGTATGTGTGTTTGTGTGCAGACCGAAAGTTTGTAATTGCAAATGCACGTGCAGAGACATGTGCAATCATCTACTGCAATGACGGCTTCTGCAGCATGGTTGGATTTTCCCGTGCTGAGCTGATGCAACGCCCGTGCACTTGCGATTTCCTGCATGGACCAGAAACACGGAGGCACTCTGTGGCACAGGTGGCCCGTGCACTGCTTGGCTCTGAGGAACGACGTGTCGAAGTAATGTACTACCGCAAGGACGGTGAGCATATTTGATTGCTTTTGATATGTCGTTCCTTTTTCCCATTATCTATCACCAACATGTTAATTACCTTATATTGTTGTGGGGCCGAGTTTCGGTAGCGAGCACGACCGCTAGATGGAGCAGTAGATTGGCTCCACTGAACACCCGGAATGTATAGGTCGTCATCCCGGATAACTCCGGAGCCGACGGGTCCCTTATCGGACAGAAGATCGCCAATAGGTTGACCACATGGGAAAGGGTCGATTGCCAATTTCAATTTACCTAAATACCCACGTCATCCAAACGACCGGGGAAATTCACCCTTGGCGGAGCTCGAGCGGAACAAGTCGTTAGCGTGCTCGAACCGTGCGTAACCCGAACGGATGGTTACTGAGGTCCGTCGGTCCAAATGCACAATTTGCCACTTCCAAATTTCCCAACATGCACCGTGCTAAACCAATAAAGAAAACACAGAAACGAGCTGAAACATTTAACGGGGTTTATCTATAATGGGGGGGGGGTGGGGGGTGGGGAAGGGAACACAGAAAGAGCGGAGTTATCCGACTATAAGAAATTAAATGCAAATAATGTACAAGGCACTTAAACAATTGCTACTTATAGACTGGGCCCACAGACACGCACACACCCAAAATAAATAATGGCCGCGGCCTTTATTCGGCCCTTCAGCTCGGGAGGGAGGGAAGGTGAGCCAAAGGGGAGAACCTGTCTCGCACCTCTCCACCTCGTGCGGTTTTCAATGATCCGGTTCGGTGGGACTCGAACCCGCAACACAATGCAATGATGGATGCCAGCTGGTGCGAAAGTGGATCAGACATAACGCCGACAGGCCAGACGAGACAACCAGGCGACGAGGCTGACAAGGCGACCAGGCGACGTGGCTGACAAGGCGACGAGGCGACGCGACCTTGACGTTCTCCCCACCAGACAGAATGCCCCGAAAACTTATTCACCCCTTCTCCCGAGGGGAGGAGCCGCCTGCCATGGACCCGTTCTCGCTCACTGGACAGTTTTGGTGCGCAAAATGTGCTCGTCGCCCCCATGAATGGCCAAAACGGGCGCCAAGTCCGCTGATTGGACTGGTGG
>NC_140963.1:103869973-103884973 GCF_056783735.1 Eptatretus burgeri
ATTGGCGGCCACATTGTGCTTTGGATCTGCTTTTTAAAATCAAATGTTTCAACAGGTCATTGTAGTGAAACTTTTTTTTTAAGTTTTGCATTGATCCTTTAAGCGGTTTCAGCAATTAATTTCAAAGGTTTTCATTAGATGCAATATTCTGGCCAGACCATGTGACCAACGGTGTCATTGTTATCAAATTGTATTTCCTATGTGTCGTCGATCACATCTGTGAAGTTTCATATCGATTAGATAAGTGGTTTCAAAGAAAAAGGTTTCTAAAGGTTTTCGTATGATTCAATATGGCTACCATACCATGTGACTGATGATGTTATTGTGAACAAATAATGTTTCCCATGGGAAGTAGATCACAAATTTAATGTTTTGCATCGATCAGTAAAGTGGCATAAAAGAAGAAGATTTTGAAAGGTTTTCTTTTGATCCAATATAGCAGTCAAACTGGATTAAAATTCAAGTACTTTGGGGACCTTCAAACCTTATGATAATCTACTTTTCGGTGGAGGGGGTGGATGCCATTAACAAATTTGAGTTCTTCCACACCAAAGATCATTTTAGCCAAGGTTGGTCACAATCCCATCTGCAGTTTCGGAGAAGAGGTTCCAAGTGTTTACAGATGGACTGACTAGCACCATCCCATAAGCTCACCAAAACTACAGTACAAAAAGAAAGTCTCCACCCTCTTTCAAAATTTTCACCTTTTCTTTCCTTGTAGCCTGGAATTAAATTGCATTACAACAGACTTTTTCCACCTTTATTTACACATTGTAACCCACAACTTCCAAGTGAAAAACAAATTCAACAAATTTCAGAAAATTAATTAAAAATACAAAACTGTAATATCTTAGTTGGATATGTATCCACCCCCTTTTATGAGCAATTGTAAATTAGCTCAGGTGTAACCAATCACCTTCAAAAATCACACACAAAGTTAATTGGCCTTCACCTGTGTTAAATTGTAGGGATTATGATTATTTCAGAATAAAATCAGCTGTTCCTGTAGGTTTCCTCTGCCAGGTAGTGTATTTCACAGCAAAGACTCAACCATGAGTACCAATGAGCTTTCAAAAGACTTCTGGGATAAAGTTGTGGAAAGGCACAGATCAGGGGATGGGTAAAAAAATATTTTAAAGGCCTTGAATATCCAAGCACAGTCAAGACAATTATTAAGAAGTGGAAGGTGAATGCTACGACCAATACCTTGCCAAGATCAAGCCGTCCCTCCAAATTGGATGACCAAGCAAGAAGGAGACTGATCAGAGTGGCCACCAAGAGGCCAATGGAAACTTTGAAAGAGCTACATGCCTTTATGGCAAAGACTGGTCACTATATGTATGTGACAACAATACTCCACAAGTCTGGCCTGTACAGTAGGGTGGCATAAGGAAAGCCATTACTGAAAAATGTCCACCTTGAATCCCGTTCGAGTTATGCAGAAAAACGCTCCGGAGATTCTGAAGCCATGTGGAAAAAAAGTTTTGTGGTTTCACCACTTACAAGGCCTTCATCCACAGTCTGATGGAGTACTGCGCCTCCCTCTGGGGTGGTGCTCCTGCCTCACACCGAGCTCGACTTCACGCAATGGAAACCAAGGCTTTTAGGATCATTGATATCTCTCCTGATGAAGCTGAGCCTTTGAGTCTCTCACTCTCTCACCGGAGGCAGGTCGGTGGTCTTTCTGTGTCTGTGATATGTCCCCCCTATATTTCCTCAGAGCGCTCAAGATCCACCAAAAAACCCCTTCTGGTAAAACTGCGAAAATCAATAATCACTGCTCACCTTCACTCCTTCAATCCTCTTTTTCCCACCTCTGGAACAAATTCCCACACTGTTAAATCCCACTCCTCCTTCCTGGTCTTCAAAACAGCTGTTCACCATCATCTCACATCTTCCCCCATTCACAATCTTGATCTTTACTTCCCCCATTAATCCACCCCATACCCACCTCCTTCAAATTTCCTGTTTTCCTTCCTGAAAGTTCCTGTAGTACCATCTTATTTACCCCGTGTACCCCGCCCCATCCCTTCCACAGATATCCCATTGTCTTTGTTCCCCACTATTGTGTGCTTCCCTCTCCCACCCCTCTTATCTCTTGCCTTGTGATATGTTTCTGTGTATTAGCATTGACACGAGCCTCGACCTGGTATTCAAAAAAAAACAAAAAAACATGGAACTTTTTGGCCTGAATGCAAAACGTTACATTGGGCACCAAGCCATAACAGCACATCACCCAAGGAACCCCATCCCTACTGTGAAGCATGGTAGTGGCAGCATGTTTTGGGGATGTTTCTCATCAGCAGGGACTGGTGCACTTATCAGGATAAAAGGGAAAATGGATAGAGCAAAACACAAATCCGAGAGGAAAAGCTGCTACCCTCTGCATGAAAGCTGAAATTGGGATGGAAGTTCACTTTTCAGCATGACAACGACACGAAGCACACAGCCAAAGCTACAATGGTGTGATTAAGGAACAAAAGGACAAGCCGGAAGGCGGCGATGGGTTACCGAGCATGGAAACTATAAGATATAGAGCAAAATGGGTGTCATATTGCGGATAGGGAATCACCTTAAGATTATGCATATCAAATCTCATCCAGTTCCATCTACTGATAACTACTCGGTATCCATTTGAATGAAAAATACTGAAAATGCGGTTTTAAATCGGAAATCCCCAAAGTTCGAGGGGGTGCTGTGGGTGAACAAAGATCTAAATCAAAAATCCGGCTCGATCGTTTGTGCACAATGTATTCCAGACGATTAGTGTGAATTTTCATGACCATCCGACCATAACCCAAGGAGGAGTAGCATTTGGCGCAAAGGCACCTCCAGCTCTCGCATATTATCGATTTTTGCACTAATTGACCTTTGACCCCTGACCTAAGCGAAAGCGGTCAATATGTCCTGAGGCAAAGTTGTAGTACTCATTGAGTACCATGAACCTGCAAAGTTTCATTTGTATCGATGCACTCACCTGGTCGCTAGGCGGCCTTCAATTTTCGCGCATACTCTAATTGTAGGGAGCGCTGCGGGTGAAGTATTCCATATATCACAAAAACCGGAATATATTTGATAGAGCATCACCTGTAGATCATTCCTGCCAAATTTCATAACCCTACGTGGGATAATGGCTTTCGGAATTGATTTCGCGTGAACGGTACCGATTTTGAAGGTTTTTCGGTTGTTGCTAGGGAACCAAAGCATCCCGAGCAACCATCACAATTTCCAAAGCACAAGGTCATAAGATGTACCTTCCACCCGAGTTTGGTCAAAATCCGCCCACGTTTACTACCAATTATGCTGATGACAAACGAACAAACATCCAAACAAACAGACAGAATTACTGACAATAAGGGTCACCTATTTTGGTGACCCAATAAATATCCTTGAGTGGCCCAGTCAGAGGACCAACCTAAATCCAATCGAAAATCTGTGGCATGACTTGAGGATTGCTGTCCATCAACGCTGTCCACGTAACTGGACTGAGCTTGTCCAGTTTTGTTCAGAAGAATTGGCAATTTTTTCACAATCAGGGTGTGCCAAGTTGATAGAGATCTTTCCCAACAGACTCACAGCTTTAATTACCGTCAAAGGTGCATCCACAAAGTCTTAAATCAGGGGGTGGACACTTATTCAACCAAGAAGTTCTAGTTTTGTATTTAAAATAAATTTTCTAAAATTTGTAGAATTTGTCTTTCACTTTGAAGTTGTGGGTTATGATGTGTAAATAAATGTGGAAAAAGTCTGATTTAATGCAATTTAATTCCAAGCTTTCTTGCAACAAAAGTTGAAAATTTTGAAAGGGGGTGTTCACTTTCTTTTGGCACTGTATATTCCAGGTGAGCTAAAAATTAAGAATATATGAATTTATAAAAAAAATTACAATCAATATGAATTTAATGATTGTTTCAGTATTTGTTCCAGCTTTGCTCAGGTATTTGGATGTTCACCAATCATTTTAGACAACTTAATATTTTGCCATTAAAAAATGAACATTCAAGTTCAATAATTTCTATCAAGCAATGCGAAATAAAATGAACAAGTGGTGCCAGGCACAACAAATCCTGCCCATTTATTTAGTTTTAATGGAAAATTTGTAATTTTGACCGATTACCATGAACCCCAAAACTTCGGACCTGACCGATCTTCACAAATATGCATTTTTCACTCTAGGAATGGATAGGATTGTAAGTGACAAATAGAATAAGGTTCACTATAAGCTTAGTTTGAAGTAAATCAGATCATTTTTGACGAAGTTATGAAAAAAACGATTTTGATCTTTTCGTGACCTTGACCTTGACCTTTGATCCAATTGGACCCAAAAGTTAATGGGGTCGTCCAAGGTTCATTGCCCACCTGTGGATTAAATTTGATAGTGTTTGCTAAAGCCGTTTTTCCGTAAAGTTGCTAACAGACAGACAGACAAACAAACAAACCGGACGATTACAATATCCCGCTCCCTCCCTCCGGGGGGTGGGATAATAAACATTGCTGTGAAGTTAGTCATCACACTTGAACATTCAAATGTGATGGTATTGTGACAATTTGTATAAAAAGCTGGAAACAATTATAGAGAATATTCACTTGCAATATTGCATTTCTTCAATCACCTTGCTATTTTGGAGTGGGCACAGTTTACTTGAATTTTAATTGTTTGAAGTGATGGTTTGTAAGCACACTGACAACTTAATGTGAAAAAACCTGCTTTTTACTTTCTCAGCACTGCACAAAAAATGCAGAGATTCATGGATTATAAAATGCATGCAAGTGTGCAAAAAATTTAATTTTAAAATTTCATGGATTATAAAATGCATGCAAGTATATTTGACCCCCAAATTGTCACACTGATTGAGAAAGCAATGATGCTCTGGAACACAATGCTCAAACTTCCTGACTTGGAAGGAAAGATTGAAATTCCAGGAGTAAATCTATGATGTGGTATTGCGGTGGAAAACGCGAAGCCTCGATCAAGTTACACCAATCACAGTGAGAGTTGAATCATTTAATAACACATGCGTATGGAGAGAGGACAACCAATGCAAAGTGATACCTCTCTGGCTTGATGTTTCAAACAGTGCTTCTTACATAGAGAAGAGTAAATAGGAGGGTGATCAACCTTTATGCAAGCGAGTTGACCAACCCAGATGGTCACATTCTGATAAGAGACAAACAGGACGTTTTCAAGGACGTGGTATGACCTTGGGGGTAAGCAACAGATGTGTTATCCAGTGAAGACTGTTTCAGCAAATTCCTGTGATTTGTCCTCAAGCACTTTTGAGCTTTATCATACATTTGCATTGCTTCTCTGCCCTCCTCCTTCATGACTATGGCAGCATGTGTGCTTCTTAACAATGCCCTGTATTCCAGAAACCTTAATGCTGTGTAATAATATTGATCATGTGTTCCCTAAAGTTTTACTCCCTTACAAATTGTTATTCAGAATATTATATGCATTCATTAATTAGAATTTAGTATTGTCATGCCTCTCTGGTGTCAAGCAAAAGCAGCTGCCTTCAGACAGGGTTTTATTTAATTTAACTTGCCAACCAATAAAGAATATATTTGTTACACTCTATGTGTCAATTATAAAACAACCATCAGGATGTGATGATCAATTTTAAAGTATAGATATTTTAAAGTAAACTGGAGAGCACATAATAAATTTTAATTGACTGCATATTTATCTATGGAAATCAATGGGGACTGGTTTTTTTGTATATTTTTTATTTACAGTCCTTTGATTCCAGCACAGTGAAAACTAAAACTTACTGGCTCAAGTATAGGTACTCATAGTTGTAGTGACAAGAACAATTATCTAATATATAAAGCTCTTTCTAACCACTGACTGACTGACTGACTGACTGACTCACTGATATTAAAGATCGGTACCTTCCAGGTGACATGGCAAGCTGAAATTTTGCGAGTCGATGGACATCGAAGCCGGTACACCGTGAAAAATCACAACATCGTCGGACAATATCGAAAAATGAAAATATAAACAAGCAGTCATAGACTGGTACTTATGAAATCGTCAACTTGACCTCTGACCTTGTCTAATAAAAGCTGTCTCTAGAGAAGGTAGTGACGCAAACCAGAAGTTTCTACGATGATTCTGTACCAAACCATCAAAAATCGAATGTTTGACCTCACTGTGACCTTGACCTTTGACCGATTTTGACCAAAATCTAATCAGCGCAAGCCATCACCCTCCTGAATCACATGGTGTAATTTGACATTGGTAGCTTCTTCCGTTCTCGAGTTATCGTGCTTACAAACAAACACACAAACAGATGACGGAAGTCATCAATAAACTTACGAAATCTAAAGATTTCATAAGTAACAAATGAAAAAAATATGAAATGTTCAAAACCACAGTGAAAAAAATGTTATTGATGGAAGAATCTTGAACGGTCTTCAGAAATTCTTGAAAGTTATTCCCAACAGGATTTCAAGGCGTCATGATCTGTCCCATTTTCACTCAGGAGCATTGCGACACCTGATTACCTTCGCAAACTTTGTTGCGAAGGTTATGTTTTGATCGCTGTGTATTTATTTATTTATTTATTTATTTATTTATTTGTGAATGTGTGTTTGTTTGTTTGTTATTCGCATAACTCCAAAAGTATTGAACTGAACCGCCGCAAATTTGGTGGGATGATTGGTTATTATCCGAGGACCATTTGATTAGATTTTGGCAGCGATCGGGTCAAAGGTCAAGGACATGAAAAGGTCAAAATCGTCTTTTTACCATAGCGCGGTCAATTTGTATCCAATTTGCATACAACTAATGCCAAAATGTTTAGAATTCAATGCCCCATCTTGTGATATGTGACATGACACAATGACTTAATAACCCTTATTAGCGGTTGGGAGTCAAAGGTCAGGGGGGTCACGACATTGCAAAATGTGCGGTTTTCGTCATAACACGGTCAATTCTTATCCGATTTGCATGAAACCAACACCAAAATGTTGACTGTTCTGTTCCCCACACTCTAATACCAATTACAAAATTAAGAGTACAAAGGTCAAGCTCAAGGTCATGACAAGGTCAAAATCGTCATTTTGCCATAGTGTGGTCGATTTTTTTTTTTATTTTTTATTTTTATTTTTTTAAATCCAATTTGCATGCAACAAATGCCAAAATGTTGTGAATTCAATGCCCAATCTTGTGATATATGATATGACACAGGAAATGAAATGTTTTTAAGCCATCATAACACATATGAGATGGCAGATGTGGTATGGGATTAAATACCCTCACAATCAACGGTTTCTGGGGGGGGGGGGGAGGGGAGCAAAATTTAGCTTTGGCGAAGGTATGCGCTCTACTGAGTGCCCGTTCTAGTTGAGAACTTGTTCTTACCTTCTGCAGTTCACATATTTACCTCTACCACCAAAAGTGAAAGGGGGCTATATTTTTACCCCTCTCTGTCTGTTTGTGACTTGCAAAATCAAAGATTTATCAAGTATATTGGTCAGTCAATTTTGTTGTTCTGTCTGTCTGTCTGTCTGTCAATCACCTGAAGGTCACAAATTAAAACAGATCTTCACGAAACTTCACCAAGTCGTAGAGGTCGTTTCAACTGAGAAGCCTATTTGTTTTGAGGTCAAAGGTCATCTTGAGATCAAATTTCTAAAATTGTCATTTTTCATTTGATTGACTTGAAATTTGAACAACATTTGCATATTGCATCACTGAATTGGGAAACCAACTATTTTTTAGATCAAAAGGTCAAAGGTCAACTCAAGATCAAATTTCTAAAAATCAATTATCAACTGAAAAATTGTCAATTTACATCCTATTAACTTGCAAGTTGAACAGATTTTGCATATTGCATCACTGAATTCGGAAACCAACTATGTTTGAGGTGAAAAGGCCAAAGGTCAGCTCAAGGTCAAACTTCTAAAATCAATTTCAATCTGAAAAATAATCAATTTTCATCCTATTAACCTGAGCTTTGATTAAGATTGTCAATTTCAATGTTAATGAAATGGACAATTTGATGTATCCATGACAATCTTTGGAGAGGGGGTGGACTTTGCAAATATCGTGCTCTGCACGATGTCTTTTTCTTGTTTGTTACTTGGCAAAAAAAATAATTTGACAAGTATATTGATTTCCTCCATTTGTTTGTTTGTTTGTTTGTTTGATGGCTGTCCACTCGCCTACAGCCCAGATCGCTCAACCGATCATTCTGAAATTTTTGGAGATTATGATCACCGACCCTGCGATGGTCCCGCATTGAAGTTTCAGAAAATTTGGTTGACCAAAAAGGTCTATAATCGACCAAAAGGCCAATTTGGAGCAGATTTTCTAAAATCCTCAAATTTCATCCGATTGACTTGAAATTTGAACAGGATTTGCATTTCAGGTCAGTGAATTAAATCACTTTTTTAAAAGAGGTCAACTTCGGTCAAAATTCCCGACTTAGTAAATTTCTTCAAAAATCTTCTTCTCCAGACCCACCAGTCAGACTGCAACCAAATTTGTGTTACCACATTAGGCTAGGTTAGGGATGTTAAATTGTGGAGGTCATGCCTATCATGTGATCAGAAGTGTATCAAAATGGCTGACTTCATCAATTTTGGGGAAAATCAATTTTTACCTTCGCAGATTTTTTTGCAAAGGTTATGTTTTGATCGCTGTGTATTTATTTATTTATTTATTTATTTGTGAATATGTGTGTTTGTTTGTTTGTTATTCGCATAACTCCAAAAGTATTGAACTGAATCGCAGCAAATTTGGTGAGATGATTGGTTATTATCCGAGGATCATTTGATTAGATTTTGGGAGCGATCGGGTCAAAGGTCAAGGTCAAGGTCATGAAAAGGTCAAAATCGTCTTTTAACCATCGCGCGGTCAATTTGTATCCAATTTGCATGCAACTAATGCCAAAATGTTCAGAATTCAATGCCCCATCTTGTGATATGTGACATGACACAATGACGTAATAAACCTTATTAGCAGTTGGGAGTCAAAGGTCAGGGGGTCACAACATTGCAAAATGTGCGGTTTTAGTCATAACACTGTCAATTCTTATCCGATTTGCATGAAATCAACACCAAAATGTTGACTGTTCTGTTCCCCACACTCTAATACCAATTACAAAATTAAGAGTACAAAGGTCAAGGTCGAGCTCATGAAAAGGTCAAAATCGTCATTTTGCCATAGTGCTATCGATTTTTATCCAATTTGCATGCAACCAATGCCAAAATGTTGTGAATTCAATGCCCAATCTTGTGATATATGATATGACACAGGAAATGAAATGTTTTTAAGCCATCATAACACATATGAGATGGCAGATGTGGTATGGGATTAAATACCCTCACAATCAACGGTTTCTGGGGGGGGGGGGCAAAATGTAGTGTTGGCCAAGGTATGCGCTCTACTGAGTGCCTGTTCCAGTTTAATTTGTTTCAAAAGCAAATTCCTTCAAAAATCGTAAAGATCAACCAGTTCGAATCGTACCAAATTTGGATTACAAATTAGGACACGGTCTTAATTTTAAATTGTGGAGGCTATGCTGATCACATGATCGACCGTAAGTGTGTCAAAATGGTATTCGCACAAATTCCTTCCAAAATCTTCTTTAGACCCACCACTGATCAGAATGCGACCGAATTTGGGTTGCAACATTAGGACAGGTTTGCAATGTTAAATTGCAGAGGTCATAGCAATCACATGATCAATGCCCCATCTTGTGATATGTGACATGACATCTTGGATGTTGTGTCAAAATATTGGACTTAGTAAAATTTTTGGAAAAATCATGTAAAGTCTTTCAAAAATCTTCCTCACCAGACCCACATTCAGAATTCTACCATATTTGGGTTACAACATATGGCCAGGGCCCAGATAAGCTTCAGGTCCAGTGGTCCTATTTTTTTTCATACATCCCCTCAAAGGACAAAGCATAGTTTTATTTTTAATTGCTGATATAAATTAATTTCTTTTGTACACAGCTTATGAATGCTGGTTGCATATTTTCTGGGAGAGCGGCTTTGCTGCTGATGCAGTGCCCCCCCTGTAGGTTAGTATAAGAATTTGTAATTTATTCACGGTGCGTTGATAGCTCACCTACTCTTCGCATTTAATATCGGCATGTCGGCAGATGGGAAGCCTATTTTATCATTCAAAAGCTGAAATGGACTGCAAGCTCTTCAATGGTGAATTTAATAAAGCAATGATAAAACTTCTCTTATAGTCTCAGACAATATTGTGTGATTAATGATAAATGAATTAGACCAATATCTGGCTCAAAAGAAAAAAATTCTAACATGCATCAACGTTCCACTTTCTACTCAAGAACAGTACAGTTTTTTCATATCGAGATATAAAATGAAAATTTGACTAAGATGAGATCGAATTATTCTCACATTTTGAAAACTGACTTTTGTTTCAGCGAAAATTATATTACACCTTTGAGGACACCGATTTAATTATTGGATAGAATTTTGGCTCATAAACTAAAATACACATCACCAATGTGAAATTATATTTAACTCATCACATGGCAACGCTGATTTTTCAGAGGGAGTACACTAAGCATAAAATAGATTGTTGGCCTGATCACAATATTGGGCTTTAATAGTCCAGCACTTGACATTGGGCTCATATCATGACGTAAAGCAAATGTCAATCGCTCAACCAGTCATAAGACTGGTAAGGCCAACATAATTGCCCAATAATACCGTTACGTGTTACAAGATGTTGGGCAAGTGTGTTCACCATCAACTATACCCAATTCTTACAACAGCAAGAAAGTATAAGTTCCTTCTGATGCATTTCATTAGTATTATGCGTGATAGTTCCTCCATTTGTGAAACTGAGAATGAAGGCACCATTAGAGTAGAAGCATGTGATTCTGAGCGGATTTCCTGAGATCTGATCTGGTTTTGATATAATTGTGCCACCCAATTTTGTATGTGTGTTTCCCTATCAATTAAGTAAATACAGAGGTTTATTAATATACCCAAATAGTTTTGTACTTCCAAGAGCAAGGTTTTATAAAACAAGTCATGTACTTGAAGCTGGGTCTTTCATGATGAGGATTGAAGGAATACATGTGATAAAATGTATATATGCAGTGTTACCTGTCTAATCAGTTTTTTAATTAACAATCATGGGCCAAATTTGGAGATCACATGTCCACCATGTTGAAATATTTGGAATATTTTGTAATTGCCTGTGAGCAATTCTTCGTATTCGGCATACAAAATGGTGGAGATTTTGACACTCCTCCGTTCCCTTTGCTGTAAGTTCCATACATTCCCTTTCCCTCCCACCCACTTAATTCCTTATCTTTACAAAATCTTCTCAAATTTCTCTCTGCATTTCTTGAACCTCTTTGGTTGGCCAGGCATTTTTAATTCCCATCTGAGTCCCTAATTCATGAATCTTCTGGAATCTCAGGTTCAAATTCCATATACCGGTACAATTACGATTTGTGAATTCCAAAATCAATTGTGCTCTAAAACTGCAATGAAAGTTGTATGTTAGCTCACGTGCCCACATCGATATATTACTACAATTCTCATCTTGTATGTATGTATGTATGTATGTTCCTGAAATACAGCTAAAATGGTACACGATAGCACAAATATTTTAGGGCCACCTTACTCACCATTCTTCTGCGGTGTGCAGTCTCAAGTTTTGTTAAAATCAGGCAACGAAAAAAATTATTAAAAAATCAATTCCCAATTCAGTTAAGTACTCTTCGGGAGAATTTGATCAATGCAAACAACCTCAGTGGTATAGTTCGCTGGAGCTCTCTTTTGTTTTTTTCTTGAAATGATTTTTTTCATCAACCGCTGTCAGAACGGAAACCCAATGGGTTCACGGGTGTCTAGTTATTATTAAAACGAGACACCACATTTTTTTCTGACAAAGTAAGAGAGGAGGAGGAGGAGGATATTGGGACCATACTCTGTGCAGAGCTTCGGTGCGACTTCAGCAGTCTCCGTGGCTATTGGGCACAATGCCAGACGGGTTGCCACTCCGACACAGTATACCAGCATACTGGCATCCATTTTGCCGACCTCGGAAGGATGACAGGTCGAGTTAACCCCATCTGGTATTAATTCAACAGCTGAGCAGGATTTGAACTCAGGACCCTAGGATCCAAAGCCCACCACCCGAATCATTAAGCCAACACCAGGCATAACGTAAGAGAGTTGTGGATAATATTGCTAATATCGTTTTATGAATTTATGCAAAGTGATTGACAGGTATCCTGAAGGGGTAATAAGAACCTTTATTCCATTCACAATCTAAAAGCACAATTTGTATTTCCTTCGAAGTGAAGTTGTGCCGAGTTTCTGGGGATGCAAGGGTTCGTACTTTTGCATTCGAGTATACCCTTCATGTCTTTCTGCACCCAGCACCATGATCCATCACTCTCTGGCAAGATGCTTCATGAAATTTTATTACACTTTTTGGGCAAGCTGCTGTGGATGTTTTCAAAATATTTTTGGATGGTCGGGAGAGCTTAGTGAAAATCTCAGATCTATGTAGTGTCTTCTCGTATGTTCTTCTTCATTTCTTTAAAATAACAATATTGTCTCCTAATCTTGCTTTTCTCCTGAAAGTGATGTACATACAAACTCCATAAGCCTTAGACTCCATTTTCAATAAATAAATGGATAAATGTCCTCTTCTCCCTTTCTTCATTCCTCCACCAATCCTTAATTCTCTTCATTTTTCCCCACTTTTTGTATACATAACATTTTGATGGCCTTACGGCTTACATTAACTAGACATCACAAAAAGCAAGTTTTCCATGCCTTGAGGGTGGTGTTCATTTTCAGTCTCAGCTGCATCTATTTTTTCTTTCTTTTTGTCTGCCCTATTTAAGTCTTTCTTTCCAGTGTGTGTGTGTATTGTTCTCATTGAAAATCAGTTCATAATCTCCAGCAATCAAGGCAGCAAAGGCAGATTAAATCTGTCTGTGCAAATTAGAGCATGTACAACATACAAACCAGCAAGCATTACCCACTGTTATACATATAACTGGAGAATTGTTGCATATTTAAACACGCAGTCATCTTGTTTGAGAAATTATCACCTTGTCAGTGACAAAGACTTCTGGTGCATTGTATGGTTTGCCTTGGAATACAATTTTCATCATCGTACATTTTACTGTTGTGCTGCTTGATTAATTCCCTTTATTTTCTTTGAGTACTGTATTGTATCCTATATATTTTGAAGAATTTATTTTTAATCTACAGTAAAGTAGTGCTTGTGTCGGGCTGACAGGATAGCCTAGATATATGCACACTCACCTCCAACCTCTCTATCCTGGATTTGAATCTCATTCCAGCTATAAACTCTCATCCTGGTGTTTCACAGGCAGGGTGATTCATCAATGCATGTACTGTCCATCAGATTGGCGTTAAACTAGGAGTCCCATCTGCCAGCACTAGTTGGTGAACTTGGTGGAGGTTAAAGATCCCACGGTGTCCTTTGTGAAGAGTATATGAGCTATCACCGGCACCCAAACAAATTACAAATTCCTGCCCGAGCTATACTGCTGGGAAGGCAATGGCAAACCACCCAGTATAAACCTTACCAAGAAACGGTTTCGGCAGCACCGAAACTCTGTAACAGTGTATGGTCCATCAGACTCAGAGTTCAGTGGAAAAGTTTGCATTAATAAGACCAAAAATGATGAGCAGTGAATGGCAACCATTGAAGTTATCATAATTACTCGCAGATAAGACCATCACTTTCCTGACGGGCATACCAATGTTTGCTGCAATGGCTAATCTATGGGGCAGGAACAAAAAAGTATTCCGGGGAGATCCTGCCCTCCATGTGGGGATAACCAGCATCGCAAGTTGGTGTTTGCAGTTTTGCCACGTGTGCCCATGTACCCATACACAAACTGTCCTTGCTGTCCTTTTTTTTTCTTCTTCTTTTATGTGTCACAAAGATTTTTTAATTTTTTTATTTTTTTTTTGCGTCGTTTGTTTCATTGAAATCAGTTAATCTGGTCTTAAATTATCGCATGACAAACAGATAGACACGGCTCCTTTTATAATATAGATATTATTTTTGCTTGAGAATCAATACACGCATCAGACTTGTTCTTTTCATCAGACCATCAGACATCAGATCAGACATCAGATTTTCTGTTTTTCTCTTGAATATCATTGCACACTTCCTGGAAGACTTGCCATGGATCACACATGAAGATGCTCTGTTGTTGGACATGAATAATTATTAAGAGTGCAAGTTATTTTTTGTTTTGTGAAATGCTGATTAGCAAAGCTTAATTATTAATTTGTGTTCCTCTTCAGCTGCATCTGACCATTTCATTTGGAGCATACAACACAGACAGATCAATATGTTGCAAGTGAAGGTTCACTATTTGTAATAGAGTCAATACGTGTATAATCAACTAATTTCAAGGAACCAAACTCCCTGCCTGACCATATCTAAATTATTTTATTGTTAGTGGTATCTGGCTATGCCTGGTGTTGGCTTAATGATTAGGGTGACAGGCTTTGGATCCTAGGGTCCTGAGTTCAAATCCCACTCAGCTGTTGAGTTAATACCAGGTGGGGTTAACTTGACCTGTCATCCTTCCGAGGTTGGCAAAATGAGCTGCCAGCATGCTGGTAGACTGTGTCGGAGTTGTGACCCGTCCAGGATTGTGTCCAATAGCCAAGGAGACTGTGAAGGCAGCACTAATGCTCTGCACAGAGTATGGTCCCAATGGATGGATGGATGGATGGCATCTGGACATCTTTCATGGAAAATCCCAAAGTCTTCACACCAAACTCATCATATTTTGGAAATGGTGGTACTACCAGTATCCCAAAGTCAATTAAATGTATTTTGGAGGAATTTTACAAAAGACGTAGCATCAAAACTATACGAGATATCATCACAAAAATTGCTGTTCTCCTTGATAACTTTGTGTTGATGACAAATCAATGAAAGACATCACTTTTGTTTGGCAGGAATTTTCAATGCAAGTCAGGCAAAATCTT
>NC_140963.1:103892473-103964973 GCF_056783735.1 Eptatretus burgeri
CAAGTTGTACATTTTTAACATCAAGAGATGTGTGATACTTATGGTTTTCAAAGCTTTATCCCCATAGCTTCCAGGAGAGAGAAGTGGCATGCAGATGGTCCATCATACAAGGGAGAATAATACTCCATTGTGCTTTGAACAAAGGCTGGTGTCAGCCTTGAAAAATTCTTCAGAACCAAGGAAGGACAGAATACCGAGTCTGCACCTGGCTTTAGTGGCTTGCTTGGAGATTTTGTCTCCTCCAGGATAGGCTATTGCTGATGGTGATACCCAAGAGGTCAATTAACTGAATCTTTTCTGTAAGTTGAGGATGGGAGTGGTTACATTGTTTGATTGTCACACAACCATTTTGGAACATGTGCTTTGACATCTTCATCATTCTTAACCTTAATTGCACAGGTTTTTGGGAGGTTTTTTGTTCGTGATCCAGGGATGAAAATTACATGAAAAAAGTCGACTATTTGGGGATTCTATAGAACTTCCCAACAGAACTCTGCAAGAGTAATAGCAGTCACATTTGTTATGTGAGTGCAAGCATTATTTGTGCAGTGAAGTCACATTTCAAGACAGCATATCTAACCATCATTTATTATTTGCCTCACTTAATTACATGACTAATCACTGCCTTACTGTTATTGATTCCCCCACTCTCCCCCACGTTCAGTGAATTGCAACTGAAAACATAGTTAACCTCCCAAATCTCAAGTGCCACAAGCCTGTGGTCGGTATTGATGAACTGAGCACTCCGGTCGACCCTACAATTCTGGATTATCCTCCATTGACCATCAACGAGCACATGGCCAATCTCCATTGCCACACCACCAGCGTTGCAATGCCAAGTCCAGCGATGAGCCTGTGGGTGCTGAAACCATGAACCAGCCATCCTAAATCCATGACTTCTTGCAAAGTCAAGGAACATAGTGCCATTCTGGTTCACAGTTCCAGCCCCTTGGGGACCAACACATGCCCCAAAACCATCCCTATCAGTTCCAGTCGATGCATTGAAATTCCCCAAGACAAGAAGTGTATCTCGCCTGGGGCACTGATCAACCACAGACTCGAGCGTGGCATAGAATGCATCCTTCACAGTGAGATCACTTGCCTCAAGTTGGAGCATATGCAGAGACCAGAGAAACGACACCCAAGGAGTGACAAATCCTTCGTCTCATATGCACGTTGACTGGTGTTACCTCAATTACCATTGGAATCAGCTTATTGGACACAGTGACAGCAACTCCTTGGGCATTGTAACCATCAGAGCGATCAGACAAATAGTGGGTGTAACCACCCAACAGGATCTCACCACTATCCGGTCTCTGAACTTCAGAGAGTGCTGCAATACTGATGTTCAAACGCTTGAGCTCAGGCGATGACAGAGACAGTTGATCATCCTCCCTTCGGGATAGGTCATTCCAGGTACCCACCTGAAGGGACCGCCTCAGGTTAACCCAAGGAGACCGCCATCTGGTGGATGACACCTTAGCACCACCCCACCACACACTACCGCAATCTGACCCGGGAAGGTTACCCTGTGGTTTTCCTCCTATCATCAAAGAGTGGGGGTCCTGAAAGATTTTTCCTCAACCCTGTAATCTGGTGAGCTGCCCTGTGAAGGGCAGCTGCACAGGAGGTACTCCCATGGAGGGGGCTTTCAATTTTCTTTACGGCTTTCTTGTGTTTTACGGTGGCCGGAGTGCAAATACTGCCACCAACCTCCTTCAAAAAGTAACCCAACTGCAGGAGGATGTCCGCAGGCACAGTTAGGCATGAGATATGGATGGCTATTGGCTCACAAGGAGCTCCTCCACCCTTTGACAGGTTTTGTTTTTCATCCTTCTGGGTGAAAAATATCATACGTGACATTTTCACAAAAGCGGTTCAGTAACGGTAAAGAACAAACTCAAAAATCAACTTTCTTTGATATTCTCAAAATAGTGCTTGAACCTCTTATAAGGCCTAGAAAAATGTTCAAATGTTGTCAGGAACGCAGGATCGAGAGTAGTTTTCGAGAAATGGCAGCCCGATCCTTTCTTTACCGTTACACAGGTAACAGAAAAGAGCCAAAATGGTAACGGTGAAGAACATCAAGCCAGATTTTTTTTCTTGATCCAAAGAAAAAACGGACTTCAGATTCAAGGAAACTGGACCATATAATATATCACTTGCTAAAGACATATCAAAGCTCACACAATAGCCAAGACATGGAGCACAATATGGTGGTTACGGTAAAGAGGTTCAATATGTGTGACATATGAGCGCTTACCTCATGATACTGTCTATTTGCCACTTCTGGCCGTTTTAATTTCGGTCATAAAATTGCGGCAGAAAACTTTTCGGTCACATGACTGCTTGTGGCGACTCCTGGTATTAGAACTGCAAACTGAAATTACTGGAAGACTGTAAACGGTAACGGTAAAGAAATTGAAACAACGAATGTTTCACTTTTTTTTTTTGATTCTCTCAATTACCTTGAGCGTCCGAGGTGACGAAACTACTGATTTCTGCATAGTGGAAGCAATGATACTTGATATATATATATATATATATATATATATATATATATATATATATATATATATGTGTATATATATATATGTATATATGTATATGTATATATATATATATATATATATATATATATATATATATATATATATATATATACATATATATGATTCAAGTCATATTGCCATATGATTAGAATGCTACGATGTTCTGAAATAGCCAAGTCTCACTTTGGACAGGTAACGGAATGGAAAATATGACACTTCAAAGTTTATTGCATGTGACACTGTTTTCAATATTGTGAAGTAATAATTTTTTCGGAGTCGCCGAAAACGCGAGTAAACTTCACCATAAGGCCTCTGCACTGACTGGGCAAAATATATGCTTGATAAAAATTCTCGGACAGTCTTTACCGTTACCGGACCCACTTTTGTGAAAATGTCCCAGACACCCTCCTCTCCAGAAAACCTGGTGGACGAGGCGGTTTAGTCACCGACAACCCGACCATGAAACAGGTTAGTACAGGTTTGCAATGATACCTGTTGCAAATCACATCTGATCTGGCCTGACCTGACCTGACAAAATCCCTTCCCCCTCCATTATCTTTATTTTCTACTCCTTCCACTTTCCCCTATTTCCACTGAACAATCCTAAACTGGGGAGTTTATTTGGAAAGCATGTTGTTCAGCATGATGAACATACAACTGTTTTGCAAAGGTCCTGAGTTTGATATCCCAATGGAACTTGACAACTTCATCATTATTGCTGTTTATTTTTACTTGGTACATTTGTACATTTTGATACTATGACGGATTTTGAATATTAGTAAACCATATGTAATGGTCATTGTTGTCACACAATGGGAATATTCCCAGCAACTTTCGTAAAGCAATTTTGTGAGCTTGTCAACATTATTTATGGCAATTGGGAAGTGCTTTGAGCTCTTCTGTCTTGATTTTTAATGTAATGGTGCACATCAGCAGTTTCCAAAACAGGGAAATTGCCATTCATTTAGTAAACACTGCTGAAAGCAGATAAGCTTTAACAAGGGACTCTTGTGAAAGGTATAGTATGATTTTTCCCTGAACTGTGGCAATTATTTTCTCTAAAAATGTAAACAGATTATCATTTGAAAAGGTTTAAGTGCAATTGGAAGGTATCAGTTTCAACAGGTGTTTATTTTGCTTTAAAGCATATCAGGCATTTCCAGTATCTAATATTTGGGTAATATGCATTGCATTCAATATGTGACAGGCCCAAAAATCTACAGCAAAGAAATAAGGGGACTGTAAGAAATACGAGTAAGAAATGATGTCACTGGAAAGGGTGGTTATTGAAAATGAAGCACAGAGGAGAACAAATATCAGGCTTTGAGGGGAGTTAGCAAGAACCTTTTGAAATGCTTAAATATTGTTTTATCGAATAGAGTAGCTAACTGGGTTGTTCCTCAATGGTAGCTTTGTGCTTGAGAAATTACCAAAAGAAGATTATCTAGTTTGGCATGGAGGGCCCAGTAATGACAACAATGGCCTTACATTAGCAGTTCTTAAAGATTGAGGTTCAAAGATACTTTAGAAGTATAGATTTCCTCATAAAGTTTAGCTCAGTGCTGTTGATTGACAACACGGTATAGAAGGTGCCCATTCTCTGGAGCTATGGCACCAGACAATCTGGAGCCAGCAAAACAATCAAAGTGTACAGTAACCACTTGGATCCAGACACAGAAGAGTAATCAGCTTGCTCCTCTTGTGTTGTTTCCGGAGTCCAGACGTCTCAGTAGTGACCACCCAAAGGTGCAGCATGAATATGTTGAGGCGGGACACCTACCCTGTTGACAAGACTTGATTCAGATATAATGAGCTCTGCTGTTTTGGGACCTCGTGAGGAGATTGTGGAGGATGCAGCTGAAGTTGAAAACCAGTTTGAGCTTGGCACCTGCAAGCACAAGGAAACAGTGACATCCATCCATTGGGACCATACTCTGTGCAGAGCGTTGGTGCTGCCTCAGCAGTCATCTTGGCTATTGGGCACAATCCTGGATGGGTCGCCACTTCTGTGTTGTGTTGTAGAACACTTCTGTGTTATGAAAACAATATCCGTACAGCCTCTTTCAAAGATATTCGTTTGAATGCCAGTTTCAATGCAACAGCAATCTCATCACAGATCATTGGAAACGTCAGACGATCATCTCGAGCTTGCGGCAGAGGTTCCTTCGAGAGTATTGCTGTATCCACGCAGCTGCACTGTCGATGCTCGTGTGGTGTTGCGGCTTTCCTATTCCCCTCCCCCGGCCACGGCACATGCTGCACGTGTTGGTGTCTGCGAGGACCCAAATTCGGATTTACCTCTGGAATAAGCAGAAAAGAAGAGTAGAAATGAAGTTAGAGTGATGTAAACAGACCTAGCTATGAGATACATACAATGCACTGTCCCGTTGTCTTGCTAGACAAAAGGGAAGGGACTATCTGAATGTACATTAATGGAACAGCTGTCTGAGGACCGCTGTATGATGGTTGCTATTGCTTTGGAAGGATGCGGTTCCTGGAACCGCAACACTACCCCCCTCCCTTTTGCTAGACTCGACCCGAGTCATTAACATTCGTGTGGCATCCAGGTAAAGTTTCTCCTCGCACGTTTTACCGACAGATCCCTGAGTGTGACATTTCAAATACATGTCCCAAAAATAATAAACCAAGTGCGTTGTGTATCTGAACGAACAGACTCATTCGGACATCCTTATGCTATATTTCCGGAATTTGAACGAAACAGACAAACAGGTGGGTTATAACTATAGATTTCGAATATTTACATTACCCACTAGCATAACCTGCGCTCTGCGCGACATGTTGGGGTGGGTGTGTTTGAGAAAGGAACTGATGCAGAGTATCAGTCGTAATTTTACTTTAATGCAGGAAGTGGAATACGATTTCACTGTTTCAGAACCATTTTATTTACTTTTTTTGTACCATGCACCTCATATGGTCTTTGAGATAATGTAAGCCGAATATCACGTTACTCGAGCGCAGAACAAAGTCGAAGACAGCGCGACACGAAACCACAAACTCGGAAATAATCTCCAAGATGGCCCAGGACTTGTGACTGAAGGAAGAAGATGCAATAAATGAAACCATTTGTGGATGAGTGCAGCAGCAGGTGATCACGCAGCTTGGTGTCTTCAGGGCCCGAAATGGTCCTTTGCATTTTGTTTTGTTTGTTTGTTTGTTTTTTTTCTTGGCAGCTGGAGGCAACTCACCCTAACACCGCAGGCCACACGCCATCTCACAGTCCATTTATCAACTGGCCTTTTTGAACTGGCCTTTATCAACAAAAAAAAAGATGTCCGGGCTGCACAAATACAGCCCCCGGAAATGCGGCTGCCTGCATGGCAGTCCTTGCAAACACTTTCACACAGATGGTCCTGGTGCACATGGCAAGGTTCAGTGATATGGCAAGGCATGTTAAGTGATGTCAAGGCAACTAAAGGCAAATAAAGGCATGGCAAGGTATGGCAAGTGGAGTCAAAGCAAAGGCATGGCAAATGCAGACCAGGTAAGGTGCAACAGGTTTGTACATGAAGCTGGCCAGCCTCGGTGTTGTTGCTTGAAGTTGTGGAGGGAGTGTGGTGGTGTTGGCCAGTCCAAAGATGGGTTCGGTCCTACCCTTGGTCTCCCCCATCCTATTGCCTATGCCTGTCATTGTCCAGACCCACCCCCTTAGGTTATGACAAAGTAACCAGATTTAGAATGTTATTTTTTTCCATTGTTTCATTTTTAGTTTTATTTTTTTTATTTCCGAAATACATGTCCCTAACCCTCTTATTGTCTGTGTTCGGCGAGCCTCTCCTAATCGTCTATTCCCAATCCCTAAGATCCCTTAAAAGAGGATTGGACAAGAGACAAGCAAATCTGTCCAAAGGTCCAATGCAGCCTCAGAATAACCTCCACAGGCCTCAGCATTTCCACGATGAGTCCTACGGCCTACGAGCAGTGAAGGGATGGATGGTGCAAAGGGGTACCCATTTTCTATCTATCCTAGCATTTATTACTCTTTAAACTATTATATTCCCGGGGCTTTTCAACACGCCTGTCTCTTTGAACTATCGGTTCTCGCATCCATGATTCCCGTTGCCTGTGTTGGTGTTCATTATAAATTTTGGCCTGGCCCTCAAATTTTCCTCCGTGCTCTCGCACAATTTCATGGCTGGGCAGCGTGGTTCCACTGGCAGGTCTGCCCACCTGCCAAACTCATTCTTCAGCACACCTGGGTCGCTGAGGCTGTCTCCGAGCCGACCTACTCCTTACTAACGTGGGGAATGCCCTCACTGGCATTTCCCTGTCGATGCCCCCATGGTATTTTGGCGCTCTGGGTCCCTTTTCCCTGGGTACCCGTGCCCATTATATACTCTAAATTCTCAGTCCCTTGGACCCACGGTCTACTCTAGCCGACTACTCCAGTGCCCGGGATGCCCACGACTCGATACTCATATTTCACAAGCCACGCTCCCAGCCGGTCAATCGTCTCCTGCACCCTGCAAAATGTCTCGTGCCTTCATTCAACACCAACCACAAAACGACAACCTATTTGTTAATTTAACTATCCCGCAAATGAATATTACACTAACCCCAGGTTCCCTTGGGTGGGATTCACTCCTCCCCCAAATCATTTGTTCGCACCATGCATTCCACATTCACTCCATTTACAATTGGGATCACTGACCCACATTCACTCATCATTTTTTTTTCACTCACACCGACGCTCTACTAACTACGTCCCCTCGTGCTACCTGTCAGCCCTTACTCTAATGCACATTCCATTTAACTATACGTAGTTATACTACGTCCCCACTATACGTTCCATGTCTGTCCATGTTTCCAATCCACTCTAAATTCTAACCGAAATCCCCTGAACTGATGTTCCCAGGCCCACATGGAGCACTGCTCCTAATGCCCCCATGACGCCAGTCTATCTTATGCAAAACCCTACCCCTAACTATATCGTGCTCCTCAGCCCCAAGGGCGAGGATGCTCACTACATCCTCGCTGTGCTTTGTCGACTCATGGTAACTCTCGGCAAGCCTTGCGCCTCCAGGGTGGTGGTCGACAGTGCACTCACCCCTTCGGTCTGGCTGATTCATCAGGGCGTAACGTCGCCCTGTAAATCGCATTAAATGCTCACATTAGCTGTCGGGCTATCTCGCACGGGAACCGCCATGTTTTACAAACCCGCCATTCGTGCTGCGGGATCCCCACGGACGTCACGCGCATAGCGACCGCCACTCGAGCTTCGCTACGCCCACTCCTACCACACACATGAGCTGTCCGGTGGTCACGTCGCCGTTTCCATTTGTGACGCGTGTCTCGCGAGCACCACTCGCATCCCACAGCACGTCTTGCCTCGAACATGAGCTCCATGTGGAAAATGTATTTTTAAATTCACTCAATTCCTTCGTTTGCTTCCATTTTAGCCATCCGTGCTCCGGTAATGTACCCGGCGCAGATGTTTCAACGCTGGCTCCCCTGAAGCCATTAGCACATCGAGCAATGATTCGTGCTTGGGCGGTTTGCAAAGCACGGACCTTGCACACTCTCGTACCTCGTATGCAGAGTCCCGTGGAGCCAGCGCGGTTTCCAAAATAACTTTATCCCGCTCAGGAGGCTCGCCCCTCCCGTCCGTAACACTTACCGTTACTCCCGTCTGGGTCGATCCATATCCCGTTCTCTCCCGTGCACTCACCCATGCTATGTTACTTGCACTCTGCACATGTTCTGACACAATCATTCTGGGGCCCTGTGTTACCCAAAGAGATCTTGGGGCTTCTACCCCCCCCCTACACTCGGCATGTGTCCCTTCACATCATGCACCCACTCCACCTCGCACACACTTACCGGACTCACCTGGTCATGGTCTGCTTTGAGGGAGCGTATCGTCTCTCTTTGTTCCTCAAGGAGGTTATCCTGCCCCTTACATCGGGTCTCAAGACATTCCACAAGCTCAATGTTAATGTCCTCCACCATTTCTATTTGTGTTTGCTCCTCTTTCACTTTATGTAATTCGTCCTTCAGCATTCCATGTCTCTTTGTGTCTCTGTTACCTCAGTTAATTCATTCTTTACGGTGCTCAATTCCTGGTTCTTCGTCTCTCCCTATCCGAGTTTGTATATTTCCCTCTTAACCGTCGTTATTTTGTTCGTCACTTCTACCTTACCCGTCTTCATCACGGTACGAACACCTTCCGCACTCCCCTTCAACTCGGTCATTTCTTTACTTACAGTCCTGATCTCGTGTGTAAAATTCCGGTCCATATTTTTCATCTCACCCTTTTCCTATGCCAGCTCCGCCTTCAGCTCCTCCTGACCCACCTTCAATGTTTGCATATCACTCCTCTGTTGGTTTCGTCCTGCTTGCATATTCCCTTCCATTTCTTTGCAAATCACCTCTCATTTCATCCCACAGTTGGTCCATTATTTGTTTCAACATTCCCATTATTTGATTCATGTCAAATGGCTGTGGCGAAGCCTATCTGCTATGATCAGGTATGGATCCCATCAGGATCGCTGAGTCCTCCGTGAGGGAAATTTGATGGTGGGGGTGCCCAAACATTGTCACTGTCACAGTTGCCCCCAACGTTACTTCTGGGTATGGCTGCAGGGAATGATCTCCCTCAAAGCTGTCGTCCAGGGCCATGGATTCCTCTAACATTGTTGTCTCAAAACCCAACTGTTGCGGGCCGGTGATCGGGTGAGAAGACCACGAGGGGGGAAGCTATCTTGGGTTCCCACCAGACACCCTGGAATTGCAGGCCATCGCACACTGATAATTCCGTAACGTGGCGGGTCGCTGACCAACCATGAACGCCAATAACTCAACCACGTGGCCTCGGGCCCTCCCGTCTATGGGTTAATCGGGTTACTTAATTAATCACGTGACCAAATTACCAGGGACACGCCCTCGATATGCCTTGTCCAACCAAGATCACTTTACCAGATCAGATGCATCCGAGCGACACTGCCAAGGACATGCCCGCTAAAAGGAACAGATCATTGGGAATAAAGTCCCGGCTAAGTTAGGATATGGACCATGCTGGATCAATGAAAGAACAGACAAAAACGAGCTGGGAACATTTCTCTAAAGGATTTATTAACAGGCAGGCGAGGAAAGATGTGGCACGGTGAATGTTATTTGTTGTTGTCTGTAGCAGGAATAGGAAGAAATATGAAAGGTTCGGCAATATACAAGCAACTTACAAAAGCAGTCACAGAGCAGAGTTATTCCGATATAATTATTGTACAATCTTAACTTAAGTGAGGACAGGCACCATGACACACACACAAAACCTGATGAAGAGGAGTGAATGAAGAGAAAAAGGAGAGGAAATGAGGCTGACGGTCTCTCAATACCTTGCACGATTGCCCGAATGTGCCACCAATAGGTTTTGGGGGGATGCTCCACTGGGCGATACCGACCGGACAGTTGGCGCGTCATCTCTTGCTTCGTGGTACTCGTGTAGCTAGCGTTGGTCCAGAGAATGAGACGCGACCGTTGGGCGTGAAGGGAGGGACCTGGGTGAAGTCAGAAGCCAGTGTGTGGAGAGAGAGGCGGAGTCAAAAGCCAGTGGGTAGAGAGAGACGACTAGGCGGTGAAGAAGGTGAAGTCAGCAAGCGAATTGGTGAACAAAGGTGGAGCCAGCAGGCGAATGGGTAGGTTGTCGATCCCAAGCCAGACAGAATGAGACGACAGGAATGAAGACAGGAACAAGCAGACAGGAATGAAGACCAGGAACGACGGGCAGGAATGACGCCAGCGGCTCCGCTACCCGTCCTTTTATAGACCTTGTGGTGCGGGACACGGACGACGACCTGAAGCGATGTCATCATCTGAATCGGGCGCTCTGGTTGGGCCCCGGTTAGCACACGGGCCTGCCGCCATAACCAGAAGTGGCTCCACTTTACTTCCGACCAGATGGTTCCAAGCTGTGGAATCGTCTTGCTCTAAACCCCATGATATGAATCGCCTTGCACCGAACCCCGTGCCGTGCCTCGGCGACCCGTGGTTGGCACTGGCCAATGTGCCTGCTCCATGGTGCACCACGTGGCCCGAGCGATCCAGCCGCACAGCATGCCTCTGCCTGGTAGCAGCTGCATCGAGGCGGAGGTGTGGGAGGATGTCTGCCGTCTGCGGGAGACATTTGTGGCCGTCGTGGTGAGCGAAGACCAACGGTAAGATGTTATTGTAACCCCATACATAGACCCGATCAAAGATGTGTGTTATTCGTGCCCCGTTCTGTACGATGATAAAGTATCATGGCTGCACGCGAGTCTGCCATTGTACACGTAGTCAGTGTGGGTCCGCCCTCCATCAAGCATGCCCCTTACAGTACGCGTGCCATTTATTAAGGGTCCGCCATTAAGCATGTGCCATTTATCAAAGGCTGTGTCGTGTGCGCGGTGCCATCTCTGATCTGTGTCAGGGAATTGAGGTAAAAGTTTGGAGATAATTATTGTATGAGATTGAAAAGGGGACAGATATATTTAATACTGGAGATTTGGATTGAAGAAGAGTGCACCGCCTGCATACTTTATGTTGTTAGCATTTGGTGTGTTGGTTATGCGTCTGATCGCCTGAACAGTGGTTGGGGGGTCATTGTTGTGCTGCACTTGCTCCATGCAGCACTGGTATTTATTGTTGGCTTGTACTGCTGCCCTTGGTCTTCTGTGAGGACACATTCTTACGCGAAGGGCACGGCTGTGATTTTTACTGATGGGTGTCTGAGCGGAGTGTTTGCCAGCCTCTTGATGACCCCTTGCTTGGATTCACCTCAGGAATAGCGAAAAAGAAAGAATAGGAATGAAGTTCAGAGGTTTAATCACACCTAGCTATGAGATTTACACAACGCACTGTCACGTTCGACCCACTAGACAAGATGGAAGGGACTATCTGAACATACATTAATGAAATAACTGACTGGGGACCACTGTACGTTGGCTGCCATTCGTGTTGGAGGGATGTGGTTTCCAGAACCGCAACAGTATTGTATCTGCAACAACCAGAGTAATGTGACCAGGAGAAGTAGAAGGTAAAGATTATTACTACACTTCAATGGAGGAACATACGCGATTGAGGAACGAAGGTCAAATATTTGAGGAGGTCTCTCTTGGTACAACAAAATATTCACATTGTAAGAGTGAGTTAAATGTACTAAAATCTGGTTGTCTTGGGTTATTAGAAACTAAACCAGAAGGAATGAGACAAATTATTAAACATCTGAGTGGTAATGGAGTTAAGATTTTATCATTTGGTTTCGATGTTGATGAAGAAACTCAACGCAAATGTATGGAAAGCAGAGATACAAGTATTAGTGAAGAATAAATTCCAACTTGTATCAATTCAAAGAAGGATTTTGATGAAATATTTCAAGAAAATAATTTATTTGAACACATCTATTTTGATGATGAACAAAAGGAAAATTTCCCGATTGACCTTTACAATTCATTAAATTATATTTTCCAATAAATAAATGTATGTGACAGAATGAGCAAGAAGATTTAAGGAGCATCAAGAGTTCAAAAGTTGTAAAACAACAGGAAGACATAAAGAAGAAATGCAGACAGAAACTAACGGGTGAAGAAGCATTTGAAAGAAAACATGATAAAAAATTTTTTAACTAGTTAAAAAAAAAAATCCCCACCAAATGTCTTCAGTTCCTATGATAGAATACACCCCTAAAAAACTTCGAATGATAAAATATTTTCCTCAAATGATGGCTCAAGAACTAGAAGATATAGGAGAATTAGAATATGATGATGAAGGATTATTTCAATAACTGGAAGTGATAAATCAACCCCCTGATTATGTTGTGAATGCTTTCCAAAACAATGAATATTCAACAGATTCAAAAACCATAGCAGGTCTCATTCCAACAGAACAACCAGCAATATTCCATCTTGGGAAAGAAAAGAGGTTGATATTTAATGATGAATTAAGGTTCTTGAGTTCTGTTCAACCACTGCTTGATTTTATACACCTGTCAGTAATGTGTATTGCTGAAATTGCTGAATACATGAATTAGAAGGGGTGTCCCCATACATTTGGCCATGTAGTGTATATATAATTGTCATCCATCTGATGTTGGCAAAATGAGTACCAGCTTGCTGGGATGATTGATCCATTCAAATATCTTGCGTCGGAGTGGCGACCCATCCAGGATTGTGCTCAATAGCCCAGGCAACTGCTTTGGCAGCACCGATGCTCTGTACAGAGTTTGGTCCCAGCATGTATGTATGTTCAACCACCTGTTAAATTAACTCCGAGATTAATGTTTCCTCTTACAAAAGATGAAAGACAAGGTTCAACTATGAGGGGTGAATCAAGTTATTTTGATAAACCGTTGAATATAAAATGAGGATGACAAAGTATACAGTCATGCGCCACTTAACGACGGGGTTACGTTCTGAGAAACGCGTCGTTAAGCGACGTCGTCGTTGTGCGAACATCATTTTTTTTTTTTCATTTTCGTTTTCGAACATCGCACTTACACAAACGTAGACACCTAAGCTATATGGTGTAGCCTATTGCTCCTCGGATACAAACCTGTACAGCATGTTACTGTACTGAATACTGTTGGCAATTGTAACACACATCCAAGAGACAGAGGACACGTTAGATTTACCTTTGTGCAGTTCATGACGGCCATCGGTGTTGTTAACAGCAGCTTACAACCTCCTCTCGCATTGATTATAGAAATGTGAATAAATAGCGTTTGGATTTTATAAATATGTAATCATTGCATCCATGTTATAATTTACAAATGAATAAACGATCACCTGTCAATTGTGATATATTTTTGGAACAGTGCGATTGTTTCAACAACATAAAAAGCTTCACTGAAAATGAATTTGTTATAATTGACGAACAACAACGATTTATTCATGGAATTCTTCAATTCAAAGGTAATTTACTTGCTTGAAGGTAAACGTGGAATCATTGTTTCAGTTTGAAAGCCGATTTCCTTGAATCCCGATCTAGCACGACCCTGCTTTTTTCGCGATGACATTTTATGGACCTCAACGATCGCTTTATAACAGGGCCACACTGTCGTTGTTTATTATCATTATGAGGTATTATGTTCTGTAGAGTGTACATAATTGTATGTGCTATTTTTATACGAGGCTACATCACTCAGCGATAGGAATTTTTCAGCGACATATATATATATATATTTTTTTTTCAGAGCTGGCAGACCCGTCGTATATACGATCCGTCGTTGCCCGGAACGTCGTTAAGCGGCGCATGACTGTATTTTGATTTACTAAACTCGCTTGATAATGGAGTTTCTGTTGGAGGAATAAAGGAAGGAAGAATGAAAAGGAGAAACACATTATTGAGGCTTTAAGTAGGCTTGGTTCAGTTGTTAGTTTTCTTCCAACTGACCCATCACAATTAATTAATGGACTTATTGTTGTTATGTCGTAAAAGGCTGAAAATAACAATTGTTTCAATGAAGCATCAGCCATTTTAGACCAGTTAATGAATCTGAAAATAATTAATAGATGTCAATGCAAAGATATTTTATCCCCTGTTAAATGAGTTTAATTTTCTCTCGTAAAGAAAATGAAAAAATATCATCAATTGTAGATGCTAATGAGAATTATTTTTTATTGATGAAAGATTATAAAGAAGTATTTGTATATGTATAGATGTGATTATGGTAGAATTACTGCCATTGAATGTTGGAAGAAAAATGATTTGTGTTATCTTCTTTTCAAGACTATTTAGCAAGTGTGGTGTTTCAGAAAATAAAAAAGAGATATTTAATAACTATATCCAGACTTTTAAACTTAAACTGAAAAGCACAATCCTGAGTTTTAATTTCACGAGTGATCACATATCTTCTTTCCCATACCCACGACAACTTGACACAACAAAAGGATATGAGGCGTCTTTATTGTTTGTGGAATCTTATAATACCTTGTTTAGTAAATAAGAGAAAAATGGCAAGTTTTGTTTGAATCCAGGAAGCAGTTACAAAACTATAACAGTTTCACCCGGAGCATACGAGATTTATCAAATATCTTCCAAGATTGCTCGCCTTATGAAAGAACAGGGTGATGAACCAAAAATATTGTTTTAGATATTCAAAAATATATTTCAAAATCAACGATGAAACTTAAAAACAAGCAGTCATAGACTGGTACTTACGAAATCGTCAACTTGACCTCTGACCTTGTCTCATAAAAGCTGTCTCTCGAGAAGGTAGCGACGCAAAGCAGAAGTTTCTGCGATGATTCTGTACCAAACCATCAAGAATCGAATGTTTTGGATGTTTGACCTCACTGTGACCTTGACCTTTGACCGATTTTGGCCAAAATCTAATCAGCACCAGCCACCACCCTCCTGAATCACGTGGTGTAATTTGACATTGGTAGCTTCTTCCGTTCTCGAGTTATCATTTTTTGGATGTTTGACCTCACTGTGACCTTGACCTTTGACCGATTTTGACCAAAATCTAATCAGCACGAACCATCACCCTCCTGAATCACGTGGTGTAATTTTACATTGGTAGCTTCTTCCGTTCTCGAGTTATCTGTACCAAACCATCAAAAATCGGATATTTGACCTCACTGTGACCTTGACCTTTGACCGATTTCGACCAAAATCTAATCAGCACTCGCCATCACCCTCCTGAATCACGTGGTGCAATTTGACATTGGTAGCTTCTTCCGTTCTCGAGTTATCGTGCCTACAATCAAACACACAAACAAACAAACATACATACATACAAACATACAAACATACTGTTGTGGTTACCAAATTCGCAAACCACCATTCAGGTCCCTTAGGTGAGGTATCTCGGCAAGTATATGTGTAGTTAGGTCCAAACCCGTTGTCTAGTGGGAATACATGTCATTTATGCGTGCTGCGACTCTTCAGGATAGCCGTTTTTCTTTTACTATCTTTATTTTGGACCAACCGCCATGATTACCACCACAACCACAACATCAACCACCAACCACAACGCCGCTTCACCACAACCGCCACGACCTTCACGTCACACCTCGCAACCGTAGCATCGCCACCGTTCTTGCCCCGCTGTGGGTACCGGTGTTGGACTCGTGCAGAGCGCGCGTCGAACAGCGTGTACAAAATCACGGATTTTGTGCTTCAAAAACGGATCAAAAACGACACACGCCCACTTTTTGCCGTCCAATCGGTGAGCGAGGGGCGATTTGGCCCCGCCTCCAGGACGATCGATATATGCAAATTTGTGGATCAAAAAGCCTTCACGCCCACTTTTTCTCGGGCCAATGGGGAGCGAGGTGAAAGGTCAAAGGGAGGGGGTCAAAGGCAAAGCTACGGGGGGGATAAAAGGACCGTGTTCGTCAGTCAGAAGAGGAGAGTCCAAAGAAGAGTCCAAGAGGAGAGTCCAAAGAAGAGTCCAACGGGAGAGTCCAAAGAAGAGTCCAGAGTCGGAGAGTCCAGAGGCGGAGAGGCGGCAGCGGCGAAGGCAGACGAGGGGGTGCTCGCGTCGGTGCCGGGAGCTGCACGCCCAAGGGAGGCCGGCAGCGCGACCTGGCCGAGGTGGAGACGCACACCAGGGATAATAAAGATCCTCTATACCCCGAGCATCAGCAACCCCCTCCTGTTTCCCCCCGCGCTGAGATAGTGCGACCAAGGGGGCCCCTTTCCCACCCCCTGCCAGACACTGTCCGCGAGGCCCGCGGAGTGAGGCGCCATCGCCGCTCCGCGTCTCATCACCAGACGGGTAGGCGCGACCCGGTCTCGGCCTCAGGCCCGCCTCATTCTTGGGGGTATTCTTTTCCTTGGTTTTGGGTATGTGTTGTCGGCGCCGTCTGTGAAGTAGAATTGTATAAGTGTTGCCGTGTGCTCGGTAGTCGGTATTAGCTCTGCATTGTGTCTTCGCTTTTATATTTGCTTTTTGTGTAAATGGAATTGTGTTTTTTTGTGTGCTTTTGGTGGAATTGAATATGTGTGTTTCCCGTGTGCCGCGAATAAATGTGCTTTATTGTTGAACTGTTTCCCGCTTCGCTTCGTCATTTCTCCCATTGAACCCTCATCTTGCTTCACGTAAAGGGTTGGTAGTGGGTTGAGTACGCCCGATAATTAATCGTACCGTCGAGGTCGACGATAACACCGCTCGGTTATTCTGATAGTACGGAACGGGTCGCTTAAGTGGCCCGTGTCCGAAGTCGACCTGCGGCGAGGTGCGATCGCCCGGTCTACCCTCCGCGTGGGTACTTAGGTAGGTCGAATTTGGCGAGCAACCCTATCCCACGCGGGGGCTGATTGGCTCGATCGCGGTGAGACCGAAAGGTCCACCCGTGACTGGTTCCCGGCGTTAGTCCGAGAGGGTCACGACTGGATTGTCCGTCCGGTGGGCGACGTGCCGCGATTCGAGTTACGTGGCCGTCCGCACGCCGGCGGGCGCGGAATCCGCAACAATACATACAAACAAACAAACAGAAACGGAACTCATCAATATACTTACGAAATCTTTAGATTTCGTAAGTAATAATGACAAGGTTGATTTCACAATTGATAATTCGTTTCGAGAGTGATTGGGTTTTTCCGCAAAAAAGGATTGAAACTAATAGGACGTTTTATAGTGATAATGTCATTCCAATATCCACTAAGGCTGGTAATAACACAAATGCTACACCCCTAAATGATTTCTTCTGGTAAATGTTTGATAGTCTTCGTTTGTATATTGGAACACAAGAAGGTGAAGCGGTTGATTATTTCTCTGCTACATCTGAAATGATGAAATTTACACCATATTCATTTCGTGATAGAATGGGAAAGGGTGCTGTTGAAGGTTTTATTCCTGAAATGGAAATGGGAACAAACACAAACCCTCGTTATCGTCAACGAAAGGCAATGTATAATGATGATGCAAAAGCAGGTAACAGTTTTACTGTGGCAGTTCCTCTTAATGATGTTGTTGCGGATTCGCGCCCGCCGGCGTGCGAACGGCCACGTAACTCGGATCGTGGCACGTCGCCCACCGGACGGACAATCCCGTCGTGACCCTCTCGGATTAACGCCGGGAACTAGTCACGGGTGGGCCTTTTGGCCTCACCACGATCGTGCCAATCGGCCCCCCGCGTGGGATAGGGTTGCTCGCCAAATTCGACCTACCTAAGTACCCACACGGAGGGTAGACCGGGCGATCGCACCTCGCCGCAGGTCGACTTCGGACACGGGCCACTTTAAGCGACCCGTTCCGTACTATCGGGATAACCGAGCGGTGTTATCGTCAACCTGGACGGTTCGATTAATTATCGGGCGTTTTAGCCCACGACCAACCCTTTACGTGAAGTAAGATGGAGATTCAATAAAGGAAAAGCATGGCAAAGGTGATCAGGCAAACACAGCCCGCAGAGGAAGGCCGCTGCAGGCAAACACAGCCGGCAGACGAACTGTCCGGCACAGGCCTTGCAAAAAAACAGCTGCAGACTATCTGGCCGGTACAGGCCTTGCAGCACAGCAGCTGCAGCCGATCCAGCCGGCACAGGCCTTGCAGCAAAACAACAGCTGCCGATGAAGTTGGCTGGCCTCTGCCTTGCAGCAACGCAGCCAGCAGATGAAGCTGGCCAGCCTTTGCCGTTCAGTGGAGGTTGGTGGAGGGAGTGCGGTGGTGCTGGCCACTCGGAAGGCGGGCTCAGACCTACCTCCCTGTCTCCCTCCCACCTATCGCCTTTGCCTGTCACTGTACATACCCACTCCCTTAATTTGTAAAACCCAATTTAGCCCCAACTTTTTTTTTTTTTTTTTTACTTCCCCACTATAAATCGTCCCCTAACCCCCTGTACTGTCCTTGTTCGGCTAACCTATCCTGTCACCTAGCCTACTCCCAACCCCTACGTTCCCTTCCCGGAGGGGAGTAAGGGAGAGCTGGCGTCCTGTGCCGAGGCCCAACGAAGCCCCAGAATGGCCTCCCCAGAGTTCAGCGATCTATAACACAAAGTGGGTCCAGCGGCCCACAACGATAGCGAGGGGATGGATGGTGCGGAGGGGTACATCTCCTAATCTACCCTAACCATTTAACTGTTAAACTACCCCGGGGCTTTCAACAAGCGCCTCTCGCTTAAACTATTGGTTCTAACAACCCAGATTCCCGTCACCTGTGTTGGTGTCCTCACAATTTCGGGCCTCGCCCCCCAATTTTCTCTCCGTGCCCTCACACGGTCTCATGGCTGGGACACGTGGCTCCCTTTGGCAGGCACGACCCTCTGCCAAATCTCCCGCTATGGCACCCCCAGGCACTACACTGCCTCCGAGCCTACCAGCTCCCTAAACACCGGGGAGTGCCCCCCATGGCACCTCCCCTGAAACGCACACATGGCAGGCTGGCTTCCCAGGCCCCTTTCCGAGGGTCACCCATGCCCACAACACTGCCCACGCGGCTAATGGCGCCCCGGGCCCCCGCACCAAGCAGGCGCACCCGTGCCCACTACGCTATCCTGGCCCCCCATGGGCCCTTGGCCTACTACGGCCGACTAGCCTGGTGCCCGGGGTACCCACTCAGCGATACTCACCTTTCGCAGCCACGCTCCCAGCCCGTCAACAGGGCTCCTGCACCCCTCCAAACGGGTTTCGAGCCTACACTCCCACCAACAACAAAACAACCTCCATTTTTCAATTTGACTAACCCCCTAACTCAGTCTACACTGACCCCGGGGTCCCTTGGGCGGGAGTCACTCCTCCCCCCAATCACTCATCGCACCATGCATTCCCCATTCGCTCCACTCACACAGACCCGCTGGCCTCACTCACTCAACAAGTGCTCACCTCACAACTCTTCAACACACACACCGCTGAACTCTGCCATCCTTCTAACTGCATCCCCTACCTAACTCGTGCTCCCACGTCGTCCCTTAAACTACAGCACGTTCCTTTTAACACTACGTAGCTAAACTACGTCAACTCTACACATCCAAAGGCTGTCACTGTCTCCAAATCTCTAAAATCATTTCCCAACCTAAATCTGACTACAATCCCTCTAACTAATCCATTCCACGGGCCCCATGAGGACTTACCCCTGCCCCATGGAGCCGGTCTAACTCAGCTAACCCTTCCCCCTAACCAGTTTCCATCCTGTGCCCTGGTCAAGGGGGTCTTCCACCCCTTGCCCAGGAATCCTGTGCACCCGAAAGTGAGGCTTGCTTTTTTTTTAATTTTTTTTTTAGCATGCGCATCACCAGCGCGGCAACTCACAGCTCGCGCACTTTGCACCTGCCCGTGACGTCATGCAGCTGCACGTGTACCTCGTCCCTCCTTGGACGGTACCATCCGGCAGGGATACCCCTCCTGCCGGATTCCAACCCCGCGTGCAGCCATGACGTCACCGTGCGCATAAAAAAAAACACAAGCCCCACGTCTCGAGGGGTTCCCCACGCGAACACATGTGCTTTGCCCGTTGGAGCTTAACACACACGATCGCGTGGAGAACCCGTCCGGTCCAAATCGTAATCCTGCCTAAACTTTGTCCGTCCGCGGGATCGGCAAATCCACCGCTGGCGTTTTCCGGACCGGGACTTCACTCTCGCAAGCGAGCACGTGGGGGCCTCGTGCGTTGCACAGCACGGACCTCGTGCTCACTGCTGGGTGAACCCGGCACGGTCCCCGAAACAGCTGCAGCCGCTACTCGGCTTTCTTTCCTCTGTCGCAGTCTCCGTCTCCATTCCACACACACACTCCCGCGTGTTACGACACTAACACACCTCACCATTAAACTCACACCGGGAGACGCGGCTGCATGTTCACACATGCCGACCGACATCTCCCTTACACACAGCGACCTTGCACACACTGTCTCTCTCACACTCGGCCGCTCACTCACGCATGCCATTTCCCTTGCACACGTGGCTCCACTCACTCGCGGCCTTTCACTCACTTGTGCCATTTCCCTCACACAAACCATACTACTCACACACGCGGGGGCACTCGCTCGCGGTGCCTCATCCACACACCGTGCCTCTCTCACACACGCGGGGGCACTCATCCGCGGTGTTTCACTCACACACGGCGCACTGGGAAGCACGCCCTTCTGCACACTTACCACCACACCACTCACACACGGGGTCGCTTCCACACACGGGGTCTTTGTCACCCACCCGGTCGCTTTCACACTAGCCTTTGCACCCGCGCTATGCGTGCGTTGCAGCACGCATTTCGCCACACTCGTGAACACACACCTCGACATCACACACACCGGGACAACCACACTGGGGATTCGTGTCCCCACAAGGGTCTCCGGGGCCTCTATACCCCCCAAGCTCTCCGTGCACCTGTCCACAGCACTCGTCCCCTCAACCTCGCAAAGCACGACCGAACCCACCTGGTCGTGACTAGCCTCAAGGGGGCATACTCCCTCCCCTCGTTCCTGGAGGAGGCCATCCAGCTGCTCGCACCGGGCCTCCACCCAGTCCGCGAGCTCACCCCCATTATCCTCCACTACCTCCGTGTGTGTGTGTGTGCGTCACTTACCCCGTCTTCATCGTGCAGTCTTCCCTCTATCGTTCCCATCTCCCCTGTCTCTGCCAACTCAGTCACCTCTTCACCCTTTACCTCCCTTGTCTCAACTATTATTTCCGTCTCTTCCCTTGTTATCTCCCTCGTGCACGTCTCCGTCACTCCAATTAGTTTGTCCCTCTCGGTTACCGTCACTTTTTCCGTCACGACCCTCGCCCAACACGTCCCCCGAATTATTTTTTCACCCGCCTCCACCGCGGGCCCGACAGCCGTTGCACCCCCTCCCAGCTCGTTCGCTCCCACACGTGGAGTCGCCATTTTAAGCTCCCTGGTCACTGCCTTCATGCCCGCCTGCAGGCTTCGGCCCATGTTCTGCGTCTCACCCCGCAGCTTTTTCGTTTCTTCCTTCATTTGCTGTGTATTCGCATCCATTTTCGTTTTCACTTCGTTCATTTGCTTGTTCATGCCTTTTATTTCGTTTTTCATTTCATTTGTGTTTGTATCCATTTTTGCCAGCATGGCGAATAGCTGGGCCATGTCGGGTGCGCTTCGGTGAGCCGATTCGGCCAGGATCGGGAGGTTTTGGCGGAGGGGGGGGTGGGGAGGTGTCATCCACCACGGCCGCCGCCGCACCCATTTCGGGCTCTGGGTTCAGTTGGACGAGTTCGTGTTCCTGCACAACCAACATTTCCTGCTCGGGGTTTTCATCCAGGACCATGGATTCTACACATTCTACATCCATTTCCAATACCCCTGGCTCCCGCTCGCCTTGAGACGCCATCTTACTTCTCATAAAGGGCCAATTTAGCTCGCTCGTAATTTGGAGGGAATCGGGGGTCGCTCCTCTCACCCCTGGACCGATTCCCGTGAATTTAGCTGGAGACGGGAGAGCCCGTTTTCCCGTTCTCCAATACCAGTGCCGCGAGGAGGGCGATGAGTTTATATCCCACTCCTGACACCAGTGTTGCGGATTCGCGCCCGCCGGCGTGCGAACGGCCACGTAACTCGGATCGTGGCACGTCGCCCACCGGACGGACAATCCCGTCGTGACCCTCTCGGACTAACGCCGGGAACTAGTCACGGGTGGGCCTTTCGGCCTCACCACGATCGTGCCAATCGGCCCCCCGCGTGGGATAGGGTTGCTCGCCAAATTCGACCTACCTAAGTACCCACACGGAGGGTAGACCGGGCGATCGCACCTCGCCGCAGGTCGACTTCGGACACGGGCCACTTTAAGCGACCCGTTCCGTACTATCGGGATAACCGAGCGGTGTTATCGTCAACCTGAACGGTTCGATTAATTATCGGGCGTTTTAGCCCACGACCAACCCTTTACGTGAAGTAAGATGGAGATTCAATTAGAGAAAAGACGAAGCGAAACGGGAAAACAGTTCAACATAAAGCACATTTATTTCGCGATGAACGGAAAGCACACATATACAATTACACCAAAAGCAAATGTAAAAGAAGAAGAAACACACAATAATGCACAAAAAGCAAATGTAAAAGCAAAACACAATGCAGAGCTAACCGACTACCGAGCACACGGCAACACTTATACAGTTTTACTTCACAGACGGCGCCGACAACACATATACTCAAAGCAAAAGAAAAGGACCACCCTCAAGGATGATGGGGGCAGACGGGCCTGGGGCCGAGACCGCGTCGGGCCTACCCGTCTGATGATGAGCCGCAAAATGGCGGTGGCGCCCCGACTCCGCGGGCCTCGCGGACAGTGTCTGGAATGGGGTGGGAACGGGGCCCCCTTCTCGCACTATCTCAGCGCGGGGGGAAACAGGAGGGGGTTGTTGATGCTCGGGGGAAGGAGGATATCTCCCTGGCTCGGGTCCCGCGACGAGCGTCTCCACCACGACCTCGGTCGCGTTGCCGGCCTCTCCTCTCCGCAGCTCCCCGACTCTGACACGAGCACCCCCTCGACTGCCTTCGCCGCCGCCACCTCTCCAACTCTCCACAGCTCCGTCCAACTGCCTTCTCCGACTCCTCTCTTGACTGGCTCTTCCCAACTCAACTCCGAACTGCCTCCACTTGACTTACTCCTACTACTGCGAACGAACGCGGCCCTTTATAGCCCCCGTGGCCTCGCTCCTTCACCTTGGACCCTTTACCTCTGGCTGGCTCCCCATTGGACAGAAGAAAAGTGGGCGTGAATGCTTTTTGATCCATGAATTTGCATATAGCGACCACACTCCGACGCACCTGGAGGCGGGGCCAAATCGCCTCACGCTCGCCGATAGGACGGAACAGAAGTGGGCGTGAGTCGTTTTTGATCCGTTTTCTTTGGAAAGGCTGTGCCTCTGCACCCGCTGCTCGGTGCGCGCCCTGCACGAGTCCAGTATCGGTGCCCACAAGCGGCGCGGGAATGACGGTGATGCGATGGTTGCGAGAGCGAGTTGTGACGGTAAAGGTCGTGGCTGTTGTTGTGAAGCGGCGTTGCGGTTGGTGGTTGTTGTGTGATGGCTGTTGAGACGTGGTTGGTGGTTGGTAGTAATGGCGGCTGGTCCAAAATAAAGATAGTAAAAGAAAAACGGCTATCTCGAGGGGTCGCAGCCCGAATGAATGACATTTATTCCCTCGAAACAACGGGTTTGGGCCTAACTACACATATACTTACAGAGATATCTCACCTAAGGGACCTGAATGGTGGTTTGCGAATTTCGTCAACCACAACAATATATTTGGATTTTGTGATTATGATAAAATTCTGCATGGACTTAAAATTAGATTTCAACTCCAAAGGAATGATAATGAAAATAGATTACTTTTTGGTGATGCTCATGCTTTTGGTGCTCAGAATAAATTTGTTATTGATGAAATGATTTAGTATATTAGTGAATATACTCCTAATCTTAAAACAGCAGAGATGTTGAATAGAAGACTTAACTCAAACAAACTGCTAAATGTATCGTACCTTAAAAGAAGATGTCAACATGTTAAACTGAACCAAACCTCTTACACGTGGAATTTGGGTGTTCTGCAAGGAAAGCCATGATACCTATGGCTCATTTTTAAGAAACCAGATGGAGATACTGCTACTGATGAGAATAATGCATTGAGTGATAATGCTCAGGTGAAACAACTTTGCGTTTCCTTGGATGGAACATTTTATCCACGAGATCGATTGGGAAAAAAGTGATTATGCTGAAGCATACAAGTCTTACCAAAAGGTGTGTGAAAGCAATGGTAACGAGGCCGGTGATTTTTTTTTGGAAGGACTGAAGCAAGAAGTCATCCGAACCCCGTGTTATCTTCTACACTTCAATGGAGGATGTGCCATTTTGGTACTGAGAGAGACGGTACTTTTGGTACTCCGCCCCTTCTTTATCTCCACCCACTCAAGCCACACACATACAAGCCACACCCATGCAAGCCACACCCACCCTCCCCACACCCATTCATCCCACCCCAACCCTTCCCCACTCACACAAGCCACAACCACACAAGCCACACCCCTTCATCCCACCCCTCCCTCCCCTCCCCTTATTTTAAAGAAGTTTTTTAATCAGAAAGTATTCAATAAGAGAGACGAGTGGAGGATTTCTCCCATTTCTAATTCCTTTATTTGCTGGTTTTAAGTGGAGCTGGAGCATTGACGGGCGGTGTTTCACCAGCGGTGAAAACTGCCAACGAAAGGAAGACTGAAGTAGAGGCTCAAAAAGAGTTGGAAAGACAGAACAAAGAGTTGAAGAAACAAATTAGTGGAAGTGGTGTAATTGGAGATTTTGCTGAAAAACATGAAAAATTTAAAGTTGAGAAAATACAAGGCTCTTTTAGAAATTCAGAAGAAATTTTATTGGTTTCCTGTTGTAAAAAAAAAAAAAAAAAAATTTGGTTTCATTTTGGTTTCAGCTGAGGAAACACAGGCACCCATGTAAGAAATCTCATAAGGTGCATTTGAAACCAGTGAGATTAAAAAAATAAAGAACCCATTTTGGATATGGTTGCATTTAAAAGCCGATATACAATGTACGCGATTGACCTAAGTGCTCAAAAGGAAACGAGAAAGTCAAATCTAGTGGATACTTCCCTTTACATTGAAAGAGGAGAGAGTGAGAAGTTGATACATATTGTTTGCTTTTGGAAGAAACAGAATTACAAATTAATACAGATAATGGTGTTATGATAAGTCCCACATAATTTTTTGATAAATAAATCGGTCGTAAAGTGCCAACTGGGGTTCTGTTAATCAAATCAATCGTAATAAACTATCATCTTGTGTTCAAAATCAAAAGCCTTGCATGATTAACATGAATAAAATTCAGAGAAAAGGAGCAGTAAGAATTGATGTTTTGCTCACAAGAGAACAGGTGAAAATCTTGAACGAAACTGGCTCACTTAAAATTAAAATGTCAAAACCAATGTTGAAGAAATATTCAATAAGAGAGATGAGTGGAGGATTTCTCCCATTTCTAATTCCTTTATTTGCTGGTTTTAAGTGTCGCTGGAGCATTGATGGGCGGTGTTTCAGCAGCGGTGAAAACTGCCAACGAAAGGAAAGCTGAAATACAGGCTCAAAAAGAGTTGGAAAGACAGAACGAAGAGTTGGAGAAACAAATTAGTGGAAGTGGTGTAATTGTAGATTTTTCTGAAAAACATGAAAGCCTACCTGATAAAGCGAGGTTGTTAGTTGGAGATATGCTTTCTTCCATCACACAATCAGGTGTAAAATTAACAAAAAGGGGTAATGGATTTTATCTTTCTCAAAAATATATGAGCATTGAGGAGTGATTGAAAGAATTTGGAAAGAATACAACATTAAATATGGAACTTGGCAATAAATTGTAAGAAATTAAAAATTGATAATGTGGTTATTTGTATGTGAGATTAAGTTACAAACTTGTCTGAATAGACAAAGATTATTATTATGAATTTAGGAGATCATAATGGAAACGGTTGTCATTGGGTTTGTGTTTATAATAATCAGGTTAAATATTATTTTGATAGTTATGGTCTTCCACCATCTGTTGAAGTCATCAAATTCTTACAGAATGGTGTTTATCAAACATTTCAAGTCCAATAATTAAATTCCAAGTGTTGTGGTCAATTATGTCCCAATGTGTTATTTAAACTCAACCAAAATGAAAAGATTTATGTTATTTTCTATCTAATATAAATGACATGTTGGAAAAGATGGTTCTACCTTTGGTGTATCCCAAGAACTGTATGTCAATTTCTCAAATTATTACACAAAAGCACAGGCTGAAAGACAGAAATATCATAAAACAAAAAAATATTGATTTGAAAAATGCTCATAAATTATCCAAACCCGACTGAGGCGAATGACTTGGTGAGATTAAGTGATTTATCACAATATATATATATATATATATATATATATATATATATATATATATATATATATATATATATATAAAAATATATATATATATATATATCCTTAAATAAAATGGCTGTGTATTCCAAAGATACAGAAGTGTTGATTTTATCATTGGGTCATACAGAATTCACAGTTCCAATTGAAATAAAATTTTATAAAAAGGATGCATCATTTGTTTGAGAATAGAACATTGGGGATATGATATGAATGATTTAGGGTATAATTGGTCATTTAAAATAAACCTAGAAGACCTGAAAGAAGTAAATCAGTCTCGTTAGGAAGAATATTATCCACTTGGTGCTGATAATCAGATTTGTGGAAGCACGATTAGCAAACTACCAAATACAACAATTTAATAAGGTGAAAATCAATAACGGTTTTGTCATAGTTTCTATAATGAAAACACAAAGAACATGATTATGGATAGTAAATAAGGGAATACAAACTCATTTTACAATGGGATGATGTGGAGGTATTACCTGCCATCATATTAATCTGTCATATATTTCTGATACATAAATAACTGCAAGAAGGCTTCAAGAAAATTATCATTTCTGTATCCAAGCATACCTACAAGAAACGGGTATTCAGTGCTTTAATAAATATGTTCTCTAAAAGAAGAATGGGGTGCTTTCAATGAAAGATTGGTGTTGTACTGATGTTGCTAAACCAAAAACTTTGGATTTTACTGAAATGTTAAATAATGAAAAAAATTTAAAGTTGAGAAAATACAAGGCTCTTTTAGAAATTCAGAACAAAATTTTATTGGTTTCCTGTTGTAAAAAAAAAAATAATAATTGGAATCAGGAATATCAAGAAATGCAGATGAATATATGTCTGATATTCTTTGGGGTGAAAGTGGTTCAAGGGTAGTAATGGATGAGGAAGGAGTTGAAGAAAATGAGGCAAGAGAAAAAGAGGAGAGGGAGAAAATAGAGGAGAGAGAGAGAGAGAGAGAGAGAGAGAGAGAGAGAGAGAGAGAGAGAGAGAGAGAGAGAGAGAGAGAGAGAGAGAGAGAGAGAGAGAGAGAGAGAGAGAGAGAAAGAGAGAGAGAGAGAGAGAGAGAGAGAGAGAGAGAATATATATATATACATATATATAAATATATATATATATATATATATATATATATGACCGGGCGTAGTGGCGTGCGCCTGTAATCCGGCGACTCGGAGGCTTGGGTTGGAGGATCGCTTGAGGACGGGGGCTCTGCACTGGGCAGGGTGTAGAGCAGCCCGGAATCATGGCGAAACCCAAATCCTGATCCCTGTGTCGTAAGAGGTGATCAGGGTTGCGTCAGGAAGGGCATCCGGCGTAAAACCTGTGCCAAATCATTATGCGGATCATAACGGATGATCCGCTGTGGCGACCCCTAACGGGAGCAGCTGAAAGATGAACAACAACAATAACATATGTATATATATATATATATATATATATATATATATATATATATATATATATATATATATATATATATATATATATATATATATCGAAATCAGTGAGATTGAAAAAAAGATTGGAGGTGTTACAGAAAATAAATCGATCTCAATGCACTGAGGAGGAAAACAAAGAATTAACAAGTCTTGCAAAAATATATACGTCGAGTATTAACAGCGATTTCAGAGAGAAGATTTTACTGAGAAAGTGGAGATAAAGGCCCGGTCACACCTTGACGTTTTAGCCAGCGATGGCAACGTATTAAAATTTATGTAAAACGCTGGCTTACGTTGAACTTTTGATGTTTTTTTTTTTAAGATTCGGACGTATTCATAGTGACTTGGTCTTATGTGTAACGCATTAGTAACGGACACAGAACGTTTCGTTGTGTTATAGATAACTTATATCAACGAATGCTGAACCTGTTGTCGGCCTACACAACCGATGCCCAACGATAGTCTAACTTAGGCATAGCGCGTTGCACGCATCGCCGACGATGTCGTGACGTAGCCTATTAAAAGGCTGACGCACAACGATTCGAATCATAACTGCCGTAGAAATGGAAGTGTCAACATCGCGGTCACACCTTGGCGATCTTGCCAGTGTATGCCGACCTCAGAAAAATGTGTCTAAAACGTTGGGGCACGTCAAATACGGTATGAGTAAGTTTGGTATACGTGAGTGGAACGCTAAAGTACGCTATCATACGTCGTAGTAAGTAGAGTACGTCAAGAAATTTTAAACATGTTCAAAATTTTACGACGTACTCTGCGTATGACACATGTTCCGCATGCGATGGGGATAAGTTTTACACACGATATGTGGACGCTTACACACGTCCACAAAGGCTACTTATAAGCTACTCATAAGTTGAAACACGTCACGGTAATGTCTTTTTTACGCGAAACTTATTTCTAACTTATGTTTGACGTGCTTTGAACCAATTCTTTACGTAGTCCCAACACACATCGACGTATGTAGACGTATTCCAATGACGTCTTCCGGTCGACAAAAAAAAATAAATGAACGTGTTTCTAGCTTACAACTGCCATATAAAGACGTGTTCCCAGCGGTTTTGGGAATTGGTATATAAAAATGCTGCTCATAAAAGGGGAACCCAACAGTGTTTTTGAGTCCTTTTTGAGTCGATGTCCATGTCAGCAGTAACAGTATCAGTATCAGTATCAGTATTAGTATTAGTATTAGTAGTTGTTTGTTCATGTTGGCAGTAGTAGGTGAGTGTGAGGGGGAGGGTGTGGGTTATGATGGATTGTCCTTGCGTCTGCGTGTCCACGGGTAGGAGACATCTTTTCACCATTGTTTGAAGTTCTTCGCGGCTAATTTTTTTATGGGGCTTTTTCAACAATGAGCTATAGCTTGTTTTTACGATTTAGGTCTATTCATAACGGGTTGGACAAATGCACAATGAACTAATAATGTGCATAGAGCGCTTTGATTACTTATAGATACGATATACCAACAAATAATTATTGTGAAGCCGGCGTTCACAAACTATGCCCAACGATAGCCTAACTTATCCATATCGTGCGGCAGTTTATCTTTGCCGGTGACGTGGGGTTTGCTATTCATAGGCTGCCACTCAACGATTTAAATGGCTGCATCTCCACTATTGAAAGTAGATGCTTGCGCTCAACAATTGGATTCTTTTTTACACTCAACGACTTTTAAACGGTACCACTCAGCTATTTTCATTGTTTACAATGAACGATTTAAATTGCTGTCACTCGCCTTTGTTTTTTGACGCTGGGATTTGGAAATTTGAAGCGTTTCTTCTGAACGTGTTAAAACGCTCAAACTCGACTATTTTAAATAGACGCTGCCGATGGACAATTGGAATCATAGCCAAGCTAGACATCAAAGTGTGAACATCCTCGTCATGCCGAAGAAAAGTTTGAAGAATGCTGCAAATAAGTGTCCTGGCCGTGGCCATGGACGCTGACGCAAGGACGATCCATTATACCGACGTCTTTCAGCCTATGAGTAACTTAAAAGTAACGTCTGTCGACGTGTGGCAACGATCGCGTAACGTGCCAACAACACGTTAATCATAGGTTAGAAATAAGTTTCGGGTACGCTAAACATTACCTCGGCGTGTCTCAACTTATGATTAACTTACAAGTAGCATGTGTTGACGTCTGTCAACGATCGCAGACCGTGCATACAACTTGTGGCCAGTGTAGCGGAACGTGTGAGTCATACGCCGGCATACATCGTGAAATTTCAAGCATGCAAAAATTTGAGGACAACCAAAAAGCACAACGTTTAAAGCCAACGTACAACGACGTATGGCAGTGTTTTTCAGCGTGCTCTCAATGTTATCAAAACTTACCCATAACGTATTCAACGTGTGCCAGCGTTTTAGAAAAAAAATTAAAAAAATCGGCATACGTTGGCTAAAACATCAAGGTGTGACCGGGCCTTAAAGAAGAGAAAAAAGGAAAAGATTATATTATTGCTGATGTTAGTTTAATTGTCTTTGGTTAAAGTTTTACATTTTTTTCTTCAATAAATGGAGGAGAGAGTGAAGACCTTTCTCGAGATCTTTCTATTTTAAAAAGTAAGATTCAAATGTACATGTTGGAAACAAAAGGTTTTCACACTCTGTTGGAATTTTTCTCATAAATAAATGAGTTATTGTCTCAAATGTAAAAATAAATCAAATTCTAAAAATATCTCGTATATTAAAAGTAAAAATAATGGGGTTATACAAAAAAGGATCTGTTGAGTGTGTGGCTCTAAAAGTAGTAAATTAATCTCCAAACAAAAACATGGGGGAGATATACAAAAAAAAATTTTGATCAGGAAGTACATTTACAACTGGAATACCAGGGAAATTACATATACCAGTGTATTCTTTCTGTGGTCCAGGAACAAACTTGGATAAAAGATTAGATGAGGCTAACAATCCTAAACCTTGGGCTCATCCTATAAACAGAGTTGATGAAGCGTGTATAAAGCACGATATTGATTATGGAAACAGCACGATATTGGATGAAAAACACGAAGCAGATCGAGAAATGTTGTATAATTTCTTTGATCCAAAATCCAACCTTGAGAGAAAAAATTGATAGGTTCATCGTGAAGAAGATGATCAGTGCTAAATTGAAACTTGGGCTTGGAAATTCAAAAAACTTAGAGGCTCTAATTGATGTCATTAAGATTGAATCGCAATTAGCTGATGAATTACATAAACTAATAATCACAAAGTTTCATAGAAGGAAGATTTATTCCAAAGAAGTTGATTATATCTGGTCCGCTGACTTGATTGAACTCAATAATGATAAGGAGTACAAGTATGCTTTAACCGTTATTGATTTGAGGAGTCGATGTATGTGAGTTGTCCCTTTGAAAAACAAAACAGGTAATACTCTTATGTTTGCCTTCCAACAGATATTTAATAAAAGCAAGAGAAAACCTAAAAAAAATTGTGGACTGATTTGGGCACAGAGTTCGACAACAAAACATTTCTGAATTTTCTTTAAAATACCGGCCTTGCATTATACAGTACCTTTAATGAAGGAAAAGTGGTTGCTGTTGAGCGTTTTAATCGCACGATTAAAGAGAGACGATATGAACAATTTCCTTGACTCGGTTCTCAACAATGGTTATCTTTAATTGAGGACATTGAAGATAAGTCCAACGATATGATTCTTACCTCAACAAAATCCAAGCCATCAGAAACATTTACAAAATTAAAATATGAAAAAGAGATTAATCTCAGATAGCCTAAGTTAACAGTTGGTGATATAGGAAGAATATATAGGTGGAAATCTCATTTTGAAAAAGGTTATACTAAGTGGTGGATAAAAATTGAAGTAATAGATACAGTTCCTTGGACTTACAAATTATACTATTTAAAAGTAGAAGAGATTTTAGGTTCATTTTATTCACAGGAATTACAAAACACAAAGATAATAAATTTAAAATATAAAACATTCAAAAATTGACTCCACCCCTTATTTGACTCCCAACACAAGCCACGCCCATACAAGCCACACCCACACACCACATTCACATCCATCATATCCACATCCGTCATACAATGATTAGCTCATTGGTTCGCCACACAACATGTTTATTTAATTTAAAATATTTCTCCACCCATTCAAGCCACACCCATACAAGCCACACCCATGCAAGCCACACCCACCCTCCGCACACCCATTCATCCCACCCCATACCCTTCCCCACTCACACAAGCCACACCCACAAAGCCACACCCCTTCATCCCACACCTCCCCTCCCCTTATGCACCCCCACCTTTAACCCACCACCCCCCCTCATCCCACCTCCACCCTTCCCCACACACATAAGGGGAAGGGAGGGGTGGGGTGAGAGGTGGTGGTGGGTCGTTGGGGGAGCGCACCTACCCCCCCCCCCCCACTCTTTTTTTTTACACCTCCTTTCTCCTTTTTTGTATAATTGAGAATTTAATAATTGTAAGTAAAGCATTTATAATTAATGCTTAAAACGTACAATATAATTCACATTGAAATATCTACAACAGATTTTATGATATAATGTTTGTTTGAGTGAGTCAGTGAGGGGACTTGAATCATCTGAGTGTTTCTTTCCTGTTAAGACACACACACACACACACACACACACACACACACACGTATTCATATTAAATGACACACCTGTGAATACCTCAGGAGGTGTCAGAATATGACATCTTGGTTTAAAAGTAAATATATCTTAAGCTTCATATATTCGATTCAGTCAGAGAAATGAATAATTACCTGGGGTAGACTCTGATGACTGTTTTGAACAAGAGCCAACATATCTGTGCTTTCTTTGTGATTGACACTGTAAAAACAGGAAACACAGGCACTCATTTAACATAATTGTATTTTATTATTTGTACTACCTTTCCAGTAAATCTTCCGAGAACAATGAAATTTAACATCATTGTATTTTATTATGTTTGATACCTTTCAAGAAAATCTTCAAAGGATGTTGAAACATTGGGTAAATTCTGTGATGTCGGAGGTCTCAGAGGCAGGTTATTCATGCATTTTTTCAGGTCGTTGTGAAATGCCTGACAAAACGAACTGGATTTCTGCCAAGACGTCATTCAGAGCTTTCCATTCCTTGTGAAGATCATTAGCATGCCAATTCACCTCGTCTGCGAGTGAGTTTGAAATGCTGCAATAAAAGGGAACATAAATAATTAGTTATGTAATTAATCGTATACAATCAAAATGAAGACCAATTACTGCACCACAGTCCCAAGAAGGAAGCCAGACTTAACGACACACACACACACACACACACACACACACACACACACACACACACACACACACACACACACACACACACACCTCATTTTTTTCATTTCTGTTCCTCACAATTCGATCACACACAGACACACACACATGGACACGCACACATGCACTATATAGGCTTGCATTAACAGTTTAATAGTGCATGAAACTTACCAATGTTGTGATGAGTCATATTCTTCCTCAGATGAAAGATGGTTCATCTCTGTTGGGCCAAACATTGGGTCATAAAGCAAATTCTTGTTCATTTCCGTTGGGTCAAGATGAGAGAAATGAGAAACCGTAAAAAAAAAAGAGATTTTCGAATGAGAGAAATTCTGCACTATTTAAGCATTTTTGAGGAAGTCAGTTTGGATATTTTCCCAGGCTTGTCTCATTGTTCTCTTTCCTGTTTTTCAGCTGCACCCAGCACAACTGTCAGACTGTGTTCCACTCCCTCAAAAATTTAATGTTTGTGTTTGAGAAAATATTCGAGTATAGAAAATATTTAATAACAGATGAGTGCTTCAAAACAATTTTATAAAATAGAACATAAATGTTTGTTGACTCTATATAAGTTTAATGTACATGAGTGGTACCAAAATATGCTCAGACAAGAGCATTAAGAGAGGTTTATCAATTCATGTCTGCTCAACAAAGATACTTCAAGGTATAAAGAATAGTGTATTAAAAGAGACGAATAACTTTCAACATTACCTTGAATGTATATGCAAGAGAAACGATGTTTATTGAGAGATGAATCTTATTAGAAATTATGAACACAAAATATTCTCAGAGACTGTTCGTAAGAAAGCTCGAGCAGCAATTGATGATAAAAGATATATAATGAATGATGGAATAAATACATTACCTTATGGGTTTAAAGTATAAGTATTAATAATATAAAAATGGGGTTGGGGGTTTAAACGGGCTACTGCCGCCTTTAAAAAAAATTGATGAATAAATTGAGTTATTTCTGAAAATAAAACACGTATTTATAGGATCTCTATTTGACGACTCAATTTGATCAAATAAATGATCTTATGAAAGGGAGGTGAAGCCCAGCCCCCGGCAGGGGAGTAATATCAAAAGGGAGGTGTTTGACGAAGTAATGTGTTCAAGTTTGAAAAGGAGAAATATGAGTGAGCGGAAGCGAGCAAATATTGTGACTTTGAGAAATGGGACACATTACTGCATCAAACCCTTCCTTTTGATACTACTTCTTTGCCACATGGGACTTGTCTCATTGCCACGTGGACTTGGCTCTTTGCCATGTGGACTTGCATCTTTGCCATGTGGGACTTGCCTCTTTGCCACTTGGGACTTGCCTTTTTGCCACGTGGGACGTCCCTCTTTGCCACGTAGGACTTGCCTCTTCGCCACGTGGGACTTGCCTCTTTGCCATGTGAGACTTGTCTCTTTTCCACGTGAGACTTGTCTCTTTGCCACGTGAGACTTGTCTCTTTGCCACGTGAGACTTGTCTCTTTGCCACGTGAGACTTGTCTCTTTGCCACGTGAGACTTGTCTCTTTGCCACGTGAGACTTGTCTCTTTGCCACGTGAGACTTATCTCTTTGCCACATGGGACTTGCCTCTTTGCCATGTGGACTTGCCTCTTTGCCACGTGGGACTTCCCTCTTTGCCATGTGAGACTTGTCTCTTTGCCATGTGAGACTTGTCTGAACCTGAAAAAAAGAAAGAGAAATTCAATCAATTAATTATATTTTGCACCTTCTTAGCTTGGTATTGATGTGGTTTACTATTGGGGCAGCCTTTTGATTTTGACTGGTGAACCTCAAGTGTTATTGCAGAAGGCCCTCCAATGGATGGTCTTACAGGGTTATGGGGTCTTATGGGACTAAGGGTTATGTGGGGTCCACAGGGGTCTTACCAGTGTTCAGGGTTTAAAAGGGATTTGAAGTGTCTTAATGGGTCTTCAGTTTTTTTTAAAGCTTTTTAAGGGGTGTATCGTGTACAAAGATTCTTAAAAGGCTTAAAATGGTCTCTAGGTGTCTAAAAGGTCTTGGGTTCTAACAGGGATAAGGGCTGTAAAGGTCTACATGTCTAACTGGTATGTTCCAATTGTCTGTAATTAATAGACATCGTCAAGGTTCAATAAATAATAATAAATAGACATACTCAGAGTCCAACTCACGTTCAAACAATACATAATTAATAGACATACAGGTGTCGACCAAGACCACCTCGTTGAGGGTTTACTATCCACCCTTGTTCTTCAGTTTTATATGCAGTACCAGTAGTCACACATTGAGAAAATGGGGCTCGATACTTTGAAGGTAATTTGAAATTTGAGAGCTTGTCACGATGAAATAATTGAAAGAAATTTGTTTATTTAATGATGATACAGAGAATATAATTCATGAAACTGAGATGTCATTTTTTAAATTAAAACCAAATAAGATGCATACATGCTGGTTTGGGATATACTAGTGGGGTGTGCTTACACATTGTGTAAGCATACGAACCGTGCTTCCCCATTGTCTCTGGTCGCTCACCTGCATTTTATATTTCGTTGATTTATTTTCATTTATGGATGCTTTCCGACGGTTCTGTGATTTTTTGGGGGGGATTTTTTTTCCTGGTGTAATAGCTTTGATGTCCGTCGGCACACAAAATTACCATGTTTCCCCATTGTCTCATGTCGTTCACCTGCATTTATTTTTTTGCATTTATTTATATTTTAATTATGGATGTTATCCAATGATTCTGTTGTTTTTTTTTTTGTTTTGTTTTTTTCCGGTGTACCGGCTTCAATGCCCATTGGCATGCAAAATTTCAGCTTTCTACGTCACCTGGAAGGTACCGATCTTTAATATCAGTCAGTTTGTGAGTGAGTCAATCAGTTGTTAGAAAGAGCTATATATATATATATATATATATATATATATATATATATATATATATATATATATATATATATATATATATATATATATATATATATATATATATATATATATATATATATGAGATAAACAGGAATAATGGTGATGAAATGTAGTGCATTTGCAATGAGAAGCGCTACCGATATTGACTTGTCTTATGGTGTCTTGTTTTCGAGAGACTTGGAGGAGTTTATTTTGTTTAACTCTGCACCCATGTAAAGTCATGCCTGGTGTTGGCTTAATGGTTAGGGTGGTGGGCTTTGGATCTGAGGGCCCTGAGTTCAAATCCCACTCAGCTGTTGAATTAATACCAGGTGGGGTTAACTTGACCTGTCATCCTTCCGAGGTTGGCAAAATGAGTGCCAGCATGCTGGTATACTGTCGGAGTGTGACCCGTCCAGGATTATGCCCAATAACCAAGGAGACTGCTTCGGCAGCACCAACGCTCTGCACAGAGTATGGTCCCAATCTCTCTCTCCGTGTAAATTCTACGGCAGACCTCCGCCGCATCGATTTTGCAGATTATAATACATACAATGGAAGAATCTCTCAATGGAAATCTTAATAGAATAAACCGCTGGACAGTCTAACTTGAAAAGTGGATATTATCGCTAAATAATAAATCAAACTCCCGGAAGTTATACGGGACATTTTCACAAAAGCGGGTCAGGTAACGGTAAAGACTGTCCGATAATTTTTATCAAGCATATATTGCCCAGTCAGTGCAGAGGCCTCATGGTGATCCTGCGTTGCTGACATCATTTGAACATTTTTCTAGGCCTTATAAGGGGTTCAAGCACAATTTCGAGAATATCAAAGAAAGTTGATTTTTGAGTTTGTTCTTTACCGTTACCTGACCCGCTTTTGTGAAAATGTCCCATACAACTTGTCTGGGAGAAGAAAAGAAAACACCCTTGCCACTCCCTTAAGGAGCAGGTGTTTCTCGTAGATTGGAGTGGAGCACCGCAGCAAATTTCAGTCGATGTAGATCGTAGGAGATCACCGCAGCAGATTTCAGTAGATCCCTGCCGAAAACCCAGACATGAAAATGGAAATATTGTGCTCCGTAGTGAGCGGGGCCCTCAGTCGAACAGGATCGGTTGCGGCAGGCGAAAAGGGGAGTTTATTTTGGTTAACTGCAGGGAGGGAGTTCATTTTGGTTCACCGTGCACTTTTTGCATAACGGTATATCGATATACGTACATCGATATCAAATCAATCGGTTGAAAATTCTTCCTCAAATGAAAGATACTGTATATATATATATATATATATATATATATATATATATATATATATATATATATATATATATATATATATATATATATAAATGTAGAGTGAGAGGGTGTGGTGAAGCTGATCCTGTCACCATTTGCTTTGCAACTTGCGGTGCTGCACCAGTGTGCTTCATGTCCCTCCAAAAAATGTTCTATAGACCAAAAAATGTTCTTTAGAATTTGTATTATTATGTGTTGTTGAACTATTGAGTTCTGTCGAGTTTCTGCAAAATATTTTTTGCAGAGGTATTGTTTTTTTTGTGCACAAAGTCGAGTTTTGTGAAAGAGCAAGACGCAATGGATTAGGATGCTGCAGTGCAAAAGGAGCAGCAGAAAGAGAGGGGTGGGGGAAACAACAGCAAGGATGATGGGCAAAATAGACGGAAATGGACATATAAGGAATGTAGATAAGAATGAGGGGGAGGAGTGTACATGGTGTATACAGAAGCAAACTCTCAGAAAGGAAAAACTGAAAATTTGGAAGGAGGTTGGTTGTGGGGTGGGTTAATGGGAGTATAAAAGATCATGGTTTTGTGTGGCGTGATCTGCGATGGTGGTGGAACAGCTTTCGCGATGACTTGGAGAGATGAATAACATTGGAGGGAATGTGAACATTGATCCCACAGGTGGGAAAAATGAGGAACGAATGAATGCAGCTGAGCAGTGATTCTGGATTTTTAGAGTTTCTCGAGAAGGGGATTGCCTTTGGACCATGTGCATCCTGCAGAAACCTGGCGGTGGGGGTGGGGGCAGGGGGAGGCAAAACAAGGAAAGGGCAGAGGGTGCAAGACCATAAAGGAGGTTGGAGAAGACAGAGACCACCGACCTGTCTGTGATGTGAAAGGGATAGGCCCATCGACTCGGCCTCATCGCGGGAGATTCCATTAAACTTCAAGGCCTTGGTTTTCATTGCGTCAAGCTGAGAAAAATGTGAGGCATGGGTACCAGCCCAGTAGGGAGAGCAGCAATTCATTGAAACCGCAAATGAAGGCCTTGTACAGTCGTGGCCAAAAATATTGCCATCCTTGCACTTTTTTCAATTAACTCAATTTTCTCAAAAAATAAGTTGAAATTGGCAAAACTATTTGGTCTCCACAATTCTTTATTTCACTGTTAATATTGCAGAACCTTTGTTTTTGATTGAGAACTTAATATATACTTTTAAATCAGAAAATACAAAGAAATGGCATTGACAAAATTATTGACACCCTCGACTTAATATTTGGTAGCACAGCATTTTGACAAAATAACGACAGTCAACACCTCCTATAGCCATGAACGAGCTTCCTACACCTCTCTACTGGCAGTTTGGCCCACTCTTCCTGTGCAAACTGCTCCAGTTATCCCAGATTTGAAGGGTGCCTTCTCCCAACTGCCATTTCCCCACAGGTATTCAATGGGATTTGGATCTGAACTCATTCCTGGCCACTTCAGAACAGTCCAGCGTTTTGCCTTGAACCATTCCTGGGTGCTTTTTGAAATGTGTTTGTGGTCATTGTCCTGCTGCAAGATCAATGACTTTCGATGGAGACCCAGCTTTCTGACACTGGGTTGAACATTGCTCTCCAAAATGCCTTGCTAATCTCCTGATTTCATGATGCCATGCACGCATTCAAGGCAACCAGTGCCAGAGGCAGCACAGCAACCCCAAAACATCACTGAACCTCCTCCATGTTTGACTAGGGAAGGTGTTCTTTTCTTTGAAGGCTTCATTTTATTTTCTGTAAACAAAGAGATGATGTGAATTACGAAAAAGCTCTAATTTGGTCTCATCTGTCCACAGGACATTCTCCCAGAAGGATTTTGGCTTGTTCAGGTGTGTTTTGGCAAACTCCAGTCAGGCTTTCTTATGTCTCTCTCTCAACAGTGAGGTCCTCCTGGGTCTCCTACCATAGAACCCCCTTTCATTGAGTTGAAACTGTTGTATAGATGGTGTGAATTGAAACTGTCATACGTTGTGTTTGAAGGTCAGCTTGAATCTGTTTGGCAGTTGATCGAAGTGCCTTGTCCACCATTGGAAATTGTAACACTCCTCCGCTACAATCTTCGATCAAGTTTTTTCTTGTGGCCACATCCAGGAAGGTTGGCTTCAGTGCCATGGGCCTTAAACTTCCTGAGAACATTCCGTACGGTGGACACAGGAACATCAAGGTCTCTGGAGATGGACTTTTGGCCTTGAGATTGTCCATGCTTGGCTACAATCTTGTGTCTGACCTCCTCAGACAATTCTCTGGTTTTCTTTCTTTTCTCCATGCTCATTGTGGTACACACAGTGGCACAAAACATCAGAATGACTCCTTTTTCTCGATTCAAAGTGGCAATGAGTGATTTTTTTTTATATTTCAGGCACCTGCAACTCACCATTGGTGAGTTAAATTCCAAAGTAAATGAGAATCACCTGCTTAAAATCTAATCACCACAGGACATTCTCCCAGAAGGATTTTGGCTTGTTCAGGTGTGTTTTGGCAAACTCCAGTCAGGCTTTCTTATGTCTCTCTCTCAGCAGTGAGGTCCTCCTGGGTCTCCTACCATAGAACCCCCTTTCATTGAGTTGAAACTGTTGTATAGATGGTGTGAATTGAAACTGTCATACGTTGTGTTTGAAGGTCAGCTTGAATCTGTTTGGCAGTTGATCGAAGTGCCTTGTCCACCATTGGAAATTGTAACACTCCTCAGTGTTATGTGTCCACAGGACATTCTCTGTCTCATCTGTCCTCTGTCTAACACTGTGGCAAAATCCTAACAACTTCTAAAAGGTTCCAATAATATTGTCCAGGCCATTTTAGGATTGTTGTATGGAATAAGCAAAGATTTAGAATTTTTTTCAGCTTTTTTGTTTTGTTCCATTGCAAACCAAAGAAATACATATGTGGACACCAAAATATTTTTAAAGTTCAACTATTTTCTGAAATAAATGGTGTGTTATTTGAAAAAAGTGCAAGGGTACCAATATTTTTGGCCATGACTGTAGGTGGATATTTGTTCAGGTCGGCCAAGGAAAGGCTTTGCATGACGGGATGCCCAGTCGGCGGTTGGCTTTGGAGGCCAACTTTGAAATGTGGTTTGAACAAGAAATATCATGGCTGATAGTGAGACCCAAGAGGTTGAGTGATCTTCAGAGGATTGTTAAGAAAGTCGATGGGAGGGTTTGCCAGACATCCTTTCAGAGAGAAAGGCGGAGTGTGTGAGATTTGTCAAGATTGACATATTCCAGGTGTTTGAACACCCTGTATTTTTTTTTAAATCAAGGTCTCGAGAGGGAAGAGGCTGCAGCCTGCCTATCCGAAAGATGAGGGACGTCACGGCAGAGGGTGGTGTCATCAGCAAATAAATAAAGGGGATTTTCCAGAGAGTGAGAGAGATTGTCGATGGAGATTTGGAATAGGATGGGGCCAGAACACTGTGTTGAGGTATTTTAACCTTGACAGGGAGAGGAGATGAAACAATACTGTTGAGAGCCACCTGTTGGCTGCAAGAGTAGAGGGAGTCAGTAAGCCATGGGTGGAGTTGGCCTTGGATGCCCAAGGCAGAAAGTTTTTGGAGAGCAGAGCGGATCCCAGATTTTTTTCAAAAGCTTAAGATATGTCTGGAGAGATGGCTCTGATCAAATGTCTGAGATACAAGGCCTCCATCCATTGTTTGAAGAACAGAAGCAGCATGTCCAAGGTAGAGTAACCTGGTCTGAATCTGTGTTGATGATCTGCGATGAGGTCTTTGTAGAAAAGGAATGGTTTTATGTTTACTATCATGGTGGATTCCATGACCTGGCTGATATATAATTGGATGTAAGCTGATAGGTCTGTATTTAAAGTGATCGTTTTTTGCACTTTTTTATGTAATGCAGTGATGTTGGCTGATTTCCAAGCAGATTGAAGATGACCTATGGCAAATGATTGTGTAAAAAGAGCAAAAAAAGAGGATATGCAAGGGTATCAGAGCAGGTTTTATAGAACATGTGAGCTGATGGGGTCTGTGTAGTTGCAGAGTCAGAGTCGAGGGTTGCTCGAAACCTCTCCACCTTGTCAGGTGCAAAAGACACAGAATCCATGAGCAGTTGGGTGCAACCTGGTATGGTGGGTACAGAGAGCGAGGTATTGGAGATATCACTTAATTGTGCTTTATCTTTTAAACAAATGCAACTTTGGACTCCATCCGCTGGCCCGTTGGCCATCAGTCAAGTGAAGAACCTTGGGTTATTAAACGTGGTTTGCAATGATAGCATATGGTTTCAAAGGCTCATGGAAGAGCATGTTCAAATATCACATGTGAGGCAATAATATTAGAAAAGACAAGTGCACTTTTAGAATGTATAGCAATGGAATAAGGAGAATGGATAATTCTAATCTGTATGACATTTGAACCTGTGGTCATGGCACCAAGAGGCAGAGGGGCTCAAATTGTAATGTGAAAATGGTCACCTGATGTAACAGTAAAGAAAGTGACAAAAAGGACATTGACTGTAACCCAGCAATACTAAGCAAGGTATAATTACCATTTTGCACATTTTCATATTACCTCCAGCGACTGACACAGAAGTGGAATTTAGGGTCAGTCATATGTTCCTCTGAGCTGGGTTTGTAGAGTACTTTGCATGCAAAATAAGTTATAATATTTGTACAAATACAAGTAATCACAATATATCGTTGAACAGTATGTGATCTCTTGGTTACATATCTGAGGCAGCGGTGCCTCTCCTCGCCAATCCCTGCTGTTATTTTAATTGGCCAATCAGACGAGCTATTTAGGACCATTTTGCACAATCATTGCAAATTTTCCTTTTCATCATTGTTTCCTTTCAGAAAATCCAGAGAAATATTGTTTGGAATGCATGCATCATGGCCTAAATAAAGATGGGCATCATAGACTTTCAGACAAATTTAGATAAGTGGTAGAAATCAAAGGACAAAAAAATGGGGTGGAGGGGACTCGATTTACAGTGATTGTTGGTGAGAAAATTATTGTGTAGACCCCAGGCAATTTTTCTTTATTAAAGGAGCTTCTGTTTAAGGTCACTTGGAAACCTTTAGAGAATACATTTTATTACCACCTCTCCAGTATGCTGGACGTTATGAGGGCTTGTGGCAAAATTCTCTCATCTTTGGTATGTTGTGTATATATTAAATCAGGAAGTCAGAAGATGTTTATATGGCATGGACACTCCATAGGTTTAATACAATACGAATCCTCAAAAAAATCTACCAAGATACAAACTCGTAAACCTATAAAGTACCCACTCGTTGTCTTTGGAGGATTTCACATCCAATAACACTTATTCAACCTTTTGACAACATTACTGAACAACAAAAATGATGTACTCAAAATAACGACTTTGTTATTATTATTGTTATTATTATTAATATTATTATTATCCACCATGTAAAACAAAATGTGTGTTTGCGTATTTGTTTGTGTGATGTCTGTCCCCCTTCAAAAGGATGATTTAAGATTGGTTTAAAGGCCAATCTTTGAACACGACTGTTTCTACGGTTTATTTTTCAGGATAAAAACTCGAAAAACATTTTCCATTGAAGAGTAATTACGTCTCTTCTTTTGGAAATGTGGACGGTGACTTGCAACCAGGCCTCAATGGCGGTGTACAGAAGCATTAAAAAAACAAACAATAAATTCAAGACGCAGGGAGGTGAAATTCTCTGCACGTGATGTGTAACATGCGCAGAGTAAAACGAGTGTTCATTTACATATGTGTGATGTCTTGTAAATAAAGAAGATTTAAGCACACTTGACGCAAGGCTGCGACTTCGGCTTTGGCACAATCATGAGGCTGAACCCTCAAAATGAAAGGTCTCAGAACAAAAGAAAAAAAAATTGTACATGTGGTGTTTTAAAATAATGCTTTTTCTTACCACAAATCATAATATCCTCCAGTCTGAATATTTTGAATAAAATAATTCCAACCCATCATTTTTGCCAGGCTTTTATAGGAGTTATTATTATAGTGTGCCATCTGCCGGCATTAGTAAGTTGGTGGACGTTAAATATCCCATGGTGTCTTTTGTGAAGAGTAGGTTTTCTATCGCCTGCACCATGGCTAAATTCCAAATTCCTGCCCTAACTAGTGGAACATTAGGCCTGGCGAGCCGGTTCATCCATAATATAATGGGCGTAAGCTTGGAACTTCGAACACACTTTTCTCCGAACATATTCTGTTCATACTTCCGAAATCTTTACATTATGTGTTCAATGTATTTCTGCAGGTGATAGCGGATTCAAAAAATCGAATATAGATAGAATTTTCAAAGAGGGAATCGATGACGTCACAATCAGCAGCGTTCCGTGGCAGACCGATGGCTGAGTCCCAGATGACGTGCTTTACTTAACTAAGTCCTGAGTTCAGGACGTTTGTTTAACTCAGCATTTACGACTTTTATCCTGTCATGTTGTTAATCTGTTTATGGAGGTAACATAGAAGCGATGAATATGTCAAATGGTTTGTGTTACTCATCCGGCACTATGTGTTAGGGCCAACAATCTAAAGAGACCGGTCTCAAACGCTACCATGGGCACCCAGACACACCACCAATATGAACTGAATTGTTGAATGCGGCGCAAAACATACAAATAAAAACTACCGTAACTGAGTATTGTGATCCATCCTGTTCCCCATACCCATCTAAGATGGGTATCTGCTAGTAATAGGAATAATCGGAATGCAAAAGAGGGTGGGTGGGACCATGATTGTCAATCAACATGTTGGAGATTGGGCTGCGGCAACATGTGTCAGTCATACCTAAATAGGTGTGTTGAAGACTCGGCCAAGCTTCCCCTGGCCAACCCCACAAGAAAAAGTGGGTTCATAGTGGTCGTTAAAAAAGAAGTTATTATTTTTTCCTTCCTCTTCATCCTCCTCTTATTATTATTCTTCTTCTTCTACTTCTACCTCCTCTTTTTTTCTGACAGCCAAACTCAAAATTAGTTTAAGCTCAGGACTTCGTTTGAACATTAATCTCCTGCATTTTAGAGTGGGAAGTTGTATGACTACTCAAAATTTCCACAACTTGAAAGGATTTCACAAAACAAAAGCAAAACTGTATCTCGACGCATAGTATAGAAGGAATGGAAAAGAGAGTGGGCGGGACTATGACTGTCAATCAACCTGGTGGGGTGGGGCTGTGGCAACATGTGTCAATCACACCTAAATAGGTGTGGTTAATGCTTTAATATTATTTTCCTTGTAAAGCACGAGTGGCAACAGACCACTTTTAACGACAAATGTGGTTCATGTTGGAATTCACTATTCAGTACAGTCCGCCAACCATCGTTGCCAGATGTACAATAAGTTTTTATATCTGTATAAAACCAAAAAACATGGTGCAGCCTCAGTCGACCCAAGTGAGTACGTCCATTAATTATGTACCATGTACCGTTTGAATGTGAGGGCTGTACTTTATTTCTATCAAGTTTTAATTACATAGTACTGGGCTGTGAGTACGTCTATTAATTACGTATCATTGGACCATGACTTCATCTATTAATTATGGACTATGAGAACCTTAGTTTTTAGACCCTTTGGAACCATTAGATCCATTAGACGCTGTTTAGACCTTTTAGGACCTTTCACACTTTTCAGACTTTTAGACCATTTTCAGACATTTAGATCCTTTAATAGTATTTCGACCCTTTAGACTTTTGCTCATTCAATTCAGAGTGCATAGTTGAGCTCCTGTAATGTACTGTGAATGCATACACATTTTCGTGAATAACTCGCACGGCAAATGTGTGTGAAGCCTCTTGGATACAGCCCACCACAACCCATGTCCATGCCTTCGTCTCATGTCATCATGCCCACTGCATCTCACTAATCTTACCATATAATGATGCCAAGGCGCACACTGTACTTCTATAAAGTTTTTATCCCCCGCCGCATGGCGGAAGGGGGATATTGTTGTCACCCAGGTCGTCCGGCTGTCCGGCTGTCCATCCGTCCGTCCGTCCAGGCATCAACATTTATAGCCGTGAGTGCGATAACTCATAAACTGTTTGCCATATCGATTTGAAATTTGGGTCACACATGTACCACCTGAAAAGGAAGAACTCTATTGATTTTGGGCGTGGCCGGATCCAAGATGGCCGACTGGGGCGGCCATCTTGAGAAAAATGTTTTTTGTAATAAATGGAAAACTGCTTATCTGATTTCAATTATTTTTGGTTACTATGTTCCTCACCCCTGGGGAACTTTTTTGAGATGATGACCAAATGGTGTCTTGTTTCCAATTCACCTCCCTCATTATCTGGAATATGTATGACCTTTTTCATTCAATGGTGGGGGATTCCCCATCTCTGATGGTATATTTAATCACATGGTATTGGACCGTGAATACATTTATTAATTACATATTATTGCAGCATGACTATGTCGAGACCTATCAATTTGACCTTTAGATCTTTTCAGACCATTTGGCCATCACACCCTTAAACCCCTTTGACACCTTTACACCAGTTGTTCTGGAAACAGAAGATTTCCTGCACAACAACACAATTCGTTATGAAGAGCAACATGTCATGGACATTTTGCATCCTGGGGGTGGGAGGTTAAATGACATAAGATTTCCACCTCTTCCTGACATGAAAATATATATTCAAAAGATGTCTGCACCTGTATAAGATTTCTTGCTTCTGCTGATGAGATCAACACAGCCATGTGCACTGTATTCTGGCTGTTTGTAAGGGATATACAAGAGATGAGCATTACCTTTAATGGAAATGGTGGATGGCATGGTAGCGTTTTGTATAATGGCTATTGATACCTTCAGTGAAAATGATGACTTGGCAAGTGATATTGAGGTGCCAGCTCTGGCTCCAACTGCAGTGTCACTTAAATATTCTTCTCACTAAAAGCAGTATCTTTTCCTTTCAATAACAACTTGGCTGACCAAAACTTTGATCATAAGCTCCAGATATTGGATTGTGACCTGTGAACCCAGTTATCATGAAATTCAGATTGTATAATAAAAAGATCCAAATGAAGTGTGTTGCTGCTTCAGCCAATCTGTCACTCTTAAAGCAGTCACTTCCATTATCAGAGGTCATACATGATTATCCCTGTTTTTATTTACAAACACAAAATTGTCCACCAAAGGCATTATTGAAGTGCCATAATCTCCACTAATCCAGCACTTGCATTATTCTGCCATGAAGATGGGGGTTTCGCAATTCTGATCCGAGTGTGGGCAGCATGTTGGCTGTTGGTTGCATCATTTCTAGGGGGCACAGCTGTGCCACAGTTGTAGTTCCTGCTGAAGGTTTAGGCAATAAGTTGCAATTTGGTGAGGGTCCCAGCAATAGCATCCCCACTCGTCATTTTAGGATGTCGTGGGATCTTGAACGTCCACCAGCTGAAAGGCAATCTCGGGCAGGTCTCCAGATTAACGTCAATCCGTGGCACAGTGCAGTCATTGCTGCAGAACTCTGATTTTAGGAACAAGTCACACACAATGTCCGATGTTGTAGAAATTGTAAGGTGCCACTTTGTACTCACAGGATTTGAAAATACAATCAGAGCTTTCATTTTATCGCATTATATACGATAACCTTTTCTTCCTTTTCTTCTTTTTCTTCTCTTGCCAGAGGCTATGAAAGCAGTCATGTATGTGAGAACTTTAGCTTGGTAAAATCTATTTTTATCTTACTTTTATTGTGCCCACTTCCCTGCTGTTCTTGGTAATTGCAGCTTTGGATTCACAAGAGGTGCTTTGTCATCTATGGTATCTATCTCAATGCTGCTGAACTGTGTTCTGTGCAATGGAATGTAGAGAATACGTTGCTGAAGGAATCCAATTTTGGCAACATAAAGTGTGTCCCTACCACCGCAAGTGTTCCCGCTTTGGTAATTATAAACTACAGCAATTATATGCAGAGGTTCAGTGAAAGCTGAAAAAAGTCGAGTACTTGTCATCTTATTTTAAGATGGAGTTGATTTATTGTTTCCAAATTCGTTGTCATTCTGTCTGACTAATAATTTCCTCTTCCTCTGGTAGTTTGGTCTTCTTTTACATATCACATTGCTGTCCAGTTGGCACACCATGATCATTGTTCGTGGAACTACTGAATGGGAAGATTCATTGTATTACACAGAGATGATTAAAGGCTGACTGGGTTGGCTGTGCATTTTCTTCCAATCTAAAGCAAATAAAGCATCGGAAAGCCACCTCTTCTGGCCCTTCATTGGAAGAAATGATTTTTCCTGTCTGCTTTTTAATTTTTTTGCAGGAATGAGGCACATGCAAGAGCAAGGTAAATCTGACAGTGGGACAAACATCAAGGGAATTAATGAATAGGATAAGAGGAAAGGGGGAAGGGAAGGAAACTATTAAATTATCAAGTAAGATGGCTGGGTTAGGAAAGGTTAATGGGGTAATAAAGATCATGGATCAGAGATAGTGGTGCACACATGCTTGATTGAACCATGGAGGGAAGAGTTAGACAGAACAGCCTCGAGAATGTGGTTTCATAGATGGGAGAAGCGAGGAACAGAAGAGTTGAGGTGTGGTCAGTCTGGACTTTGGAAGTTTAACCAGGAGGGGGTTACTAGAACAATAGAACACATCCGGGAATGGATAGGGAGGGTTAGAGGACAGAGAGCAGAAGGCACATTGGAGAAGATGCAGTAAAAAAAAAAAGAGAGATCAACCGACCTTCCTGCGATGTGAATGAAACAAACCTTGTGCTTCGGCTTCATCACGGCAGATTCCAATACTTTTGAGAGCTTTAGATTCCACATAATCCAGGAGAGACGGATGTGATGCTGGTGCCTCAGCCCATCGCAGAGAGAAGTACTCCGTTGAGCTATTAGTCCATGGGCCAAGGCCCTAATTTTCATGAATCGGTATCGGATTAGTGGCAATTGTTTATGATCTTCGAAGATGGATGGAGGTTACTGTTTTCACCCCTTTCTGTTTGTTTGTTTGTGAACAGTATAATACGGAAAAACTCAACGGATTTCGACGAAACTTGGTGGGGGGGGTTAGGTATGGTCCAAGGATTCATGCCATTAAATTTTGTACTTGGTCCCCCCCCAAAAAAAATTAGAGAAATTTTTTTTTTTGCATTTCTGCATGTTTTAAGTGATTTCCAACCCCCCCCCAAAAAAATTGTTACCCCCCCCCGAAAAATAGAGAATTTTTTTTTGCATTTCTACATGTTTTAAGTGATTTCCAACCCCCCCCCAAAAAAATTGTTACCCCCCCCCCCCAAAAAAAATTTAGAGAAAAAAATTGTTTTTTTTTTGCGTTTCTACATGTTTTAAGTGATTTCCAACCCCCCCCAAAAAATTACCCCCCCCCCAAAAAAGGGGGAAATTTTTTTTTTTGCATTTCTACATGTTTTAAATGATTTCCAACCCGCTTCCCCAAAAAACTGTTCGAGAAAAAAAAATGTTTTTTTTGCATTTCTACATGTTTTAAGTGATTTCCAACCCCCCCCAAAATAATTGTAAGAGAAAAAAATTTTTTGCAACCCTTTTTTCAACAAAATTTCGATTTCTTTTTTTTTGCATTTCCACATGTTTTAAGTGATTTCCAACCCCCCTCCCCCCCAAAAAAAAATGTTGGAGAAAAGAACTATAACTTTCAGCACTGTTGACATCATATTTAATGAATAAGATATCAGGTTCACTTGAGTGACCCAGCAGTATTGGTGGCGGAGGTTTTGCACTCTCCCGAGTGCTCCCCCTCTAGTTTTCAGATGTGTATATATCTCAGGCATCATTTAAGCCTGGGTATCCCTCGTAATGTGGTAGCTTAGCAGTACTGTAGTTACCCTTGATTTTCTGTTTTTAATCAGGAAAAAATTAGGAAAATTGAATTTCAGCTTCAGGACATGCAAAATGTTTATAAAAATGATCAAATATATTTTTATTTTGTTACAGGTAATTGGTTGGTATGATGTAAATACAAAGATTGTCAATGATGTGGGTATATATTGAGAAATAAATTATATTATGAGAATTTAAGTCCCTAATATTCTTCAAAATGGAATTCTGTGGCTGACACTTTATTCTTTCTCTCAAAGACTATTGTATTTAAGAGAATGCTTTATATGCCCAAAACATCCCCAATCACTGCCAATAACTGGATAAGTATTATTTACCTAAAAAATATGAATGAATTTTGAAAATTTAACATTCAGTTCCCCCTACCCCCATAATTGAAAAATAACACATTTTTATATTTGTTACTACTGATGAATGCATATCATGAAATACCTTGGTAGGATATATTTATATCACATTTACTGCGATGCAGCTGTGACAAGACTGGAGGATTCACATCCTGGAATATCCCAGGAGTTTCAACAGGGAAACTTTTCTGTTCAACTTGGTTTCAACAACCTATTTGGTAAAATTCCTGTGGACCAGGCCATTGAGGAAACAGTAAATCGTGATACCCAAATAGCAGGAGGAACCAAAGGATTCAGCCTCAAACCAGCAGCAGTTACCAAGTATTATCTTTCAGCTGAGTTTAGAAGCACTTCACTGCGACAGGTACAGGATATGGTTCAACATCATGACTCAAAGTGTATTCATGTTGACCTCCAGCCTACAATAATTCGGAAGGACAACCATGAGGTTGCAGCAATCATAGACACCTTAGAGAATGGGTGGGTAAATCCTATAAATGGTGATGCTGTTGATATCATTTGTGTATCAACTGGGCGCCTAGCATCTCCTGAGGTCGCTACAGATCTCTTAAATGCTCATAGTGTGGGAGAGAAAGCATACCAGATATTAAAGGAGGAAAGACTAGAGTCTGCACAGCCTACAACCAAGTTTCATGACAGATTGACAAAATTAAAACTGAAGGCATTTTCAGATATGTGTAAAAAGAAAGTCAGCACAAAAGGCAGAGAAAAGGACATAATCCTACATGCTGACAGAAATCTCTTTGAACAAATGATACTTGGAGCTCAAAGCCATAGGCTGGACATAAAAGATGTGTTATCTCATCCATTAGGCCCAATACCATGGTTCCTTGCAACTGCTGATGGATCTCTGCGAAAAAATAACAAGTGCACACTTGCTCCTTCATTGGCAAAGAATGTTCCACCTTCAGATGTGATTCAAAGCCCATCAACATGCATCATAGACGACATGAGTCTGGTACAGAAGACCAAAGGTGAACACAAGACTTTTGCACAACTTGCTGAACAAGTGCATAAATCTGTATTACAAGATGGTACCAATAGCCAGAGAATTGATGTAGTGTTTGATGTTTACAAACCCTTATCAATCAAGAATGCTGAAAGGAGCAGAAGAGGAGCTGAGGAGAGTATTAAGCACAGGAATATAACTAGGGGTCAGACAATTAATCAATGCCGAAAGTTCTTGGGTAGTGCAGATAACAAAACCAGTTTGGTACAGTATTTTGTCAGAGTGGACATCACCAACTTTCAGGCAGAGACTAAACGATAAGGAGATGTATGTGACATGCAATACAGAGTGCTATCGCATAACTAAAGACTTCAGAAGAAGAAAAAGACCTGTATGCTGATCATGAAGAGGCCGATACAAGAGTTCTTCTGCATGCCAAGCATGCTGCAGATCATGGCTACAAAGCTGTGGTCATTTCAGCTGAAGACACTGATATCCTGGTCCTTGCTCTGGCTCTGAATGGTACTATTGGATGTGCAGTATATCAACGAAGAGGTACCCAATCACGTCAACAGTACATCGACATAAACAAGATGGCCTTACACCATGGTGATGATGTGTGCAAAGCCATCGTTGGGTTGCATGCATTCACAGGTTGTGATACTGTAAGTGCCTTTGCTGGAAAGGTGAAGCCATTAAAATTACTTCAGAAAAGTCCAGATTTCTATAAATGTCTGGGCAATCTGGGGGAATCTTGGGAGCAGTCAGATGAACAGTTCAGAGATTTAGAGGCCTTCACTTGCAGAATGTATCTGCCACAACTGCTAAGCTGTTGTGATATCAATGAATGTTGCTATCTGATGTTCTGTACTCGAAAAGGGGAAGGGGACACTTCACAACTGCCTCCATGTCATGATACACTGTATCAACACACTCTCCATGCTAACTACCAGGCAGCCATTTGGAGACGTAGCTTAGAGCAAGAGATTTGTGCTCCTGATCCAGTTGGACATGGCTGGACTCTGGAAGACAGCAGTGCCCTAAGTGTCAAGTGGATGACTGGATCGCCTGCTCCACAGACAGTTCTTGATCGACTGAGTTGTAACTGTCGCAGAGTTTGCAAAGCTCCACATTGCTCATGCATAGGAAATGGGCTGAAGTGCACTTTGATGTGCAAGTTACAAACCTGTGAAAACAGACTACAAGATGATGAGGAAAATTATGAAGGACCAGACTTCCATGAGGAAATGGATGAGGAATATGAAGAGGAAGATTGACTTTCTAAAGTGCCTTAGTTAAGAGTGTTTGTAGTGCTCCAAAGTGCTTTGGTAACCTATTAAATTCCAAGTGGTGTTAACAAATAGACAAGAGTGATAACCAGTAATCTAATATGCCATGTCATGTTGTATGGTACATCATAAAGCAAATGGATGAAAAAAGCATATTTTTCTAATTTAGGGAGGTAGGGTAGCTAAATGTAAAATATTAAAAAAGCCAAATATATTTATGAATTTCTGATGCATTACCAGTTACTAGCAATGATTGGGGATGTTTTTCATCCATAAACCACAGCTTTATCTCCATTAGTTTTATGAATATTGAAAAAAATGTCCATACGCAAAATCAAATGTGAGGCTATTTTTTTGCTAATTTTGTGGTAAAAATGGAAAAATCTTAAAATTAATCAATTTTAAAAATATTTTTGTGTTTACAAATCATTGTTAATTTATTTGATACATATTGAAAGCAAGTTTTGGTCATTCTGGTCAATATTTTGTAAAATTTTATGAAATTTCAATTTTCATCACTTATACTACTTAAAAAAAACAGACTATCGAGGGTAACCACTATTAATCTACCATATTGCGAGGGCTACCCAGGCTTAAATGATGCCTGAGACATGTACCCAACTGAAAAACATCATAAACAATTGCCACTAATTCGATACCGATAAACCCCATGGCCCATGGACTATATGGACAATGGCTTTGTAAACCATAAGTAGTTCTGATTTTCTAAGGAAAGACTTGGATTAATGGAGGATGCACCGTCTGAGGCTGGCTACGGAGGCCAGTTTTGCTACGTAGTCAGCCCAGGAAAGGTCATGTCTGATGGTGAGGCATGGACGTTTAAGACCTCAATCTCTTCCAGTGGATGACCCAAGACATTGGTGGGCTTGTTTGATGATCCATGCTGAGTGATAGGGTGAGACTGTGACACTTTCTTGGATTGAAGGACATTTTCCATTTATCAGAACGAGTCTAATTAATTATTTCCCAATCATCAGAGAGAGAGTGAGAGTGTGAGAGATAGATAGGTAGGTTTGCCCAGCAGAGGGATGGGGATATTATACAGCATAATGTGGAGTCATTGGCAAATAGGAAGTGTTTCCCAGAAAATCGGAGAGGTCATTTATATAACTATGAGGAACAAGACAGGGCCTAAAACACTGCCTAGGAACTTCAACCTCCATTGGGAGAGAAGAGGGGAGGTTTCCACTGATGTCAACACATTGACTGCATGAGTGGAGGAAGTCAGAAATCCAGGAATGAAGGTAACCTTCAAGAGAGATATATATATATATATATATATATATATATATACATATACATATACATATACATATACATATACATATACATATATATATATATATATATATATATATATATATATACATATACATATACATATACATATACATATATATATATATATATATATATATATATATATATATATATATATATATATATATATATATATATATATATATATATATATATATATATATATATATATATACAGCTCCCATAGGGATAGACTTTGGCAAGAAAAGCAGGATTCCAGACTCTGTCAAATGTCTGAGATATTTTCAGGGAGACAGCCCTCGGAGGGAAGAGTGAAACCTTTTAAAAAATAATAGTTATTAGGGTCCGTTCTTGCACTCTTATTGTAGACAGGAATTATGTTTGCTGCTTATTGCTCTGCCAGCATGCATTAATCATAGGTCTGTTTCACAAATGTTCTGGAATGAGTTGAGATAACTAGCTTGAGTGGATGAAAAGAATGCCATAAATGTCATATAGTCTATTCAAACTTCCAAAGAGCTTTTGATCAGCTTCTACAATGGAGTCAATTGGGTAAAGTGTAAAAATGTGATTTCTCTTGGAGATAAGCTTGCCAAGTAGAATGAAATTTGCTTTGGAACAAAAAGCAGTGGTAATTTTTTCTGGCAGGTGCATATTGGAACTGGATTAAATTATGAATTAATTCTGATTGTTGAAATCATAACTGAGGCATGAGCACTGGCACACAATGACCTACTCTTTTGCAAAGGTAAAATGGGATCTTTTGTAAAGGTTTAGTTGCAGAGGGATAGAATTTATGGAGCATGCAGATGAAGGTACTGGAGAAGGTTGTACACCTAAGACGAAGGGAGATTATGAAGATAGATGACATGGATTCATGCAAGTAAATGGAGTGAGTGGATGCGAATGTCATCATGACACAGATTCAGGAAAAGATGCTAGAAGGAAATAAGAAGTTGTACTGGGGAAGGCATATGATAGGATTCCAAGACAAGTGGTGTACAGTAATCATGTGTTGGTGTTTGAGGAAGAAGGGCATGCCAGAGAAGATTGTTAGGATCGTGATAGAAATGTATGCTATGGTCAGTGGAGTCAATGCTATGGTCAGGACAATGAATGGGGACTCGCAATATTTTGGAGTGGGGGTTGGTCTCGACCAAGGCTCTGCACTGAGTCCCTTCCTTTTTGTAACAGTGATGGACGTGCTGAGTGACATCAGAGATAAAGAACTGTGGGAGCTCCTCTTTGTTTGCAGATGACTGAGCCATAACAGCAGAGTTAAAGGAAGAGCTATAGAGAAGAGTGCTGAAATGGCATGAGAGCTTTGAGAGGCAGGGATTGAAGGTTAATGTGAGAAAGACAGAAGTAATGATGTGTGTTAAGATTGGTGTAGAGAGGGTCAAGATTGTAGATATAAGGGGTGGAGAGCTGACAAGTGGACAAATACCTTGGTTCAACACGAAAGGAAGGGGGGGTGGGGGTTGTGAAGTGAAAATATTGGGTAGAGTGAAGGGAACGTGGACAAAATGAAAGGAGGTCAGTGGAGTCATCTGTGATAGAAGGATACCAAAAAAATTGAAGGTTAAAATCGGCAAGGCAGTGATTAGACTTGTTATAATGCATGGTGCAGGAGCATGGGCTTTGAGGAAAAAGGAAGAGGAGTTGTTGAAGAGAACAGAGATGAGAATGCTTTGGTGGATTTTCAGAGTATCACTAAGAGAGCGGTTGAGAAATGAGATACACAAAAGAGCTGGAGTTGTAAGTATCGCAGAAGGGATTAAAGAGACGAGGTTATGGTGGTTTGGGCATGTGATGAGGAAAAAGGATGAAAAACTAATCAAGAAAGTATGGAATGAGCCAATTGGAGGGAAAAGATCAAGAGAATGACAGAGATTAAGGTGGAGGGAGGTTGTGGAAAGAGATGGCCTGATTTGAAAGAGATGGTCCAATTTTGAAGAGCATGGGATGGAGAGAGTAAGATGCAGAGGATAGAGCATAATTAAGAAAGCGGATCTGACTGTCCGACCTCTAACTGTTGGGATAAAGCTGCAGAGTAAAAGAAGATGAAGGATGGGATATTTAATGTCCACAAGCAATGACGAACAGATGGGACAGCAGCCTAACATTCTTTCTAAAAGATGGTGCAGCTCATTATTGTAATTCCCTCCATGGGTGATAAAGGTTGTGGTCAAGTTTCATCAGAATTGCATGTGTCGCTTCTGATTATAAAGCCAATACCTATTTTGGGGGGGGGCAACCCCCCCCATAGATTTTCTGAGGGCCCAATTTTTTATTTTTTATTCCATGAACAAAGATATCGGGTGATGAAGGTTGTGGTCAAGTTTCATCGTAATCATGTGTGTAGTTTCAGAAAAGAAGTTGCAAGTGTTTGTGGATGGACGGACGGACGGACTGAAAGACGGACGACGTGCCATCCCATAAGCTCCCTGGAACTACGTTCCAGATGAGCGAAAAACATGTCATAGTATAAAGTGCTGGATTTTAAAATGGTGGCAAAAGCACCTTGAAATTCTCCCCAGAGCCAAGTCCTCTCTCTCTCTCTCTCTCTCCCCCTCTCTTCCCCCCTCCCCCCTCTCTTCCCCCTCTCTTCCCCCCTCTCTTCCCCCCTCTCTTCCCCCTCCCTTCCCCCCTCCCTTCCCCCCTCCCCCTCTCTTCCCCCTCCCCCTCTCTGCCCCCCGGTTGCATCATTGGTTGGAACGCGGCTGTGCTGCTAATGCAGTGTTCCCCTTACCAGTACACTGATGCTCATTTTGCCGACCTCGGAAGGATGACAGGCTGAGTCAACCTCCTGGTGTATTTTAATTCAGTGGCCAACTGGGCTTGAACTCGGGACCCTCGGATCCCAAGCCGCCACCCTAACCACTAAGCCAACACCAGGCTTCCTTCCTCTGCCATCCTCGGCTTATAATAATATATTGGGCTTTCACTGAATTGTCTTAGAATATGGCTCATCCCTGTGGACTGGGGCTGCTCCCTCCCATCTTGCTCTCTTGAAAGCATGGGGTCAAAGGCTCTACGTGTCATTGGCATCTCTTGATAGATGGCTGTCTCAGGATATGCAAGCTTTTTATTCAGACAGGCAAGTTGATGGCATTGTAGGGTTTTCCTGACTCTCTTTCAGTCTTGCTCCTTCTGTCCTCTTGCCTTTCCTTTCCTATTGTCTTTCCCATCTCTACCTCTGAGATGTCGACACCCAGTGAGTGTTTTTTGGCACTATGTGTTGCACTTTGGTGTTGGTTGACGCCACATAGTGGATTTGCAGAATTTCCTTTTCTTGCATATATATTTTCTTGTATTTTCCTGTTGTGTGATTTGTCCAACAATCGCTCATTCCAAGTTTATCAGTAATTATTGGATTCGCTATATATGCTTGATATCCCTTATTGTCGGGTTTTCCGTGTGTGTGTGTGTGTGTGTGTGTGTGTGTGTGTGTGTGTGTGTGTGTGTGTGTGTGTGTGTGCGTGCGTGCGTGCGTGCGTGCGTGCGTGTCTGCAACGCGAGGCTCCACAGCACGAACCAGCAAACCGATTTTGATGAAACTTTGCCAACAGGTGCCATATGGTCTGGGAATGTGCGCGTTTGAATTTCGTTGCCGAGCAACCACCCGTTGCTGTGCAGCGGCCGAAAAACCGCGTAGAGTATTTTCAATACTTGTCCTTCAGTTTTGAATGTAGAGAAACGAGACTTTGGAATTAAACACTTCGAGATATTTAGAAAATTTTATTTGAGCCGATTTTTATCGAGGTTTTATTTTTCAAATGGTAGTCCTTCAAAAATTGGGTCTTTTTACCGTCATTTTTTATGAGGGGCTTAGGAAAGTGGGCGGCGCTTAGGCAAAGTGGACATGGTTGATGAAAAGTGGGAGTGGTATAGGAAAGTGGGCATGGCTTATGGAAAGTGGGCATGGCTTATGGAAAGTGGGCGTGGCTTATGAAAAATATTGTGTGGCTCAGGAGGTATGGTCAAACAAGAGCATTGAGAGAAATTTATCGGGTTTTCCGTGTGTGTGTGTGTGTGTGTGTGTGTGTGTGTGTGTGTGTGTGTGTGTGTGTGTGTGTGTGTGTGTGTGTGTGTGTGTGTGTGTGTCTGCAGCGCGAGGCTCCACAGCACAAACCAGTAAACCGATTATTTTTCAAATGGTAGTCCTTCAAAAATAGGGTGTCTATTTACCGTCATTTTTTATGAGGAGTGCCAGTTGGCAAAATACGCAATAGGAAAAATCTTTCCAGGCAGAGGAACAATTGTATGTGAACCAATATGTCTTGGCAATGAATCTTCGTCGGTGGATCGGTCAGAATGAAAAGCATCGTATCCAGCGCTTCGATCCTAGCGAATCCCTCGTCGCCTACCGGCTTGTCTTATTGTTCACCACTATTCATTCATCCTCCCAATCACTTGATTATTCATTTGATTATCTTATTGATATATTTTTCACATTAAAGAGCCTGGTTTCAGAAAACTAATTTCTGAAAAACAAATACAGTACAGATCTCCTCCAAAAGTAATGCCTACTTTTTATTAAGACTGTAGCCGACGTAAACCTTGAAGTGTATCTCTGTACCGAAGTTGATTTTAGAAAGTCTTCTTGTTCATATTCTTTAACGGCCACAATTGCTCCCACATTCTTGTAGGGTTGGCCGCGGGAAGTTTTTGGCCCAGGTCTTTCACGAACCGGCTGTCCAAGCCTGACGCTTGACTAAGTAGTCAAGACAGGAATTTGTAATTTGTTCAGGGTGCTAGTGATAGCTCACCTACTCTGTGAAGGACACCATTTGATCTTTAACGTCCACCAACTAATGCCAACAGATGGGACACCCAATTCGACGTCCATCTGAGGGATGGCACACATATTGATCGAGTACACTGCCTGTGTCATTGACAGTTTATACATTTCAACGAAGGCTCGGCAGCTTCGAGGCGAGTGTGTACGAACCTCTAAGCCATCTTGCCAGCCCTGGTTTTTAGAAACTATTAATTTATTTATGAATCTATTCATCCAATGTTATTGTAAATCAGGGATCGTGTGAGATAAGGAAAAGTGATTTAATTGAATAATGCTTTGGCTCAATAGCTCACAAGTTCCCTTTTAAAGATTCTAGGCTACAGCTATAAAAGCACCCAATCCCATCTTAGAAGATTTTAGCAGCTAATCAGAGTTGAGCCCAGTTAGTGCTCCGATTGGAGACCTCTATGGGCAGCTGGGTGCTGTAGGCTGAGAATGGCAGAATACCTCAGCAGGTTTCACACTTGCCTTGGACCATACTGATCATGGAGTTCATTTCCTGCAGGGTCAAATCCAGCAAAATACTGACATCCTGCTGCGATGATCAAAAAGGTCTGCATATTTGATGAGTTTAGTTATAAAGGTTATGATTGTTAAGTTAAATAAAGTTAATGGTAACAATGGGGTTGGTACATAGAAGACCAGGCTGAACAGTTTACGTTTTGTATCCCGCTGATAGGCCAGATGTGCATCCGGACCTGAACAAAAATCTAATTGGCTTGTTTTTGTCACCTACCCAACTTATCCACTAAGTTTCAGCCGAATCTGTCACCATAACTTTTTGAGATATCATGCTATATATCGTTTTTAGCCCTATCACTCACTGGTGAAGAATGACTAAAAATTATTGTATCCACATCCAGATTTTCACCAAAATCGAATCGATTCGGCCTTGTCACACACCCAACATGTCCACTAAGTTTCGTCCAAATTTGTCCACAATTTTTTGAGATGCTGTGCTCTCACTTTTGGCCCATTCACTCACTGGTGAAGTATCACTTTTGAAATTCTCAGATCCAGATACAGATTTTCACCAAAACCAACTCATTTCGTCCTCGTCGTACACCCAACCTGTCCAACAAGTTTTTTTTTGAATCCACCCATCGCTTTTTTGAGCTACCATGTTCATCAACAGACGGAAAGACAAACCATGGGTGAAAACATAACCTCCGTCCACCTTTGGTGGCGGAGGTAATAAGTGAAACGATAGAAGTTAATGTGGTGTTGATTTGACATTGACATTATGAGCCAAACATGGCCACATTGTGCACATCTAAGTTTGGTTGTACATCCTTTTATAAAATATGAAACATTGCTTTTTGGTTTTCCCCATACATAATGTGCTCAGCATTTTAAAAAAAAATGGAACATGAACAAGCAACCATTGCACAGGTTTGATGGGCTGAATGGAATCATCCTACATTGAGGTTCCTTGTAAGGGAACTCATTATTTTTTATTATTGTTATTGTTATTATTATTATTATTATTATTATCAGAAAGTAGATATTTGAGAAACACAACGTTACACTCACAGAGCATTAAAAAATTCATTGCCTCTTTAAATCGTGCTGGTGTGGCATTGAAAGTGTAATGATTAGGATTATGGTATAAGCTTGAATGAACTCAGGATAACTTTGTGACAAGAGCAAGTTGTCTTGTTTTTCTGTGCATGCTATTTTTAGGTGCAGCATTACTGTGGAGGGAATGGGAACAGAGTCACAATGCCTGGTTTGTGTCCATTATGTTTTTATATGTGCTGTGATTTCCTTTACACCACACTTATGGTGGGGAAGACTTACCTTACGACCACTTTTAAGTCAAATGGACGGTTTTTCCACACTGTGCATTTCTGGATTATGTGTTAAGAGTTTCATGCAGCTCAGCAGTTTTCTCTGGGCATTGTGTGGGTCATTTGGGAAATACTCTGCAGGAAACTATCCTATTTATAAATGCACTTGTTGTATAAATAGAAGGGATAGGCTCAATATAGTCTTTCATAATTGCTCATTTTGTCTTTGACTTTTCAATTCCCTCTTTCATAATCGTCAGCTTATATGTGTGTAGTAATGTACTGCATGTTGATATTCATGAATCGCTGCTGGGAAAGGTTTCATGTGAGTAAAACAAGTGACAGCCCGATAGGTCGAATCCCACAGGTTCTGCAAAACATCTTATCCCTTTAGAGTGCCTCTATGTCCCAGTTAACACCTTGCGTTTTAGAGCAGAGCCGTAATGATTATGAAATTAGGTGGTCCAGGGTTACAAATGAAAAGGGGAGGGTGGGAGGGGAAAGATGGGAGAGCGGGGGGGGGGGGGGGATGGTGGCATGGAGTTTGCTTGGTGGAGCTGTTGGGTAGGGGATTTGTGGGTAATTTTTAGCGCCTGATGTGACACGCCCTATGCTCATTTGGCCCAGAGGCATTTTCTCACTGCTTTGTTGCTAGGCACTTTAAAGAGGATGGAGTTGTATGATTGCATATGTATTGTGCAAACCCAGGAACTACTTAAGCTGTGACATTCAAATTCCTCATTGCTAATGAATTTTAATGTTGCTCATCCTTGTATTCAATAATTGCCAAAATAAATTTTGAGGAGTTTGCCCTAAATAGTTTCTCATCTTCCAAGCTCAATCCCAAGCAAATAGTTTTTGCCTCCTCGCTAATTGTATAGATTTCTGCTCGAAAGTGCTGACAATATCAATTCAAATTGAGCTCATTAATTGAAAGTGAACATTTTTTTTAAATGCCTTTGGCATTTGATGCTCTTCGAACGGCCAAATCCCTGCATTGCAACCTACAACTTCCAGGTCCATTTCAGTGCCTTATTGCTGCTGTGCAAGTGCAAATTACTCCTCTTAGAATAAAACAGCACATGTCTCACAGCAGCGTGGGTAATTCTGTAGCTTCCAATGCATGCTGGCTGAAAAGCATTTGCCACGAGCAGTCGGTCATATGACAGATGCCAATCTTCTTGAGGACATGTGGAACGTAGGCAGAAAAGAGCAAAATCCTCTGCCAACTCCTGTCAGCCCTTTGCGCTCCAGATGCTTAACCCCATCCGTGTGGGAGAAGACGCGTGGGATGTCATATGTACGATTCATGCTTCGCTCAGATTGCAATGATGCCACTTTATCACACAGGTAGCCATTCTCGAACCAATTGCTGATATTTAATCTCTTTTATGACGATATGGTCATTGCATGTCATATTAAATTTGAGCAGTTTTCACAAAGATAAGACACATATACACGGTTTGGCAACGAATTTAGAGAATGGCATTAATTGTGGGTAGCATTACCTCGGACAATTTCTCAGCAGTCGATTCCATAAATAACTAGATCGGCACTCGGTGGAGTGCATACCTCTGCCAGACTGAACAGTTTGCGGTTTGTATCCCGATGATAGGCTGGATCTAGATCTGGATGGATCTTCACCAAAATGGAATCAATTCGTCCTTGTCATACACCCAACTTGTCCACCAAGTTTCGTCTTTAACTTTTTGGATATCCTACTCACAAACAGACAGACAGACAAACATGGGTGAACACATAACCTCCGTCCACCTTCAGTGGCAGAAGTAATGACACGATACTCTTCCAAGAATCTTGGCGCATCTATAACGATTCATCCATGAGCAGCATGTATACTGGTTCTGGTGCATCATTTCAAATTCAATTTAGGAGATATACAGGTAGATGAGCTGGGTAGAATTTGAAGTTCCTCATTGTGCTACCACACAGGATTCTGATGTATTGTGTGATTGTTATCCTGAAACATCTTATCTTTATCGACTGTCGATACATGAGCAGCATGGAAGAATAGACCTTGTTCATCACGATCGTGAGATACTCTATGGAATTCACCTGGTCTTGAAATGGGATGAGAATCCAGATCATAGTGGAATCTATGTATCTTGTAAACAATTTCCACAGCTCCAGAGTTCTGAACTGTTGATAAGATGCATTCAGGTTTCAATTATTTGTGAGATCCTGAGCTGTTGTTTACTATTTCATCTGTTCATGGCACTATAAATGAAATTCTTCAGTCCACACATCTTTGATACATTGGTTTAAAGTTCACTCCCAGTATTTGCAGTACCACTCATGTTGGTGTATATACTGTATGTATATGACTCTTGCTAAATATTAGAGGCTTCCTACAGGGATTTGTTGGGGATGCAACATGTTATACATTGTTTTTAGATGTCATGTCTCACTCACGATTGAAAATTCCTAAGATTTGCATGAATGTTGCACATATGTGGCTTCTCGTGATTTGGATGCATCATTTATCCCTGTCACTGGTATGACTTTCTGTTCACTTGTGGATGTCTTTCATCATTTTTTCAATTTCAGTACATAGAGGAATTTGATAGACACATTGTAATTTTTACACCTTCCTTGAAAGGGAGCTGAGCTTTATGGGCCCACGCTATATCCTTCACCATGTGACATCACTTGAGATGTTATATTGGAATGAGTACCATCCATTTGTTTGATTCTCAATTGATTCCAGCATTATCCGATGTCATTCATTCGATGATTTTGCTGTGACATAGATTCTTTGACAAGAGTACAGATGGAAAGCTAACTGTTCTGATGGGTGGAGTAATCGTGCATGTTCATCAGATGTGGGTGGGAAAATAATAATGGTGGGCAACAGGACAATATGTAACAGCCTTACCAAATCAATGAACGATTATCTTTTTTGGAATGGGGTTTCCAAAATGGTTTGTATTTTTTATATATATATATATATATATATATCTATGTGTATTTATATATATTTATATATATATATATATATATATACATACATATATATATATATACATATATATATATATATATATATATACATATATATATATATATATACATATATATATACATACATATATACATACATACATATATATATATATATATATATATATATATATACATATATATATATATATATATATATATATATATATATATATATATATATATATATATATATATACACAAAGTCGAGGCTCATGGAGGAGCGAGAACATATCACAGATCAGGATGTAACAAAAAAGGAATAGAAGAAAGAGTGGGTGGAGCACACCAACAGCAGGCATGAGGGGCAAAATAGATAGACTTGGAGAAATGAGGGATGTGGGGAAGAATGAGGGTTAGGGGAGGACGCATGGGGTGGACATTATGGATACAGAAGCAATCTCTCAGGAAGGAAAAACTGGAAATTTGGAAAGAGGTGGGCTTGGGGTGGGTAATGGGGGTAGAAATGATCATGTTTTCAGATGGAGGGTGATCTGAGATGGTGGTGAACAGCTGTCTTGAAAACCTGGAGAGAAGAATGAGACTGGAGGGAATGTGAAAGTTGATTCTTCAGGTGGGAAAAAAGAGTAACAAATGAGTAGAGGTGAGCAGTGATTCAGGATTTTGGGAGTTTTACCAGAAGGGAGCTGATTATGGATCACGTGAAATCTGCAGACACCTGGGGGAGGTGTGTGTGTGTGTGTGTGTGTGTGTGTGTGTGTGTGTGTGTGTGTGTGTGTGTGTGTGTGTGTGTGTGTGTGTGTGTGTGTGTGTGTGTGTGTGTGTGTGTGTGTGTGTGTGTGTGTGTGTGTGTGTGTGTGTGTGTGTGGTCAGACAAAGCACGGACAAAGCAGAGGGTGAAAGACCAGAAATAGTCCATTTGCCAGAGAAGTAACCTTGTCCTCAAAAGTGAATGGTTTTATGGTGGTTTCTTGTTCACAGGCATGCATAGACAAAATTAAGCTTGGTTGCCCAGATGGCAACCATGGGGAAATCTGTTATTTTTGCGCAAATACAAGATGGCCGTCATCGACCGGGCTGAAAATATAGCTTTTTAGGTGATGAACTTAAAATTACACATGAGACATCTTTTCCATATAATTTTGGCACGAGGAATCGATATTTAACCTTATTTTTGTGATTAGAAGTAAATTTGAGGTCAATGTTCGAGTTCCTGGCAATTGTTTGCCGTGTGAGATACATTTTGAATGACAACAAGGTCACTATTCTGACAACTGGACACTCACATACGACATTAATGCGAGTTACTAATTCATTGTTTTGTTCTTCACTGGAGTATCTTCAGAAGTCATTGACTGATTTGGAAATGACTTATGTCCACATCTCTGTGGATCTCCAGCTCTACATGGTGGCTTGCCAAATCAAGTGGCATGATGTTGATCGCTTTAAAAATGTGATTCTGAGGCCTGGGATAATGCACACTGTGCAGTCCTTCTGTGGTTGCATTGGCAAACTCATGCGTGGGTCTGGTGTTGAGACTCTCATCAGTTCAGCATTTGGGGGCCTCGCAGGAATCATGAGTGGCAAGTCCTGGGTTCGATCAATGAGAGCCTTCCGGATGGTTTCGACTGCCCTTCTCATTTCCTTCCTCACCATCGGCCCCAAGACATTCCAGGAGATTTGTGAAGCTACCTTGAGACATGCAGACAGCACCCAACTGGGAAGCACTGGGTTGATAACTTCATCAAGCCTACTCTGCTTGTTCATCAACTTCTGCGTAGTAAGAGGGAGGCAGACTTCCTGCTGCAACAGCTAACACTTGAACGCATGCTTCCCTACTTCTTTGTTGCTGGTCACCATCACTATGCCCGTTACATCACCCATCACCTACTGGAGATGCACTATCTGCTGCCACCAGATGCCAAGTCAGAGCTCATATCAGGTGCTTTTGTGTGTCGTCACCAGGAAGGCATTTGGAATGGTGTTAGCTCTGATCAGTTCGGTGAACAAACTGCTATTAGAATTGGCAAGGGTAGCCTCAAGGGTATGACTCTTTCTCCAGAGATGGTAGCAGAGTGGATCGATTCCTTTCCTGTCACTGCCTACATCTCAGATACAATGGAGCACATCTGCCCTGACTCCTCAAACAAGGACAATGAAGACCAAGTGAGAGAAAAGGACACAAGAATCGGACCACGTCACAAGGAGGAGGGGAAGAAGAGGAGAGAACTTGATGCAGATGATAGGCGCTGGATTTTACTTGAATTGTCGAATGTGTCTCATCCTCTTGAGAATCACTCACATCTGTACAACATTGCCGATGGTCGAATTGCTCCCCGAGAAGCTGAAGTGAATGTTGAGGATTCCGTGGTTATCGGTCATAAAATGGTTGCAGAGTTCCATGTATCCCTTCCAGGTGGATTCCATGCAACCATCTCATGCCCCATCAAGACAATGGAGCACTTACAGAAAGGAGTGAAAATTGGGGACAAGACGATCTTTGATCTCAAAACCATCTTCCTCAGGCTGCTGACTATTGGACAGCAAAGACAAATGGAGCTAGGACCTATCTTCCAGTTTGAGCTCTGCACAGTACCCCCTTCACTGATTGATGAATATGGGTGCTTAAGGAAAGGCAACAAAGCACCACTGGCACACAAACTCTGTGTTCAGGCACAACAGCCTCTGCAACCAGATGTTACCATTGTTGACACGAGCCAACTTCTCTCTCATATTGTCTGGCCTTTCAGGGGAACTGTGTCAGTCTTAGTTGAGTCCATCAAGACAAGGCTGTCTACCATTGCTGGTCAGAAGATCTTGGTCTTTGACAAATATTATGATGTTTCTGCAAAGGACCATGAATGAGTGAGGCGTGCTGGCATTTGTTCCATCAACTATGACCTCACAATAAACACACCCCTGCCTAGTCGAGACACCATCCTGAAAAACAAGCAGAACAAGTTGCAGCTGTCCAAGGTTTTGAGTACCTATAACTTTGGTGAAGGAGTTACTGTGGAGAGCCGTAGCCATGGTGCGCTCAACCATGATGAAGCAGACATTACAATGATCTCACACCTGCTCATGGCTGCTGAATGTAATGCAAGAGTGATACCTATCCTCTCTGATGACACTGATGTTTTTGTATTGATGGTTTACTGGGTTTACCAGCGCAACATCCAGGCCACAGTGCAGATGGAAAGGTGGGATGGAGCAATTTGGGATATCAACACCACCTGTGACCAGCTTGGCTCCAAGTGTCTGCAGCTTTTGGGAATGCACTACATCACTAACTCAGATACCACGTCATACCCATACGGCAAGGGCAAAGTGTCAGTCCTGAAGACACTGAGAGCTGGCAACTTCCCTGGTTTGTACTCTGCACTTGGCAAGCTGAACGCAAGCCATGAACAGCTCATGGAAGCAGGGCAGACATTCTTCTGTGCCCTGTATGGTCAGCCAGAAGGTACCACGATGAGTGAGATGAGGTACTATATGTACACACGGAAGGCTGGCAAGCCCCTCAAGCTCATGGCATTACCTCCAACTGAGATCAATCTCTTCCCACATATTTTGCGTGCACATCTACAGACAGTACTTGCAAAATCAGCTGATCAGCAGGCCCCACCTGAACTTGACATTACAAAATATGGATGGGACATCAGAGATGGAATCCCAGTGCCAGCAACTTCTGCTACTCCACCAGCCCCTTTGGACCTCATGGATGTTGTGCGGTGTGGATGCAAAGCAGAGGGGAAGGCCTGCAGTACTGCAAGTTGCAGTTGTCACCATGCAAAGATCTCCTGCATGCTATACTGCACTTGTGGTTGCAGTGACAAGTGCTTCAACCCACACAAGACTGTGGAGGACAGTGAAAGTGAAGTGGAAGAAGGGAGTGTTGAAGCAGAACTGGAAAGAGATGAGGATACGGAAGGGGACGAGTACAATGAATGGGAATGAACAATACGTAAGTTGTCTACTGGGCTCTATGTCCTCTGTTCCTAAGATGTCCAATATGATGACATGACAATGTGTATGCTTTCTGATTATCAACATACTGTTGTGAACCATTCATGAATTCACTTTTGCATTGGTGTTGCATAATTTTCAGCGGAAAATAGTCATGGGCATTTTAGTCCATGAGGCCGAGCCCAAAATTTTGGTCATTGGTACCAAACAAAGTGCCCTGTTCTAGTCAAGTTTTTTTTGTAAAGATGGGTCCCCTGGGGTATCAAAATCACTTGATAGCAAGGAAATATCGGTAGCTTATATCGTGTAATGGCACTGTTTATACGCGACCCCCTCTTGCACAAAATCGAAGATTTTCGATAATTTTTATACACCGTGGATTTGAGTTGGGAGCGTTTTATACTGTTAATATACTTTAATGTGTATAATCTATATATCAAAAGAAAGCTCATGCAGTACAGTTTATAGTCGTATGAACAAAAGAAGAAAATAAAAACACTCACAGACACCCGACATGAAATACTGCGGACCCCTTGATGCGAAACAAATGTTTTTCTTCACTTAGAAAAAATGTGTCTTCCAACATGTAGAACGACATTAGAAACTTCAACTCAGGCACTATAATAACAGTACCTTGAATACATCTTAATATAATTTGAACCTTGTCAATAAATGACACCTTACATTTCTAGGAAACAAATTCTATCATAGAAAATATGTAATTATGTGCTTTCGACATCAAGTTGATCATTTGGTCCAGATTTCAAATGTCGCAGCTGTAACAGCAACACAAATAAAATATAAGGCATGTTATAAGACAAACACATTATTATTGTTATTCAAACAATAATTAAAGTACACAATCTTGGAATATTTGAACTAATAGTCTTCAGTTTCATTATCTTCTTCGCTGCTCAACTCCATTTTGCTGTCTGTACCGTCGTTCATTGGTTGGTTTTCACATGGGCTCAAACTACAAATGTCAGAACACTTCAATCCATTTGCAGCACAGGGACATTGAGGAACTCGACAGGACTTCCGACATTTGCAGGACAGCATCTCAAGAACAGCGTCGGGGGCCGGTGCACCATCCATCCAGTCTACGGCTAAGTGTCTGTCATCACCATCGCCAACGAATTTCCAGCCATTGCCTGCAGGATTGGGCGTCTTGGAATCGTTCATCAAACTCTGTCTCCAAATTGCGGTTTGATAATTTGCTCGCCGTGCATGTTTTCCAAGACAATCTGCACATGGCGGTAACTGGTAGGACTCTTTCTCACCTTTCTTTGCACAAAATTGTTTGTACCGAAACTCGTTGACTGAAGCATCTCCAGATGTAGCATCATACATGGCACAAACAAAACGTTCCAATCGAGCTTGAAGAGAAGACGAAAGACTCCACTGTTGGCCAAGCTCCTTAAAGAGACTCTGGAAATTCTGATTTGCTTTGACCAGTTTGAATGCTTTCATTTTCCCACAACCTGCGAAGGCACTGACGGAGTCGCAACCAGTGAAAGCGTGCAATCCAATAACTGCATCTGAGACATCAGATCCATTCATGTTGACAACAGCTGTGACGTCTATGTAATGTGCGAGTTTTAGTCCCACATTTCTGATAAAGAGGAGCAGTAATTTGTGTACAGATCGCCATGCTCAAAAGGAAGACATCTGTGTCGTCCGCCACAAAGATTACAGCTGCACTTCCGGTGTCACTTGCGTGTTTTCCATGAAGCAGTACCCTCGTGTCTGCTTCTTCTTGCTGGCAGCAAAGCTCCGGTACATCTTCAACTGCTGAGTCAGTAATTTTGATGCACTTCTCCTTTGAGGTTACAAACATATGCTTTGACTGCAACAATGACCTTGAATGTGGTTGTTGCCATTCCTGAAACAGAAATTCAATGAGTTCAGTCTTGTTATCACTACTCTGCAGGTAACTTATCCACTGACGGACAATTTGTTGGGAAGTTATATTCTTGAACTGTTTGCCTGGATTCTTGCTTCGTCTCGCTCTTTTGTGGTGTTTTATGCTGTGTGGTTGATACACATCAAACACGATGTCAATCCTAGTACAGTCTGCACCTTCTCTAATTGCAGAAAGAAGCAAGGTGTTTGCAATGTCTCCAAATGTTTTCTGGTCCCCCTTCATCTTTTGAACCAAAGCCATGCCATCAATAATCGTGGCTGATGGTGTGGGAATGTTCTCTGCTTGTGCATCTTTTTGTAATGCTCTGGCCAACACAGCTTTGTTTGTCTTCCTGATACTCCCATCTTCAGAGGCTAGAGACCATGGTAGCGGACCTCGGGGATGTGCCAGGACATCTTTCATATCCAAGTTCTTTCTTGTTTGTGCAATGAGTACCATTTGCCCAAACAACTTTCGGTCTGCTTTCAGAATAATTTCTTTTACATTTGAAGAAACTTTCTTCTGCTTCTTGGTCATATCTGAAAAGGTCTTGAGCCTCAGCTTAGGCAATGGATCATGAAATTTCACGACTGGTGGACTTGATTCGAGTCTTTCAGACTTAAAGCTCTGATAAGCTGCCTCACCACGCTTTTCTGCTTCAAGCATTGTTGCAGCAGCAGCTGCAGACAGACTGACTAGTTCTTGTTGATTTTCTTCAAAGGGATTAACCCAGTTTTGCAGGGTTTCTACAACAGCATTGACAGCCAGTTCATCCTTTTTAATTCTGCTGTTCTGTAACTCTACATGTCCATGATCAGATTTGCCTGTGACTAACACGTCTCTGAGATGACGCAAGAAGGATGACCGGTATTCTGCTGTCAGGAAGAACCGACTCACTGCACCAGGTTTGAGACTATACTTGCGCACTCCTCCCACAACTTTTGTGTCACGATTGGCTGTCTCTTCAATTGTCTGGTCCAAGGGTATCTTAGCAAAGGGGTTCTTTTCTCCTAGTTGGACAGAAAACTCTCCTTCAAGGAAGTGTTGAAGCACTTCTGGATGGTCATTTCTGAGCTGGGACATTTCAGCGTAGTATACTGGAAGGTACCGGGCATAATTCTGTCGGTCATAGGCGAAGCACCAGACAATCATGCCACGAACTGCAGCCATGTGCAAATTCCAATCACCTTCTCTGGAAGAGCGAATTAGGGCCAGCAATACTCCCCCAACCATGTCAAAGTATGACATCCATAACGCTGAAAGACGTCCATTGGTGTGCCGTAGATGTTCACAATATTTCTCAAAGTGTTCCAGCATCTGCAAGGACAATTTATGGTTCAGCATGTCTTTATATTTGGAACTTTGACGAGAAGTGTCCAGAAGATCACTCAGTAATTCCAATAACTGATCGATCTGGTTCATCTGTGTAGGTTGTTGTTCCTTCAGCCACAGCAGAAATCCCGCCCATAGCAATCTGAAAAGGGTCTCATATATGTATTTGTGCGTTCGGAGAGACCTGTTGTACTGTCTGCCTGCCATGACACTCGTTACAGACCCCTCTGCCACTATTCCTGCCTCAATGCAAAGGTCACGCAGGCCTGCATCCTCAAAACGTATTCCAAGTATTCCCAGAAAGTTGCAGACCATATGAAAAGAGCCGAGGCGAAGAATTACTCCGGGATATTGACATCTGTGTTTCCACAGAACTTCTGCCACTTTGGAATAAAGGGCCTGGTCGAATACCAGTACAACCTCTTGAAGATGTAGGCTTTCTTTTACCTTCATTGACCTGTTCAAAATCTCAGCTGCTGTCGCCATGCTGGTTGCTGGAAAATTGATTGGGTGAAGATAGCCTATGTTGTGCTGATGAACTGTCTGGTCCTGTCTCATAATGATGGTGGTTCATGTTCATCCTGGAATAATTTGGTTTTCCGGGTGCATTTGCCGTAGAAGAATCCAGATCAAGTCCTTTCTGTGGATGGATTTTTGAGGAAGAGCATGGTATTCTTCAGCAACTGTTTTGCTTCCAGGTCCTTCTCTTTTCCCAGTGTTGTAAATTGGAAGCTGTTGTTCTTCAGATTTGATGGAACGTTGCTTTTTCTTTTCTATTACAGGTCGTGCCGATTCCAGCTTAGGACCATACACCTTTTGTTGGACAATGATGCCATTGACCCTGTGGCTTGTTCCTGCTCCTGTTGCAGTTTCCTCGAGGAAATTTATATTGTCCCAAACGAGAGCGGAATATATGTAGGGGTTAACACAATCAGGAAGTGGGACAGAATCATCTGAGGATGAGGCTATTTTCTGAAGGCTCAAGGCAGTGTCGTTTTCCTCGAGAACAGTATATGAAACTCCATGCCCTCGTTTGTTCATTATCTGGATGATTTCCGAGTTTCCTGTCAGTGTTTTCACTGCATTTGATAGCAAGTGTGCTTCGGTGGTTTCACACGACCACAGGTCACACTGTAGACCAGATCTTGGCCATATGGATCCACTAAGAGTTGAATTTTCTGCGAGGCACTGTGATAGCTTGGTTCACCTGAAAGGACACACGTTATGAAGATTTGCAGAAGTTCTGGTAATCGGAAGCCACTCCAGTTCACCAAAGCGGGCATGAAAGGCCACACTTGATCCTGGCGGATCTCTTTAATGGAAGATCGAATTATTTGGCCAGCTTTGATAACGACAGAAGAATCACCAGATGTTACTGCTGTAAGGGTTTCTATCTTGTCCTTGAGCTTCTGGTTCTCTTTCACAAGTTCGTAGATTGTGAGAGTGTGAGGGAATACGAGTGTTTTCCCTTTATCATCTTTACAGAAATGTAAAGTATCTGCAAATTCCTTTTCAATATTTCGTCGAATATGCTTCTTGGTGGATTCTTTGGTCATGGTGATCCCTGTGCTTGACATCACCTCAACGACGATTGCTGTGAGATCAATCATCTTTAATACACGAGGATTCGTGAATAAATCATCACGGATAAATGTGTAGAGCGATTCGTTCGCATGTCTTTCAGCCTCGTTGTACAGGCAGTATTCTTCGGCATCAGGAGACGCATCAGTTGTTGCAGTTTCACCGCCTTTATTAGTGTACATGCGGTAACATGAGTGGTGGTAATGTGCCTCAGCGGCAACTAAGTCTCTTGACGCAACTGCTAAGATCTTCGGGTCGCTCTTTTGCATTGCGCACTCCCGTATTCTCTTATCGCATTGCAGCTCTGTACACTGTACAATTGATTCTCTTGTTCTTGATGTTTTTTTAATACTTTTCTCTTTCACAGAATATGCATTTTGTTTCGTAAACCCTTGCTGTTGAAGGCTTTGACCTGGGAAGATGCTTACTGCTACCAAATACTGTGGTTTCACCATCATCACGCCTTCCTCGGTGTTTTTCTAAGAGCTGAAGGTCGCGTTTCAATGTAAAGCGTGACCGACACTGTCTATGGTAAACTATGTCAGGCACCTGTCCTTCTGATAGATTTTGAGCTTTCTCCAGCAATGGGGCATGCTGACATACACATGCAGCATTTAGCAATGTCTGCCATGATGAAACATCTTTTGGTGAAGTGAGCAGAGCTTGGGAATCTTCCTCTGGATAATGGATAGCACAAAAAGGTTTAGATCTTTTACTTGTGGGCGAATCTGTTTGAAAAGTGGTCTGTGAGGGCCCTTCACCACTGTTAGAGGATTGCATGGCTATTATTCTTTATGCTTGATTGGGATACCTGAAATAAAGCAACAACAATCATTTGTTATAATGAAAACAAACGCAACTTATTGCATGAGTGCAGTCTCAAATTACTACATGAAGCAAAAAAGTGCATTGCAACAGTACAGATTTTTTGCATTTCAAGCCGACAAACAGACTAAGGAATGAACGATTTTGAATATATGCTATAATATGATTAGATATGCTAGAAAAACACATAATCTATTTCTATCTACCACCAGTACAATATTTTTTAAATCTTCAGGGATAAGGCCACAACTCAAAACGATGGAGTGAATCATCACTGATACTCCAAACTGTAAGGAATTCCCTGTATAGATTACCAGACAAGTGATGGCCGAGTCCTGGGAGGCCGATTGAGTATCAA
>NC_140963.1:103972473-103984973 GCF_056783735.1 Eptatretus burgeri
ATCCTAAAGAGGTTGGTTGCCTTGTAGCATTTTGCCAGTCAGTATCTGATATTGTACCTCCTGTCCTCTGACATCTCTGCCCATCCCTTCCCTTAGCCCCTTTCCAGTGAACATACATTATACCAGAAACCTGAGTCCCTGTTTTTACTTTCACCATGTCACATGTTCCTGCTATTTTCCTCTTGTGCTTTGATACATCTATATATTCTTCTTTCACTCTTTCTCATTTAAATATGCATTTCAATAAAATAGACATTATCAAAGCTTTTTGACTTGCACTCCTCAGGATAAAAATGTAAGCAGATCATGAAGAAGCACCAAACTCTCAATTATAAAGTTGCAATGTAATGTCCTCAACGTTTATTGGTTGAGAGTAAGAAAGGACTGGATTATCTGATTGGTGGAACCATAAAGCATCATGAATAATGATTGGGCGGAGATGAATCACCAAAGTACAGCGGAAACATAATGCTAATTAGCTGAGGGATAGTTTGGGGTGGTTTGCATGATGACTCGACGTTGATTGTGGTACAGTTGTCACACAGTCACACAGTCAGGCCGTTATAGTCAAAATAGATATAAAGTTTGGACAAATTATTTCTGTCTACAAAGAATAGGATTGGTTGACCTGATGAATGTGGTCTCCATTGCATGAAGGTGAGCTAAACTGCATCCTCCACTCTGGATTTTACACCAGCCAATATGATATTGCTCCGCACACTGAGGATTATTCAGTGAATGGTGACCAATTTCAGAGGTACAGGGAATAGTTGTCATTATGTACATTCTTGCAAGCCCGAGTTGGTTGTCTCTGTTCAGTTGACTGCCCCTGTCTGATCCTCAAAGGGACGTGTTGTTCAATGCGATCCTTCAATCTCAAAAAATATGCAGCCCACATACCGAGCATCACACTGGTACTGAAATTAGCAAATAATCTTACTTGTATGAGAGGCGAGCAGAACATCTTTTTGGACTGACGGAAGCAACCAGCAGGTGGTGAAAATCACTCGTGGTTGAACAGCATAGTAAGAATGGGACACTGTCTGTTTGATCAGGTTTTCAAACCGTTGAGACATTTTGCCTTTCCAAGGTAGACGTACATATACAGGACATTTACCAGGTCCGATTAGATGATTCTTTGGCAGGTTCAGGAATTTGTATTTGTATCTATTGATGATCTGTTCAGGATACCCATTATCAAGAAGAAGAGTCTTGATGGTCTCAATTTCAGCATGGAGTTTATCTGTGGAGCAGATCTTTCTTGCTCTATTCACCAATATATCATTCAATCCAATCTTGTATCAAGAGAAACTGTAAGATTCCCACCGAGTACACTGGTCCTGTAAAAGTAGACTTATGGTAGACTGTGGTTTTATAAGCATCAGCCGATTTCTCAACTAAGACTAGTGTATTGGCTGGTTTAAAATCCTGAGTAGAGGATGCAGTTTAGCTCATTTGACCACACATTCAGGTAGTATGCCCGCCGGAAGCGGAAGTACGCTGGAGCGTTCCATCTCTAAGGTGAACTTTCGGGATGGATGGAGAGAGTTCAGGTGTGCCAAGAAGACTTTACATGCTGAGGTTGAATCAGACAGCAACAATGTCATCCACGATGTCATACTGATAATAGATACAAGGGGGTTGAACTCCAGGATGTGGATCTGCAAAGGCACGAGTTTCACAGTAACCGCCAAAGATGTTTGCCAAGACAGGGCCTGGAGGGCCTTCACCACACCATCGATCTGAGTATACATTGAATCATTGAAATTGAACTCGACAGAACTGGTCACCATATTCATTAATTCAACGAAGACAGCCTCAGAGATCGGTGGAGGTGTCAAGTCACTATTATACAGAAGTTGCACACAGATTTTGATCACATCTGTCAGTGGAACATTCATGAATAAACTGTCTATGTCATATGAGCACGTTGTGGAATTCTCGTTCAGGAGTTTGTCGGAATCCTATAATCAAGACCTGAACCCACCAAGGAATCCTCAAATCGGACCTGGTGATTGTCTTGTGTGCCTACATCTACCTTGGAAAGGAAAATTGTCTCAACGGTTTGAAAAACAGATCGAGCAGGCAGTGTACCATTCGTACGATGCTGTTTATATATATGTATATATATTTGGACTGTGTCTATGTTTGACTTGATTCGCATTTGTCGTTACATTGCCTCCATTGACGAACGAGCTGAGCAAGGCGCGTACAGTAAGCATTCACATGTGATTGACCATCTGAAACAAAAACGGTTTGGTTCCTTGATTAGTAATCCCTCCAAACATGTGCTCAATTTGTCAGGGCATAAACTATCTGTGACCGAAGAATTTGTCTTGGCTCATGGTTTCACATTCGGTGTGCTGAATCATAACATCAAGCAAGAGGAGGTGTTTGCAGAGTTTGAGCTTCTGTATGCTCAGCTGTTCCAACGCGTAACAGTATCCAAAAGGCAAATGAAGTCCTGACTCGCCGATCTCGCTCATGCCTACTGTGGGATTCCAAATGATTTGTCTGATTTCCAGATGCAGCGTGATTGCCTGGTCGCTATACGTAACCTCAAATCCAATCCTGAAATCCAGATTTGCAGACCAGATAAAGACTCCGGCATGGTTATTCTAAATAAGAGTGACTACGTTGAGAAAATAGCTGTGATTTTGAGCGGTGTCCAAGTTCCAACATCTGGGAAATACAACTGAACTTGACCACACATCTCATTTGGAGAAACAAATAGTGAAAAGGCTATTGCAACTCTGCAAACGAGGAGACCTCTCTAAGGAGGTGTATGACACAGTTAGACCTGTCGGATCATAAAGACCTCAGATGTATGGTCTGCCAAAGACTCATAAAGATGGCATTCCTCGACGGCCGATCCTTTCAATGGCTGGCTCTGCACAGCATGAACTCGCCAGATGGTTGTGTGAACTATTGCAGCCAGCATTGGGCAGTTTCTCAGAACATGTAATAATGGATTCCTTCACCTTTGCAGATGTCATACGGTCCATCACACGCCGAAATGAGAATTCCACAATGTGTTCATATGACATAGCCAGTCTATTCACGAATGCCCCAATGACAGAAGTGATCAAAATCTGTGTGCAACTTCTGTATAATAGTGTCTTGATACCTCCACCGATTGCTGAGTCTGTCTTCGTTGAATTGATGAATATGGCGACCCGTTCTGTCGAGTTCAGTTTCATTGATTCAATGTATACTCAGATTGATGGTGCAGTTGTGGGATCCCCTCCAGGCCCTGTCTTGGCAAACATCTTTGTAGGTTACTCTGAAAAACGTGCCTTTGCAGATCCACATCCTCATTTTCAACCCCCTTCCATATATTATCAGTATGTGGATGACATTGTTGCTGTCTTTGAGTCAACCTCAACATGTAACGTCTTCTAGGCAAACCTGAACTCTCTTCATCCATCCCTAGAGTTAACCTCAGAGATGGAACGCACTGAGTAGAGGACGCACTTTAGCTCACCTTCATGCAATGGAGGCCACATTCATCAGGTCAACCAATCCTATTCTTTGGAGACAGAAATAATTTGTCCGAACTTTGTATCTGTTTTGACTATGATTGCTTGACTGTGTAACAACTGCACCACCATCAACGTTGAGTCATCATGCAAACCCCCCCCCCCCCCAACTTGCCCTCAGCGAATTAGCATTACGTTTCGCCATACTTTGGTGATTCATCTCCGCCCAATCATTATTCATGATGCTCTATGATTCCACCAATCAGGTAATCCTATCCTTTCTTCCTCTCAACCAATCAATGTTGAGGACATTATATTGCAACTTTATAAATGAGAGTTTAGTGCTGCTTCTTAATCTGCTTGCGGTTTTATCCTGAGGAGCGCAAGTTCAAATGCTTTGATAATACAATGTGTATTTTATTAAAATGCATATTTAAATTTTGTTAAACTAATCGAATGTTTGTTTCTTATTTGTCCCATTTTGTGTCTTTTAAGCCTGGTGTTGGCTTAACAGTTAAACTGGCTTACATAAGATCTTTGGGTCTTGAGTTTGACCCCCTGTTACCCATTAAATAACACCAGGTGGGTTGATTTAGTCTGTCATCCTTCCGTGGTCAGCAACGTGCATACCAACTTATTGGAAACAGGGAGCATTGCATCAGTAGCACAGCCATGCTCCCAGCAATGTCACAGGCTGCAATAAATATAATAATAAATGTGTATTTTGACCCTTTGCCCTTGGTACCCTTGATACCTGTATTAATGAAAATGTTTTTTTTAAGAGAGCCAGCTCAAGGCAATTGGGCACATTTGTTATGTCAGAAGAAACCTCATCTGATAATGCTTCAAAATTCAGTCTCAAACCAACTACTATATTATTGTAGTTTGATATAATTATATACGATTAAAGTCACTGGAAACACCAAAAGGGGGGTTGTTAAATGATTTATAATTTTGAAGAGCAAACTTTGCAATCAAAGAGAGTGTTTGTCTTCAGCTTTTACAGAAAGCTCAATGAAACTCTGACCTTTGCTGTGCCCTGGTGACCTAAATTTCGCCTCGTCACTGGACTGTCTCGCCCACCGATTGTTCACCTACAGCCATAGGGACATCACAAGTACGACTGTGTGAAAACCTCCACATCTGTAAAGTGGAATTTTCAAATTCCTGTATTCCTTTTAGTATTGGAAAGTAAAATATATTTCCTCCAGGGAAAAATCGATTCGAAATCACATAACATCATATTGTTTAATATAATTAAAAAAGCAAATACACTTCTTTTTCGGCTTGTATTTATTGACACGAGTTACAAACACCTGGTGCCTATTTATTTGGGTGATTATGATTTGAATAAAAATAGCTTTAAAACAGATTATGCATGCTTATTGTATCTTGTGTTTCTTCCACTGACTGCCCCTGTGGGAGATGTAATTAGTGTTGCAAAACTGCTTGCCTGTGGAGCTTTATTTTTTGCCACTGCAATCCATTTGTGTCGGTATATTAAAGTTTTTTGCTGCACCTTCAAGATCACTTAGTTTTTGTGTGTCAATATCATTGTTATTAGGGTACCCTGTGAGTACAGGGTACCCTATTGTTTTTCTTCTGTTTATTATTATTACGCATTATTAGGGTACCCTGTGAGTACAGGGTACCCTATTGTTTTTCTTCTGTTTATTATTATTACGTATTATTATTATTATTATTATTTTTCCGCCGGCATTTTGCACCCTTTTTCGCTTTAAAAATCATTTTCTCTGGAACACTAAGACCGATCGACATGAAATTTTCACCATAGTATGTATCTTTTTTGATAGCACAATCACGTTATAATTATGACGTCATTGGTCAGGTGGTACGATCGCCATCTTGAAAAAAGCGATAAACTTTGGACATCTGTATCTCGGAAACCATGCAATGGAAAATTTTTTCGTTTGATACATTTTACTAAGCTCACTGTGGGGAACACGTGTGATTTTTCGTGACGTCATAGGTGAAGCGATATACCGGTGAAAATTCGTCAAGTAGAACGCCATATAGGAAAAATCTGAAAAATTTTGAGCGTCATCTACACCAAAATTCATCGTCAAAAATGTTTTTTTTGACGTCATCGATGACGTAATTCGGCCGCCATCTTGTTTTTTAGTGTCTTTAAAAAAAAAAATTCTCCAGAAGGGCTGGACAGATTAAGGCGAAACTTTACAGTACATTCCCCCTGAGGTCCTCTTTCAAGTTTGTTAATTTGTTGTTGATAAGTCACATGGTTTGGCGGCCATCTTGAAAAAACCCTAAAACCTTCAAACATCTTCTCCAGAAGCGCTGGTCCAATGAAGGCGAGATTTCAGAACTATATTCGCGACATGTATGCGATGCAAGTTTGTTAATTTCAAAGTGATAGGTCACATGGTTTGGCCGCCATGTTGGATTTAAGAAAAATATTAAATAATGTTTTCTCTGGTATTTCATAAGCCATCGAAGCGAAAAATTCCAAGTGCCTTCCTCCCTCAAGTCTGCATACATGGTAAAAAATTTTTACCTCAGAAGTCACATGGTTTGGCGGCCATCTTGGATAGAAAAATAGACCTTATCCGATTTACACGAAACTTCAGAAACTTGTTTGGGTCGACGATGGAAAGCAGAATTTAAATTTATGATATCATAGGTCTTAAAGTTCGGCAGCCATCTTGGATTGAAAATGAATAAATTTTAAAAATCTTCTTCTCCAGAAGGGCAAGACAGATTAAGACGAAACTTCACACATATATTCCCCATGAGGTCCTTTCTCAAGTTTGTTAATTTCTTCTTGATCGGTCACATGGTTTGGCGGCCATCTTGAAAAAACCCTAAAACCTTCAAACATCTTCTCGAGAAGCGCTGGTCCGATGAAGGGGAGATTTCAGAACTATATTCAGGACACGAAGGCGATATAAGTTTGTTAATTTCGAATTGATAAGTCACACGGTTTGGCCGCCATGTTGGATTTAAGAAAAATATTAAATAATGTTTTCTCTGGAACCGCTTAACCTTACGAATCGAAAGTTTGCAATTATCATCTACCATCGTGTGTGCACGGGTGGTAAAAATTATGACGTCACACGTCACATGGTTTGGTGGCCATCTTGGATAGAAAAATGCACCTTTACCGATTAACACGAAACTTCACAAACCTGTTCGAACACCCAGTTGGAAGCAGAATATAAATTTGTGATGTCATAGGTCACATGGTTCGTCAGCCATCTTGGATTGAAAAATAATATCTTTAAACGTCTTTTTCTCTGAAACGGCTGAACAGATCCAGGCGAAACTCCACCACTATGACCGCCTCTCCATGACAAATAAAAAGTTCTCACCCCCTTTTGAGGTACGACGCAACGTTTGGCAGCCATAGTGGATTGAAGGAAAAATATTAATTAATGTTTACTCTGGAACTACTGCATCAATAAATGTGAAACATCACCTTTATGGTGGAACAGTCATCCGGAATGAGTCTTTGAAATTTCAATGGGATCGTGCCCAGGGTTTGGCAGCCATGTTGGTTTTAAGAAAAATATTAAATAATGGTTTCTCTGGAACTGCTTAACCTAGCGAAGCGAAAATTTGCACTTATCCTCTCCGATCGTGTTTGCACATGTGGTGAAAATTATGATGTCACAAGTCACATGGTTTGGCCGCCATCTTGGATTGAAGGATAAATATTAATTATTGTTTACTCTGGAACCGCTGCTTCGATACATACGAAACTTCACATTTGTAATTTAGCCGACATGCGAAACAAAAGTTTAAAATTTCAACCTGATCGGTCACACGGTTTGGCAGCCAGAATTATTTAATTATTTGAATCTGCTCGCCAGGAATAAGGAATTTGAAAGCTTTGTGCTGCCCGGTTTGTAGCTCTTCAGTCCCATGCCATATCGAAGGAGGCCTCTGTTTGTATCACTCTTCAATAATGTTTTTTTCTGGAACCACTTTCCCGATGAATGCGAAACTTTGCGACTGTCATCTGCAGAAAGTCCCATGTTGTATCAAAGGTGGACGTACTGGGTACCCGGTCATCACTGCCAGCAGTTATAAAGTGGCAGTTCTAGTTTGTAATGTTCTTTTTGGGAACAAAATATTTATTTGAATGATGAATTTATTTGAATTTGAATTTATTTGAATGATTTGATTTGAATATTTATTTGGATAAAATGAACTTTGGAAACAAAGATCGAGTTATTTAGAAACGAGTTCACATGTGCAAGCAGGAGTGGAATAACAAAAAGCCGAGACCTGAGATCTGGCTCGATATTTTCAAAGCTGAAATGTTTCCTCCAACAAACTGCAAACAATACTCTTATGCCAACTCTCTGGAGAAGTCTGAATAATTCTGTTCAGAAGTCTCAGTCACTGGATAGACACCCACAGGATTACCCATGATATAAATGTATTTAATGCACAAAATATATATGTTTGAGGCTAATTAGCCTTGCTGGAAGGGATAAGCTATTTTCATTGGCCTGAATGTCAGTGGATGAGCATACAAAATTCGAGTCCTCCTGCAGATCGACTATATTATAGATTGTTCATTCTCAGATCAAATATATTTATCCCAGCGAATGGGAGACGATGGCTATTGTAATTAGTCTATGCATCAGTCAGTGAGTGAGAGAGCGAAGGTGTGAGTCTGTGAGTCCCTACACAGATCGACTTTATGACAGATCGTTCCTTCTCAAATTGTATTATTTATATACCACAGTGACACTGCAATTAAAGTTCTCTAATTTAACCAGAACAAGTGATGAATGCAAAGATTCTGTGCAGCATCTGCAGCCGCAGCAAACTGTGATAACATTCACAGCATATTTCTGTCAGGCCTTGCAACACACCTCAGACCACGAACTCTAATAGCACACTTGGGCAGCTTTTGTCATATTTCAAGCCGGCTAGTTCAGCTCATGGTCTGTGGTGCGCTGTAATGCCTACTTGGGCTTGATTAGCAACAACGGATGGCATCAGGCAGAGTTCAACAAAGATGTCTAATTAAACATGCATTGATTTTGAATGTGGATTATGTCTGAGTTGGTCACGAACATTCCTAAGCATGTGTTTGTTTGCACCGAGATGTAAGCTAAATGCTTTGGTGAGGCATTCTCTATTGTTAAATGCTCTGTTTTGTTTTCCTGGCTCAGCCTTAATAAGCCAGTTTTAATCACCCTTCTGGAAATTGACTTTTTAATGCCAGGATGCTGCAATATTTTACTTTCTTGAAGGATCTGGTATATTCTGAAGTTTCTATATTTCTCTCATTTGAGAAAACAAGCTCAAATGAGCGAAGATCTTCGTCCTCTTAATGATGACGTCATAAAAACGAATATGACGTCATTGTGATGTATCAGGTTTGCGATAAATTATCTGTGCTAATACCCAGCTTGATTCCAGCAAACAAAATTCAAACAGCTTCCCGAGTTTCGGAGATAATTTTATAGATATAGGCGATTTCCATTAGCGGCGATATAATGACGTCAACTTTTTTTCTAGGAAGAATTTCCAAAATCGGAGATGGTTGCTGCCTGCGTGTGGGCTTTCTGCATATACATGGCAAGTTTCACGAAGATCCGATGAAAACTCTGGGTTGTGAAACAAAAAATGTTAAAAAATAGGAATGACGTCATAAAAGTTGATACCACGTCATAGTGATTTATCATATGGCGGTAATTCATCTCTGTTAATGCCCTGTTCAATTCCCGCAAACAGAATTCAAAAAGCTTGCCTAGTTTCGGAGATAATTTTTTCGGCGATTTCCATTAGCGGAGATATTTTGACGTCATAACTTTTTTTTCTGGGAGGAATTTTCAAAATCGGAGATGGTTACTGGTCTATGCAGGGTATTTTTACATATATGCCAAGTTTCAGGAAGTTTCGATGAAAACTGTAGGCTGTGAAACAACAAGCTCAAATGAGCTAAGATCCTCGTCCTCTTAATGATGACGTCATAAAAACGAATATGACGTCATTGTGATGTATCTGGTTTGCGATAAATTATCTGTGCTAATGCCCGGCTTTGATTCCCGCAAATAAAATTCAAACAGCTTGCCTAGTTTCGGAGATAATGGCATAGGCGATTTCCATTCGTGGCGATATTATGACGTCAACTTTTTTTCTCGGAAGAATTTCCAAAATCGGAGATGGTCACTGCCTGCGCGTGGGCTTTCTGCATATACATGGCAAGTTTCACAAAGATCCGATGAAAACTCTGGGTTGTGAAACAAAAAATGTCAAAAAATAGGAATGACGTCATAAAAATTGATATGACGTCATAGTGATGTATCATATGTGCGGTAATTCATCTCTGCTAATGCCCTGTTCGATTCCTGCAAACAGAATTAAAAAAGCTTGCCTAGTTTCGGAGATAATTTTTTCGGCGATTTCCATAAGCGGAGATATTTTGACGTCATAACTTTTTTTCTAGGAGGAATTTTCAAAATCGGAGATGGTTACTGTCTGCGCAGGGAATTTTTACATATATCTGCCAAGTTTCAGGAAGTTTCGATGAAAACTGTAGGCTGTGAAACAAAAAATTCTGCAAGAAGAAGATTAAGAACAACAACGTGAGAAAGACTTCGAGATCCTCCACGAGGATCTAAAAATTGATATCGATGATCGAAATAATCGTAAAGAATAATTCCATAATAGCCAGCTAACATGTGCTGCCTGTGGCTGCATCATTTTCTGGGAACACAGCTGTGCTGCTGATGCAGTGCCCTCTATTACCAGTACAATGGTACTCATTTTGCCGACCTCAGAAGGATGACAGGCTGAGTCCACCGCACCTGTTGTTAATTAAATTGAAAAAGAGGGGCTCAAATTCAAGATCCTAAGATCTTAAGCCAGGCACCTTCAACATTAAGCCAACACCAAGCTTATTCCATCATCATAAACTTTTTTTTTTAATAAGACATAAAACTACACCAACAAAAGTCAGAATCGGTGGAAAAATATGGACAATCAATCTTCTCCACCAAATGTTGACAGTGGTATGCCAAACGAAGAAGAATTTGTTTTTTTGGATTGGGGGGAGGGGGGGTAATCACAATAAAATAAAAATAAAAAGAGAGAATAAACTGGACTAATAGAGAACAGATGCAAATGAGAAGAGAGAAAATAATGTTTCTTGACATCAGTTTCCATCAAAGAGAACAGTTTAGTCACCACTTTCTATTGTAAGCATACTGACTCACAGTTAATTATTATTTTGTTCTCATACTCCCATGTCAAAAGCTCCATCGCCTATTCCCAATTTGTTTGGCTCCAGCAGTTGTGCAGGGATAATCTGACTTCCAATTCAAATCCAAAGAGATGTGCAATTTTCATTTTGCCGACTGTGACTACGCCAGCGAGCTGCATTGATGTCCAATTCCAAAAAATATCTTCTCCAGTACAATTCCTGTATGCTTTTGATATATGACCCTGACTTTGGAATGTCATCCACCTTCCTTTCACCTGTGAACCTTGACAGCCCCTCCCTCCATCCACTGATTTCATCTCGAGCCCTACATCTATATATATATATATATATATATATATATATATATATATATATATATATATATATATATATATATATATATATATATATATATATATATATATACAGATACATATAACACCAGGGGGTTGACTCAGCCTGTCATCCTTCCGAGGTCGGCAGAATGAGTACCAGTGTACTGGGCCCGGTGTATGCCCTGGTAAAAATAGGTGTACCATATCCCTGTGTCGTAAGAGGCGACCAGGGTTGCGTCAGGAAGGGCATCCGGCCTAAAACATGTGCCAAATCACTATGCGGATCATACGGATGATCCGCTCTGGCGACCCCTAATGGGAGCAGCCGAAATAAGAAGAAGATATATATATATATATATGTATATATATATATATATGTATGTGTATATATGTATATATATATATATATATATGTATGTGTATATATGTATGTGTATGTATATATATATATATATATATATATATATATATATATATATATATATATATATATATATATATATATATATATATATGTATGTATATATATATATGTATGTGTATATATGTATGTGTATGTATATATATATATATATATATATATATATATATATATATATATATGTATATGTATCTGTCAGATCCCGTGATTCGTGGGGGATACATTCCTGAAAAAGTTGCCGCCAATGTTGGGGTCTGCGAATGTTGGGGCATCGTTTTAAAAAAAAAAAAAATTAAACATGGTCTAATCTTGTGGAAGAGTGATTACACGGAACACATGACGACACAACATAACAAAGGGAACAGCAGGAGAAAGGGGAAATGACAACAGCAGGATGGAGGGAGAAAGCAGTCGGAGATGGGAAAAACAAGGGATGCAGGTGACGATAAGGGTAAGGGGAAACACAAAGGGTGGACAATATGGATACATAAGCAAAATTGTGTTTGACCAGTTTGTAATTTTGTCAAAGTCTGAGGAGAGGGAAGAGGTTGCTGCCCCTCTGTCAGAAGGAAGCAGATTGTCACGGCAGAGAGTGGAATCATCAGCAAAGAGATAAAGAGGAGATCTCATTGAGTCAGTGAGATCATTGATGAAGATTAGGAATAGTATGGGGGCCAAGAACACCGCATTGGGGTACTCCAGCCTTGAGAGGGAGAGTTGATGAAAGGGTTCCGTTGAGAGCCACACATTGTTTACATGAGGGAAGGAAGTCAGTAATCCAAGAGTGGAGTTGGCCTTGGATTCCATAGGCAGATGCCAGACTGTATCAAAAGCTCGAGATAAGTTCATTGAGATGGCTCTGAACTCATGTCTGATATTGAAGGTCTCCACCATTGTTAGGAGAGTAGAAGAGGCATGTCTAAGGTAGAGTGACCAGTTCTGAATCCAAATTGATGATCTGAGATGAGGCTTTTGGAGAAAAGTAATGATTTTATGTCAACTGCAATGACGGATTCCATGACCTTGCTGATGATTAAAAGTACAGTAAGCTAATTGGGCTTTCG
>NC_140963.1:103994973-104053473 GCF_056783735.1 Eptatretus burgeri
AAAATGAAAGCCACCTCCTATCAGGATGGAAAAAAACTAATGTCAAGACAGCTGTATACATAAAGACGCAACAAAGTATGTGGAGTAATCCACTGGAACATCTGCAAAAACGTCAATATCCCAGTCCCAGAAAACTCATGGGGACATGAACTAAAAGCGGCAATTGAAAAGAATAAAATATTACTCACATTTGACCTAAAGATCCCATCAAGCGTGAACATTGAAAACACTGCATTGCGACTGGATATGATACTGATGCACATAAAAATAAAAGGAGGCATTGATAATTGAGGTGTCAGTACCCAGTGATTTTGGCCTAAACAACACAGAAATCAAGAAAACGACCAAATACCAAGACCTAAAAATCAAGTGAAAAGATTCTGGAAGCCGAAGAGTGCCGAAATTGTACCAGTCATCATTGGAACAATGGGGATGATAAAAAAAAACAAGAACCTCCCAGAGATATTAAAAACCATCCCTGGGAATATCACTACAAAGGAACCGCAGTTGGAAGCTGTCCAGGGCTCAGTGAGGATCCTGAAAATAGCCCTCGGAACAAAACTTTGAGAATAACAAAATTACACAGCTTGGTCCATGAATCGTGATCCTTTTCTGAAGCGGAAGTGGATACTTCAAGACCTGGGAGGACTCCACCTTCTGAAAGCCACATATTGAGATAACCACCAACAATATACACATGTATCTTACAAGTCAACATTTATATTTATTAATTGTCAGGTCAGGTTAGGTATGGGAGCATATGCCAGAGCTGCTCTCAGTGCTGGGCAAGGTCTTTGCTTGGATAATTCTTGATCGGAAGACTCTTCTGACTTTTCTGACTCTTCCAGTCAGTTCCCATTGTGTACGGCCTTTTTGGCTGCTGGTTGCATCATTGGTTTGAGGCACAGCTCTGTCGCTGATGCAGTTCCCCTATTACCATTACACTGGTGCTCTTTTCACCAACCGTGGAAGAATAACAGACGGAGTCAACCCCCAGTGTTAATTCAGCGGCCAAAGGGGCTCAAACTCAGGACCCTAGGATCCCAAGCCACCACCCTAACCGCTAGGTCAACGCCAGGCTTTTCCAGTCAGTTGGAATGATGCCTGTGTTCCAAACAGTGCACAGAACTGCATGCAATGACACAAGTACAGCATTTCTTCCAGCCTTAAGAAGTTAAGCATGGATACCATAGATCCCAGGAGCTTTTACCCCCTTTCAACTGGTTCAATGCAGCCTGGGTTTCCACAAAAGGAGGTGGTTCACAGTTGATTGGAAGGTCAGAAATAGGGATATTTACATCCCTGACATCCAACTCAACTGCTGGTGGGTCAGTCTGGTACAGCCGCTCAAAGTAACCAGCCCAGCAGGCTTTCCCTTCAGACTCCTCTGGCAAGATCCCACCACCCTCCACTCTACCTGCAGTACACCGAGGGATCGTCTTGGAGGAACACAATGCACGAATTCCTGCTGTAAGCAGAACAAATCACTTGATCACAGGTGATGCTCTACCTCTTCACAGATTCCTCACACATAGGCTTCCTTGTCTGCCCTCAGCACATGTCCAGTTTTACGACTCAACTCCCTGAATAGCTCACCTCTGCCATTAAGCCTGGCCCTCCAACTCTGGTCAATGGTATTCAATGTCCCTTGAGAGACAAAGTTCGTCTTTGCCTGATGGTGGGTTCCAAGACATCCACTGGCAACATCAAGGATGGTAGTCTTAAAGACACTCCATAACTCTTCAGGATGATCCCAAAATACCCAGACCCCCAAATCCCCACTCGGCCTGTTCGCAAACTTATCAGCTACCTTCTCATCCTTGAGCTTGCCATCATCCAGCCTTAACTGGGATAGTACCATTCTCCTGGATTTGAGCTACAACTTCAGAGTTGCTACAACAAACCTGTGGTCGGTATTGAGGAACTGAGCACTCCGATAGAACCTGCAGTCCTGAATCATCCTCCAGTGACCATTAATGAGCACATGGTCGATTTCCATTGCTCCACCACCATTTCCATACACACTCCTCACCAGAAAGCCTGGTGGGGGAGACTGCTTAGTCACCGACAATCCGACCGTGAAACAGGTGAGTACAGGTTTATGTGGTACCTGCAGCAAGTCACCAATCTGATCTGGCCGAATCTGATCACTGTCATCGGCCAATCCTGGCCAAGAGGGTAAATGTAATGTTGAAAGCTCTGCAAGTTGAAATGACGAATGGTTCACACAATGATCACTGACACAGTGCCACTATACAAGTAGTGGAGGCAAGTCATGAACTAACCATGTAATTTATGTTGATAATAATGTTAGATTGTAGAGCAATGACAATGCAAGAATAGAGGGTCAATTGATGTGAGAGATATAGGCCTTAAACTGACCTTTGTTATCCTTTATTTTGCATTAAGCGGATGTAAGTTTAGGGTGATGGAGGGGGAGGTTTCCCATGAAGGGAAGGTGTTGGAGATGTGACACTAATTTATCTTGAACAATCGATACAATTCAAGGGGATTTAAAAGTATCAAAATTGATAAAATAGGAGCTTTTTAAGTTTCACACTTTAAATTTCTTCAAATTTCAACAATTATTAAAAATTTCATGTCCTTGGGCATAAAAACAACATCTTAGGCAACATTCCTCTAAGTGGTAAGTTACAATGAGGTTCACTGAAGGGTAATGAAAGGAAAGGATAGGGTTTCTTCCCCCACATGCAACAAGAGCTGACATAGTGCAATAGCTTCCTAGAATTGGAATAATGTAAATCCAGAAAATAAAGAAAACAACAACTTTAAATGGAAGATATTATATTGATTTTGATTTCTGTACTTTGAAAAAGAATGATATTGTCTTCTGTAAATAATTATCAATCTTCATTTTGCTCTTGCTTTGGTTTTGAGGATCTAGTTAATGCTACTTCATTTTGAAACAATTCCAGCACAGACAATCAAATTGTCATACTTTTATTTGTTCGGCCAACAGCACAGTGTGGGCTGGCAGAATAGCCTTGAGGTGCATGCACTCACCTATGAGTTGTCCACCCTGTGTTTGAATTGGGGCTCAGCTATAAACTGTCATCCTGGTGTTTTAAAAGCAGGGCTGGGAATCACAAAGTGCAATGTCTCTTCAATGGACATTAAACTGGGTGTTCCATCTGCTTGCATTACTTGGTCAACATTAAGCATTTTGGAACATTCAGAATTGAAGTTTGAATTTTAATAAATTCAAGGCTCATTATTAAATTCCAGTCTGGGTGAAAACTATATCTCATATCATGTCAATAGTGTGGCCTCCTATCTGGCAACTTCACGAACATGTAAACCATTTCATGGTTTGCTACCTGTCCAAATTTCAGGTAAAATCTTCTTGTGAATTGTTTGTGTTCTTTTCTTTCTGCAGGCTCGTGCTTCCTGTGTCTCACGCACATTATTCCTGTGAAGAACCAGCAGGGTGAGGTCGTTGTGTTCATCCTGGACTTTGAGGACGTCACAGAAAATACAAGTATTCATTCAGATGGCAGCAAAGAGCAGCATCTTAAAGGCTGTACAAATATTCCATCATGTTAGTACCTTTCGTTTTCCTGCTCTCATTACTGACTTCTTCCTTTCACTGTGACACATCTTTATAAATATCCCAGACATTTTCGACATCTCTTGATATTGAACTAAATTTTTCGCTTGCCAAAGCCAAAGTTGTTTTTCATACTTGCAGTTTGATTGTATACATTGAGTTTGACCTAACCTTTAAAGTCTTGTTTTAGTAGCTCATTTGGATAATTTGTCAGTGGAATTAGGCCTTCCCAGGATCAAATGTGTCCACTTCATTCTTTAGCTTTACATTTTGATTATAAAAAGTTGTGATCTTTTTAAATATCAGTATACGAGCTTTTTCAGACATTCCATAGCACAGCATATTTACTGCAATGGTCAATGCACTTATTTTTTTGGACGAGCAAATAACCCATCTGCCCCCACTTTTTTGATTTATGACTTGTAATACAGGTTTCAACCAGGTAGCGCTATATGATACATGCTTACATTGAGGGAATTGGGCTCTTCCCCACCACCCGAAACCCCAGGGACTGAATTTTTTTACCCAATTACCCCGTGAGTACATTTCACCAGTTGTTGACTCATTCTGTCGAGCAGTTTAGGAATTTACAGAAGTCAATACACAAATCCACAAACAAACGTAAATTTCTCAAATTATACATAGTACGAGTTGAACCCACGGAAATTCCGTGAAAATATTCGATATCGAATTAAACATAATCTATATCTAGTTTTTATCCCCCACCACGTGGCGGAAGAGGGATATTGTTGTCACCCGGGTCGGCCGGCTGTCTGTCCGGCTGTCCGTCCGTCCGTCAACATTTATAGCTGTGAGTGCGATAACTCATAAACTGTTCGCCATATCGATTTGAAATTTGGCTCACACATGTACCACCTGAAAAGGAAGAACCCTATTGATTTTGGGTGTGGCCGGATCCAAGATGGCCGACTGGGGCGGCCATCTTGAAAAAAGTTTTTTCGCCATATCGATTTGAAATTTGAGTCACATAGTGCGGCGGATATGTGTATAATATCAGAACAATTGTGGGTTTGGTGGTAAAAGCACCAAAATTGGCACAGTTCATCATAAGAACATATACATTGATTTTAGCTATTGTGCCAAGCCAGATTTTTCGTTGTACGAGAAATATGGGCAAAAATCCAAGATGGCCGCCAGCGCCAGTTGTGAAATTTTAAAATCGCCATATCTTTACCAATAATTGACATAGAAAGTTGTGTAAGGTGTCTATACCTATGTTTTCATACCCATATAAACTGATTAGACACTCAGATTCAACATAACATGCTTCCGTGCTAGTATAAGTGGTATATGACTGCCAAAATGTGCTGATTTTATGCGACTAATCGATACTGAACGATAAATCGGATCAGAATGTCGTTTGTTGATACACCCCAGGCTCCCAGGCATAGAGTTCAGTAAGAGCATAATAAAATCAAGTCAAACATCATCATGATCATTTAAAACATTTATAATAAACATCAAACTTTCAATAATTCAAGCTATAAAACAATAGTTTCAACACCATGAACACAATACTTTCATTTAGAACTTTTGACCAGAAACCATACACAGAAATACTTTTGATTGCTTGAACACCAAACATAATTACACATAAACAAATATAATCACATGTTCTGATGAATAACAAATAACATTTAATAACACAACATCATATTTGTATGTACATGTATCACTTTCAAAACACACAATCCTGACTGAAAATAAATCGCAATAATAGTGTTCAATTGGAAATAAACGCATGATTGCACAACATAATACCAATATTACGTGAGAAAATATTAAATAAAATGTCAATAGGATAGTATAAATAAAATGTCAAATCCGACTTTAAAACAATCCACTAAAATGTATGCGTTTCATTTATCTCACACGGTGACAATCGTAGCTCTGGCTTGAGGTCCTCAACCATCTCGTTCATTTCCATTTTGTTCACAGTTTCTGCTACACCGGCACAGTGATGTACACTTCAATGCTGCTTTTACGCATTTACAGTGTCCGACGCATGTTTTTTGGCACCCACACTTCAGTAGTTCTGAGCACGAGGCGCAGCTTCTGGTAGTACTGTCCAACTGGGCTCCCATTTGAGCGTCGGACTTCTTCTCCACCCCCAGGAACTTGGCGATGGAACATCTGGTGACCACACGTGCATCTGTCCCCATACAAATCCAGCCTGGTGTACTGCACGTTTGGTGTGTTCAAACAGGGCAGCTTCAGTTGGTGGAATCGCATCTATTGGTCTGCCTTTTGCGGTGAACATGTACTTTCTGGCTAAATCTACACTGACTTCTGAGGACGTTTTATCATACAACAGGATCACAAACTTCTCAAATGGTGCCATCTTCGTTTCGTCAAACTCATCAGGAGAGGCCATATAGTGAGCGAATACCGGTGTAATTTCTGGAAGTGCTTTCCACAACTGGAACGCCGTCTTTTTCCCTCTACCAGCAAACGAAGATGTCGTGTCATGCCCGGTAAAGGCATGAAACTTTGGCAGGGCTCTAGATCGCTCCTCTCCCATTTCCTTTGCAATTTGGTGAGCAGGAATATATCGCAGATTCTTTCCAATGCCGAATGCCAACCATATTTCAGCGTCTGTCGCGAATGAAGCAGCATGCACTGCCAGAATCAGCACATCAGTATCAACAGTTCGAATCATCACTTTCCGGTAGCCTTTCTCGAGTGCATCTGCTACATGGAGAAACATTCTGTTGTCGGCTTCTTCCTGTGGACAAGGCGACAGTGATGAAACATCCCGATTGATGTTACACGAGAGAACATTCTGTTTGCAGGTCAGAATCACTTCTTTCTCTGTCGTAAAATTCTCTGCAACCTAAAACCAAAGACATGCATCATTACCGTGACAATAGATGTTAGGCACGTGTTATTCATCACTCAATATCCAATATATATATGTATATATATATATATATATATATATATATATATATATATATATATATATATATATATATATATATATATATATATATATATATATATATATATATATGTTGTTGTTCGTCTTTCGGCTGCTCCCGTTAGGGGTCGCCACAGCGGATCATCCGTTATGATCCGCATACTGATTTGGCACAGGTTTTACGCCGGATGCCCTTCCTAACGCAACCCTGGTTGCCTCTTACGACCCAGGGATAAGGATTGGGTTTCGCCATGATTCCGGGCTGCTCTACACCCTCTCATAGCGTGGCCCAGCGCGAAGCCAGCCGCCCAGAAGCCCAGCTTCCTGTACATATATATATATATATATATATATATATATATATATATATATATATATATGTATATATGTATATATATATATATATATATATGTATATATGTATATATATATATATATATATATGTATATATGTATATATATATATATATGTATATATGTGTATATATATATATATATATATATATATATATATGTATATATATATGTATATATATATGTATATATGTGTATATATATATATATATATATATATATATATATATATATATATGTATATTTATATATATATATATATGATTATATATATATATATATATATATATATATATATATATATATATATATATATATATATATATATATATATATATATATATATATATATATATTGAAGTGTTCACATGCCCATATGACGGCTAGGGCTTCGCGCTCTGTCTGGGAGTAGCGCTTTTCAACGTCGCTTAGCGCGTGGCTGGCATATCCAATGGTCTTGCCTTCCTGTGCGAGAATGGCTCCGAGGCGAACTGGACTAGCGTCGACCACTAATTCTGTGAATTTCTTCGGGTCGAAGTATCGCGTAGTTGTGTCCTCGGACAGCGCCTCCTTGACGTCGTTGAACGACTTCACTTTGGTCGGTCCCCAGGACCATGCTGATCCTTGTTTCTTGAGCTGGCGCAGAGGCTCGGTCAAGGTAGCGAAGTTTCGGCTGAATCTGGCACTGTACTGCGCCATGCCCAAGAAAGAGCGTACCTCAGATGAGATTTTGGGCTCGGACGCATCTCTCAGGGCTTGCACTTTTTTCGATCGGGGGATAGGCCTTCTGCACTGAATATGTAGCCGAAGAACTCGATTCTCGGCAGCCTGAATTCACATTTCGGCAGATTGACTGTGAATCCACTGCTGTGCAGGGTGGACAGAGTGCGGTCAAGCGCAATGTCATGTTCTCGGGTTGTAGTGCCGTGGATGATGATATCATCGCTAATGTTTCTGGCACCATTTATATCATTGATAACAGTCTGTATCACGTGTTGAAACACTTCGGATGCAGAACTAACACCAAAGTTCAGGCGTTTGTAATGGAACAGTCCGGCATGTGTCAAGAAAGTTGTAATGTCACGGCAACTTTCGTGGAGCTTAAGTTGGTGATACCCGCTATGCAGGTCGACTTTGCTGAACACTGTGGATCCTTGCAATTCTGACACCAACTCGTCTATCGTCGGGGTGACGTGTTGCTTGCGTTTTATCGTGGCGTGAGCTTCGCGCATGTCCACGCAGACTCGGATTTCTTCAGGATTTTTCAGCTTTGGAGGCGTTACTTTACGTGAGACCCACTCGGTCGGCCCTGTCACTCACTCGATAATGTCCTCCTCGAGCAGCTTGTTTAGCTCCTTTTCGACTTTGGTCCTCAGGTGGAATGGCACTCGGCTGTGCTTTCTTGCTATCGGCGGGACGGTTCGATCGATGTGTAGCATGACTGCCTCGCCTTTGAAGCAACCAATGCCATCATCAATTCCGGGATATTTGTTGAGTATCGGAGCTATATCCTCATTCACACAATGGACTTTGTCCATACGTGGACCAATGGTGAGCACTTTTAGTGCTTCAGCAGTAGTCTTCCCGAGCAGTGCTGGGGTGTCACCTGTAACGACTAGCATTTTGGCAGTAGCAGAGTTGTCTCCCACTGAGAGAACGGCATGGATGAGGTTGTCGCAAGATATCGGCATGGAACCATACGGGTGAATTTTGCGGTTGTACTTTTGCATTGTGGCACCATTGTACACAAGCGATTTCGCAATGTCACTATTGATGATGTTGCAGGTGGCGCCAGAGTCAATGATCATGTCGACGATAATGCCGTTGACAGTTATTTCGGTGTTCGCACTGCCACCTACGGCATAGGCGTACTCGTCACTAGCGTCACTCTCGGTATTCACTTCTGGGTTCAGTGCGGCTTCATGAATGTATCGGACGGCGGGCGCAGAGTTTTTTTGATCGGCACATGACGGCAAAATGACCAATGCGGAGTGGGATTTTTCGAACCCCTTGATCAATAAATTGGTGTCAGGTGGTCGACCTGTGGTGCGCTTCATGCACCTCAAAATTCAGAGCTGTGTAGATTAAATTTTAGTGAAATTTATTGGTGTGGACAATGGCGGACCAACACCAGCAGGTTTTGGTGGGCCATGTTGATGATGTAAATATGGATAAGGAATTGATCCAGGACCCACATGAAGTCGCAATGGAGGGTGAAGAGGAAGCAATGGGAGAGGTGGAAAATAACCCCCACCCTCGTCCTCAGGAAAATGCAGCGCCAATAGTGCAGAATGGCGGGTTATTGCAGCCAGTGCAGCCCGAGAATTACACGATGTTGTGAATGAGGCAATTAATGGCACAAATAACTATGATGAGCGAAGAAAACAAGATGCAAATAAAAATGATGGACCAAAACAACAACAGGAGAATGGACACGATGAGCAGCAAAATGGACGTGATGGGCAGAGAAATGGCGGCGGTGCGAGAGGAGGTAAGGTAGTGTAGGATCGGTGTCTCGGAAGAAGTGAGGGACAGCGAGGCCAGACTGATGGGAGAGATTGGGAACATACCGAAGGAGGTGGAAGGACTGATGATAGGACAATGAATTGAAGGAACAAATGGAGTAAAACACAGGGGCGATAAAAGAGCTAAGAGCCGCCCAGAAGGAAACAAAAAGAGAAATGACTGCAATTAAAAAATAATGTAAAATGGTACACCAGGAACTGACGAAGAGAATAGAGGTGACACAGACGATGGGGACAAAGAAACGGGAAATGAAAACACAAATAGAAACACTGAAGGTGATGTGAGAGAGGGAAATACAAGTGGCGCAACAGGAATTAATGAAGGTAAAAGAGGAGGTAGATGAGTTAAAGGATGAGATAACTGAAATCAAAGCAAAACAGTTAGAAACAGGTGTTAGAGTAAAGGAAGAGATTATTGAATCCATGAACATGTTATATTTACAGCGTGACAAAGTGCTCAAATATCAAGCGAAGAGGATACAGTGTTGCGGAAATGGGCTCTTATTGGGGATTTAAATATAGGATTAGCCCAGATCCCTCCCTTAAATGCATGTTTACCCAGGTTGTTTGGTAATGGGACGTTACATGTGTGTCGGGAGGTGTAGCAGGCTGTCCAATATTTATACAGTGGTGGTATACCGAGAGACGCCTTCTTCTTCCTGCCCCCCCTCTTAACCAGCCCCCACCCGGCCCCCTGACAGTCAGTCAACAAGACGTGCCGGCAACCCATTGGCAGAGAGCTGCTGCAAACTCGAACGATGGACCAATCACGTGTCCCCGGAGGTGGTCCGAAAAGCCCGCCCCAAGAAGGCAAGAGAGGAACTGCTTTGTCTGTGGGGGATCTAGTTATGAGGAGTGGCTTGGCCGGCTGTTCCTCCTTGGCCATGGATCCAGCCTGCAGGTGATCCACAGGTTCATCCTGAGTCCAGCCACGGGGCCTCTGACTGTCCTTACTCCCTGGACAGCTCGACGTCTTTTCATCCCATCGACCCACCTGCGCAGTCCAACACTCAGATTTGGCCTGGTCTGGTGCACAGGCCAGGCCTGGATTTTCATACTGGACCTTGTGAGAAACCAGCTGGAACATACCATAGATCTCTCGCTCTTGTGCCGTCGACCTTACGGGGGCTGGACGCACCGAGGCTGCATGCGTGAGAGGTGCCGACAAAAGGACATCGTCGCAGCCATCTTGCCACGCGGCATGCGTGAGCAGCACCGATATAAGTATGAGCGCCATTTTGGCCATGCTACATGCTCGAGCTGGGCGCTCGAATCCGACACCATCGGCTTGTCATGAGCCGCATTCGTGCCTTCGACACTTTTCCTCTCGTCCATGAGGCACCACCAAGTACTCCGTGTCTTGTCTGCATGTTGTCCAGGCCTAAGGTTTATTTTGCTTGGGCTCCCTTCGAAATCCGTATCCGTAGCTCCCCAGATAAGGGGTTATAGATGAATGATAACGATATAGCGAATGTTTTGCTTGTGTCGTATTCCCCGATGTTTCCCCAATAAATCTGGCTGATTCATACGAGATTTGCCACCTTGAATTTATTCGTGCCGCGCTGAGGAACAATCGCTCGATTTGTATTTAAAACCAAACGGGCTACGGACTGGCAGACTTCGCTCGGTCTCTGATCAAATTCAGACTGTAGCCGGGGTCTTTATCCCCAACTGGTAAGGCCCAGGTGTACTTTGGTATCGTGATCTGAGGCGCGTGACCCGAGACCTGTGCCGAACTAGCCGGCGTTATAACCCCTGAGACGGCGGTGCTGTTAAGTGCCGTCGAATCTTCAACAATAGGTCCTTGAGACGAAACAGGAGGTGAGTACAGTGAAGGTGAGTCCACTTATGTGCATGATGCAAATGGGTGTTTGGCGAGCTTGGTGGTGACAGACCCAGGATTTCTTGCAGTGCCTAATGTGCAGAGTGTAAATGTCACGGCATGTGCCGAGAGAAAGTGAACCGGAATTTGCGAGAATGGAGTGTGGTGAGCAAGAAAATGTCAGTCACGCATCGACTCAGATAGGAGTAGCAGGTAGTTGGACAGATGAGAGACATGAGTCCCCTGTGCACGGTACACCATGCGGACCCGGAGGATTCGCCCCAGTGTTGGTCCCATATGAACCGGCATATGGGATTCGAACCCTGGGAAGCCGCACGGTGCAGCTCACACCATATGATGGCAAGAGCAACCTGAGAGCAGACTTGACGCAGTTCGATCACATGTGTAGGGGCAACGGTTGGGGCCCGGACGAAGATGGGATGCACCTTGTAGGAGCACTGCGCGATGTGGCGGCTGAGGTTCTGACCACCCTTCCTCCTGGAGCTATTACGCTGGCAGGCCTCCATTTGGCTCCAAACAACTGATTCGACATAGAACAGCAGAGTGAGCTTGTTAAAAGTCAGCTCGCAAACCGAAAAAGGAAACCCCAGTAGTCCATTGGGGAATTGGCTCACGACATTCGCCACGCAGCAGGGATTTCAGCCAAATCCACCTTGCCTATTGGCGCATCGTTGCACGTGGCCAACCGTTAACCTCGCAATCATTCCTTCCTCGTTCAGCCCGACATGAACAAGAGCCAGCCAGCATCCATAAAGCTGTCAAACAGGGCATCAAGCATCGATGGAAAAAAGTGGACGTCAACGTCAGTGAAAGACGTGGGTGTCGAACGTCAATGAAGGACAGGTGGGTGAGGTAAATGATCCACAGCCATATTTGCTTATGCCACAGCCATATAACTGCTTAGGAAAAGCCCGCGGTGTGCTTAATCAAATGTCCTGTAAGACCAAAGTGTAAATAAATCGTCCACCTCCAAGCCAATGTGTCCCGATGGAAATAGTCGAGATGCCAAACAGCCATTTCTAGGAAAAGCATGCTTTAGCGGCATTATGAAGTTTTTTTGGTTGTTTCATCATCTCTGAGCTATCCTGAATCGGAATTAGCCAGGTGCCAGACTCGCACCCTTGAGGATTTTTTTTAGAGGCGAAAAACAAAATGGCCGCCACCGACTTTCGATAAATTCTGTTTGGGCGACATCTTCACTTCTAATGCACTTACACACAATTTTGGTGTCTACTACTATGTTTCATGCGACAGACAATGTAAACGTTGATGATTCTCTCAAGATTGGATGACAACAGATGGCGGAATTTGAATCTGGATGGCCAAGAAGCTTCAACAACACACTAACCAAGAAAGTAACCCTGATGACTTCAACCAAAAAGAGCATCAAGCTGGATGGAAGGCCAGTATATGATACCAAATTGATCTACACCTGAGTCATATGTCTCCAACAATACAGGGATATTGATATCAACGATGTCCTCTCTTACGAACTGTCCCCTGTCCCAGCCTCCTTGTTTGATGAGAGCGGTGCGATGCGGGCTCAGTTGAAAGCAATCCTGAAGACAAACTCCAAGTTGAGCAATCAAGTTGAATCCAAGGTGTTCCAGATGCTGTCATCATCGATGGATGCGCCATGTTATGGACTGTACATTGGCCCACAAATGGTACAGTTGAGGATTATGTGATCAACTTCATGGGAACCCTCAAATACCACCTAGAGTGTTGTGACCTATACCTGATTTTCGATTGGTGCATCAAAATCAGCACGAAACAAATGACGAGATCCAGTGGCGCAGGTCATGATTCAAGTTGAAAACATCAACTCAACTTACACACAACACTTCCAGCACAAAAATTAGTCCTAAATGTAGCCGACAACAAAGTACAGCTGATCGATTTGATCTGTCAGTATCTGATGACCCACATTGTGGACAACCAGACCAAACTGGTGATCACCGGAAAAAATCCTACACCAGTACAAGTATGGAACAATTCCACTCTCCAGAGACAGGATCTGAAAACACACCATGAAGAAGCAGATGTCATCATCATCCATCACTTAGTTAGAATTGTGTCAGGTGTCAGTGGTGACTCACATCAAAGTGGTCTGCGACGATACAGATGTCTTTGTCCTGTTGATTCATTTCTACCTCGAGGAAAAGATGACTGTGGATGTCAGCATGAAAAGATGACTGTGGATGTCAGCATGGAGAGTCCGTGTGCTGGGAGGGCGAATGTTGACATTCGCCAAACAGCACTGAAACACAAAAGCATTGCCAAATATCTGCCTGCTGTACATGCTCTGACCGGATGTGATACTGTGTCGTATTTGTTTGGCATTGGAAAGGCCACAGCACTGAAGGTACTAATGGGCGGACATCATCCCACCTTACTTGGTCAGCTCGAAGCAGACGAGGAAAAGATAATATCTGAGGCAACGACCTTCATTGCTGCCTGTTATGGTTCCAAAGTCGAAGGTGATATGTCCACACACCGGTATCAGTTGTGGAAGTCCAAAATGGCCAACTCCAAGATTACCTCTGCTCCAAAATTGAAGTCGTTGCCCCCATTGCATGATGTCTTTGTTCAACGTGTACATGGCACTCATCATCAAGTCATTTTATAGAAATCGGCCACTCAGTCAGACTCTCCGAACTTGGATCCCATCAAGTCTGGATGGCAAGAAGGTGAGGATGGTGCGACGTTGTGTCCAACCACACTTCCACCTGATGTGTCTGCTGCACCAGTCACCATTCTGCAGCTGATCAAGTGTGGATGCTCCACCAGCCGGCCATGTTCCACCGGGAGGTGTGGTTGTGTGGCAGCACAAATGTCATGTTCGATGTTTTGCAGTTGTAATGCTGGATCAGACTGTTGTAACGAACAGACAAGGGCAGTAGCTGCTAATCACGACGACGATGACGAAGATTGAACATAATGTAGAACATTGCATCCTAAACAAAGTTGATATTTGTTTGCCTAAAAATAAAAGGTAATTTCAAAATCATATCCATGTACATACTTACTTAAAGACATAACCCAAAGTCATAGTCAACTATCCACATGTATCCGGATATATTTGTGTAAAAATCGTATTCCAATAAAATCATAAATTCATTTCTCATTGCAAGTAAGTCACTTCAGCTGTCATTGACTATTATTGTACGTAGTATTAATATATGAGGGTTCACCAAATTCAATTTCTTACTCAAAGTGATCAGTGGAACTGCAAAATAGCCATTTATCATATTAAAATGGTGGCCATCTTGAAAATATGAGACAGGTGTTGTATATAAACCTTCAATTTTATCATTATCGGATTCCTTGACCATGAAAACATAGTAGTAGACACCAAAAGTGTGGTTGTAAGTGCATTAGAAGTGAAGATAAAGCCCAAAACAGAATTTATCGAAAGTCGGTGGTGGCCATTTTGTTTTTCCCCTCGAAAAAAAATTCCTCAAGGGTGCGAGTCTGGCACCCGGCTGATTCTGATTCAGGATAGTTCAGAGGTGATGAATCAACTAAAAACTTCATAATGATGCCAAAACGTGCTTTTTCACATTTCCGCTGGACTAAAAGGGGGTAGAATGAGCCTCCGTTGGGCTGACGGCTATCTCTTGCGTGCATGAACGTGTCGTAAAGAGAAAAAGGCCATCCCATAAGAAAGGGAATCTGTTCTACACCTTTCTCCAATGCATCAAAGTTAGAATCCCACCAGACATGGCGATGGGTCTATCCTGGACATTCATTTCGGGAAAAACAGTCTGAAGACCACAATGTTTGTATGCATAAGTCGGATCCGATTCTGAATTTCATAATAACACAAACATACATACATATAAGGGTGGTCCAAAAAAGTCGAAAAAAATAATGTTGCTCCACAAGCTTAAAATTATTCTAATATGATCCAATAATGCACATAAATTGTTTTAGCATGATCGGAGGTGATTTAGAGGTCGCTCCATATGACGACTTTTAGTCTCATGACTTGAATAAATTAGGATATGGTCAGGTACGATTACGGGTACTTCTGGATGTCCGAGGTGGAAATGGAGTGCATTTTCACCAAGGAAGTTCAGAGGTGTACGGATTCGCATCTCACCATACCCTAATTTTTCAATCAATGGAATTACAAACTATGAGAATATTTTGTCTCATTTACCAAATACCACTATCATCTCCGCCTCTATTGCTGTCTCCACTCCCGCCTGAACTTATTTCTAGCCGGTCCAACATCCAGTGTTTTAGATTCAATGATTCACGAAAAATATGTTAGTTATTTATTTAGTTATTATTATATTAAATTAGGGTATGGTGAGATGCGAATTTGTACACTTCTGAACTTCCTAGGTGAAAATGGACTGCATTTTCGAACTCAGTGGTGTCGATTTACTCTGAGAAATGTTAAGATGGACAACAAATTAATTATGGATTAGAAAATATCAAAATGAGTAGGATTAGTTACTCAACTCCAGTAGTGATAAATCTTGTTTTAGGTCATATTTTAGAAATGGTAGTGAATTCAATGTCGGTGCAGTAATTTCTTAGAGTAAATCGACCCCACAGAGTTCGAAAATGCACTATCCTATCTATCACTATCCTAAAATGCAAAAACCTATCTCTTCCATCAAAATTGACCAAATCAAATCGGATTTTTTAACATATTGTACTTATGGCCATCACGCACAGCTTCGAGGAAATGCAATTGCGAGAAAAAAATCGAGAAAAAAATAAAAATAAAAAGTTCAAGTGGACGTGGCTCCACCCACAAGGGGCATGGGACGCCCCTCATACAAAAGACACAACTCGACCATGATGTCGAGCTTGTGTCCAAGTTTCATCAAGATCGCATCAAACGTCACGGAGCGATGCTCTGGAGAGTCACAAACTGTCTGTCTGTCTGTCTGACACACAGACACAACGAAAATAGTGGTCACTGCTGGTGCCTGCGAACCAACAACGAAAATAGTGGTCACTGCTGGCGCCCGCGAACCAATAGTGACAGGAGAAGATGTTTGCATTTTTCCTTTCATTCTTTTATTTCATTCTGTTTTTACAATGTCACTCTTCTTAATTTTTTCCCCCACTAACTCACTCGAAAACGAACTCACTTTACAGATCTTTCCATACAGGTTGCCACTGATAAACCAGATATGATCTGCCCAACAGAAACTTTCCTCCTTCAAGACGACTCTGACTCCCTAGTATCTCTCCCTCATTTCTCCCTCCTCCGGTATGACAGACCTGAGACTCGTCCTGGCGGCGGAGTTGCTCTCTTCATCAAAGACTCCATTCCTCGCTCTCCATGCACTGCCCTCACTCCCCCACACTCGCAGGAGTACCTCAAGCTACGGCTTCCCCTCCACTCCCACCTCATGTTTATTTGTGTGCTGCACCGTCCACCAAACAGTGATGACTCTATTTACATCTCGCTCTCCAAAAACATGGACCAACTTCAATCCTTTCATCTCAACTCTCTCTTCCTCATATGTGGTGACTTGAATCATCATCATGCCTGTTGGCTGGGTGTGGGTACCTCTCTCACCTGCCATGGCACTTCAGCAAAATTGTTCTGCGACTCATTGGGACTGACACAATCTGTCAAATTCCCAACCCGGATCTCAACCAACAGTACTCCATTTCTTCTGGATCTGATTTTCACCAATTTCACTGAAAACATATGCTGTTCTTCCTCCTCTCCTATCGGTTCATCTGATCACATGCTTGTCAAATTAGACATCACTCTGGCTGTTATTAGAGTACCACCTCGACGCTGTTGAGTCTGGCATTTCCCTCAGGTTGACTGGCAGGGTCTTCAGGTAGCCATCAAACTTCTGGACTGGTCTCCCATCTCAATTTTCTCTGAAATCAACTCATCCTGGGAATTAGTTCAAAAAAACTTGTTCTCTCTCATGCACGGATTTATCCCATCTTGTCTTCAGTTGTCCTACCCTTCGTTCTGCCCATGGTACAACGAAGCTTGTGGCAATGCAGGTGATCTGAAACAACTTGCCTTCACCTCATGGAAGGCAAATCCAACTGAAGGCAATCTCAATTCTTTCTATAAAGCTTGGAACAAGTGTTTGTCTACCATCAAGAGAGCCAGAAAACAACATCTTTCTCATCTCAAGTCTGAACTCTCAAACCTGTCTCCCTCCTCAAGATCCTGGTGGTATCCAGTTAAGTCAGTTTCTGGTGTATGTTTCCACTCCATCCCATTCCTTACCTCAAATGTCCGCACAGCTGACACTGCACGTGAAAAGGTTGATTGCCTATACTTCGTGTTTGCTTCTAAATCTTGTGTCCCAAACCCATCGTTTTCTGGACCCCACTAACCCAGTCACACCCAGCTGTTCCTGAACTCTGTCTCCTTTTCTCCTGACAAAGTGGAGAGCTTGCTTTCAAACCTCGACTCAGATGCAACCGGTCCAGACGGCATCAGCCCACGTGTCATAAAAACCTGCTCCTCTGCTCTTGCTCACCCTCTCTCTCTGTTCTATTCACCCTCTCATTTGATCAAGGTCATCTGCCATCTGCTTGAAAATCAGCAAACATTAGCACTCTGCATAAAAAGGTGCAAAAACAGATCCCTGCAACAACAGACCAATCAGCCTTCTCCCAATCATCAGCAAGGTTATGGAATCAATCATCGCTTCAGGCATTAAATCCTTCCTCTTCTCCAATGGCTTGATTTGCGATCATCAATTTGGTTTCAGATCAGGTCACTCCACCCTGGATATGCTGCTTTTGGTCTCCCAACAATGGATGGAGATCCTCCATGCCACACATGAAATCAGAGCTATCGCCCTTGACATATCGCGTGCTTTCAATGCGGTCTGACACCCTGTCCTGCTCACCAAACTCTCTTCCAAAGCAATTTCCCCTCATGGATCACACACTTCCTCTTTTGCCACAGCCAATGTGTGGTCCTCATGGAGTTCTCTCATCCACTCTTCCTGTCAAAGTTCGAGTTCCTCAAGGCAGTGTTCTGAGCCCTGTTCTTTTATTCGTTTTCATCATTGATCTCAGCAACTCTGGAAAATCCTCTTTATCTATTTGCTGATGACTCCACCCTCTGCTGTACCATCTGTCATCCCTCAGATCAGCAACCAACAGCCTCCTCACTCTCTGCAGATCTTGGTAAAATCACAATCTGGTCCAACACGTGGAACATGTCTTTCAATCCGGACAAATCTCACACTCTCACTTTGTCTCTCCGAAAGGACCGTTTAGAACCCCCCCCTCCCCCCATCCACTTTCTCAACAATCCTCTGGGAGAAGTCCTTTCTTTCAAGCTTCTGTTTCTCACTATCTGCCATGACCTTTCCTGGGAAAGCCACATTTCAAACCTCGCCTCCAAAGCCAGTCGCTGACTGGGAATCCTTCACCGTGCAAAGTCCTTCCTCGGTCCACCTGAGCTCCTGACCACTTACAAAGCTTTTGTCCACAGCCTGATGGAGTACTGCTCTGCCCTCTGGGTTGGTGCTCTCGCCTCTCACCTTTCTCGGCTTCACGCTGTGGAGACCAAGGCATTTAGGATCATTGACATCTCCCACGATGAGGCTGAGTCTTTAGGTCTCTCACTCTCACACCACAAGCAGTTCAGTGGTCTTTCTGTCTTCTACTGTCTCCTCTCCGGTCTTGTCCTCCACCAAGTGATGAGATACATTGTGGAGGCTCATATAAGAGCTAACACACAGAACATATAACAAGGGGAGCAGGAGACAAGAGGTGCAGGAGAGGGAAGCACAAAACAGTTGTGGGGAATAGAGATATAAGGAGCTCTATGGAAGGGAGAGGGATGGGACAGGGTACACGGGGTAAACATGATGGACACTACATGGCCTTTCAGGCAGGAAAACAGGGAATTTTGAAGGAGGTGGGTTTGGGGTGGATTAACGGGTGTCAAAAATATCAAGGTTTTGGATGGGGGAAGATATGAGATGGTGGTGAATAACTGTTTTGAAGACCTGGAGGGAGGGGTGGGATAGAAGAGAGTGTGGGAGTTTGTTCCAGAGGTTGGAAAAAAGAGGAATGAAAGAGTGAAGGTGAGCAGTGGTTCTTGATTTTGGCAGTTTCACCAGAAGGGGGTTTTTGGTGGACCTGAAGCACCCTGCTGAAATATAGGGGAGACAGAGCAGGGAGGGCAAGGCCAGAGAGGAGACAGAAAGACCACAGACCTCCCTGCGGTGAGTGAGTGAGTGAGTGAGTGAGTGAGTGAGTGAGAGTCCCAAAGACTCAGGTTCATCACGGGAAATGCCAATACATTTTGTGTTGGATATTAATTTGTGCTCAAGAAAATGCATCACCACAACCTTTTGAAATCACCCAGTTTCATTTCAAGGTACGAACACCAATTTAATGAATATTCCTAATTTATCCCAAAATTGATTATGATATGATTTTAATTTATTTTTAAACTGCGACAGCCAATCTCTTGAAAGCACTACTTGAAGATAACATGAGCGAGGGTACAATCCTGTTGGACTTTTTTGAATGCCTGTTAAAAGCTGTTACCATTTTCAGTTTATTTTCCACTCAAGCCTAATTCAAAAAATATTATCTTAATATTCGTGAATTAAAAGAAAATGTAAATGATCGGATTAGACTTAAGTGCAGTTTTCAAGTTTAGATAATGTCAAAGGTTAACCTTAAAAAATGTTAATGATTAAACTAAAGACAAGCTATTTTGATGTACGAGGGGGCCTGTTAGTCCATTGGACCAAATTTTCATTGGTCTTCGTGGCTTTGTGTGTTTTTGCTTGTTTGAACAAAAACAATAGGTTTCCCAGCCTGGAAGCCATTTCACTGCAATAATAATAATGATCATAACAATAATAACTAGAGGTCTTTCGGGGTTTTGATTGTCTTGAGGGTCTTTGGGGTCAAAAAGGGTCTTCAACGTTCGAAGGGGTTTCAGCATTCTAAAGGCTCAAAAGATGCATTCCAATAGTGTACGTACATATGTAATTAATAGACACAAAAAGCATACACACACACACACACACACACACACACACACACACACACACACACACACACACACACACACACACACACACCTCATCAATTTCTGGTAGATGAGCTCATCAGCCGTACACAATACTCCTTCAGCTATTACGATATTCCTCAAAACATTCCAAAAGCAGAAAAAAATCTGAAAACCTACTCCGTGGGAGTATCTCCTGTGCAGCTTCCCTTCGCAGGGCAACTCACCGGATGGCAGGATTGGGGCAAAGCCTTCAGGAACCCCAATCTTTGATGATAGGAGGGAAACCACGGGGTAACATTCCCAGGTCAGATTGTGGGAGAGTGTGTCAGGGTGGTGATGAGGTTTCATCCACCAGACGGCGGTTTCCTTGGGTTAACCTGGGGCGGTCCCTTCGGGTGGGTGCCTGGAATGTCCGAAGAGAGGATGACCACCTGTCTTTGTTATCATCTGAGCTCAAGCGTTTGGACATCGGTATTGCAGCTCTCTCTGAGGTTCGGAGACCGGATTGCAGCGACATCATGGCGGGTGGTTACACCTACTATTGGTCGAGTCACTCTGATGGTTACCATGCCCAAGGAGTTGCTGTAGCTGTGACCAATAAGCTGACCCCAATGATAATTGAGGTACAACCGGTCAATGAGCGTATTATGAGACGAAGGACTTGTCACTCCTTGGGTGTCATTTCCCTGGTCTCTGTATATGCTCCAACGGAGGCGAGTGATCTCACCGCGAAGGATGCATTCTAGATGCCACGCTCAAGTCTGTGGTTGATCAGTGCTCCAGGTGAGATACTCTTATAGTTTGGGGAATTTCAATGCATCGACTGGAATTGATAGGGATGGTTCGGAGACATGTGTTGGTCCCCATGGATCTGGAACTGTGAACCAGAATAGCACTATGTTCCTTGACTTTGCAAGATGTCATGGATATAGGGCAGCTGTTTCATGTTTTCAGCGCCCTCAAGCTCATCGCTGGACTTGGTATTTCAACACTGGCGGTGTGGCAAAGAGAGTGACCATGTGCTTGTTGATGGTCGCTGGAGGAGGATCCAGAACAGCAGAGTCTACCGGAGTGCTCAATTCCTCAATCCTGACCACCGGCTTGTTGTAGCAACTCTTAAGTTGCAGCTTGATTCCAGGAGAATGGTACCATCCCAGCCGAGGCTGGATATTGGCAACCTCAAGGTTGAGAGGGCAGCTAAGGAGTTTGTGAATTGGCTGAGTGGAGATTTGGGCGGTCTGAGTGCTTTGAGGGATCGTGAAGAGTTGTGGAGTGCCTTCAAGACCACCATCCTTGATGTTGCTGGCAGATTTCTTGGGACTCACCAGAGAGCGAAGAATAATTTTTTTCTCTCAAGGGACACTGGATACCATTACCCAGGGTCGCAGGGCCAGGCTGAATGGCAGAGCTGAGCTGTTCAGGGAGAAAGGGCGTAAAACTGTATGTGCACTAAGGGTGGACAAGGAGGCCTGTGTGCGAGGAATCTGTGAGGGGGTAGAGCATCACCTGCGGTCAAGTGATTCTCATCCTGCTTACAGGGGAATTTGCGCATTGCGTTCATCCAAGCCCATCCCTCGGTGTACTGCAGTTAGAGCAGAGGGTGGTGGGCTCTTGACAGAGGAGTCCAAAGTGCAGGCCCGCTGGGCCGGTTACTTTGAGCGGCTGCACCCCGCTGATTCACGAGCTGTCGAGTTGGATGTCAGGGTGTTTGAATCCCGATTGCTGACCCTCCAATCAACTGTGGCCCACCTTCTTTTGTGGAAACACAGGTTGCGGTGAACCGGTTGAAATGGGGAAAAGCTCCAGGGATCTGTGGCATCCATGCTGAACTTCTCAAGGCTGGTGGAAATGCACTCGTGTCATTGCATGCAGTTATGTGCTCTGCCAGGAACACAGGCATCATCCCAACTGACTGGAAGAGGGGCCTTGTTGTCCCTTTCTGGAAAGGGAAGGGTGATCGCCAAGACTGCAACAACTACCGAGGGGTGACGCTGCAATCAGTGCCGGACAAGGTCTTTGCTCGGATAATTATTGATCGGGTTTGCCACCATCTGCTTGAACACCAGCATCTAGAACAGTCAGGCTTTACACCAATGAGGTCAACGATTGACCGTATCCTTGCTCTTCGTGTCCTCACCGAACGCAGGCGAGAGTTTCGGCAGTGTCTGCTTACAGCCTATGTTGATCTCTGTAAAGCGTTCGATACAGTGAATCGGGATGCCCTCTGGAGGATTCTTGGTCTTTGTGGGGTGCCATCAAAACTGATCGATCTGATGTCTGAACTATACTCTGGTACTGAGCGTGCTGTGAGATGTGGTCGTACCATCTCTGACTTATTTCCACTTGTTACTGGAGTTTGTCAGGGGTGTGTACTTTTCAGCACTTGTGGGGACTAGATTCTGTGGAGGATGTCAAAGAGTTCAATCTGCGGTGCATCATTTGGGAATGTCAAGATCTCTGACCTTGATTTCGCAAATGATGCGGTCATCTTTGTGGAGACTCGAAATATCCTTTTGGGGGCCCTCGCGGTGCTGAATGAGGAGTTGGAGCCGCTGGGATTACGGGTTTCCTTGGTCACAACAAAGATCCAGGCTTTCAATGACATATTGGATGATGCTATCCTGTCTGTACCTGTTTGTGGCGACGATGTTGAGATCACCGAGAGATTCGCTTCCCTTGGCAGTATTTTTCATGTCTCTGCTGACTGTGAGCCAGAGGTCAACAGATATCTAGGTTGGGCCTGGGGAGTCATGCATTTACAGGATCATGGGTTGTGGCGCTGCCGGTACCTGCATGGGAGGACGAAAGTCCGAGTCTTCAGGTCCTTGGTGCTTCCAGTCTTTTTTTTTTCTTTTTTTTTGTATGCCTTGTCGAGGCTCATATGAGAGCTAACACACAACACACAGCAAGGGGGGCATAACACAAGAGGGGTGGGAATGGGAAGGACAAAACAGTGGGGAACAGAGACATTAGGAGATCTGTGGAAGGGAGAGGGGATGGGGCGGGGAACATGGGGAATACAAGATGGACATGACAGGGACTTTTAGGAAGGAAAGCAGGGAATTTGAAATAGTAGGGCTTGGGTGGATTATCGGGGGTAGAAAAGATCGAGGATTTGGATGGGGGATGATAAGAGGTGGTGGTGACCAGCTGTTTTGAAGGCCTGGAGGGAAGAATGGGATTGAATAGAGTGAGGGAGTTTATTCCAAAGGCGGGAAAAAGAGGAATGAAAGAGTGAAAGTGAGCAGTGATTCGTGATTTTGGTAGTTTTACCAGAAGGGGGTTGTTGGCGGATCAAAAGCACCCTGTGGAAATGTGGTGGGGACAAATCACAGAGAGAGCAGGGGGGGTGAGGCTGGAGAGGAAAAGGCAGAAGACAGAAAGACCACTGACCAGCCTGCGCTGAGAGAGTGAGAGGCCCAAAGACTCAGCAGAGAGAGCGGGGGGGGGGGGGGGTCATTCGGATCATTGGCAGGAGATGCCAATGATCCGAAATGCCTTGGTTTCGTATCTCATCACCGCGAGGGCCCCCAAAAGGAAATGCCTTGTATCTCATCACTTGGTGGAGGACAAGACCGGAGAGGAGACAGTAGAAGACAGAAAGACCACTGAACTGCTTGTGGTGTGAGAGTGAGAGACCTAAAGACTCAGCCTCATCGTGGGAGATGTCAATGATCCTAAATGCCTTGGTCTCCACAGCGTGAAGCCAAGACATGTGGGAGGCAGGAGCACCAGCCCAGAGGGGAGAGCAGTACTACATCAGGCTGCAGACGAAAGCTTTGTAAGTGGTCAGGAGCTCAGGTGGGCCGAGAAAGGACTTTGCACGTTGGAGGATTCCCAGTCAGCGACTGGCTTTGGAGGTCAGGTTTGAAATGTGGCTTTCCCAGGAAAGGTCATTGCAGATAGTGAGACCCAGAAGCTTGATAGAAAGGACTTCTTCCAGAGGATTGTTGAGAAAGTGGATGGGCGGAGGGGGGGGGGCGGTTCTAAACTGTCCTTTCGGAGAGACATGGTGAGAGTGTGAGATTTGTCCGGATTGAAAGACATGTTCCACGTGTTGGACCAGTTTGTGATTTTATCCAGACCGGCAGTGAGCGAAGAAGCTGCTGCTTGCCGGTCTGAGGGATGACAGATGGTACGGCAGAGGATGGAGTCATCAGCAAAGAGATATAGAGGATTTTCCAGAGAGTCAGAGAGATCATTGATGAAAACCAGAAAAAGAACAGGGCCCAGAACGCTACCTTGAGAAACTCCAGCCTGGACTGGAAGAGCGGATGAATGAACTCCATTTCGGGCCACACGTTGACTGCGACAGGAGAGGAAGTCTGCGAGCCATGAGTGGAGATGGCTTTGGATACCATAGGAAGAGAGTTTGGTGAGTAGTGCAGGGTGCCAGACTGTGTCAAAAGCAGGTGATATGCCCAGGGATATGGGTCGGATTTCCTGTCTGGCATTGAGGACCTCCATCCATTGTTGGGAGAGCAGAAGCAGCATATCCAGGGTAGAGTGACCTGGTCTGAAACTAAATTCATGATTGGAAATCAAGCCATTGGAGAAGAGGAAGGATTTAATGTCTGAAGCGATGATGGATTCCATAACCTTGCTGATGATTGGGAGAAGGCTGATTGGTCTGTAGTTGCAGGGATCTGTTTTTGCACCTTTTTATGCAGGGCAGTAATGTTTGCTGATTTCCAAGCAGATGGCAGATGACCTTGAGCAAATGAGAGGGTGAATATAACAGAGAGAGGGTGAGCAAGAGCAGAAGAGCAGGTTTTTAGGACACATGGGCTGATGCTGTCTGGACCGGTTGCAGAATTTGATTCGAGGTTTGACAGCAAGCTCTCCACCTTGTCAGGAGAAAAGGACACAGAGTCCAGGGACAGTTGGGTGCGACTGGGTAATGTGGGTAGAGAAAGTGATGGGTTTTGGACACAAGATTTAGCTGCAAACACCGAGTTTAGGCATTCAGCCTTTTCACGTACGGTATCAGCAATGCGGCCATTTGAGCGAAGGGAGGGGATGGAGGGGGAACATAGACCAGAAACAGATTTGATTAGATGCCACCAGGATTTTGAGGAGGGAGAGAGGTTTGAAAATTCACTTGAGCTGAGAAAGATGTTGTTTTCTGGCTCTCCTGAGGGTGGATACACACTTGTTCCAAGCTTTTTGGAAGGAACTGAGATTACCCTCAGGTGGGTTTCCTTTCCGGAAGGCAAAGGCAAGTTGTTTCAGGGCAACTGCCTCACCACAAGCTTCAGTGAACCAAAGGCGGGAGGAAGGGGAGGACAACTGAAGACGAGAGGGAATAAATCTGTGCATGAGGGAGAGCAAGTTTCTTTGAAAGAATTCCCAGGTTGAGTTGATGTTGGAGAAAGTAGAGATAGGAGACCAGTCTATAAGTTTGAGGGCTGCTTGGAGACCCTGCCAGTCAGGTTGAGAGAAATGCCAGACTCGACGGCGGTAAGGTGGTTCTCTGATAATTGCCAGAGAGATGTCCACTTTGACAAGGACGTGGTCAGAATTACCGATTGGAGCAGAGGAAGAGCAGCAGATATTGTCAGGGAAGTTTGTCAAAATCAGATCCAGAAGAGATGGAGTACCATTGGTTGAGATCCGGGTCGGGAAGTTGACCGATTGAGTCAGTCCCAATGAGTCGCAGAAAGCTTTTGCTGAGGTGCCATGACAGGTGAGAGAGGTACCCACACCGAGCCAACTGGCGTGATGACAATTTAAGTCGCCACATATGAGGAAGAGAGAGTTTGAATGAGAGGATAGAAGTTGGTCCATGTTTTCGGATAGTGAGGTGTAGATGGAGTCATCAATGTTTGGTGGACGGTACAGTACACATATAAACATGAGGTGGGAGTGGAGGGGAAGCCGTTGCCAGAGGTATTCCTGGGGGTGTGGGGAAGTGTGGGCAGTGCATGGACAGTTTTGGTGGATGGTACAGTACACATATAAACATGAGATGGGAGTGGAGGGGAAGCCGTAGCCAGAGGTATTCCTGGGGGTGTGGGGGAGTGAGGGCAGGGCATGGACAGTGAGGAATAGAGTCTTTGATGAAGAGAGCAACTCCTCTACCAGGACGAGGCTCAGGTCTGTCATACCGGAGGAGGGAGTAACCAGAGAGAGATACTTGGGAGTCAGACACGTCTTGGGGGAGGAACGTTTCTGTTAGGCAGATCATGTCTGGTTTGTCAGTGGCAACCTGAATGGAAAGATCTGAAAGGTTTGAGTGAAGGCCCCGGATATTTGAGGTCCACACTGTTAATGAAGAGGGAGGGGAGGAGGCTTTGGGTGCAGGGGGTGGGAGGGGAGGGGGAGGGTAGGACAAGGGATGAGAGGGGAGGTAAGGAGGGTTGTTGAAAGAGTGTCGGGGATTGCAGAATAGCTCGGGGCGAGGGCCGGATGAGGAGGAGAAAAGGCTCTGTGGTGCTGGGGGAGAGGGATTACAAGAGAGGGGGAAGAAGGCAGTTGAGGATTTGAGGAGGTGGAGTGAAGAGATGTGGGTGAGAGGGCAGTGGAAGGAGGCAGCTTTGTGGATGAGAGGGGGGGCAACTTTGAGAAGGATGAGTGAGGGGGGTGAATGGTGGGAGAAAGGTGAGGGGGGAGTTTTTGAGAGAGGTGAGAGGAAGGCTTGGAGGGAGAATAGTGTGATGGTTGCTTTGAGAGTGAAGGGTGAGAGGGGTGAGTTGGCACTGAAATTGGAAAAAAAGAATGGTTGTTGGAAAAAATTGGAAAAAGTTTTGCTCTATGGATGTGAGACTTGGACTCTGACCAGTGATCTGAGATGGAGACTTAATTCCTTTGGGATCAGGTCTCTTGAGAGAATCCTTGGCTATTTCTGGTCAGACTTTGTGTCCAATGAGCGGTTGCTGAGGGAGACTCAAATGAGATTTGCTCCCTGCATAGTCTGTGAGCATCAGCTGTGGCTGTGTGGACATGTGGCTCATTTTCCTGACGCTGATCCTGCTCACCAGATTCTCTCAGCGAGGGAGCCTCGTGAGTGGAGAAGGCCAATGCACCGACCGCGTGCCTCATGTTGCAGCAGGTTGATCAGCATCTCAAGGAGATGGGGATGGTCTCGGCATCTGCCTGGCCTACGGGATGGCCAGATGGAGGCTCCTGGAGTACCGGCGGAAAGGAGACGCAGCGATGCGCTTCTCTGGCGCATGCTTCCATACCTGACTTGACCTATTTTGATACAATTCATCACAGTAAAATGGAAAGCAGTGTCAACACATAAATGATTGATGATATATAATAATATTGTGTGGGCAGAATCCTCCCAACAGGACGTAATCACACCCGGGGGTGTTTACTGTCGTACGCTGTAGCTGCAACCTCAAGAATAGCTGAACTATTACCTTTCTTGCACAAGCTCGTGCCGAGCGGTTGTCGCCGGCCTGTGATTGAGTTGAGTTTATTACCACACTGGTTATAAAACAGGATTACTATAAATTTAGCTCTTCGGAGATCCCAAATTAACCCAATCATTCATGTGACAAAATGACGGCAACACGAGGCAACCGTTTCTTTTGAGATAGATCGATTATAATTTATGAGAGAAGACTCAGCAAACACCAATCCTGAATGCAGAAACACAAGATGATCACTATTTTCCCTAATATGCCAAATTTGCACACCCAAGAACCTGACGGGATAGAGGTAAAGGCAAATGGTGAAGAACAGTTGGAGCCTGAGAGTCAGCATGAGCCAATGGCTAGAAGTAGGGTGGCTGACATTATGCGAGCTGGGCCGAGAGCACCAGAAAGACTGAGCAAAGAGACAAGCAAAAGCGTTAGGGCAGGTAAAGAGACATCCCCTTCCCCACCCCCGACAACATCCTCCTCACCTAATCATAGGCTACATGGAACTCTCTGCTCCAGGACCAACACCAGTTACTGCCCAGGAGTTCCACCAATCACAATCTGAGGCTCTGAGGAAACCCCACCTGAGGCCCTACTTCCAGAGGATGTTCATGAATACAGCCTTGGCAGCTAACCCCAGGCCTTCCCACATGCTGGTGTACAACTGTAGATGAGGGGTCATCCTCTGGTGGTGGAAAGCGAACGTGCCATGTCATCCCTATCCTGCCCACCCCGACCTGGTAGAACAAACACACGGGACACCGTAATCCAGCTATTCTAAATTGGACAATACCCATCCTCTCGCAGTCAACACTAACAATTCCTTATCCAAAAAAAACACTAATACAGGTATAGTTCTATAGCTACTCTGACATAAATGGTGTCTTCGGCTTTAATCTCACTATCCCCATCCCCCCCCCCCCCACCCCTGTGTCGGAGTGGTGACCCGTCCCGTATTGTTCCCAATAGCCAAGGAGACTGCTTTGGCAGCACTAACGCTCTGCACAGAGTATGGTCCCAATCTCCTCCTCCTCCCCCCACCCCCCTCCTCATAAACATAACTATAATAAAAGCCAAAAAATAATTTTGTTCTCCAGATAATCCACATGTTGATTTTCCTGGGATGAAAATGTTTGCAATGCACCTTTTGTTATATGAACAACCTTCAAATCTTAATTGCTTGAAGGGAAGCCTGCAGATCTTGAGTTAATTTTTCCGACCAACTCAGACTAGTTTACCGAGTTTTCTACCGGTGGCATCAATTGTTCCCTGCACTCGTGACTGGCTAACTTCCTCTGTACTTTCACAGCTCGCATACCTGGTCCATTCCTCAGCGATACCATGAGGCTATAACCCTTTGCTCTCACAAGGCATTGTTTTCCAGACATTCTTGTGTATTCTCAACTTCCATGAAAGTGCCTAAACATTTTAAACTTTTGATTGCAATGTTAAGCATCTTTCAGGTGTAATACTTTGCTCTCATTTGGGCTTTTTTGTCTTTACAGATCCTATAAGGACACTACGCCTTGGCTTTTCATCTTTGCGGGGATTTTCGAGCCGCACTTCCCTTACCCGAGATGAGCAGCCAGCTGTCTTAGAACTAGTGGGACATACATCTGCCTCACCACCCACAACACCTGGAATTTCCCTGGCCCCAGCTGCCAACATCTGGTCTGGTCATGAACCAACTGCTTACCACACACTGGAGGAAAGCACTGATCGAAGTTTGGATTGTACTGAACACTCACCGATCTTGTATACATCACCAAAGGCTCAGGAAGAGCGAGTATCAGAACATGGCTCAGAATCCAGCTTTGCAAAATCTAGGTCTGGTATATCTTTGTGGTACATTTAATCATATTTACCCTGTATATTTGCATGTATGCATTTCATTAATTATCTTTCATAGGCCCTCTTCTATTCATTGGGGATCTTTCAGTTTAGTCATGATATGCAGCACCCCTTTACCACTGAGGGATTTTTGCGATAAACAAGTGTACATTCTTGCCTTGCTTGGTCAATAATCCATACATTGATTGATACTTTCAATTTTCAAAATCTATAACCCATTAAATCAAAAACATTTCCTTTAACGCATTAATTTACAGCATTAAATTTGGTTGGTCTGTTTGGTATATTCATCAAGCCTGGTGTTGGCTTTGTGGTTAGGGTGGCTGGCTTGGGATCCAAGGGCCCTGAGTTTGAATCCAGTTGACCACTGAATTAACAAAAGGGGGTTGACTCAGCCTGTCATCCTTCTGAGGTCAGCGAAATGAGTACCAGTGTACTGGTCCCGGTGTATGCCCGGGTTAGAATAGGTGTCCAATATCCCTGTGTGTCGTAAGAGGCAACCAGGGTTGGCGTCAGGAATGGTATCCGGCCATAAAACATTGCATTAAGAAGGGAACCATGATTGCATGGAGCCCACAAATAGTTAACCCCTGCTCAGCAGGGAAAAATGGCTGTAAAAAGGCTGTTTTGTTTGGTATATTAATCTGACCGCATAGCCCATGGTTCAGGAATCCCAGGTTAAAATCCCATGGAAGTACTATGTTAATTTGTTCATTATCTACTCATGTCCTTGTTATTCAAGTAAAGTACATTGGTGTCTCCTAATATCCAAGTCCTGCATGCAATTTGTGTACAAGCTCCACAGATTTGGGTGGGCATGCTTAATGCTTTAATATTGTATTTCAAGTAAATTGCCAGTAATATACTCAATATGCAGATCTATGATTATTTTCATTGACTTTCATATGAGTTTATGGTTTGGGGCAGAAATGTCTGAATAAGCTATAACCTAGCAAGTTGTACTTAAAAATGGGAAAGCAAAATAAATGTTACATAGCAGAATAATATGCACAGGGTAATCATAACATAGGGTAACATAAAAACGTAACCAGTAGGCTACCGTTACAACTTGTGTTTATAATTTGTTTTATCAATAATTCAGAGATATTGGATGTAATTAAATGCAGGCGAATACAAAGTGCTTCAAGAAGTTAATCAAGGAGGTGGTGAAATTAAAAATTTACATTCTTGTATACTTTGTGCTTTGGCAAAATACAGTACCAAGAATAATGATTACAACATTGAATTATGCATTTATCTTCGGTGATTCCATATAAGTTGAAATAAAATGCAAATAAGCAAACACTTTTTGACCGTTTTATAAAGCAAATTTGAATACCTTGTATTTCAACAAAATGCCTGAACATTTTCATCAAAAATAAAATATCAAATAAATAATGCTTCCCTTGAAAAATAAGCTAAAGCAAAAATCATGTTTTGGAAAAGAAACTTAAAAACAAGATGAAGACTCAGCAATAAAATTAAAAAATACTTTGTAAGAACACAAAGAACTGACTCAAGGAAGAAATATTGGTGTAGTGGGATAACCTCTGACTCGCAAAAGCTTTTGCATAAAAACCCCCCAAAAAACAAGAGCTTCTTTTGACTTTTGATGTCACTGATTATTTTTAGTTATATTTATCTGAACAGTACACCTGCTCCTGAGGGGAGTGGCAGGAAGGGTCGTGTTATTATCCTTTCTGGAGTATATAGATTACAGTATATCTAGGATCAGGTCTGTTAGTCTGTGGTCGATGTGATCCGCATATAATGCCTCAAGAACGTCGGGTTTCCTCACTTTCAGCTTGGTGTTCAAAAGCAGTAGTGACTGCTTACAAAGGTAATCATACCTGTTTGTGGTTTATAATATTCTTTACTTCTGGTAGGGGTGCTCCACAAAATGCCTTCTTCTCCTCCTCCTCTTCCCTTTATAAGGGGTGAGGTCCAATGGCACCACGCTTCTGCCTTGCATTGACCACGACACTCCTTCACCTCCCTCTGTCCTCAGCCAATTCACTCCACTCTCTAACCACCACCACTTTATGGATATCCCTCCTCCCACAATCCTCCCATCTCAACCACGGTCTACCTCTTTTCCTCCTTCCTTGCTCCCTCAACCTATCCGCTTTCTTTGCCATTCTCTCTTCCCCCATCCGCACCGAGTGTCCAGCCCATCTCAGCTGGCATTTCACCAATCTCCTCCCACAATTCATTTATCCTCTTTCTATCTACCCTCTTCACTCCCACAATCCTCCTGACCCAGTTATACTCGCAAAACTGAATCCTCTGTTGTTGTCTCTTTGTCAATGCCACCGTCTCCAGACTGTAAAGGTATACCAGCATTGCACATGACATCACTACCTTCCCTTTCAAATTTCTTGATATCTTTCTGTCTGCCATTACTCCCTCCACCCTCCTCCATGCATTCGCACCCACTTGAATCCTCTTCAGCACCTCTGCCTCGGACTTGCACTCCAGGTCTAAAGTTTTAGAACACCCCCATTTTTCCAGTTTTTACTGAAATTTAAGCAGTTCAAGTCCAGTGAATAACCTGAAATGGTACAAAGCTTAGCGGTAAACTGACAGAGGTTAAAAAAAAGTTTAAGTTACCAAAAACTGAAAAATAATGTAAATTTCAGAATTGTTAAAAAAAGGCCCTTTTCAGGCAACAAGTAATGGGTTATCAACTGCAGCTGTTGTGCAGCAATGGAAGTAAATTAAGCCTTGAAAGTTGATGCAAGCAATTCCTGCAGGTATCCCAACTTTTGATGATTAGTTACAAACCCTCTGTCTGTATAAAAGCAGTGTTGGAACAGACTGTGTTGCTTCACCCTCTGAAGCATTATTTGGATAATATTGCACTGCAGGAAGTAGTATATTGCTATCCTAATGGTGAGAAAAAGACAATTAACAAAGGAAGACAGAAAGACCATTATAACCCTAAAAAGTGTTGGTCTTTCCTTTAGAGAAATTGCAAAAAAAGCCAAGGTGTCAGAGAGTACAGTTTCCTACACCTTCAAAAGGCACTTAGAAACTGGAGGAAACTGACAGGAAGAGGTCTGGCAGACCCAAAGCCACAACACAATCAGAAGACAACTTTCTGAGAGTCAACAGCTTGCGTGATAGGCGGCTCACAGGACAGCAGCTTCAAGCACAGCTTAACACTGGTCAAAGTAAGGAAGTCTCAGTTTCACCTGTGAAGAGAAGACCTTGAGCTGCAGGTTTGACAGGTCGAGTGGCAGTAAGAAAGCCATTGCTGAGATGGCAAAATAAGAAAAAGAGGCTTGCCTGGGCCATGAAGCACCACCAGTGGACTACTGAAAACTGGAAGAAGGTCTTATGGACCGATGAATCAAAATTTGAAATCTTCGGTTCATCACGCAAGGTTTTTGTACACCGTCGAGTTGGAGAAAGGATGGTTCCTCGGTGTGTGACGCCAACTTTCAAACATGGAGGAGGAAGCGTGATGATCTGGGGCTCTTTTGCTGGATCCAGAGTCGGTGACTTGCACAGTGTGACTGGCATCCCGAACAAAAAGGGCTACCACAGCATTTTGCAGCACCATGCAATACCTTCTGGTCTATGCCAAGTTGGTCAGGGGTTCATCCTACAGCAAGATAACGACCCAAAACATACCTCCATGCTATGTCAGAACTACCTTAGAATAAAAGAAAAAGACGGGAGGCTTCAAATCATGGAAAGGCAGGTCTCCAGACTTAAACCCCATCGAGCTGGTTTGGGATGAACTGGACAGAAGGGTGAAAGCAAAGCAACCTACAAGTGCAATACATTAGTGGGAACTTCTGCAACAGTGTTGGGAAGAACTTTCCAAACAATATTTGATTTCCATTGCAGAAAAAATGCCACGAGTATGTTTGGCTGTTATATCTGCAAAAGGTGGCTACTTTGATGAGTCAAAAATTTAGATTAAATTTTGTTCAACAAAACGATTCCATGATTTATTTTTTTATCTGCAATTGCTTATTTGTTCTATGCTTTAATTTCAGAGTATATTGAAACATTAAACTGCTAATTTTCAGAAAAACTGGAAAAACGGGGGCGTTCTGAAACGTTTGACCAGTCGCGTACCATCCCCAGTCACTGGTCCTTCCAGATATTCAAACCTATTTCCCTGCCTGATCCCCTTCCCCTCTAACCTGATATTCATTTATTTTCTCTGCTGCCCAAGCCATGTCACCTCAGTCTTCTCTGTACTCATATTCAGCCCATGCTTTCCAAATGCCTCCTTCCACTTCCACAATACTTCCTGCACCTCCCACCCACTCTCCACCCACTCTCCACCCACTCTCCACCCACTGGACGAAACTTGGTGGACATGTTGGGTACGTGACAGGGGCAAGGTGATTTGATTTTGGTAAAGATCTGAATCCAGATCCGGATATGAGAATTGTTTAATTCTCAAAGGCATTCTTCACCATTGAGAGATGGGGCTAAAAACGATATATGGCATGATGTCTCAAAAATTTATTCTTCCTGATATGTTCTATTAGATCAGGCATTACGTGGTGGAGGTATGCGCTCTATCAAGTGCTCTTCGAGTTACTTTTGTTATTAAAAGCGATTTGGGAAAACACCACAATAAGTTATCTATACACCTTAACACGGATTTTGGCCAAGGCAGAAAACCCCCTCTGGGAGAGGGGCAAATTAAATCACTACAACCTCCATCATGTGACCCTTAGTCTTCCTGTCAAGTATGGTTGAGATTGGATAAGTAGCGACCGAATGCATTGTGGTCAGACAGACAGATAGACACCAAATTGTCTACTTTAGGATGATTATATATCTTGCAAAGATGTAAAACATCAATGATACTCATTGGCTTTGCAATGGGATTTTAGTCGTTACTTTCTCTCTTTCACTTGCATATCTGCTATAGATCTCAGGAGAGTTGTGGGAGCCACCGCCGGGCCTCATCTGGTGAAGCCTGTGAGTCAAAGACTTGGGCTGAAGTCTCATACAAGGCTTTCCGCACGCGACACACCAGCTCAGGTACCGGACGTGCCTGGGATCACTTGGTTCCTCATCCACATGTCAGTTCAGGTATAAAAATGCATTTTTGCCTTTTCTTTGCATAACATCCATGACGTGTCACTGAGATTGTACCTTGAATATGCCTTGTTATAGTACTTCCAAATAGCTATAAGTATATTTCTTGCACAAAATAAATTTTAATTCCAACACAAATTTGAAATTTTTGTTTCTTTTTCATAGAATCGTATAGAATGTTAAATGTAATTTTGTATTTTTAAAGACAGTCATACAACCACTTTCCTTCTCTAAAGATAGGGTAAGCTTCCACATTCCATTACAGCATTTTATGATCCACTATTGTGCCATTTTCAACTGAAATTACCGTCTCATGCACCATTTCCTGTAATTGGCATCACAGGCTTCCTCGGATAGTTTACTTTCTTCTTTGTGCCAGCGCGATGCTTTGTTATTGTTTGCAAGATATCTCATTTAATGGCTTGGTGTCATCTTGTGTTCAGCAATTGGTTTAAGCAGCAGAATGAGATTGTAGATGCCGAAAAAGTTTTTTTTTTTTTTTTTTAAACAATGAAGCTCTTATGCTTAAAAAGGTTACATAGACTTATCTTCAGGTAGCCTTTTTCCATTTTATTTTTGTTTTATTCCCTTTATCCTTTCTTTATTTTGCATTCTGCAATGATTTAATTTCCTTTTCTTTTCTTTTTTTCTTACCAAAAAGGCTTTATTTCCATCAATTAAATACACTTCCCATTTGAAAAAAAATCAAGCAAAATTATTGCTTTTACACGTTACAGTGAAAACACAGACATTCAGAGTATTGCTTGATCACATCAAACAGGATGAAGAACAAGGACTAAGCTTGAGCCTTTTGCTGGGGTTTTCAAAGAGTGCATTCATTTCATGGGGAAGTCTCAGAGAGAGGTATCCCCCTTCCTTAAAATGGGGACTGAGGTCCTCTCTGGAAAAAAAAAGTTGGAATTTGTCACCTTTTTGAGAGATCCTTGACATATTATTGGACTGTCCCATGAATACACATATCCCATGAAGGTGGTAGCCTGTCAGTTTGAAGGATGGCAATGTTTTTGAGGTATTAAATTGTCAAGATATTCAGAATATCAAGTTGGAATTTGGATATGAAGAAAATGTTTTTTCCCCATACGCCATATATGCGACGATAAGAAAAGAAGTGATATGGGCATGGAGTCAAACTTTCCATAGTCTAAATGCCTCTGGCCGAAATTGCACATCTCAAAAAGGCCCGAGTCGAAATAGCCTGATGTGTCAAAATATCGTGCTTTGTTAATGTAATCATTGTAAGTTTGTTGGGCTGTGTCCACTCTCAAAACCTAAACATGTCATAAGTTGGCCAAGGAAAAGTGCAAGAGTGACACTACACATCTAGGTTGAGTGAAGAAAAGTCACACTGGTTAGGAAAAGGCAAATTGAGGGGCAGTAAAAGTTTTTTAACTGAAAAATATTAAGCAAAATGCTTCGTACACTTGGGAGTAAAACTATCAGAAAAGAATAATATGATTGCCCTCACACAGAATTTCAACATAGAAGCAGGTGAAAATCCTTGCCAACCGATAGTTGTTTGTCTGTGCTCTATTCTTTTTAAAATGCTGTGTCAAGCAAGTTAGCAGCTGGTACCATTTTTTAAGTCTTTATTACGACTCAGCCAAGGTTTGACTCGCCGACCCCCTCCTCCCTCTCCCCCCTCCCCTTCTAGCCCCCAGACTCAGCAGACCGTAATCATTATGTCAGGTTGCCTAAAACTATACTTTCTCTTAAAGCGATTTCTGTTTCAGCTTTGTCTGTTTGAGCAGTATCTATGATTCCTTTACGTGGACAGAACACAGCCGGGACCGTGTGGGATGCGCTTTTGACGTCACGTGATAAATAAATAAAAAAACAGGTTTGTTTTATTACCAGGAACATTATAATTATTGCTGTTTTAGAAATCTGGGTATGTTTTTCGATGAGTTTGTTTCTAATGTTCTCATCTCAGCAAGGGACGGTTATTGGTTCATGCTGCATAAAGAAGCCATGAGGTGTTACCATGTGAAATTACAAGTCTGATTTCGCTGGGGGAGAGGGGAATGGGGGTTCCTTTGAAATCCACAAGCCCATCCACTACCCTTGCAATGGGCTCGCAAGTCGATGTGAAAGAAACTGTAAAATATCAATTACTTTAAACAGAAATCACCTCATTACTATTCTTCTCTATTATTTAGTTCCATGTTCATCTTTGTTTTTCCTGCCGTTACTGTCTCTGAACATACTGTATGTCTTGCTTTCTTTTCCCTTTGTCCAACCAACTTTACTGCTGCTTTGTTTCTTCATGTGCCTACTATTTTCAGAACATTGTCATCTCAAAGGTAATCCATTTGGTTTTACCTTATTCTTTATATTTCAGTGTTTGTAATGCAACTTTCCACTCATGTTTTCATTAAAAAAAAATTATTTATGAATAAATTTCATCATCCACTCACAAAGACAATGAGTTTTAATGGAGAAATTATAAATGCATATTATCTACAGGGTGATTGCATCACCCCCCCTTCCCTCCCTTTCCCACCACCCACAGTGACACACACACACACACACACACACACACACACACACACACACACACACACACACACACACACACACACAATTACATTTTTTCTGTGAGTAAGCTCACACATGCAATTCTGACAACTTCTTCGCAAAAACAGCCTCAGCCTCTCCCTTCCAACTTTGTCCCATCTTTGCCGCCCCCACCCCAAGCCCATGTCCCCACCCTTCCTCTCCCAACCATAAGGCAGAAATATCCTGCCCACACTCAAGCCTTGAACCCCCCCTCCCGATGTCTCCCCTCCCACCAAAAGTCCTCAACCTCCACCCCCCCCCTTTCTAAGTTGTCCCGTCCTTACTCTCACCCTCTTCCCGCACATAAAAGCAAACAGGCATTCCACATCAAAACAGTGGAATATGTAACATTTTCTGCTCCCCTATCATGTTATTACTGACTTCACAGAAACCTGGCTCACAGTCTCCTGTTCAAGTCAATTTGAGAAAAAGAGTCGGAAAAACAGCAAACCTGCATAACCCCCGCAGTAAACACACTGCTTGAGAGAAAAGGTAACTTTAAGTGATTCTAAACTCTAAAGAGTTCCTAAATTGGCAGCCATCGTATAGAAATTGTGGTTGGAGTCAGGTGAAATGTCCAACTGAACAGGTGTAACTCGTGTACACGCACGGACACACACACACACACACACACACACACACACACACACACACACACACACACACACACACACACACACACACACACACACACAGCTCCTTTTATGGTCTCGATAAGGGAATGTGAAAGGGGAACAGGTCAAAACGAGATACTAAACATGAACGGGGGGGTCAAAACGTGAGGCGAGATTTCTTTGATGTTCTTCAGGCATTAAATGTGAAATGCACAAACATACAGTGTATAAGCACAGCCTCGATTGCTCCCAAAATAAACTAAAAATACCACGGGCGGTGTATAGGCACAAAACGCTGGCTTGATTTATCAATCTCTTAGAAAATACAATTCAGGTTATGTAATGAAGCCAAATCCTGGCTATTGGGTATGACTGGGAAGGGTGGGCAGAGAGAGGGAGGGGCTTGGGACACAATATTTTGAAGCAAACACAGAATTGAGGCATTCGGCCTTCTCATGAGCAGAGTTGGCTGTGGTGCCATTTGAAGTCAGGGAAGGGATGAAAGTGGAGCATACACCAGAGATTTACTTGACAAGTAGTGGGGCTACTTAGCATAACAATTGTGCATTTTGTGAGGAAAGCACCAATTTGGCACACTAGTAGCATATCATATTATGAACAGATTTGGATATTGGGCCATCTCAAAATTTTTGATTGCAGTGGAAAATGGCTGCCACAGCCATCAGCGGCTGAATTTGAGATGGCCCAATATCCAAATCTGTTCATAATATGATAGGCTACTCGTGTGCCAAATTTGGTGATTTCCTCACAAAATGCACAATTGTTATGCTATATTGAGCGAAGTTGCCCCACTTAAGGTGCTGCCAGGTTTTCGAGGGAGACATGTTTGAAAGTTCATTCTTGAGATTGCGGGACAGATATTGTTTTCCGGCTCTCCTGAAATTAGACACATACTTGTTGCAAGCTTTGTGGAATGATCTGAGGTTATTCTGATCCATTTAGAAGTCCTGCCATCCATGTACCCCTCTCTCCCTCTCTCTCTCTCCAAACCTTTCCAGAGAGACCATTCCATGCATTAACTACTCTTTGAATGAAAGTCCGTTCACTAAATTACTGTCCTCACTCTCTTCTTGACTCTCAGGTTGTGGTCCCTGGTCCTATCATGGACTATTCTGCTGAAAAACTATTTTGTACTTATTTTGTCTTTATGTATACAGTACCTCATTATCTTAAACATCCCAATTAAATCCCCTCATAATTGCCTCCTTTCTTATGAATAAATTCGGAAGTGGGAGGGAGCGTTGTATCTATGTACAATGTACAAATAGTATCAAACAGCACTTCGGCACCAGGAGATGCCGCCGTGCGGCACATGGAGACAGACTTGGGAGGGAGCAGTGTACAATAATTGATTGATTAATTCCATAATTAAAATAAATAAATAATAATAGTAAAATAATTAAATCATAATAATCGTAAAATCATCTCTTGATGTAAAATCAAACGAAGGAGGGTATCAAGAGATTAGGGTCTAATCTAAGATATTTCTCAGATGAAAAATAAAATAAATGAGTAATTTATTAATCGATAATAATTAACTCATTAATCAAAAAATAAAAAATACCGTTTTTGCGAAAGCACATCTTCATTCTCATCCCCAAATTTCAGCTTCTTAGCTCAAAGGGTGGCTGAGATATTTCTCGGACAAACAAGAAATAAAGAAAAAAACAAACAAGCAGAGTAAAAACTGAGTACTGTACTCCTTTCCTTTGGCACCCAGCAATGATATCATGCATTGTCTGGATATGGAATTGGGAGGGAGCGGTGTACAAAAACATCACATGGTGGTTATGTAAAAAGCAAATTGAAACTTTGATGAGGGCAGAAAGTGATAACAGCAAAAACTAGAAGAGCATTCGGTGGAGCGCATACCTCCGCCACACAATGCCTGATCCAGTCAAACATATCTGGCCCAATAAATTTTTGAAATATCATGCCAAATGTAGTTTTTGGTCCCATCTCTCAATGATGAAGAATCACTTGAAAAAAATCAATAATTCTCGAATATAGATCCAGATCTTCACCAAAATCTAATCAATTCCTCCTTGTCACACACCCACCTCCCCACCAAATTTCATCTGAATCCATCCACAACTTTTTGAGATATCCTGCACACAAACAAATAAACAAGATCGGCATCCTGCAGAGCACAACACTTGCAAAATCCGTACAAAAATAATTTGACCATAAACATAATTGGTGGTTGAATTCAATGACCTGATGGGCATAACCTGTTCAAATTTCAAGTCAATCGGATGAAAATTGAGGATTATAGAAATTGCACTTAAGTTGTTGACCTTAGGCTGAGGTGAATCTTTTGGCTGATGTTGACCTCAAACAGAATTGGAGGTTGAATTCAATAACCAAATTTGCAGCTCCTATCTAAATTTCAAGTCAATTGGATGAAAATTGACAATTTTATAATTTTGGCTATGTTGACAGTTTGGCCAATGTTGACTTCAAAAATAATTGGTGGTTGAATTCAGTGACCTGATATGCAAATCATATTCAAATGTCAAGTCAATCAGATGAAAATTGAGGATTTTAGAAAACTGACAACATTGTTGACCTTTGGCCTCTGTTGACCTTTTGGCCTCAATAACAATAGGCTTCTTGCTTATGACGAACTCTACCAGGTGGTGAAGTTTTGTGAAGATTGGCTTAAAATTTTGATATGTAAGTGATTGACAGACAGACAAACAGAGAGAATAACGCCCAAGACCAATCATTATACTTGAAAAATCTTCGATTTTCGCAAGTAACAAATAGACAGACAAACAAACAAACAGACGGGGTTTGGGGGGGGGGTGAAAAAAAACTCCATCCACCTTCAGTGGGCAGCGGTAACAAGAGAAAGGGCACACATAATGGAGGAATCAGCAAAATATTTGAAACCGAAACACATCTATTATTTTATAAACAAACCACACTTTTTACCATGCATCGTCAATGTTATGAAATTGGGGAAGATTAAAAACTGCCCACAAATTAAGATGAATTAATAAAAAAATATTGTGTCTTTTTACCAAGTCGAGGTTTGTGGAGGAATTGAATGACAGAAGACGCGTTGGTTTGGATTAACACAAAAAGGCAGAAGGGAACGAGTGACTTTTGACTGGCATAAAACATGATGTTAGTCAAGAAAAGATAGGGTCTGGTGGGGGTTAGTGACAATGGAAATGGAAGATATGAGATAGCTGTGAACTGCAACCTTGTAGTAGTGAAGAAAGGAACATGATTGCACAAACAAAGGAGGGTGTTTGTGCAGGTGGGAAAAGAGAGGGGCATCCTGGTGAGTAGGAAGCCTGGACTTTGAAAGGTTAAGGAGGAAGGGTTACTGGATGAATGAGTTTACCTTGGTAGAGCTGGAGAGGAGTGCATGCATGGTTAAAAGAACAAAGGAAGCAAGAACATATGAGAGACGTATAGAGAAAGACTGCCGACCTTTCTACACGAAGAAAGCAGTCGGTCCTGTGCTACAGCCTCATCATTTCCACAGCTTTTTTTTAATCATTTCTTCATCATTTCCACTCATCATCTCATAATGATGATTTCCACAACATTGCCTGCCAAATGTTTTTTTGAAAAAAGAACGATAAATGTGGTCGGAGGAAAGTATAATGGTTAACAAGAAGACTATTATCTCAAATAAGAAACAAAAACATTAGTAACAAATATAAATCAATCATCATAAAATGAGATGTCTGCTTAGGGGAAAATGCAGAATTTTATTTTTCCGGAGTATCCTTGATAGTGACGAATGCCGCACACATTTATCACTATTCACCTCTTGTTAGTCTTTGACAGTCATTTTGTAGGATTAATCACATGAGTGGCAGTATTCGCCATTTTATTAAAAAGTTTGATTGGAGATCAGCAACCAGAGTAATTTTGTGGAATAATTTTTGTTTGTTGTTTTCTGATATTACCATGCCAAGGTAGGGGTATTTATTCCCCAGTCTTGGTAATACATGGGTGCATTACCATACCATGTCAAGGTTTGCTGCTGTCGTGCACATGTGGGTTATAGCATCTGTGAGTAGCTCAAACCCACATGTACACTTTCCCATCACAGATGCAACCTACCAAGGTTGCTCCAAAATTTACATTGATTAATTTTTCACACCTATCTGAGGCATAAACGTTCATCATACATGTGCAAGACACATATATTGCAGAATATAAACATAATTGTGTGGTTCAAGTCATAATAATGTTGGAATTAAAACATTCAAAAGATGTGTGTTACTTTGGATAGTAGACAAGTTCAACAGTTTAGGTTGGCCTATGACATCCTCATTTGAACCTGTGACTTATGACGTAGGGAACTGAGGTTCATATCCCAAAGATGTATTTGTCCATTGTCTGCTAATGTTCATGTCATTCATGTTAAAGTGCATTGATTTCTACTCATGTCTTTATCCTGTATGTGATTTATGTACAAGCTTCTCTATGAGTCTAAGATCAATGGAAGAAGCAAACAAATAGCAAACAAATTATGCGAGATAAAATATTAGGAGCTGTAGTCTCGGATCCTTAAAGGAATCTTGTCTGTCCATGTATTTGATTTTGATTGGATGGACCATACTCTTTCTAGAGCATTGGTGTCGACCAAGCAGTTTGTTGGCAAGGGTTATACTTGGTGGTTTGCCATTGCCTTCCCAACACTGTTTCTCCATGCTCTATCCTAAGGAAGGAGCACATACCTTGTTTTAAAAAGTGTTTGGTTATGACTCAGCCGGGGTTCGAACAGCCGACCTCCCAGACTCGGAGCATACATTCCAATGAAACAGAAGACCGAAAAGGAAACTGAAGAAGTAAAGAGCAAAGATGGAGTCATTGGGTGGAACCTGGATAGGATTCGAGTTTCAGCCACTACTCCACAACCCTCAAACCCATCCAGGCGCAACCAAGTGAGCCTTCAATTTTTTTTTTTCGAGAAAAAACAAAAACAAAAGAGGAATAGAGAGTAAAAGAGATGAAAGAGAAGAAAAAGCAAGAATTAGAATGAATAAAGAGAATTGTGGGGAAAAAAAAACATTAGAAATAAGTGTGGAGGGAACAAAGAACAAAGATGTTGGGAAGAACCCAGACAGATAGATTTCGCAGTTACTCCCAGGCTCAAATGCAGCAACATGTAAAAGCTATCAGAGGTCCATCAGCGGGGAAGCACAATCCACACAGCATCAGGATATTGCACAAACATAATGAAACAGAAGACCAGGATGGAACCCAAAGAAGAAGATTAATGAGCAAACAAACAAAACGCCATAACCATTACACCACTGAATCTGGTTGTCCATGTATGTATGTATGTATGTATGTATGAAACATTTGCTGTGATATGGGCCTAAACAGTTGGCTCGAGATTGATAAACCATGGTCTTTTTGTGACCTGCTTTGTATAACAATGCACAAGTCCCTGTATGAGTCTAAACACAACATACTGTAATCTCAAACATAAAATATGCTTGCATATACTGCAATGTGTCAGAAACGAATCTAAACAGTTTCTAATTTAATCCTAAAAGACATAAAGGGTGTTTTGTCAACATGTCAGATGGCATTTCTTGATCAAGAGTCACCATACTGTCCAATAAAAATGACGTGGCGCAGTTTGTCATTTTTAACATGAAATAGGCAAAGCCTTGAAACGAACGAAACCCATTAGAATTACCCTTTATAAACATATAGAATTACACTTTAGAACCCTTTAGAATTAAACTCGGTGTATCGAAAGGTTCTTCTTCCTAATTTTTGATGGACAGCCAGATGGATGGAAGGAACGACATTCCAAATATTGAAGCAGCTCCACTGCTCAAAAATAGACTGATATCGCACTAACGCTATTTTTCGGTCTTCATTATTTGACAAAAGGAAAATATATAATTTCAACGTTTTGAACTACACATTTTCCAACCAAATTACACATTTTCAAAAAATTGTCTAAGCACCTGTTTCTGATGGAACACTCTCTTTCACCTGCTGAAGTTTTCAATTCTAATCGACTTTAAATGAAATGCATCTTCGACACAGTCATACACAAAAATATATACATGTATTTATAAGATTTTCTTTTTCTTTCATGATCTTTCAAGCGGTATCATGTAACCCTGTGTCTGAAAATTTTTATTTTTAACGATATATAAACTTGAAAACTCCATCAGGATACAGATGATAGACATTCTCTGTATAAAGAAAAATAAATAAATGCACCTTCACATTCTGTGGTGGAGTTGACTCAACAAATATTCAGAGGAACCTTATTCCCATCATCTGTCAAATGTAGAATCAGCCATTTGCTGGTGTGACAAAAGGTGCAGTAACTGCACAGTGTGAGCGATTTGCGATGAAGTATCATGTGTGTGGCAAGGCCACGAAAAACAAGGCTGTTAGAAACCGGCAATCTGTCATGCATGGCACGATTGAAAACACAGCAGTTTTGCTCTCCCGTGGTGCTGACAGAGAACAGGCTGATACAGGCACTTTTCACCAGTGTCGCTGATGCACCCGATGCTTACCATAACTTATTTGTTGGAGAATTATTGTGGGAAAACTTTGCTTCTTATTTTAATTGGCTAATTTGAATATAACTGGGTGAATTTGAATCTTATTTGATTGTGGTACTGTTATAAGTGAGTCCATTTTTTTTTTATCAACCCATTAAGAATGTGTTGATATAAAAAGTGTTTTTATTCAATTACCTTTTATTAATTGTTTGCTGTGCTTTGTGGAATAATTTTTGATACATTGTTGTTGCTATCAAGTTATGTAGGTGTATCCGTATAACATTAAAATGTGGAGTGTTAAGGCATATTTTTGGATAACCATATGAAAGACCAAATACTGCATTGGACTTATTAGAAGAAACCCGAATAATCAAAGAGCAAAGATGGAGTCATCAGGAAGAAACTGGATAGGATTCAGGTTTCAGCTGCTGCTCCTTCACCATCAAACCCATCCAGGCGCAGCGAAGTGAGCCCGATTTAAAAAAAAAAAAAAAAAAAAAAAAAAAAAAAAAAAAAGCCAAGTGATCCTCAGGTTACATTGGACCCAACAGGTAAGCATGGGGAAGTTGAATTGGTGCAAACCAAAAAAGAAACAAAAAAACTATACATTCCTGTATATGCATACTTTAAGAATGAAGTACCTCTGCAAATCTTTGCCAGAAAACCATTATGGTAAGAATCAGAAAACTTGGAAGGACCAGGATATGAAGCCCGTTTCCTGGGTCAATGGTGATTTAATGGATAATGCCACTGTTTGTTTTTTTATTTTCAGGAGTGAAAAGTTTTTGGTTTTTTTTCAGGAAAAAAAAAGAAAGAAGAAAAAATTTTCAGGAGTTTTTCTTTTTTCTTTTTCTTATGTTTTTTTTTCTTTTCTTTTTCTCTTTTCAAAGGGCGGAGGAGCTCCTTGTGAGCCAACGGCCATCCATATCTAGTGCCGAACTGGGTCTGCGGACGTCCTCCTGCAGTTTGGTTACTTCTTATTAGGAGGTTGGTGGCAGGATTTGTACTCCGGCCACCGTAAAACCCTTCATTCCGCAAAACACAAAAACGCAAAGAAATCTGAAAACCGACTCCATGGGAGTACCTCTTGTGCAGCTTCCCTTCGCAGGGCAGCTCACCGGATGACGGGATTGGGGCAAAGCCTTCGGGACCCCCAATCTTTGTTGATAGGAGGGAAACCATGGAGTAACATTCCCGGGTCAGATTGCGGGAGAGTGTCGGAGTGGCGCTGAGGTGTCGTCCACCAGAGTGCGGTCTCCTTGGGTTAACCTGAGGCGGTCCCTCCGGGTGGGTGCCTGGAATGTCCTATCCTTAAGAGAGGATGATCATCTGTCTCTGTTGACATCGGTATTGCAGCGCTCTCTGAGGTTCGGAGACCTGATTGCGGCGAGATCATGGTGGGTGGTTACACCTACTATTGGTCTGGTCGCTCTGATGGTTACCATTCCCAAGGAGTTGCTGTAGCAGTATCCAATAAGCTGACCAATGATAATTGAGGTAACACCGGTCAATGAGCGTATTATGAGATTAAGGATTCGTCACTCCTTCGGTGACATTTCCCTGATCTCTGTTTATGCTCCGACTGAGGCGAGTGACCTCACCGTGAAGGACACATTCTACGCCACGCTCGAGGATGTGGTTGGTCAGTGCCCCAGACGAGATACACTTCTAGTCTTGGGGGATTTCAATGCATCGACGGGAACTGATAGGGATGGTTATGAGACGTGTGTTGCTCCCCATGGGTCAGGAACCGTGAACCAGAATAGCACTAAGTTTCTTGACTTTGCAAGAAGTCAAGGACTTAGGGTGGCCAGTGCATGGTTTCAGCAACCACAGGCTCATCGCTGGACTTGATATTCCAACGCTGGCGGTGTGGCAAAGGAGATTGACCATGTCTTCGTTGAAGGTCGCTGGAGGATGATCCAGAACTGCAGGGTCTACCGGAGTGCTCAGTTCCTCAATACTGACCACCGGCTTGTTGTAGCATCTCTGAAGTTGCACCTTAAATCCAGGAAAATGGTACCATCCCAGCCTAGGCTGGATGTTGGCAAGCTCAAGGATGAGAGGGTAGCTGAGGAGTTTGCGAACGAGCTGAGTGGAGATTTGGGGGGTCAGGGTGCTTTGGGAGGTCCTGCAGAGTTGTGGAGTGCCTTTAAGACCACCGTCCTTGATGTTGCCGGTGGATGTCTTGGAAATCACCGAAGGACAAAGAAGAATTTTGTCTCTCAAGGGACACTGGATACCATTGACCAGTCGCAGGGCCAGGCTGAATGGCAGAGCTGAGCTGTTCAGGGAGCTGAGGCGTAAAACGATATGTGCACTCAGGGTGGACAAGGAGGCCAATGTGCGAGGAATCTGTGAGGGGGTAGAGCATCACCTGTGGTCAAGTGATTGTTGTCCTGCTTACAGTGGAATTCGCGCATTGCGTTCATCCAAGCCCATCCCTCGGTGTACTGCAGCTTTTGCAGAGGGTGGTAGGCCCTTGACAGAGAGTCCGAAGTGAAGGCCCGCTGGGCCGCTTACTTTGTGCGGTTGTACCAGGCTGATCCACCAGCTGTCGAGTTGGATGTCAGGGGTGTGACAATCCCTGTTGCTGACCCTCCAATCAACTGTGGTCTACCTTCACTTGCGGGAACACAGCATGCGGTGAACCGGTTGAAATGGGGTGAAGCTCCACGGATCTGTGGCATCCATGCTGAACTTCTCAAGGCTGGTGGAAATGCTGCACTCGTGTTGTTTAATGGAGTTCTGTGCTCTGTCTGGAACACAGGCATCATCCCAACTGACTGGAAGAGGGGCCTTGTTGTCCCTCTCTGGAAAGGGAAGGGTGATCGCCAAGACTGCAACAACTACCGAGGGGTGACGCTGCTCTCAGTGCCGGGCAAGGTCCTTGCTCGGATAATTCTTGATAGGGTTCTCCACCAACTGTTTCAGCACCAGCTTCCAGAGCAGTTAGGCTTTACACCAAAGAGGTCAACGATTGACCGTATTCTTGCTCTTCGGGTACTCACCGAACGCAGACAAGAGTTTCGGCAAGGGCTGCTTGCAGCCTATTTTGATCTCTGTAAAGCGTTCGATTCAGTGAATCGGGATGCCCTCTGGAGGATTCTTGGTCTTCGTGGGGTGCCACCAAAACTGATCGATCTGATGTCTGAACTCTACTCTGGTACTGAGAGTGCTGTGAAGTGTGGTGGTACCATCTCTGACTTATTTCCAGTTGTTACTGGAGTTCGTCAGGGATGTGTACTTGCCCCCACACTTTTCAGCACTTGTATGGACTGGATTTTAGGGAGGTTGTCGGAGAGATCAAGTTGCGGTGCATCGTTTGGGAATGTCAAGATCTCGGACCTTGATTTCGCAGATGATGCAGTCATCTTTGTGGATACTTTACATATCCTTTTGGGGGCCCTCGAGGTGCTGAATGCGAAGTCGGAGCCACTGGGGTTACGGGTCTCCTGTGTCAAAACTAAGATCCAGGCTTTCAATGACATCTTGGATGCTGCTGTCCTGTCTGTGCCTGTTTGTGGTGAGGATGTTGAGGTCGTGGAGAGATTCACTTACCTTGGCAGTGATATTCATGTCTCTGCTGGCTGTGAGTCAGAGGTCAATAGACATCTGGGTCAGGCCTGGGGCGTCATGTATTCACTGGATAATGGGGTGTGGCACTGCCGGTACCTGTGCGGGAGGACAAAAGTCCGAGTCGTCAGGTCCTTGGTGCTTCCAGTCTTGCTCTATGAATGCGAGACTTGGACTCTGACCAAGGATCTGAGATGGACTTAATTCCTTTGGTACCAGGTCTCTTTGGAGAATCCTTGGCTATCGCTGGTCAGACTTTGTGTCCAACGAGCGGTTGCTGAGAGAGACTCAAATGAGATTTGTTACCTGCATAGTCCGTGAGTGTCAGCTGCGGCTGTATGGACATGTGGCTCGTTTTCCTGACGCTGATCCTGCTCACCAGATTCTCTCAGAGAGGGAGTCTCATGAGTGGAGGAGGCCAACAGGCTGACCACTTCCTCGTGGTTGCAGTCGGTTTATCGGCATCTCATGGAGATGGGGATGGGCCACGCATCTGCCTGGGAGATCGCCAGATGGAGGCCCATGGAGTACCGGCGGAAAGTGGACGCAGCGACGCGCTTTTCTGGCGCATGCTCCCATACCTGACCTGACCTGAGTGAGTCTCATGGAAGAGCAAAGTGGAACTGACAATGGGACAAACATTACGGGAATAGAAGAACAGCAAAGGAGGAGAATAAATCGGGGTGGAAATGGAAACTGAAATTTGGATAGGAAAGATAATGCAGGTAATCATCAGGAGGAGAAGTGACAAGATCAGGAGTCAGAATTGGGGGTGACAAGATGATGGTGCATGGCTTACTTGAAGTCCCGGATGGAAGAGAGAGAGAGGGAGAGGGAGAGGGAGGGGGAGAGGGAGAGGGAGAGGGAGAGGGAGAGGGAGAGGGAGAGGGAGAGGGAGAGGGAGAGGGAGAGGGAGAGGGAGAGGGAGACGGAGACGGAGACGGAGACGGAGACACCCTCTGGAAGGTGGTTCTATAGATTGGAGAAGCGTGGAATAAAAGTGTTGAGGTATGTCGTCAGCCTGCATTTTGGAACTTTAACAAGGAGAGGGTTCCTGAAAGAACACATGCATGCTGGAGAAGTTGGGGAGAGTTGGAGGATGAAGAGAGCAAGTGGAGCAATGTTGAAGAATATACTGTAAAAAAATAGAGACCACTGACCTTCCTGTGCTGGGAGAGCAGTAGACCCTGTCGTTTGGCATCATGGGAGATTATAATAATATTGAGGACTTTAAATTCCACAGAATCCAGGAGATACAAATGTGATACTCGTGTGCCAGCCTGTAGTGGGAGCTGTATTCCATTGAGCTACAGATAATGGCCTTGTAGACTGTGAGTAGCTATGATTTTTCCAAGGAAAGACTTGTGTTTACTGAGGATGTCCAGTCTGTAGCTGACTTTAGAAGCCAGCTTTGTTGTGGGGTCATCTCAGAAATTAGTGGCTGATGGGGAAGCTGAGAAGTTCAAAAGACTGACTCTCTTCCAGTGGATTACCAAGGAAATAGATAACTTGGTTTGCTTGATGATTATTCTGGAGCGATAGGGTGAGATTGTGACATTTTCTGAGATTGAAGAAAATGTTCCATTTATCAGACCAGAATTTAATAATTTCCAGATCAGCAGAGATATGCAGCTGCTTTCTGCCAAACAGAGGGATTGGGGGTACTAGGTGACACAATTACCCTGAGGCTCAATAAGTACTGGAGATGGAGAATGCTTGTGGCAGCAAGGCATACTGGTGACGGGGCAGGCATAATAGACAATATTATAGAAAGCGAGGCTTTCTTTAAGTATATCAGGGGAAAAGAACAGGTTAGGACCAGTGTGGGTCCTTTGAGGAATAGCACTGGGAAAGTGGTTAATGATGAAAGTGGGATGGCAGGTTTATTAAACAGGTATTTTTCTTCAACTTTTACACAAAAACAGTCAGGAGAATTGCCAATAGCTGAGAGTATTGACGAAGGACGTGAGGAAGGGCTTTTACAGAAGATCCAGGTTGGAGTGCAGGAAGTGAAGGAACAGCTCGGTAATCTCAGGAGAAGATAAGGCTCCGGGTTCAGATGATATGCAACTGAGAATATTGATGGAGGTGTCTGAGCAGGTAAGCGATATGTTAACGGATATTTTCAATCGTTCCCTGGAGTCAGGACAGGTACCGGAGGATTGGAGAGTGGCAAATGTAACACCATTATTAACCTCCGCCATCTTCGAAGATGGATGGAGGTTACTGTTTTCACCCCTTTCTGTTTGTTTGTTTGTTTGTTTGTTTGTGAACAGTATTACGGAAAAACTCCTCGATGGATTTCGACGAAACTTGGTGGGGAGTTAGGTATGGTCCAAGGATCATGCCATTAAATTTTGGACTTGGTCCCCCCCCCCCCCAAAAAAATTCGTTACACCAATTTTTTTTTTGCATTTATACATGTTTTAAGTGATTTCCAACCCCCCCCCCCCCGCCAAAAAAAAGAATTGTTAGTGAAAATAAACAAAATTTTGCAACTTTTTTTTCAAAAAAATTTCGATTTTTTTTTTTGTTTTGCATTTCGACATTTATAAGTGATTTCCAACAAAAAAACATGCCAAAATTATAATTGCGGCTGATTTTGGAACTTCAGGTGGATATACCTACGTAAATCAATTTCTGTCTCAAGGAATCTAGTTATGACGAATGAATTGAGTATGTAAAAGTTAAAAGTAAAAGGGAAAGTTGCAAACTATAACTCTGTGAGCACTGTTGACGTCAAATTGAATGAATAGGATATCAGGTTCATTTGAGTGACCGAGTAGTATTGGCGGCGGAGGTTTTGCACTCTACCGAGTGCTCCCCCTCTAGTTTAAGAAAGGATCCAGAGAGGAATTGGGAAGCTATAGATCTGTTAGTTTGACTTCAGTTGTGGGGAAAGTGTTTGAGACATTAATTAAGGACCAGATGAGGAACCATTTAAATAGGTACAAACGAATTGAAGGTAGTCAGCATGGGTTTACCAAAGGTAGTTCCTGTTTTACAAATCTTTTGGAGTTCTATGAAGCAGTGTGTGATTGGGTGGATGATGGAAATGCAGTGGACATAGTATATCTTGACCAGTGTTTCTCAAGGTGGGGCATGGCAATATTTTGGTGGGTCATGAGGATTCAGAATTAATGAATCAATATATGATCGCTTTCATAGCTTTGCCTTTTAAATATATATATGTAGTATATACTGTAGTATCTTCAATCATGGTGGGGCGTACAGTTTTTTTGAAAATGAAAGTGGGGCATGGGACAAAAAAGGTTGAGAAACACTGATGTAGACTTTAAGAAGGCATTTGATAAGGTACCACATCGGAGGTTGTTCGCCAAAGTGAGGGCTTGTGGAGTCGCTGGTCAGGCAGCTAATTGGATTGCAAACTGGCTTAGTGGTAGGAAGGAAAGAGTTGCTGTGAGTGGGAGGATGTCTTGCTGGGAGGATGTAAGTCGCGGGTACCTCAGGGATCAGTACTCGGATCATTACTATTCATTATTTACATCAACGATTTGGATAGTGGGGTGAAGAGTAAGCTTTCCAAATATTCAGATGACACAAAGCTTGGAGGTGAGGTGGATTGCAGAGGGGGTGGTGATCATATTCAGGAAAGTATTGATACTTGTATAGATTGGGCAAAAGATTGGCAGATGGAATTTAACCTGAGCAAGTGTAAGGTGTTGGGGATGGGAAAGAACAATGAAAATAGAGATTACAGGATGCAAGGGGTAATTTTGGAGCGTGTCACACAGGAGAAGGATCTGGGGGTGGTAATGGATATGGGAGGTAAGCAGGCAGCACAGTGTCAGGCAGCTGTAGGTTAAGCAAATCAGGTTTGAGGGTGTATAGTATTCGGAGGGGGAACATTTATAAATCAAAAGAGGTGGTGTTAACATTGTACAATAATTTAATGAGGCCACATCTAGAATATTGTGCAGTTTTGGTCACCACAACTCAGGAAGGACATAGATGCCATAGAGGGGGTTCATTGCAGGGCTACGAGATTCATTCCGGGCCAAGCTCGACTCAGCTATGAGGAGCGGCTGAAGGAGACAGGGCTTTATTCACTGGAAAGGAGGCGGATGTGAGGAGATATGATGGAAATGTTTAAGATAATGAAAGTTAAAGATAAAATATGTGTAGATGAATTATTCAACAGAGTAGACAGTGATAGAACCAGGGGCCATAGTCTGAGAGTAAAGAAGAGAAGAGTTAAGATGGGAGCAAGGCAGGGGACTTTCACTCAGAGAGTAGTTAATGCATGGAATGGTCTCCCTGGAAAGGTCGTGACAGCAGAAAAAGTAGACAAGTTTAAATTAGAATTAGATAGGGACCTGGAGGTTATGGAGATGGAGGGGTGTAGGGATGTTTATAGGACTTTTCAGTAGTTTGAGCATTGATGGGTGATTGTGTGCCTGTGTACGGAGTGCTGTTGGTGTGGGTCTCATCAAGGGGTGTTGTGTGGTTTGATGTTGTATGTTTTTAACCAAGCCCATGCCCCATCCCCCGAGGGGAAGAAAAAAAACTGCAAAAACTTAAAAAAAAAAAAACATATATATATATATATATATATATATATATATATATATATATATATATATATCGATAAATAAAATTAAATTAAAATAATGTTTTTATTTCTTTAATAATTTTTTTTTTTTGCATTTTCTTCCTTGGATCTTGTGGAGATAAATTAGTATGGTGTTCCCGCAGGCATGGTGGGCTGAATGGCCCTCACCTGTGTTAGATTTCCTTGTATTTTCTTGTATTTCCTTGTAATGTACACAACTGGGTCAGTTAGATCATTGTCAAAGTTGGTGTTTATTGAATTTTGTCTTTGTGTGAGGCTGGTGTGATGAAGTTGGTGTGGGATAGCCGAGATGGGAGTTGACAGATAAACAATTGCAGATGCGATTTTGTAATAGATGAATGAGCAAGTGCAGCTTACCTGTCTGGATCAGTCACCAGAGAGATATAGAATGAGGACGTCCGTGGTCAGGGCCTTACTTTCAATCCTTCCACTGCAACGGTGTGGTTGACTTGGGTATATGTCAGTTCTTCTCATACAAGCTTCGGCATCATCATGTTCTTGCACTGTATCTCCTTTCTGCTTCCTTCAAAACTGTTCTGTCCAGTCCATGCTTGCAGATACACTCGTTTCTGCCAAGGGGATGACTACCTTGAAAAGTTCAAATCTCCTGAAGCTGGTTCAACTTGCACTTTTGACTTCCTTCCCTATTTGGTCACTGCTGCTAGTTATAATCAGGAAGCAACTCTGTGATACAATAGTCTACCAACTCACTAATACTGATTGTTGTCTTCTGATCGATATCAGATACATCACCTCTGCCTTCGACACCACCTCACAAGCCAGTTATAATGAATCCTACCTCTCACTCCACATCTATTCCATTTTTTACACTCTTGTGCTTTTTAACTTACATACACATGATGCTGCAAATAACTATTATAGCCTGCTACTGGCCCTGCAATGGTAAGTGTTGTATTCTGATGAGGTATGGTTTCTTCGGCTTTTATGTCATTAAGTAGTTGAGGTAATATAGTGGTTGTTATTGTAATAGAGGCACTCTTGAAACGAAGCATTCTAATTTGGTCAGTCCTCTGTGTGCTGGTTTGGCCTCTAAACTTCTCAGTTATTCAAGCCAGCAATTGTTTCCACACTTAGTGGTGTAATGCCTGCTTTAGGGGATGTGATTTTACAATTCTCTCTTTTGGAGATATGGCAATCCCTCCAATCGCCCACTCAACCTCTGGTCATACGGCAGTTTTTACCTTTTGTTATTTATTTCTTACCATTACTTACCTTCATTTTTTAATATCACTCTTCTAATTAAGTTTATGTACCCTTAAAATGTGAATATTTTACATTGTTTACCCTTTTTTATTTTTTTGCTCTCTCTCTTCTTTTTTGTTTTCTTACACTATTCCTTCTTTCATATCTGTAGTGCCCTTTTTCGTTTGTTTTGGGAAATGATATATACCTCCTCACATTTGATTGTTTTTACCTCCGCCACATTTTCACCCCTGTCTGTCAGTCTGTTGGGTCGCCGAAATAGGTGACCCTTATTGTCAGTAATTCTGTCTGTTTGTTTGGATGTTTGTTCGTTTGTCATCAGCATAAGTGGTCGTGAACGTGGGCGGATTTTGACCAAACTCGGGTGGTAGGTACATCTTATGACCTCGTGCTTTGGAAATTGTGATGGTTGCTAGGGACGCTTTGGTTCCATAGCAACAACCGAAAAACCTTCAAAATCGGTACCGTTCACGCGAAATCAATTCCGAAAGCCATTATCCCATGTAGGGTTATGAAATTTGGCACGAATGATCTACAGGTGATGCTCCATCAAATATATTCCGGTTTTTGTGATATATGGAATACTTTACCCGCAGCGCCCCGACAATTAGGGTATGCGTGAAAATTGGTGAAAATTGAAGGCCCCTAGCGACCAGGTGAGTGCATCGATACGAATGAAACTTTGCAGGTTCATGGTACTCAATGAGAACTACAACTTTGCCTCAGGACATATTGACCGATTTTGCTTCGGTCAAAGGTCAATTAGTGCAAAAATCGATAATATGCGAGAGCTGGAGGTGCCTTCGCGCCAAATGCTACTCCTCCTAGGGTTATGGTCGGATGGTCATGAAATTTCACACTAATCATCTGGAATTCATTGTGCACAAACGATTGAGCCGGATTTTTGATTTAGATCTTTGTTCACCCACAGCACCCCCTCAAACTTTGGGGATTTCCGATTTCAAACCGCATTTTCGGTACTTTTCATTCAAATGGATACCGAGTACTTATCAGTGGATGGAACTGGATGAGATTTGATATGCATAATCTTAAGGTGATTCTCTATCCGCTATATGACATCCATTTTGCTCTATATCTTATAGTTTCCATGCTCGGCGACCCATCGCTGCCTACCGGCTTGTCTGTCTATTTGTCTGTGAGCAGGATATATCAAAAACTTATGAATGGGTTTGGACGAAACTTGGTGGACAGGTTGGGTGTGTGGTGATGACACATTGATTAGATTTTGTTTTAGATCTGGATGCGATAATTTTTTAATATTTTAAGTGACACTTCACCCATTGGGAGATGGGGCCAAAAATGATATATAGCACCATATCTCAAACAGTTATGTAATGGATTCAGACCAAACTTGGTGGATGAGTTGGTTAGGTGACACGAACAAGCTGATTAGATTTTGGTGAAGGTATGGATCCAGATCTGGCCTATCATTGACAGACAAAACGTAAACTCTTCAGCCTGGCGGAGGTATGCACTCCACCGAGTGCCCTTCCAGTTTACGTCTGCCCACCAATAGGTGGATGGAGGTTGTGTTTTCACCCCTGGTCTGGCTGTTTGCCTGTATGTTTCTTTGTGTGTAGGATATATCAAAAAGTTTTGGATGGATTTGGTTGAAATTTGTTGAAGAGGTTGGGTATGTGACACAGAAGAATTGATTTTATTTTGATAAAGATACAATTCCAGATCTGGATCCAATAATTTTTTAAGTGGTTCTTAACCATTGAGTGATGTGGCTAAAACAGATATGAAACACGATATCTCAAAAAGTTATGGACGAATTCGGGCATAATTTGGTGGATGAGTTGGTTTGGTGACCACAACAAGCCGATGAGATTTGGGTTCAAATCCGAATACATATCCGGCCTATCAGTGGGATACAAAATGTAAACTAATCAGTTTGGCGGAGGTGTGCATTCTACTGAGTGCCCTTCTAGTTACCTCCGCCACCGAAGGTGGAAGAAGGTTTTGTTTTCACCCCTGTCTGTCAGTCTGTTTGTGTGTCTGTGTGCAGGATATCTCAAACAGTTGTCGATGGATTGTGATGAAATTTGGCGGGCAGGTTAGTTGTGTGACAAGGGCGAACTGATTAGATTTTGGTCAAGGTCTGGATCCGGCGACTCAAAATTTGTAGTGATTCTTCACCATTGACAGATGGGGCCAAAAACGATACATAGCATGATATTTCAAAAACGTATTGGGCCTGATATGTTCTTGTGGATCAGGCATAACGTGGTGGAGGTATGCACTCTACCGAGTGCCCTTGTAGTTAACCTCCGCCATCGAAGATGGACGGAGGTTACTGTTTTCACCCCTTTTTGTTTGTTTGTTTGTTTGTGAACAGTATTACGGAAAAACTCCTCGACGGATTTCGACGAAACTTGGTGGGGGGGATTAGGTATGGTCCAAGGATCATGCCATTAGATTTTGGACTTGGTCCAAAGTCCAATATGGCCGCCGTGGCGGCCATTTTGAAAAAATATTTGAATTTTTGTTTTTGCATTTCTCCATGTTTTCAGTGATTTCCAACCCCCCCCCCTCAAAAAAAAATAATTATTAGAGAAAACAAAGAAAATTTTGCAACTTTTTTTCAACAAAATTTCGAAATTTTTTTGCATTTCTACATGTTATAAGTGATTTCCAACAAAAAAACATGCCAAAATTATAATTGCAGCTGATTTTGGAACTTCAGGTGGATATACCCACGTAAAATCAATTTCTGTCTCAAGGAATCGAGTTATGACGAATGAATTGAGTAAGTAAAAGTTAAAAGTAAAAGGGAAAGTTGCAAACTTTTACTCTGTGAGCCCTGTTGATGTCAAATTGAATGAATAGGATATCAGGTTCACTTGAGTGACCTCGCAGTATTGGCGGCGGAGGTTTTGCACTCTACCGAGTGCTCCCCCTCGAGTTTATGTTTTCAAGGTGATATCTGGTTTGATTTTACAGGTTTCTTGACCAGAAAATAACTCGAATAATCATCATGTTGAAACTGACCCAAATTAGTCACTCTAAGTTCAGTTATCTCCAAAATTTCAGCTTCTTGTCCTCTCCATCTCTCTTTGTTGCATCTAAAGGCCCGGTCACACCTTGACGTTTTAGCCAGCGATGGCAACGTATTAAAATGTATGTAAAACGCTGGCTTACGTTGAACTTTTGATGTTTTTTTTTAAAGATTCGGACGTATTCATAGCGACTTGGTCTTATGTATAACGCATTGGTAACGGACACAGAACGTTTCGTTGTGTTATAGATAACTTATACCAACGAATGCTGAACCTGTTGTCGGCCTACACAACCGATGCCCAACGATAGTCTAACTTCGGCATAGCGCGTTGCACGCATCGCCGACGATGTCGTGACGTAGCCTATTAAAAGGCTGACGCACAACGATTCGAATCATAACTGCCGTAGAAATGGAAGTGTCAACATCGCGGTCACACCTTGGCGATCTTGCCAGCGTATGCCGACCTAAGAAAAATGTGTCTAAAACGTTGGGGCACGTCAAATACGGTATGAGTAAGTTTGGTATACGTGAGTATAACGCTAAAGCACGCTATCATACGTCGTAGTAAGTAGAGTACGTCAAGAAATTTTAAACATGTTCAAAATTTTACGATGTACTCAGCGTATGACACACGTTCCGCATGCGATGGGGATAAGTTTTACACACGATATGTGGACGCTTACACACGTCCACAAAGGCTACTTATAAGCTACTCATAAGTCGAAACACGTCGCGGTAATGTCTTTTTTATGCGAAACTTATTTCTAACTTATGTTTGACGTGCTTTGAACCAATTCTTTACGTAGTCCCAACACACATCGACGTATGTAGACGTATTCCAATGACGTCTTCCGGTCGACAAAAAAAAAAATTAACGTGTTTCTAGCTTACAACTGCCATATAAAGACGTGTTCCCAGCGGTTTTGGGAATTGGTATATAAAAATGCTGCTCATAAAAGGGGAACCCAACAGTGTTTTCGAGTCCTTTTTGAGTCGATGTCCATGTCAGCAGGAACAGTATCAGTATCAGTATCAGTATTAGTATTAGTATTAGTATTAGTAGTAGTTTGTTCATGTTGGCAGTAGTAGGTGAGTGTGAGGGGGAGGGTGTGGGTTATGATGGATCGTCCTTGCGTTTAACGATTTAACGATTTAAATGATAAACTCAACGATTTAAATGGCTGCATCTCCACTATTGAGAGTCGATGCTTGCGCTCAACAATTGGATTTTTTTTTACACTCAACGACTTTTAAACGGTACCACTCAGCTATTTTCATTGTTTACAATGAACGATTTAAATTGCTGTCACTCGCCTTTGTTTTTTGACGCTGGGGTTTTGAAATTTGAAGCGTTTCTTCTGAACGTGTTAAAACGCTCAAACTCGACTATTTTAAATAGACGCTGCCGATGGACAATTGGAATCATAGCCAAGCTAGACATCGAAGTGTGAACATCCTCGTCATGCCGAAGAAAAGTTTGAAGAATGCTGCAAATAAGTGTCCTGGCCGTGGCCGTGGACGCTGACGCAAGGACGATCCATTATACCGACGTCTTTCAGCCTATGAGTAACTTAAAAGTAACGTCTGTCGATGTGTGGCAACGATCGCGTAACGTGCCAACAACACGTTAATCATAGGTTAGAAATAAGTTTCGGGTACGCTAAACATTACCTCGGCGTGTCTCAACTTATGATTAACTTACAAGTAGCATGTGTTAGGGCGCGAATCCGCAACACTGGTGTCAGGTCATGCGATATAAACTCATCGCCCTCCTCGCGGCACTGGTATCGGAGAACGGGACAACGGGCTCTCCTGTCTCCAGCTAAATCCACGGGAATCGGTC